>NC_059158.1:97995092-98620092 GCF_019923935.1 Bubalus bubalis | reverse complement strand
AATCACTTCAGAATACATTAGGTAAAGTTTCTAAGAGCCCTCCCTTAGTATTTTAGTGTGCTTTATAAACCTCTAAGATAGGACTTTGGCATAAAGCAGTTCTCAAAGTTAACTAATTACAGAACTTAAAAAAATTGTTTTTTTTAGATATTGAACAATGATTCAGTTTGTGGATAGTTTAGGAATGGCTACTAAAAGCAATGGGAGATATTTGAGGCTTATGATGGAAATGTCATGATTTACAGTATTTTAGAATGATTCATGTGATATAGTGGTGTGCAAGGTGGATAAGAAAAAGCAGACTTTGATTAATGAACACTCGTTAGTAAAAAGTGATGCCTACATTTAGGAAATTCAGCAAAGAGTGGCAAGAAGTAGTAACATAGTTTAATAGGATCCAAAGAAGATTTGTTTCAGGGAAGAGTGAGTGTGTCTGAATACAGATTAGAAAAAAACTACAGTTGAAGAAAGTTAAGTTTTAGAAACCAGTATTCATTCATTTTTTTTTTTTTTTTAAGTATTGTTAACTTTCTGGCATAAATATTTAGGCAGAGCTCTGATTTTACTTTCAAAGGGATAAACTCAACTTTAGAAGATCAGTAAAACTTCAAGAAGAATATTTCAGGAAACATAACAAATGTTATGAAACAATTGTAAGTAAAGAAAAAATAAGTTTCACTTACAGATATCTGGAGGTGCAGTGGCCACATGAGACTCATCAGAACCTGAAGATCCTGCGGTTGAAAAGGCTCTGGGATTGACAACCCTTTTAACTAAAGAGCAAAATCCTGGGAGATAGGAAACCAGTCTGGCTCTGTTACAGAGCACCTAAGAATGACACAAAACCCCAAATTATTCTGGATATAAATGTTATACTAACACAGACAATCTCGGGCAAATCCTCACATTGCAATGTATCTTTTAAAACCAATATTGATTCTACTGTTATTGAGCACCTGCCATAGAATGAGTATCACACATATTTATAATTTTAAAAATACAAATATTAAAAAAAAAAAAAAGTACTAAGTTATTTGGGGAAAAATATATGGCTTCCCTAGCAAGGCCAGAATCAAGAGTGCCATACAGAAAGAACAGGAACTTTGAAAAGTTGCCCTATTCAGCAGCAACACTAAAAAAGTGGCAGAGCTAGTAAGATTCTTCTATTCTCAAAATAAAGAACTTTCAAAACCTCTCCTAGAAAAAAAAAATCCTACTTACTTTCACACTCTTCTTTTACTACTATTAGATTGCACTGATTATCTCCTATGCTATCTTTCTCTTGATGTTATGGCAATGTCCACTTTCCTCCAGTTTAGCAAACATCTTCATGATAACTTTTCTGCTCCTATGTTCATTTGCTAGACTCAGGTCAGTTACAGTATGAATGTGTGAACATCTTTCATGTATAAACTTTAATCAAAATAGCTGAGTCAGAATAACTTACTGCAGGGGTTGGCAAACTATAGCGGGCTGTAGCCTTGTGTCTGTTCTGGTGAATACAGTTCTATTGCAACACTGCCACACACATTTATGTATTGTCTATGGCTGCTTTCATGTCATAATTGCAGAGTTATTTCAGAGACTCTGGCCTATAAAGCCTAAAGTATTTGCTACCTGGCCCTTTATATTTAAAAACACTGCTGACTCTTAGATTAGTGGAAAACGCATAAGAACAAATACCATACCATCTGTGAAATTCTACTAAAAGATTCGAACAATTAAGAGATCTTTGAGGTCATAGGAAAAGTTTCATGGAGGATATACTGCGTTGTGAAGAAACAGAAATTTAGGCACTCAATTCAATGAAGGCCTTTCAGGAAGAAAGGTATGGAGGTTGTTTTCAAAGAGTGACAGGTTCACTGAAGGTGGACATAAAGTAATGCAGTAAAGAACAGGCTTGAAATTTAACTAATGAGCAACTATAAAAGGCTTTATACTTTGTGACACAGACAGTAAAGGGCCTATTACAAAAAGATAATAAATCAGAATTTTAACCTGTAGGCAGGGAGGAAGAGAGTTAACTGATAAAAATAAAGGATGTTTTAAGGACTGTACAACTAAGAGTAGTGGAGAGAAAGGAGTGGGATTAGAGAGGTGGTATGAAAACTAGTTACCAGGAGGCTGAAGAACTCTAGCCAATTGATACTTTGGAATCATTTTTTCCCTTTCATATAGTATTCTGAAATCCAACCTGTGTGTTCTCTGACTGGTCTTTCTACCTGACAGAATTTCTTACTAATTTTATCTTCCCTTCGCTTACTCCACTTTTCAGTCACACAAAAATACCTACCCAACATTTCCATATTTCTGTCTTTTATACTGCCATAAGATTTCTTCCACTAAAATGCCCTTTTCCTTCTCCTCTTAGGCCGGACAAATTCCAACTCCTTCTTCAAGATCCAGATAAACTGAACCTCCTCCAGATGTCTCCAAAATGCAAGGCCTGTCTCCAGAGCATTCTGTCCACCTGAACATTTAAACATCCTCCCCTGGCCCTACAGTCTCATCATTAGGTTATTACTTAATGTATCATGGGCTTCCCTGGTGGCTCAGAGGTTAAAGTGTCTGCCTCCAATGCGGGAGACCCGGATTTGATCCCTGGGTCGGGAAGATCCCCTGGAGAAGGAAATGGTAACCCACTCCAGTATTCTTGCCTGGAGAATCCCATGGACGGAGAAGCCTGGTAGGCTACAGTCTACGGGGTCGCCAAGAGTTGGACACGACTGAGCGACTTCACCTTCACCTTAATGTATCATATTCAACTACAGGAATACAATTCTGGCTAACTGTTACCATGTTAGTCTTCCTAACACATAACTCTAATTAAATCACCAAAATTTAAAGAATAAAGTCCAAATTACCAAGTGTATCATTCAAAACTCTTTGCTGGTGGTTTAGTTGCTAAGTCGCATCCGACTCTTTGTGACCCCACGGACTGTAGCCCACCAGGCTCCTCTGTTCCCAAGCAAGAATACTTGAGTGGGTTGCCATTTCTTACTCCAGGGGATCTTCCTGACCCAGGGATGGAACCTGAGTTTCCTGCTTGGAAGGAATATTCTGTACCATTGAGCCACCTGGAAAGCCCCAAGACTCTTGTTATTTGATCCCAAATCCACAATCCAACCTTATTTCCCACTCATCTTTTTCACACATCTTACATTCAGGAAGACAGAAATGACTTCTTGATTTCTGAAGGGAGGTTGGGGCGGGGGGCAGGGGTGTCTTTGAATATACCCGTTCTGGGTGAGATTTAGATAATCTCACCCATCTTTTAAAATTCAAATGCTTCTCTGATTAAATGAACCCAAACCCCCACTTTCCCCTCTCCACAAAGCTTTGAATCTGTATTGTACCTCTGTGTGACTTTTAAAATTAGTTTCTGCTCTTACTGTAATAGTTTTCATGTATGTTTTATCCTATGCCACGATGCGTTTAAGTAGTCACTGGACAGTTACCGTGAATAATTACCTCTGGCCTATGAGAATAATCTCTCTTGCTCTCATTTTGTAGTATTTGTAAGGTTACTTCCTATACTAAAACTGCTACAAAACCTTCAGTTTACCTACCCAAACAGAAACCGGCTTAAAAATAGATTCTAAGTATTTACAAAAATAATGCCTTTTAAAATTACCGAAAGGATGCTGGCACCGAATTTATTTCTCAAAAGGAATTTGCATAAATAAATAAAAGTATTGAGAAATATGTTTGTTTTCAAACTACCTTTAAGGCATATTGACCGAATTTCACACCCCTTGTTTCCCTTGACATTTTTGATTCATTAAGTACAAGAAACATTATGCCATCAATGCCATTATAACTAAACCCGTCCCTCCATTTCTTAACGAGTTCCCAAAATAATTTATTACTGTACTGCTTCTTAAGAGACAAATTTACTCACATTGGCCATTTCTGGCGGAAAGGGCAGACGGAAATTATCTTCCCTTTTGTAAAGTTATTCCTGGGAAAGGACAAAACAAAACAGGCCGGTGACGGATTAAGCTCTAACAACAGATAACTCGGGTAATGTCCACCATCGCCTACTGGGTGTCCCTTCTTCCGCGACAGGACCAAAGTCCAAGCTGTCCCCGGACCCCAGGAGACCGGAATTCGCCCCCTGCCCCCACAGGGCACAAGTCGCTGCCCACAGGAGGCCTTGCAATTCTCAGCCCGCCCGGTGTGTCTGCGGAAGACAACTCCGACTAGATCCAGGGGAGGAAAAGAGGGACCGTCCACCAGGATGGAGTCCTGAGGCTCCAAGTAGGTATTTTAACACCGATCAGGGTTCTAAACAAGCTGTGAGCAAAGGTTCCAGCAAAGATGAAGGTGGAGGAAGCGAAAAAGATCCTAACGACAGACTGACAGGACGACCGGGGACAGCGACAGGGGCCCTGTGAGTATAGGGGCAACACCGAGAGCTGTGGCCAAAAGATGGGCAAATCTGGAGGGACTAACGCGGGCGGAAACCGTCCGTACCAGTCGCCGCCGCCGCCACAGCCGCCTCCAGCGGTCCCAGGCCCGTACTCTTCCCGTCTTCAAAATGGCGGCGCGACGGCAGATGGAGTAGCGCTGACGCTGGCAGTGACCAGACTGAAGAAGTTGCTCTAGAGCGCATGGATGGGAATGATCCTCGAGCCGACTCTGCGCACGCGCACGGGAGGCCCACGTAGCACCGCCCTTTCATTGGATAGTCCACCGCCCCCACGTAGGAGGAGAAAAGATGAGGTGTGGATAATGACTTGTGGGATAGATCAAGGCTCCAGAGCTGCGTTCGGCACTCATTTAATTTCGATCATTAACTCACCGATGTATTTGAAAGACTCCTCTTGCCCCAAGACTTTATTGCTCAAAGGAGGTACAGTTTTCTGTTCTTCGTATCTATTTTTTTTTTAATTTCGAAAATAACTGTTCTTGAGAATAGAGCACTTTTCCCCTTTATGTGCCAGACTTTTAATAGGCGCAATAAATATATATCCCACGACCTATTTATAAGGAGTATATCACTTTTAAAATTTATTTTTAATTGAAGGATAATTGTTTTACAGTATTGTGTTGGTTTCTGCCAAACATCAACATGAATCAGCCATAGGTATACCGATGTCCCCTCCTTCTGGAACCTCCCTCACACTTGCCTTCCCATCCCACCCCTCTGCTGTTGCTGCTAAGTCGCTTCAGTCGTGTCCGACTCAGTACGACCCCATAGACGGCAGCCCACCAGGCTCCGCCATCCCTGGGATTCTCCAGGCAAGAACACTGGAGTGGGTTGCCATTTTCCTCTCCAATGCATGAAAGTGAAAAGTGAAAGTGAAGTCGCTCAGTCGTGTCCGACTCTTAGGGACCCCATGGACTGTAGCCTACCAGGCTCCTCCATCCATGGGATTTTCCAGGCGAGAGTACTGGAGTGGGGTGCCATTGCCTTCTCCGTCGCACCCCTCTAGGTTGGGACAAAGCCAAGGTTTGAGTTCCTTGAGTCATACAGCAAATTCCCATTGGCTACTATTTTACATATGGTAATATATGTTTCCAGGTTACTGTGTCTAGCCATCCCTCCCTCTCCTTCCTCCCTGCCTCCCCTGAGTCCTGTCCATAAGTCTGTTCTCTGTGTCTGTGTGTCCACTGCTGTCCTGCAAATAATTTCATCAGTACCATCTTTCTAGATTCGATATATCTGCATTCAGTTCAGTCGCTCAGTCGTGTCCGACTCTTTGCGACCCCATGAATCGCAGCTCGCCAGGCCTCCCTGTCCATCACCAACTCCGGGAGTTCACTCAGACTCACGTCCATTGAGTCAGTGATACCATCCAGCCATCTCATCCTCTGTCGTCCCCTTCTCCTCCTGCCCCCAATCCCTCCCAGCATCAGAGTCTTTTCCAATGAGTCAACTCTTCGCATGAGGTGGCCAAAGTACGGAAGTTTCAGCTTCAGCATCATTCCTTCCAAAGAAATCCCAGGGCTGATCTCCTTTAGAATGGACTGGTTGGATCTCCTTGCAGTCCAAGGGACTCTTAAGAGTCTTTTCCAACACCACAGTTCCAAAGCATCAATTCTTTGGCCCTCAGCCTTCTTCACAGTCCAACTCTCACATCCATACATGACCACTGGAAAAACCATAGCCTTGACTAGACGGACCTTTGTTGGCAAAGTAATGTCTCTGCTTTTGAATATGCTATCTAGGTTGATCATAACTTTTCTTCCAAGGAGTAAGCATCTTTTAGTTTCATGGCTGCAGTCACCATCTGCAGTGATTTTGGAGCCCCCAAAAATAAAGTCTGACACTGTTTCCACTGTTTCCCCATCTATTTCCCATGCATTAGTATATGATATTTGTTTTTCTCTTTCTGACTTTACTCTGTATAATAGGCTCTGTATAATAGGTTCACCACCTCCATTAGAACTGAAGAGTATATCATTTTAATTTGTCATTTGTATTTTAAAAAGTTAACTGAAGTCCATACTTTATTCATACCGATATATTTTTAAAATTTTTAAATTTAAATTTATTTATTTTAATTGGAGGCTAATTACTTTACAATATTGTTTTGGTTTTACCATACATCAGCATGAATCGCCATGGGTGTACACATGTTCCCCATCCTGAACCCCCCTCCCACCTCCCTCCCCGTACCATCCCTCTGCGTCATCCCAGTGCACCAGCCCCAAGCATCCTGTATCCTGCATCGAACCTGGACTGGCGATTCATTTCTTATATGATATTATACATGTTTCAATGCCATTCTCCCAAATCATCCCACCCTCACCCTCTCCCACAGAGTCCAAAAGACTGTTCTATACATCTGTGTCTCTTTTGCTGTCTCGCAAACAGGGTTATCATTGCCATCTTTCTAAATTCCATATATATGCGTTAGTATACTGTATTGGTGTTTTTCTTTCTGGCTTACTTCACTCTGTATAATAGGCTTCAGTTTCATCCACGTCATTAGAACTGATTCAAATGTATTCTTTTTAATGGCTGAGTAATACTGGTATTTTTTGATGGGTCATGTTGGGCAAGTTAGTCTCTTTATGGTTTTAGTTTCCTCTCTTCTAAAATGGGAATAATGTAATAATAGTGCCCAACTCATAGTTCATGAATATTAAATCAGTTAATATGTAGCTAACACATCATTGGAAGGACTGATGCTGAGGCTGAAACTCCAATACTTTGGCCACCTCATGTGAAGAGTTGACTCATTGGAAAAGACCCTGATGCTGGGAGGGATTGGGGGCAGAAGGAGAAGGGGATGACAGAGGATGAGATGGCTGGATGGCATCACTGACTTGATGGACGTGAGTCTGAGTGGACTCCGGGAGTTGGTGATGGACAGGGAGGCCTGGCGTGCTGTGATTCATGGGGTTGCAAAGAGTCGGACACGACTGAGTGACTGAACTGAACACATAGAGTGCACACACGCACACACACACACATACACACACCAGTGAGCTGAGTATTTGAGTTACTTACAACTCATTCTTTTTTCATTCCTGATAATTTCATCTTCAAGTCAGCTTACTAGTCCAGGTTATATAACAGGATTTTTGGTTGAATGATGATTATAAGGTTTTTGAGACTGGGAACCATATGTTATTCATCTTTGCCAGGATAGAAAATCACCTGTCAGATAGAGGTGGGAGTGAACAGCGGTATGGCAGGAGGCTGTCAGGAATAACTTCATAGTGTAGGTGATGCTTGATCAGCATTTTGAAAAATGAGTAGTTGTCTGAATGCCAAGAAAAGACATTACAGGGGTGAGGACATTCAGCAAAGGAAGCAGTGTGGACAGAGATACAGAATCCAAAACAGTATGGGCAGTTGAGGATATCCACAAATAATCAAATGATTGAGTTGGAGGTAGACAGGGGCCAGATCATGGTCAATCTTCAGTGAACTATTAAGGTGGATGTAATCCTGGAAGCAGCGGGTTACTGGGCAAATTTAAGCCATCATGGCATTATCAGATATGTGTCTTGGGAAGATCCTTGGGCTTCAGTATACAGGATAGGTTGGAAGAATGTGGAATTGGACCTGGAGCAAGTGGTTAAGAGACTATTGCTGTGCCCATGAGAAAGAACATGACACCCTGAATTAAGGGCAGGGGGAAAGTTGAGAAATCAGTACTGTATAGCTGTCCATTAGTTGCAGACAAGGAAAAGGACACATTGAAGATGATCCCTACATTTTTGACTTAGGATTCTTGCTGACTAAAGTTGCTTTTGCTGAGATTGGGAATCCAGGAATATTAATTTGTGGAATGTATGCTATGTGGTGACAATCATATAGGGATTTTTCCATTCTTTAATTTTCATAACAACCCAGAAAATGGACATACTATTATCCTCATGTTAAATATGAAGGAATTAAAGCACAAATGGCTTACGTATATTTCTGAAGCTTCCAGGGCTGGATGTAAATCTCATTATGTTAGGTTTAAAAATAGTGTCTTCTTTCCCATAGGTGTTGTCTCCTAGGAAGAAAATAGGTTTTAGGGGAATGATAATGAATTGGGCTTGGGATATCTTGAATTCTAAGATGCCTGAGGGGCATTCATATGTAGTTGTTAGTACGTTATTGGACAGTAGGCCTGTTGCTCAGGAAAGTGGTTTATGTGGGAGACAGAGATTAGAGAGTCATTGACGTATGGGTAGCACTTAAAGCCATAGGAACTCCTTAACCTGGAGTTCAATAATGGGCTTTAAGAGAAGAAGGTCTGTGAAACTCCTGAACATGTATGCAAAAATTTTTTTTAAATTTTATTTTATTTTTAAACTTTACATAATTGTATTAGTTTTGCCAAATATCAAAATGAATCCACCACAGGTATACATGTGTTCCCCATCCTGAACCCTTCTCCCTCCTCCCTCCCCATACCATCCCTCTGGGTCGTCCCAGTGCACCAGCCCCAAGCATCCAGTATCATGCATCGAACCTGGACTGGCAACTCATTTCATACATGATATTTTACATGTTTCAATGCCATTCTCCCAAATCTTCCCACCCTCTCCCTCTCCCACAGAGTCCATAAGACTGTTCTATACATCAGTGTCTCTTTTGCTGTCTCGTACACGGGGTTATTGTTACCATCTTTCTAAATTCCATATATATGCGTTAGTATACTGTATTGGTGTTTTTCTTTCTGGCTTACTTCACTCTGTATAATAGGCTCCAGTTTCATCCACCTCATTAGAACTGATTCAAATGTATTCTTTTTAATGGCTGAGTAATACTCCATTGTGTATATGTACCACAGCTTTCTTATCCATTCATCTGTTGATGGACATCTAGGTTGCTTCCATGTCCTGGCTATTATAAACATTGCTGCGATGAACATTGGGGTACATGTGTCTCTTTCCCTTCTGGTTTCTCAGTGTGTATGCCCAGCAGTGGGATTGCTGGATCATAAGGCAGGTCTATTTCCAGTTTTTTAAGGAATCTCCACACTGTTCTCCATAGTGGCTGTACTAGTTTGCATTCCCACCAACAGTGGAAGAGGGTTCCCTTTTCTCCACACCCTCTCCAGCATTTATTACTTGTAGACTTTTGGATTGCAGCCATTCTGACTGGTGTGAAATGGTACCTCATAGTGGTTTTGATTTGCATTTCTCTGATAATGAGTGATGTTGAGCATCTTTTCATGTGTTTGTTAGCCATCTGTATGTCTTCTTTGGAGAAATGTCTATTTAGTTCTTTGGCCCATTTTTTGATTGGGTCATTTATTTTTCTGGAGTTGAGCTGTAGGAGTTGCTTGTATATTCTCGAGATTAGTTGTTTGTCAGTTGCTTCATTTGCTATTATCTTCTCCCATTCTGAAGGCTGTCTTTTCACCTTGCTAATAGTTTCCTTTGATGTGCAGAAGCTTTTAAGGTTAATTAGGTCCCATTTGTTTATTTTTGCCTTTATTTCCAATATTCTGGGAGGTGGGTCATAAAGGATCCTGCTGTGATGTATGTCAGAAAGTGTTTTGCCTATGTTCTCCTCTAGGAGTTTTATAGTTTCTGGTCTTACGTTTAGATCTTTAATCCATTTTGAGTTTATTTTTGTGTATGGTGTTAGAAAGTGTTCTAGTTTCATTCTTTTACAAGTGGTTGACCAGATTTCCCAGCACCACTTATTAAAGAGATTGTCTTTAATCCATTGCATATTCTTGCCTCCTTTGTCAAAGATAAGGTGTCCATATGTGTGTGGATTTATCTCTGGGCTTTCTGTTTTGTTCCATTGATCTATATTTCTGTCTTTGTGCCAGTACCATACTGTCTTGATAACTGTGGCTTTGTAGTAGAGCCTGAAGTCAGGTAGGTCGATTCCTCCAGTTCCATTCTTCTTTCTCAAGATCACTTTGGCTCTTCGAGGTTTTTTGTATTTCCATACAAATTGTGAAATTATTTGTTCTAGCTCTGTGAAGAATACTGTTGGTAGCTTGATAAGGATTGCATTGAATCTATAAATTGCTTTGGGTAGTATACTCATTTTCACTATATTGATTCTTCCAATCCATGAACATGGTATATTTCTCCATCTGTTAGTGTCCTCTTTGATTTCTTTCACCAGTGTTTTATAGTTTTCTATATATAGGTCTTTAGTTTCTTTAGGTAGATATATTCCTAAGTATTTTATTCTTTCCGTTGCAATGGTGAATGGAATTGTTTCCTTAATTTCTCTTTCTGTTTTCTCATTATTAGTGTATAGGAATGCAAGGGATTTCTGTGTGTTGATTTTATATCCTGCAACTTTACTATAGTCATTGATTAGTTCTAGTAGTTTTCTGGTGGAGTCTTTAGGGTTTTCTATGTAGAGGATCATGTCATCTGCAAATAGTGAGAGCTTTACTTCTTCTTTTCCAATTTGGATTCCTTTTATTTCTTTTTCTGCTCTGATTGCTGTGACCAAAACTTCCAAAACTATGTTGAATAGTAATGGTGAAAGTGGGCACCCTTGTCTTGTTCCTGACTTTAGAGGAAATGCTTTCAATTTTTCACCATTGAGGATAATGTTTGCTGTGGGTTTGTCATATATAGCTTTGATTATGTTGAGGTATGTTCCTTCTATTCCTGCTTTCTGGAGAGTTTTGATCATAAATGGATGTTGAATGTTGTCAAAGGCTTTCTCTGCATCTATTGATATAATCATATGGTTTTTACTTTTCAATTTGTTAATGTGGTGTATTACATTGATTTTTGTATATTTGTAAGCAGATCCATTTCCACCCCCTAGGAAGTCAGCACATAGCTTCTTCAGATTCTTAAAGCTCATGAGTGAAAAGATCAAGAACCACTAGTGTAGCCTGTAAAAGAAAAAGGGCAAAAGTCAGAAGATTAGGTTATATAAATTAAAGGAGCAGTACAAAAAAAAAATACTAGTAATGGAGACTGAAAATTTCCAGCTAGAGGGTAAAAGGAAATCAAGAGAGAGTATTCTAGGCATGAAGAAGATAATTGCTCAATTATATTCAGTTCAATTCAGTTGCTCAGTCATGTCCTACTCTTTGCGACCCCATGAATTGCAGCACGCCAGGCCTCCCTGTCCATCACCAACTCCCGGAGTTCACTCAGACTCACGTTCATCGAGTTGGTGATGCCATCCAGCCATCTCATCCTCTGTCCTCCCCTTTTCCTCCTGCCCCCAATCCCTCCCAGCATCAGAGTCTTTTCCAATGAGTCAACTCTTCGCATGAGGTGGCCAAGGTACTGGAGTTTCAGCTTTAGCATCAGTCCTTCCAAAGAAATCCCAGGGCTGATCTCCTTCAGAATGGACTGGTTGGATCTCCTTGCAGCCCAAGGGACTCTCAAGAGTCTTATACAACACCACAGTTCAAAAGCATCAATTCTTTGGTGCTCAGCTTTCTTCACAGTCCAACTCTCACATCCATATATGACCACTGGAAAAACCATAGCCTTGACTAGACGGACCTTTGTTGGCAAAGTAATGTCTCTGCTTTTGAATATGCTATCTAGGTTAGTCATAACTTTCCTTCCAAGGAGTATGCGTCTTTTAGTTTCATGGCTGCAGTCACCATCTGCAGTGATTTTGGAGCCCCAAAAATAAAATCTGACACTGTTTCCACTGTTTCCCCATCTATTTCCCATGAAGTGATGGGACTGGATGCCATGATCTTCGTTTTCTGAATGTTGAGCTTTAAGCCAACTTTTTCACTCTCCACTTTCACTTTCATCAAGAGGCTTTTTAGTTCCTCTTCACTTTCTGCCATAAGGATGGTGTCATCTGCATATCTGAGGTTATTGATATTTCTCCCGGCAATCTTGATTCCAGCTTGTGCTTCTTCCAGTCCAGTGTTTCTCATGATGTACTCTGCATATAAGTTAAATAAGCGGGGTGACAATATACAACCTTGACGTACTCCTTTTCCTATTTGGAACCAGTCTGTTGTTCCATGTCCAGTTCTAACTGTTGCTTCCTGACCTGCATACAGATTTCTCAAGAGGCAGGTCAGGTGGTCTGGTATTCCCATCTCTTTCAGAATTTTCCCCAGTTTCTTGTGATCCACACAGTCAAAGGCTTTGGCATAGTCAATAAAGCAGAAATATGTTTTTCTGGAACTCTCTTGCTTTTTCGATGATCCAGTGGATGTTGGCAATTTGATCTCTGGTTCCTCTGCCTTTTCTAAAACCAGCTTGAAAATCTGGAAGTTCACGGTTCACGTATTGCTGAAGCCTGGCTTGGAGAATTTTGAGCATTACTTTACTAGCGTGTGAAATGAGTGCAATTGTGTGGTAGTTTGAGCATTCTTTGGCATTGCCTTTCTTTGGGATTGGAATGAAAACTGACCTTTTCCAGTCCTGGGCCTATATGCTATAAAAAAGTGTTGTTGAGGGCCAAAACCAACCCATTGTATTTGATAACTAAGGCAATGGTGACTTTGCCAGAGGAGTTTGAGTGGAGTAGTGGGTGGGAGGAATGGAATTTTGATAACTGGTTATTCAAAGGGTGAAACACAATCTCTTGAGGGAAGAGACCTTTTCTGTTTGTTCACTGTAGTCCTGGGAGTTCACTGTATTCCTGACATAGCGAGATGATCAATACTTTGTTGAAAGTTGAACAGATGAAGAAGTGGTGGCCATTAATAGCCAGCATGTGTGTGTGCTAAGGCGCTTCAGTTGTGTCTTACTCTTTCTGACCCTGTGGATTGTAGCCTGCCAGGCTTCTCTGTCCATGGGATTCTCCAGGTAAGAATATTAGAGTGGGTTGCCATGCCTTCCTCCAGGAAATCTTCCAGACCCAGGGATCAAACCAGCATCTCTTGCATTGTCTCCTGTATGGCAGGCAGATTCTTTATTTCTGAGCCACCAGGGAAGCCCCATAGCCAGCATCAGTTCAGTTCAGTTCAGTTGCTCAGTCATGTCCGACTCTTTGCGACTCCATGAATCGCAGCACGCCAGGCCTCCCTGTCCATCACCAACTCCCGGAGTTCACTCAGACTCACGTTCATCGAGTCGGTGATGCCATCCAGCCATCTCATCCTCTGTCCTCCCCTTTTCCTCCTGCCCCCAATCCCTCCCAGCATCAGAGTCTTTTCCAATGAGTCAGCTCTTCGCATGAGGTGGCCAAAGTATTGGCATTTCAGCTTTAGCATCACTCCTTCCAAAGAAATCCCAGGGCTGATCTCCTTCAGAATGGACTGGTTGGATCTCCTTGCAGTCCAAGGGACTCTCAAGAGTCTTATCCAACACCACAGTTCCAAAGCATCAATTCTTTGGCGCTCAGCCTTCTTCACAGTCCAACTCTCACATCCATACATGACCACTGGAAAAACCATAGGCTTGACTAGACGGACCTTTGTTGGCAAAGTAATGTCTCTGCTTTTGAATATGCTATCTAGGTTGGTCATAACTTTCCTTCCAAGGAGTAAACGTCTTTTAGTTTCATGGCTGCAGTCACCATCTGCAGTGATTTTGGAGCCCCCAAAAATAAAGTCTGACACTGTTTCCCCATCTATTTCCCATGAAGTGATGGGACCGGATGCCATGATCTTTGTTTTCTGAATGTTGAGCTTTAAGCCAACTTTTTCACTCTCTACTTTCATCAAGAGGCTTTTTAGTTCCTCTTCACTTTCTGCCATAAGGGTGGTGTCATCTGCATATCTGAGGTTATTGATATTTCTCCCGGCAATCTTGATTCCAGCTTGTGCTTCTTCCAGCCCAGCGTTTCTCATGATGTACTCTGCATAGAAGTTAAATAAGCGGGGTGACAATATACAACCTTGACGTACTCCTTTTCCTATTTGGAACCAGTCTATTGTTCCATGTCCAGTTCTAACTGTTGCTTCCTGACCTGCATACAGATTTCTCAAGAGGCAGGTCAGGTGGTCTGGTATTCCCATCTCTTTCAGAATTTTCCCCAGTTTCTTGTGATCCACACAGTCAAAGGCTTTGGCATAGTCAATAAAGCAGAAATATGTTTTTCTGGAACTCTCTTGCTTTTTCAATGATCCAGTGGATGTTGGCAATTTGATCTTTGGTTCCTCTGCCTTTTCTAAAACCAGCTTGAACATCAGGAAGTTCACGGTTCACGTATTGCTGAAGCCTGGCTTGGAGAATTGTGAGCATTACTTTACTAGTGTGTGAGATGAGTGCAATCGTGTGGTAGTTTGAGCATTCTTTGGCATTGCCTTTCTTTGGGATTGGAATGAAAACGGACCTTTTCCAGTCCTGTGGGCACTGCTGAGTTTTCCAAATTTGCTGGCATATTGAGTGCAGCACTTTTCACAGCATCATCTTTCAGGATTTGAGAAAGGTCAACTGGAATTCCATTACCTCCACTAGCTTTGTTCGTGGTGATGCTTTCTAAGGCCCACCTGATTTCACATTCCAGGATGTCTGGCTCTAGGTCAGTGATCACATCATCGTGATTATCTTGGTCGTGAAGATCTTTTTTGTACAGTTCTTCTGTGTATTCTTGCCACCTCTTCTTAATATCTTCTGCTTCTGTTAGGTCCATACCATTTCTGTCCTTTTACGAGCCCATCTTTGCATGAAATATTCCCTTGATATCTCTAATTTTCTTGAAGAGATCTCTAGTCTTTCCCATTCTATCATGAACTCTTTATTACCAAATTCAGACTTAAATTGAATAAAGTAGGGAAAACTACTAGACCATTCAGGTATGACCTAAATCAAACCCCTTATGATTATACAGTGGAAGTGAGAAATAGATTTAAGGGCCTATATCTGATAGATAGAGTGCCTGATGAACTATTGAATGAGGTTCATGACATTGTACAGGAGACAGGGATCAAGACCATCCCCATGGAAAAGAAATGCAAAAAAGCAAAATTGCTGTCTGGGGAGGCCTTACAAATAGCTGTGAAAAGAAGAGAGCGAAAAGCAAAGGAGAGAAGGAAAGATATAAGCATCTGAATGCAGAGTTCCAAAGAATAGCAAGAAGAGCTTAGAAAGCCTTCCTCAGTGATCAATGCAAAGACAGGCATAGTTTTGGCCATTTCTAAAAACTCAAGATTTTCCTGGAAACCCCTTGTATGCTCCAGCTATCCATTGCTAGGTAATGATATGTGGATGTTTAGAGAAATGTTAACAGAGTGAATGTTATTTGTCTCTAGGACATAAGGGAGGAAGAGCCCTCAATTTAATATTTTGTTTTTTAGCTTGAATGTGATTTATACATGCTGTCACTGGACTTTAATTGTGATATTAAATATGAAAGTTGCCTATGTGCTCTTCTCTGTCTCTCTCCTCATCATTACAATGGAGACAATATTATCTATTTCATAGACGTACATGATGTATATGAGATAATCCATGTAAAGATAGTCCATGTGAAGATGTGAGATTGTATGATACATACATACATACAGTCCCTGTAAAGAGTCTAGCACAGTGCCTGGCACTTAGCAAGTGTGCAATAAATGTTAGCTGATACCATCTTCCTCCTCATCGTTTGTCATCATCACTCGTCATCATCTTTGCACTCCATCCTCATAGGGAGATGATAATGTGGTAAGGAGCCGTGGTTCCCATATATATGTGCACAGGCTTATCAGGGGTGATGATGCTGCCTAGGCCCTCCTCTCTATCTGGTACCAGGAAACGGTTTGGTCTAGAGAGGAACAGGCATGGATTTATGTGGGACTCAGGATGTTGGCCTGTTTTGTTCTGAGCTACTTCTTTTTGAGGTGATGGTGGCTGTATTTTAGGACTTAAAGCATAAAGTCAGAGCAGAGAATAGGAGTGAGAAGATTTAAGCAAAATCTGATTAAACACTGAGTGAGAAGCATCCATAAGTCACATTTTGTAAACGTAGGATTCAAGCTGTGGTGATCTAGCTACATAGAGAAAGTGGAAATGCTTCGATTTGAAATGAGGGTATAATGCTACCTAGGAGCTTGTTAAAAAGGCAGAGTCTCTGGCTCGAACCCAAAATTGTTGCCGCAGGATCTGTGTTTTAACAAGATTCATAGTGATTCATATGTACAATAAAGTTCTCTTGAATGAGATTCACCAGGAGGTGGAAAAGAGACAGTAGCATTGGGCCTTGCATAATGTACATACCCCATCTATATATAGAATCAGAATCTATGAGGCTAAGGAAACTATGTTTTAACCCTTCAGGGAACTTTTGTTGTTTATGTACACTGGAATTTGAGGACCACAAGTAAAAGATAAAACTGTGCTGGGGAGAAGTGCAATACGCATTGTGAACACTAGCTGCCGCTACTCTACAATTTAAAAACGGCCCTGATCACTAACAGCTAAAAGAACTATTACAAGAACGTCTAAATTTTCAGGGTATAGGTCTAGGGAAAATGAACTGTAAGTTAAACAGAGTTGGATTTTCCTGTGATTTTATTAAAGACCTCTAGGGCATATGAATGACTTACAAAGAGAAGTGGTTGGAGATTTAGAAATTTTTGGTACATGTGAATAAAAGTACATCTAGAGAATAATGTCTCTTTGTACTTGGGGAAGCAAAGTGAGTGTATGTGGTTTAAAAAGCCAAACTGGAGTCCACAAAGTATATAAGGCAACTCAGTGACTCATTTAGAATATCTTTTCCTTTTCCTGACCTTACGTTACAATGTTAATTTTATGCTGGGTTTGCCAGACACTTAATTTTTATCTGCAGCTGAGGGATTGAAAGGCTTGTGTGCTGTTCATGTGAACATTGTCTTTATTTGTGAACACTGCGCCATACTCAGGGACTTGGATTCAAGTTCTGTCTCCTTCGTAAAGTCCGTATGGATCAGCATGATGGCGCCTTAACATCTGTGAGCCTTGAAACAGGCATAAAAAATGCCCACATAAGGGCTGTCATGAGGAGGATCCAGGTAATACAAAATTTATGAAATGTTTTATAAATTTTAAAGTATTAAATAAATGCAAAATATTATTTGAATGCTTACAACATTGGGCCCCTGCTTTGGTATTGGTCTTTGAATCCCCCACCAAAGCACCTTTTCCATAAAACTGACTCTGGTTCTGCTAAGAGCCTAGTTATTTTCCCCAACTAGATCTTTTAGTTTACTTCATATAGGGTTGACTGATAAAATATAGGACTCGCGGTTACATTTGAGTTTCAGATAAACAGTGCATAATTTGTTAGTATAAGTAGGACTTAGATATTGCATGGCAGTCTGGCAAATTTAACTCAAAGCAAACTAAGCACATTGTTCCGTGTTTATATTTCTACACCTGAACCTTCTATTTTGCCTGATATGGAAAAAGTCTTGTTCAAAAAAAATGTAGGTCTAAAAATGGTTTCAGAGAGTTATTGCTAACTGAAAGCTCACATCTTCAAAATGTTTATATTTCCTGTCTAGAAATGGCTTGCTTGGGCTTATACTCTGAAGACTGCTCAGAGGGAAATAGAGCCTCTTAACTAATCCTTGAAATTATTTTTCATTTCTGTGATAGTCTGTTACTCTTTTGATTGTTCATTAGTATCTCTTTCTCCTACTGTGTGGTTGTGGGACTAAAAGGAGGGAAAGCCTGAATCACAAAAATGAAAGCCACTCACAAACAATCCTGATGCATTTCTGATACAGCCCTCTCTTGCCAATTATAATCATGCAGCAAATGATGCTATTAAAATGTATAGACTACATAGAGAGAGTCCATGGCCCAATGAAGGAGAAGCATAAGAAGGAAAGGGGGGAGTGAGATATATGCTAAGTGTTGAGAAAGAGTTACCTTGAGGAATTATTTGCAGTTTCAAAGTACTTGATAGTATACAAAATGGGGTTTAACTCAATAAAATAAATCCAAAATTACACTTTCACGGGTATACCCTGGGGTAGAATGAGGAATCACCCTAGGATTCCTGATGTACTGAACAACCAAATCTAACAGGAAACCCTGGGAAGGCAACTGCAGAAAAATGACACCTTTGGGCTTAGCTGTGGACAGAGGAGCTTGGTGGGCTACAGTCCATGTGGTCACAAAAGAGTTGGACACGACTTTGTTCAGTCGCTAAGTCGTGTCTAACTCTTTGCGACCCTGTGAACTGCAGCACGCCAGGCTTCCTTGTCCTTCAGTATCTGCTGGAGTTTGCTCAAACTCATGTGCATTGAGTTGATGATGTCATCCAACTATCTTATCCTCTGTCACCCTATTCTTCTTTTGCTTTCAGTGTTTCCTGGCATGGGGGTCTTTTCCAATGAGTTGGTCATGACTGAGCAACTAAGCACAGCACAGCACAGCGACTAAATAACAATGTTAATATCAGCCTCTGGACGCTAGGTGGCGATATATAGCAACATGAGGAATTTGGAATCTGTGGAAGAGATGCTGAATTAGTGGGGGAGGGGTTGTGAGATGAGTTTTGGTTTCCTGCTGTAAACACAGAGCTCTTCAGTTTATAGCAGATTGTGCCTTCCACTGTGATCTTATGAAACTTCAATAGGGGCAGCGATTGGGTCAGAACCACCACTAGTGATTTCCTTCTTTTTAGTTTCTTCCATTTTAAGAGGTAACTTCACACTTCTGCAAAGCACTTAATTAGTCTCATCTAGCACCCAAACTTGATACGTGTATCCAAATTTAGATAAAGATATGGTGAAGTTGTTTGCTTGGTATTTGGGGCCATTAGAGGGAGCCAGAGAGGAGAGCGAGGTTGCACTAGGTGATCCGAGCCATCGATGAGGGGTAAGGCTGTACTCCTGGACTGTGTGTTCCTGTTGCTAAGAACATTTGCTAATCTGCTGACCGATTGCAGTGGGGGTATCCCCTGGTCATGCTGAAAGCCCAGTACCCTGTCATTTGAGTAGAGCAGGCCCTTCACCAGCCCCTGGGAATATCAGTGATTATCCTACTCCGACATAAGGTTCCTGTTTTCTTTACAGTTTGATGATGTTGGGAGGCATCAGTGATGCATGCTTGCTCATTGCTTGAAGAAGCTTTTGTCTTTAGAAAAATATATAGAACCTTGGATCAGGTAAATTTTTTTCTCTGTTTTAATTTGTATTGATATTTCTTGAATTCCAAGAAAGTCACATGCATATAAAATGATCATTGAAACCCTTACTCCATTGTTTTGGGAATTTCCTCTTGTATTTATGCCCCTTTTCCTGCCTAAGTAAAACCGAATGATTTAATTAGAATTTGGGGATGAAATCTACTAAGCCTGTATTCTCAACAAAAATGTGGGATTTAAGTTAATTTTCATGCCCCAGTTTGTATCCCTTTTGCCCGCTTTACATGGTCAGTTTTATCTTCAGCTGTCTTCTGACATTACCTACTGTTAGCTAAGCAGATTATGCTTGTTCTCATCTGAGCCTTTCTCACCCTGTTAATACATGGTTGTATGCCCTGTCTCCCTGCTTTTCAGGATTCAGCTCCAAGGCATTTCCTTTAAGACGTATCTCTGGGTAATTCACACTAATCTGCTGTGAAAGCAGGAAACTAGGAAACTGCACCAGAGAATAATACTCAAGGGAGTTCATGATTGTAACCCAGGCTCAGCTACTTTCTGATTGGTTTACACATGCACATATGCACACATGCGTGCGCACACATACACACACACAGCTAACTAGATTACAAGCTTTTTGAACGTGAGGACTACAGCCCAATGACATCCAGCGATATGGTGTATATTGAATACACATACTCAATAGATGTCCTTCTTTTATCCACTTCTGTGATCCCACAGCAGGAAACATAGTACGTGCTCAATAAATGTCCATTGAAACAGCTGAATAATTGATTTCTACTGCTCTGCGGAAATGGCACCCCACTCCAGTACTCTTGCCTGGAAAATCCCATGGATGGAGGAGCCTTGTAGGCTGCAGACCATGGGGTCGCTAAGAGTTGGAAATGACTGAGCGACTTCACTTTCACTTTTCACTTTCATGCATGGGAGAAGGAAATGGCAACCCACTCCAGTGTTCTTGCCTGGAGAATCCCAGGGACGGCGGTGCCTGGTGGGCTGCCGTCTATGGGGTCGCACAGAGTCGAACACAACTGAAGCAACTTAGCAGCAGCTCTGTGGAAATACTATCTCTCTGCTAATGTGAGATTGTGATATCTATTGTGAAAAACTTGGTAATCATCAGCATAGAACAAGAGGTAGTTCAAGCGTTATCTCCTCCATAAGAAATTCCCAAGGCCACTACAATCCTGTTTTCTTCTCCTATTTTTAAAGTACTCAATTATCTTATCTACCTTCATTGTTTCTCTATTGATCAAATGTATAAGGTTAAAATCCGTAGTGTAGGATTAATACTGGTGTCTACCTGTTAGGGTTGTGATGATTGAATGACTTGATGTATTTAAAGTGCTTAGAACTTTCCCTGGCATTTAATAAGTGATTGGTTGTTGTTTATTATTGCTATTGATGTAAGATTGCTCCTTGTTTTATGTACATATAGCTTGTCTTATCACCTAGATTATAAACTTTCAGGGACAGGCATCTGCATTTTAATCTCTTAGAAAATGTAATTGTGCCCCTAATTATTGGTAGTTTGTGTCTTTTTTTTTTTCCTGATTAGTCTGACTAGAGGTGTATCAATTTCATTGACTCTTCTCCTAGTAATAGTTTTTGGTTTCATTGTTTTTGTACTGTTTTTATGTTTTCAATACCATGGATTTCTGCTCTTTATTACTTTCCCCCACTTACTTTGGGTTTAATTTTCCATTCTTTTTCTAGTAGAAACTTAAATAATTGATTTGAGACCTTTCTTTTCTAATATTAGCATTCGCTATATTTTCTCCTCTAAACTGTGCTTCAGCTGCATTCCATAAATTTTGATTGCTTTGATTATTTGGTTAATTTTTTTTTCTGTTTTTCCTTACTACTTTATTCATGAAGTGTGTTGTTTGATTTTCAAATAATTGGGGATTTCCCATAATATAGCCCCTATCAATTTCTAGTTTAACTCTTTGATAGACATAGAACATACTCTCTATCTTTTCAATTCTCCTAAGTTTTTTGAGACACTTTATGACACCTGAACAGGATCTAATTTGGTGAATGTGCAGCATGTGCTTGGAAAGTTTGTGCTTTCTGCTGTTGTTGAGAGTGTGTGTGTGTATGTGTGTGTATGCTCAGTCATGTCTGACTCTTTGCAACTCCCTGGACTGTAGCCTGCTAGGCTCCTCTGCCGATGGGATTTCCCAGGCAAGAATACTGGAGTGGGTTGCCATTTCCTACTCCAGGGCATCTTCCTGATCCAGGGATCGAACCCGTGTGTCTTGCATCTCCCTAATTGGCAGGCGGATTCCTTACCACTGGGAAGCCTATTGTTGAATATAGTGTTTTATTTATTTATTTTTTAGGTCAGGTTAGTTGATAACCTTGTTCAAATTTTCTGTGTTCTTCAGACTTTCTGAATCTTTATTCTGTTAATTTCTGCGAGATGTCAGTCTCCAACTGTAACTAAGATTTGTTTGTCACCGTTCAGATTTACATTTTGTATTTTGAAATTCTGTTAATAGTTATGTACACATTTAGGATTCTTATAGCCTCTTGATGAATTAACCCCTCTATCATTGTGAAATGTCCTTGTTTATTCATGATAATGTTTTTTGTTCTGAAGTATACTTTGTCTCATATTATCACTCAAGTTTTCTTTGGATTAGTATTAGCATGTTATATGTTTGTCCATCCTTTTTGCTTTTAAGCTATCTATGCCTTTGATGACACCACCCTTATGGCATAAAGTGAAGAAGAACTAAAGAGCCTCTTGATGAAAGTGAAAGGAGAGAGTGAAAAAGTTGGCTTAAAACTCAACATTCAGAAAACTAAGATTGTGGCATCTGGTCCCATCACTTCATGGTAAATAGATGGGGAAACAGTGGAAACAGT
This sequence comes from Bubalus bubalis, assembly GCF_019923935.1. Lineage (NCBI taxonomy): Eukaryota > Metazoa > Chordata > Mammalia > Artiodactyla > Bovidae > Bubalus > Bubalus bubalis. Next base: position 98,597,825 of record NC_059158.1, on the reverse strand, counting down.
GGCTGATTTTATTTTTCTGGGCTCCAAAATCACTGCGGATGGTGATTGCAGCCATGAAATTAAAAGATGCTTGCTCCTTGAAAGGAAAGACCAACCTAGATAGCATATTAAAAAGCAGAGACATGACTTTGCCAACAAAGGTCCATCTAGTCAAGGCTATGGTTTTTCCAGTGGTTATGTATGGATGTGAGAGTTGGACTATAAAGAAAGCTGAGCACCGAAGAATTGATGGTTTTGAACTGTGGTGTTGGAGAAGACTCTTGAGAGTCCCTTGAACTGCAAGGATATCCAACCAGTCCATCCTAAAGGAGATCAGTCCTGGGTGTTCATTGGAGGGGCTGATGTTGAAGCTGAAACTCCAATACTTCGGCCACCTGATGCGGAGAGTTGACTCATTTGAAAAGACCCTGAGGCTGGGAAAGATCGAGGGCAGGAGGAGAAGGGGACGACAGAGGATGAGATGGTTGGATGCCATCACCGACTCAATGGACATGGGTTTGGGTGGACTCCGGGAGTTGGTGATGGACAGGGAGGCCTGGCGTGCTGCGATTCACGGGGTCGGAAAGAGTTGGACACGACTGAGTGTCTGAACCGAACTGATGCCTTTTATTTAAACAGTTTTGCAGTCGTTTGTGGGGGGTCAATATGGCAATCTCTGCTTTTTAATTGGAATGCTTAAACTATTGTCATTATTCATATGGTTGCATTTGAATTTGCCATCATGCTGTTTATTTTCTATTTGCCCCACCTGTTCTTTGTTCATTTTTCCTTTTGCCCATCCTTTTATTGAGATTAATTGACTATTTTTTATAATTATATTTTATTTACATTGTTGAATTATACCTCTTTGTTTTGTGTTGTATGAGTCTCTTTTGGGTTAACAATATGTACCTTCAACTTCTCACAGTCCGCTTTCAAATGATAGTGCACCTTTTCACGTGTAGCGTGAGACCCTTACAGCAGTATACTTCTATCTCTTTATCCTTTGTGTTATTGCTGTCATACATTTCACTTCCACAATTGCTGTAAATCCCAACGTATAATGTTATCAGTTGTGCTTTAAGCAGGCAATTATAAGTATTTTTTATATAATTATTTCATGTTTGTAACAATTTTATTTAAAAAAAATTTAATTGGAGGATAATTGTTTTGCGATTTGTGTTGGTTTCTGCCATACAACTATGTGAGTCAATCATAGTTTTACATATATATATATATATACACACGCACAAACTCCTGAACCTCCTGAACCTCCTTTCCCCCTCCCGTCCCGCACCAGGCGGAACTCCTTGTGTTATATCGTGGCTTCCCACTAGTTGCTTATTTTTACACACGGTAGTGTTTATCTGTCAATGCTACTTTCTCAGTCTGTCCCACCCTCTCCTTCCCCCCCTGAGTCCACAAGTCCATTCTCTATGTCTCCATTTCCATCTCTTCCCTGTTAATAGGTTCGTCAGTAATATTTTTCTAGATTCCATATATATGCTTTAATATATGCTATTTATTTATTTTTCTCTTTCTGACTTAACTTCACTGTGTAATAGGCTCTAGGTTCATCTACCTTGCTACAACTAACTCAAATTAATTCCTTTGTGTGGCTGAATAGTATATGTACTGCATCTTCTTTGTCCATTCATCTGTCAGTAAACATGTTGCTTCCATGTCCTGGCTTTTGTAAATAGTGCTTCAATGAACATTGGGGTACATGTGTCTTTTTGAATTGTGGTTTTCTCAGGGTATGTGCCCAATAGTGGGATTGCTGGATCATATGGTAGTTTTATTTCTAGTTCGTTAAGGAATCTCCATACTATTCTCCGTGGTGGCTATATCAATTTATTTTCCTACCAACAGTGCAGTAGGGTTCCCTTTCTCCACATCCTCTCCTGCATTTAGTGTTTGTAGGTTTTTTTTTGATGATGGGCATTCTGATTGGTGTGAGGTGACACCTCATTGTAGTTTTGATTTGCATTTCTCTAATAATCAGCAATGTTGACCATCTTTTCATGTGTTTATTGGCCAATCTGTATGTCTTCCTTGCAGAAATGTCTGTTTATGCCCATCTTTTGACTGGGCTTCTTGTTTTTCTGATACTGAGCTGTATAAACTGCTTATATATATTGGAAGGTAATCCTTTGTCAGTTGCTTCATTTGCAATTATTTTCTCCCATTCTGAGAGCTGTCTTTTCAGTTTGTTTATAGTTTCCTTTGCTGCACCGAAGCTTTTAAATCTAATTAGGTCCCACTTGTTTATTTTTGTTTTTATTTCCATTACTGTAGGAGGTGGGTCGAAAAGGATCTTGCCGTGATTTATGTCAAAGAATGTACTTCCTATGTTTTTCTCTAAGATCTTTATAGTTTCTGGCCTTACATTTAATTCTTGAATCCATTTACAGTTAATTTTTGCATATGGTGTTAGAAAGTGTTCTAATTTCATTCTTTTACATGGTAGCTGTTCAGCTTTCCCAGCACCACTTATTGAAGAGACCGTCTTTTCTCCATAGTGTATTCTTACCTCCTTTGTCAAAGATAAGGTGACCATGGTGCATAGGTTTATTTCTGGGCTTTCTATCTTATTCCATTGGTCTATATTTCTGTTTTTGTGCCAATACCATACTGTCCCGATGACTGTAGCTTTGTAGTATAGTCAGAAGTCAGGAAGGTTGATTCCTCCGGTTCCATTCTTCTTTCTCAAGATTGCTTTGGCTATTCAGGATCTTTTGTGTTTCCATAAAAATTGTAAAATTTTTTGTTCTAGTTCTGTGAAAAATTGGTAGTTTGATAGAGATTGCATTGAATTTGTATATTGCTTTGGGTAGTATGGTTATTTTCACAATATTGATGCTTCCAATCCAAGAACATGGTATATCTCTCTCTCAGTTTGTGTTGTCTTTGATTTCTTTCATCAGTGTCTTGTAATTTTCTGCATACCAGTCTTTTGTCTGTTTAGGTAGGTATTTTATTTGTTTTGCTGCAGTGGTGAATGGGATATTTTTCCTTAATTTCTCTTTCTGATTTTTAATTGTTAGTGTATAGGAATGCAAGGGGTTTCTGTGTATTAATTTTATATTCTGTGACTTTACTAAATTCATTGATTAGCTCTGTTAATTTTCTGATAGTATCTTTAGGGTTTTCTATGTATAATATCATGTCATCTGCAAAGAGTGAGAGTTTTACTTCTTCTTTTCCAATCTGGATTCCTTTTATTTCTTTTTCTTCTCTGACTTCTGTGGCTGGGACTTCCAAAGCTATGTTGAATAGTAGAGGTGAGATTGGTCACCCTTGTCTTGTTCCTCATCTTAGAAGAAATGCTTTCAGTTTTTCACCATTGAGAATAACATTTGCTGTACTTTTGTCATAAATGGACTTTGTTATGTTGTGGTAGGTTCCATCTATACCTACTTTCTGGAGAGCTTTTTTTACATTATAAATGGGTGTTGAATTTTATTGAAAGCTTTTGCTGCGTCTATTGAGATGATCATATGGTTTTTATCTTTCAGTTTGTTAATATGATGTATTACATTGATTGATTTGCATATATTGATTGCATATATTGCATCCCTGGGATAAAGCCCACTTGATCATGAAGTATAATCCTTTTAATGTGTTGTTGGATTCTGTTTGCTAGAATTTTGTTGAAGATTTTTGCATCTATGTTCATTAGTGATATTGGCCTGTAGTTTTCTTTTTTTGTAGTTCTTTGTTTGGTTTTGGTATCAGGGTGATGGTGGCCTCATAGAATGAGTTTGGGAGTTTTCCACCCTCTGCAATTTTCTGGACAAATCTGAGCAGGTTAAGTGTTAGCTCATTCTATTTTTGGTAGGATTCACCTGTGAAGCCATCTGGCCCTGGGCTTTTGCTTGTTTGAAGATTTTTAATCACAGTTTTGATTTCAGTGCTTGGGATTGATCTGTTCATGTTTTTTTGTTTTTTCCTGGTTCAGTCTTAGAATGTTATACGTTTCTAAGAATTTGACCATTTCTTCCAGGTTGTCTGTTTTATTGGAGTATAGTTGCTTGTAGTAGTCTCTTATGATCCTTAGTCAATTATATTTTTCAGATAGTTTAAAAGTAAGAATTTTTTCTTTTACATTCCTCTGCATATTTATCATTTTTGGCTTTATTCTATCTTTTGTGAAGTTTTAACTTCCTATCTTGTTTTATTTTAAGTATGCCTACAAAGCTTCCTTTACCATTTTTGGAGTGTTGCTCTATTGGTGAATCTGTTGGTGATTAATTCTTCACTTTTATTCATTTAAAATACATATTTATTCATTGTTTTTGAAAGCTATTTTCCCTTGATCAAGAACTATAGGTATACAGTGCTTTTTTTTTTTTTCCTTCTTCCAATGTATTTGGCCTCAGAGTCTGGTATTATTCTTTTCTTTAAAGCCCTGTAGGTAATATGTCATAGTGTCTTATTTTTTCTGCACAATTTTAAGATTTTCTTTTTATCATTAATTTTCCAGCAATTTGATTACATTGTACCTTCACATGCAGTACCCTTCTGAGAATTCTACTTGATGCTCTGTGTGTGTGTGTGTGTGTGTGTGTGTATGTTCCATTCGGGCTTAAGGGGAGATGAACTATTTCTGTGACCCCTCTGTGATTCACAGGGGTTTTTCTGTCTCCGCCTTTCTTGTGGTTGTTTCTGTAACTGTGACCCTTTTCTGCAGATGTATGCACAGATGGGTAGCCAAAGTCTCAAGTGGACCCCACTGCAGATCTCTGGACTTCTTTTGTTTGCAGCTATTTTCTCTGAAGTATATGTTCCACAAGTTCTTACTTTCTTGGTTTACCTGAAGTCTGATCTCTGCATCTTCAGCTCAGGAAGACTTCTTGACTCAGGTTGTTGCCTTAAAACTACATCTAGGAAATAAGCTGATGAACGTTGAGGTTCCATTGCATGTTTTCTTCTTCTCAGGTCACAGTCTTATACTGCCTCTTCTCTAATGCTTGTAAGTCTTTGTTTCCTAAATTTTGTCTGATTTTTTAATCAGTTTTTAACACAGAGGGTGATTGTTGTGGTGAATCCATCCTTTTTTAATCTCCGTTTTGGCTTGAAGACAAAGTGTTTGCGTATGTACTGATAGAGTTGGAAGATGATTCTTATTTGTTGACATACTGCTATTAAAGATCAATGAATACCCCAGAATTTATGATAGAAGAGAATAGCCAGCAAATTAATGACCAGAGCAGCACATATATGAGTAGTCCAGTAATTCTCAAGCAATGGTAAATAAAAGAATCACAAAGATCCTCTGAATTAGGTTGTTCTTTCAACTGTACATCAACTATGGTGGAAAAGTGTCATGAAATGTGGAGTCCATTTCTTCTACAATCTTTACAAAGTCTTAGAATTTTCAAATGTATTGCTTTCCTTATTTTAGATGGAATAACAGGTCCAAAAAGTCATTCATTACCTTTCTCTCTGGCAGACAGTTGGCAGGAAGAGTCAAAAAGTATATCTATTATACCAACTTCCTTAATAATGTGTCACTGGTATGGGCAGATGAAAAGCATCTTTAGTCTTCTGACTTCACATTAGAAGATTTATATGTTTAACTTCCTAATAGATGAATACTTATTGCCTTTCAATTCTACTTGCTTAAAAACAGCTTCTCTTAGAATTTTACTTTGGTATGTTGTTTTAGCTTTGATTCAGTGCAAACCTTAGTATCTAAATCGCCCTTGAAGAGAATGCTACCTTTTTATGAGCATATTAATGCCATTCAAAATGGTGTAAATGTGCATACATGTGAATGTGATAGCTTAAAACTCTGTAAAGGATTATGATCTTAACATTTTCTTTTATTTATCTTTGAAAGTGTCTTGAATTTTCAAATAAAACTGCTCCCTATTATTATTCATCTTCAGATATTTTTCTAGGAAATAATATGTAAATTCTTTGCTTCTTCAGAAGTTGTTACGGTTTCCCAATGTTATATGGAATGGTATACTGGGAGGATTTTTCTGTTCTGTGGCAGCTTTTGCTATCATGAAAAAATGGTTCAAATCCCCAGTCACAATAAGTTAGTGTTAAATAATATAGAACAGTCTTATGGACTCTGTGGGAGAGGGAGAGGGTGGGAAGATTTGGGAGAATGGCACTGAAACATGTAAAATATCATGTATGAAACGAGTTGCCAGTCCAGGTTCGATGCACGATACTGGATGCTTGGGGCTAGTGCACTGGGACAACCCAGAGGGATGGTATGGGGAGGGAGGAGGGAGGAGGGTTCAGGATGGGGAACACATGTATACCTGTGGCAGATTCATTTTGATATTTGGCAAAACTAATACAATTATGTAAAGTTTAAAAATAAAATAAAATTAAAAAAAATAAAATAACAAAAAAAATGTTCTGTGAAAGAAAAATCTTAGTAGTAATAGGAAAAAAATTTATATTGGCCAATTCCAATTTTTAACCATGATTCTTAATATATTTCTCTTTGATATGAATTTCTATGTACCAATTATAATGAATCTGCCTTTCTAAATCAAAGCAGTTGTTAAAGTCAAATGATCCAATAAGCAGGTTTATTTTAAAAATGAATAAATAAAGCTTTTTAGCTGCTTAAGATGCGATTGCTCTTTTTACAGAATGTCAAAAAAGTAATCAGTCTTCCTTTGATTAGGCTTATACCTTATCTTTCACATTTCTGGAGACTTTTTATTTGTAAGGGAAGAAAGTTAGAAAGCTCTGGGGAGCAGTGAGAGATAACAACTAAGGCTTTTCAGAGGATTTGATGATAGAGAAACAGGAATGATTCAGATAGCCATTGCACTCAGAATTCTAGTGCATGGGCTATGCTCCTACAGTCTTTCCATGGTCTTAAATTGTTGGATTCTGGGCTTCCATATAAAGAAAGGTGAAGATGCAAATGTGTTTGATACAAACAAATGCTTGTAAATAGAAAGAATAGTGAGATTTTTAGTAGCTTTCATACTGAATTGTTTCTTTTTCTTTTTTTGACTATCCACCAGAAAACATGGTCAGATGATACAATCTTTTAATTATATTTAAAGCTTATGTTTTCTTATATATTATATTGTATTTCTTCTGTGAAGAGAATACCATAAGCAGAATTGAAAAAGGTAGTTCTAGATTTTAACATCTACTTTCAAAATATATTTTATTTACTCCAGAACTGCTTCTGAGGAACCTTTTACATAAAGTTAATATCAAATGTTTTAGCATTGGTATATAGTCCCTCTTCAAATAAACAATCAGGTAATGATTTACCATAAAATATTTTCCTTAGCATCTTTAATATGGTCAACATTGTGCTCCAGCTATAGGAACACAAAGAAAGTATGAATACTTACAAAGTCAAGGGAAAGAGACTTTAAGTGGAAAATATTTTTAGCATTATGTTTTGACTTACCATTCTGGAGGATGAGGATTAATGCTTTTCAGCTACTTGCTTTGACCATACTTTAGTCCTTTTCTGGTCCTGCCTGCCCCCTAACATGACTGATTAGATCAGTAATCAAGGTATATTTATACCTTTATATTTTTGAGTATGTTATTTATTACTCATGGATGAGCCAAGTAGTGTACCATGATCACTTTTCTTTTTTCAAACAACATTTCGATCTCCCTGAAGTCAGGTTTTATTGTTTTTATTTTTCTATGATTTTATCTCTTAACTCAGACCAAACTCTTCCCTGATTTTGAAAATATCATCTCAAAATTTTCAGGCCTTTTAGGGTTCTATCACATTCATCTTTTTGAATAAATCTTTCCTGATACCTTTTACCTGCTCCAGTCTTATCCCAGTTGCTCTCTAGCTCAGTGTCATCCTGGGATTTTCCTTCATGGGCCTCCTCTTTCTTATATTATGTCCCTTGTTTCCTATGTTTCTCTCTTTTTAGTTTACTCTCTTTTATTAGAGGAGTGCATCTTACAGTAGCTTCTTGAGAAGCTTATGTGCCAAATAAAATTTTGATATTTTTGTAAACAAATGGGACCTAATTAAACTTAAAAGCTTTTGTGCAGGCTTTAAAAAAATTTGATAGCATTTTTATTGAGCTGTAATCCACATACCATGAAGTTCATCCTCCTAAACTACAAAATTCAGTGTTTATTAGATGTACACAAAATTGTGCAACCATCACTAATTTTAGAACATTATCATCACCCTGAAAACAAGCCACCTAATGTTAACAGTCACTCTCCATTACTTCTTCCATACAATCCCTGGAAACTATCAATCTACTTTTTATATTTACGAGTTTGCCTATTCTGGACACGTCAAGTAAATTAATCATATATATAGTCATTTTATGTCTGCCTTCTTTCACCTAGTAATATTTTCAGGGTTCATTGATGTTGTAGTATGTATTGGTATTTATTTCTTTTTATAACTGAATAATATTCCATTGTATGGATATACCACATCCTGAATATTCATTGGAAGGACTGATACTGAAACTGAAGCGCCAGTATTTTGCTCATGGTGCGAACAGATGACTCATTGGAAAATCTCTCATGCTGGAAAAGATTGAGGGCAGAGAGAGAAGAGGGCATCAGAGGATGAGATGACTAGATGGCATCACTGATGCAGTGAATAGAACCTTGGGCAAACTCGGGGAGATGGTGAGGGACAGGGAGTCTTGCCATGCTGCAGTCCATGGAGTTGCAAAGAGTCGGACACAACTGGATGACTGAACAACAACAACCACCACTGCATCCCTTCATCAGTTGATAGACTTCTGTGTTGTTTGCACATTTTGGCTGTTATGAATAGTTCCGCTAGAAGCATTCATGTGAAAGTTTTGAATATTTTTGTTTCTTGTGAGTATGAGTGGAATTGCTGAATCAGGGGGTAAGTCTATGTTTGACTTTTTGAGGAACTGCCAAACTATTTTCTAAAGTAGCTGCAATATTTTATGTGTCTGTTATCAATGTGTATGAGGGTTCAAATTTATCCATATCTTTACCAATACTTGTTAGTGTCTGTCTTTTTTATTATAGCCATCCTAGTATCTGTGAAGAGGTATCTAATTATGGTTGGACACACATTTCTCTAATGAATAATCATGTCAAGCGTCTTTTTATGTGCTTATTGGCCATTTTATATCTTCTTTGGGAAAATGTTTATTCAATTACTTTGTCCATCACATTATTTTACCTTTCTATTGTTAAGTTGCAAGAGTTCTTCTTATGTTATGGATATAAATCTCATGCGAGATGTATAATATGCAGTTTTCTTTCACTTCTGGAGTTGTCTTTTCCTATTCTTAACAGTGTCTTTTGATGTACAAAAGTTTTTTAATTGAAGTGGAGTTGTCCATGCACCTTGTAACAAGCCTGCGGATCCAGCTGCAGACCCTAAAGTGGACCCTTGTCCTAGTGCTGGCCCTAATGACATGGTCCTGTGAGCAGTCTTGTACACTCAGAGACCAAACAGGACCCATTCCACCTGAGTCCCCAGCTAATAGGTCTGACAGCATGGACCCCACTGTGGAACTAGCAGCAGTGATGTGACCTGGATCCAACCCCTCTGAACTGCAGTTCTAGGGGCAATACAATCAGTCCAGGGACCCAACAGAAGAAGGTCTTTATCTGCTAAAAACCAGTCTATAAAGACTGGAAGAGAGTTTGCTCCTTCAAATGCATAGACACCAACACTAAGCTACATGGATCATAAGAGTCAGGTGAACATGGCAGCAGCAAAGGAAATACTAAAACCCCAATAACCAATTCCAAAGAAATGGAGATCTATAAATTATCTTACAAAGAATTAAAAATAATCATCTTAAAGAAGCTTAATGATATGCAAGAGAATGCAGATAGACAAATAAAATCAGGGAAACAGTGAAACAGCAGATCTGAATAACAGCATAAACCAAATAGAACTGATCAACACTTGGAGAACATTTTTACCCAGTGGCAGCAGAATATACATTCCCCTTATGCATACATGGAATATTCTCCAGGATATTTCATGTTAGGTTACAAAACAGGTCTTAACGAATTTAAGAAGATTAAAATCATATTAAATACCTTTTCTGACCACAGTGGAATAAAACTAGAAATCAATAACAGATAAAAACTGGAAAATCCACAAATAAATGGAAATTAAACAACATATTCCTGAACCACCACCAGTGGGTCAAAGGAAAAAATCAAAAGGGAAATTAGAAAATACCTTGAGACTGATGAAAATACAGCACACTAAAGCCTATGGGATGCACCAAAATCAGTACTAAGGGAAGTTATTAGTAATAAATGCTTACATTAAAAAAGAAAGATCTCAAATAAACTAGCAAAAAAAGAACTAATCCTGAAATTAGAGAAAGAAGGAAATGATAAAGACTCAAGCAGAAATAAATAGAATACAGAATAGAAAAGCAATATAAAATTATTGAAAATAAGAAAATTTTGTTTTTTAAAGAAAAACAAAATTGATAATTTAGAGACTAATGAAAAAAGAGAGAAAACTCAAGTAAAATTGGAAATGAAAGAGGATACATTACAACCGATGCCACAGAAATAAAAATCTGAAGAGACTATTGTGAACACCAACAAACTGAACAACCCAGAAGAAATAGATAAATTCCCGGAAACATACATCTTACCAAGACTGAATCAGGAAGAAATGAAGTCTGAACAGATCAATAATGAGTATGGAGATTGAATCAATAGTCAAAAACCTCCCAACCAAGAAAAGCTTAGGACTTGGTGGCTTCACTGGTGAATTCTACCACACATTTGAAGAAGAATTTATGCCTTTTAAAACTCTTCCATTCATTTTGATATTTGGCAAAACTAATACAGTTATGTAAAGTTTAAAAATAAAATAAAATTAAAAAAAAAAAAAACTCTTCCAGAAATTGAAAGGAAGGGAATAATTACTTTATGAGACCAGCATTACTCTGTTACCAAAGTCAGATAATGCTATGCTAAGTTGCTTCAGTCGTGTCCGACTCTGTGCGACCCCATAGATGGCAGCCCACCAGGCTCCCCCGTTCCTGGGATTCTCCAGGCAAGAACACTGGAGTGGGTTGCCATTTCCTTCTCCAATGCATGAAACTGAAAAGTGAAAGTGAAGTCGCTCAGTCGTGTCGGACTCTTAGCAACCCCATGGATTGCAGCCTAACAGGCTCCTCCGTCCATGGGATTTTCCAAGCAAGAGTACTGGAGTGGGGTGCCATTGCCTTCTCCGAAAGTCAGATAAAGACATCATTAAAAAACTACAGACCTGTACTTCTAATGAATATAGAAAAACTCCTCAACTAAATACTACCTAAATGAATTCAAAAGCAAATTAAAAGCTCAAGCCTCATAATCAAGTGGAATTTATTTCTGGGATGGAAGAGTATTTCAACTTACTAAAGTCAGTTAATGTGAAATACTGTGCAAATAGAATAAAAGGTAAAAGTTACATGATTATCTCAATAGATGCAGAAAATATTTGATCAAGTTCAATATCTCTTCATGATTTAAAAAAAACAACTCTCAACAAACAAGGAATAGAAGGAAATCACCTCATCATAAAAAAGGCCATGTATGAAAAGCCCACAGCTAACATGGCATTCAATAGTGAATAGCTGAAAGTTTTTCCCCTGAAACAATGAACAAAGCAAGGATGCCCACTCTCACCACTTCTATTCAACAAAGTACTGGAAGTCAAGCAAGGGCAATCAGGTAAGAAAAATAAACAGCATCTGAATCAGAAAGGTGATGGCTTAGTGGTAAAGAAGCCAATGCAGGGGATACGGGTTTGATCTTTGGTCAAGAAGATCCCCTGGAGAAGGAAATGGCAACCCACTTCAGTATTCTTGCCTGGGAAATCCCATGGACAGAGGAATCTGGTAGGCTACAGTCCATGGGGTCACAGAGAGTTGGACATGACTTAATGACTGAAAGACAACAACATCAAAATCAGAAAGGAACAAATTAAATTGTCCCTGTTTGCAAGTGACATGATCATATACATATATATAAAATTCTAAAGACTGCATTAGAGAAACTGGTAGAACTGATAGACACATTCAATAAAGTGTCAAGAAACAAAATAAACATATAAAAAGGAGTTGCATTTCTATACACTAACATCAAACTGCTTGAAAAGGAAATTAGGAAAATAGTCCCTTTGCAATAGCAACTGAGAAGAATAAAATACTTAGGGATAAACTTAATTAGTGAGGTGAAAGACTTATACACTCACTACTATAAAATACTGATGAAAGAAATTTAAAAAGACACAAAAAGAAAGATATCCTGTGAGCATGGTTTGGAGGACTTAGTATTGTTAAAATGTTCATGCTTTGCAAAGCAATGTACAGATTTAATGCCAATTCTATCCAATCTGAATGACATTTTTTGCATATATATATATAAAACAATTTTAAGATCCATATGGAATCACTTAGGACCCAAAATAGTGAAATCAATCTTGAGGAAGAAGAACAAAGCTGGAGGCATCACACTTCCTGAATTTCAAAATATAATACCAAGTTTCAGTAATTAAACACAGCATGGTACTCCCATAAAGACAGACATATAGATCAGTGGAACAGAGTAGAGAGCCCAGAAATAAATCCATGCATATATGTTCAACTAATTTTTGACAAGGGTGCCAAGTATATACAGTGAGGAAAGGATAGTCTCTTCTACACATGATATTGACAAAATTGGATATTCACATGAAAAAGGATGAAATTGGACTATCTTACACCATATATAAAAATAAACTCAAAATGAATTAAATATTTGAAAGTAAGATCTGAACCTGTAAACGTAGAAGACAATGCAACGGGAAAGCTTCATGACATTGGCTTTGGCAATAATTTGTTTGGACATGACACCAAAAACACAGGGAACAAAAGCAGAAAATAGACAAATGGAACTACAAAAGTCTACGAAGTTTTTGCACAGCAAAGGATACAATCAACAGAGTGAAAAGACAACTTGTGGGATGGAAGAAAATATTTGCAAACCATATATCAAATTAGGGGTTAATTTCCAAAATATATAAGGAACTCCTACAACTCAATAGCAAAATGAAACAAAACAAAAAACCCGTGCCCGGAAAAGTGGAGCCCTGAGTTGGGGAGCAGAGCGGGGACAGGGAAGAGCACAAAGTGGCAGGAAATGGGCCCATTTAATAAGTGTTTGAAAATTGAGATTGTGTGAAATAGTTCACTCCCCCCATTCCTCTGACTTGTTTTTTAACACACATGCTCTTTCCTTAGCATTTTCAGCCTGTGTGTGTACATGTGTTTGTATATGAGTATCTTAGATCTTTGTTAGGTTTGTGTCCTAGTCATGAGAAAAGTACAAGGTGGCTCATTTTAAGATTTTATGTAAAATGACAGCTAACACTCCTGTTTCCAATTGGCACTTAACATTTATGTAATGCCAAAACATCTGGTCTTGTCCATTATTCCAGGGAAGAAGTTAGTCCAGTTGATTGCTTGGTGTCATGTACAGAAAGCAGCTGGCTGGTTAACTGGAGTTTTGATTATGGCTGAATTGGCTGGATGTTGGTGTCATGTAGACTCATGTTATGACTGGATACAGAAATGGAACCACGCCAGTTACAAGGAAAAGTGATAAAAAAAAATATGTGAAATAAATGTTTGCATGGAATTGCATTGGAAAAGATTTGTTTCTTAGACTCTCAGGAACTCTGAGACCTGATACGGTTTATCTCTAGTGTCCCTCCATTCCCATTTTAGCTCCTTGCACCTGCTGCTGCTGCTGCTGCTGCTAAGTCGCTTCAGTAGTGTCTGACTTTGTGCGACCCTATAGATGGCAGCCCACCAGGCTCTCCCGTCCCTGGGATTCTCCAGGCAAGAACATTGGAGTGGGTTGCCATGTCCTTCTCCAATGCATGAAAGTGAAAAGTGAAAGTGAAGGCGCTCAATCATGTCTGACTCCTAGCAACCCCATGGACTGCAGCCTACCAGGCTCCTCCGTCCATGGGATTTTCCAGGCAAGGGTACTGGAGTGGGTTGCCATTGCCTTCTCCAATGCATGAAAATGAAAAGTGAAAGTGAAGTCGCTCAGTCGTGTCCGATTCCTAGCAAACCCATGGACTGCAGCCTACCAGGTGTCCCCAGTATCCTCAGGCTACCCATGGTCATTGGTTCCAAAGATACCCTACTCCTGGGATTTTTCCTCTCTCAGCAGGACCCCCAACTTCTCAAATTTTGAGCCTTTGTGTCTCTTTACCTTTTGCCCCTTTCATCAAATCTTATTTGTCCTGTATTTCAGAGATCTGCTGTCTATTGCAGGGTAAGCTGGTCTCAGAATCTGGAGGACATTATGCTTAGAGAAAATAAGTCAGACACAGAATGATAAATACTGTATCATCTCACTTATATATGGAATTAAAAAAAAATCCAACTCACAGAAGCAGAGACTAGAATGGTGGTTGCCAGAGGGTGGGGGGAATGGGAAGATGTTGGTCAAATGGTCATCTTATAACAACCTTTCAGTTGTAAGATGAGTAAGTTCTGGGGATCTAATATATAGCATGGTGACTATAATTAGTGATACTGTATTGCACAATTGAAATTGTCTGAGAGTAGATGTTAAGTGTTCTCACCATACCCACCCACACACACACACACACACAAATAAGTTATGTGAGGATGTGAATGTGTTAATTAGCTTGATTGTGGTAATCATCTCACAGTGTTTATGTGTATCAAATCATCACATTAAAAATATATATATATATATAATTTCTATTTGTCAATTACATCTCAATAAAGATGGGAAAAAGCAATCTAACTTTTCATGAAGATGTTTATTGATGTTATTGTTTTAATATTTATTACTTCTTTTTTTTCACGTGTGGATGTGGTCTCAAGTGAGATTGAAATTCTCAGGCTTGTCTGGCAGTGCTTGTCTTGTGCTTGCCAGGAGCGCGTTTACATGAACACTGAGGAATGTCTTGGGAGAAGGAGATGGGCTGGATGGGTTCTTGGCAAAGAGCCTTGGCTGTCAGGATGGGCTGGTCAGAGTGCACCATGGGTTTGGTCACCTGGAGCTGTGCTCCAGGCTTTCTGGAAGCATATGTGAGCTGTGTGGAGAGGACAGGCGGTGTAACTAAGATTTGAAGAGAAATTAGAGAGAGAGAAAGAGAGAAGTCTGTAGAAGTCTCCTGGGATCAAAATGGAAGTGCGAGGTTCTTTGCTGTGATACCATCCCTGGCACAGATCTGGTTTCTGGATGGCTCTGTTAGGGACTGAGGTACTTGCAGGAATGGGGGTAAACCCAGCCAAGGTCACTGCAGGAGCCGGGAGGAATAGGACTCTTTAGGAACAGGTCTGAGAGGACCTCTGAGGACCCAGAAACATTGAACAGGAGTTTTCAGGGGGTGGGTTGGAGCAATGAGAGAGTTGCTGAGGACCTGAGGGCCTGTCTATCACGAGTGGATATACAAGCCAGGAACATATAAATTATTCTTTTAAATAGAACTTCATTTAAGGTGTGAGAAAATTCAGGTTACGTCTGTGACACACTTGTGTTTTACCAGAGCGTTTGAGTGCTTTGAGCCCATTAAGTACATTGATAATGGCAATTTCAGATCACACCAGTGGTAAAATGGTGAAAGAAAATTACTTTCAGGCAATCCTTTAAGTATTCTTCAAATAATACTTAATAAATTTTCTTCTTATCCTGCTGCTTTTATTTGTTAGCTTAAGACATGAGGACTTGAAATATCGCTATGCAATTATTGACTGAAGCCTGGCTGCCGCTGGGGAAGAGAAGGGTGTGAAATCCTAACACTTATGAAATCTAAGTGCTCTTTCTATATTGGCTCACAACTAACAATATTACAACAGGAAGTATTTTAGTTTATACAAATGATTGGGCTTCCCTGGTGGCTGAGCAGTAAAAATCACCTGCCAAGGCAGGAAACTCCAGTTTGATCCCTGGATTGGGAAGATCTCTGGAGAAGGAAATGGCAACCCATTCCAGTATTCTTGCCTAAAAAAATCCCATGGACAGAGGAGCCTGGCGGGCTACAGTCTGTGGTGTCACAAAGAGTTGAACACGATTTTAAAGGCTGAACAACAACAAATACAAATGATTAAGGAAAAACTTCAATTAGACAGTGGGTTTGCTGATAACTGTTTGTGTAACAAAAATGTTTTCAGTGCCTATTATGTATCATGGGCTCAGGGTAAACTGGTGAATTCAACAGACTTAAAATCTAGCACAGGTAAATCAAACTTAATTTCGCTTGTTGTCTAGCTGAAATACCAACTGAAAAATATATTTTTGCAAACTTTTGCCATATTTATAAGTTATAAATTGTCCTTAAGAAGGATAATACTTGATATTATCAGAGACTATGTTCCCACTCCCAAGATCTGGATATGGGAAGTATATATCAATGTTTAGTGTGTGCATGCATGTGTCTTATTATTTGTATTTGTGTCCACCAGAGCCTTATATGGCTAAAGAAAGATTTCAGAAATGCAAACAACAAATACATAGGTTTCATCTGTAGAAAAATTCCAGCTCATTTTAACTACCAAAATTGCAGTCAGCTGCTGGGAGAAAAGTAAAGACAAAGATCCTGTTTACAAGGCAGCTGGAGTTCAGCCATCAGATGGTTTTGGGTTAAGATGTATTTTCTCTTTATGTTGATGTTTCTATAAGACATTTTCTATGAGTTGGTGATGGTCCAACTGTCATATGTTTTCCTCCTTCTTGTGTTTCTATGGTATCTTCATAGTGATACTGTTAATTTTTAAAAATCTTTACTGAAAACTTGTTCCTCTGCAGCTCTTCTGCCAGTGTGTAGAATTAACCTCCAATTAAAAAAAATAAATAAATAAAAAAGAGAGAGAGAGAAAAAAAGAATTGCATTCTATAATGGGCGAATTCTGGGAAAGATTGAAGGCCAGAGGAGAAGAGGGCGTCAGAGGGTAAGATGGTTAGATAGCATCACCGACTCAATGGACATGAACAAACTCTGGGAGATAGTCAAGGACAGGGAAGCCTGGTGCTATAGTCCATGGGGTTGCAAAAGTTGGACACAGCTTAGAAACTGAATAATAACAACAAATGGGCAATTTTCTGTTTTTTTTTTTTTTGATGTGTGGTTTTCCCATTGCTTCTCAGGGGCTGTTTCTGCCCTTCTCTTCTGCCAGCAAGGAGCTGGTATTAAACTTTTACCCCATGAAATTATTAAGTATTTAAGCTTATAAGGGACTTTCCCTCACTACCTTGTCTATGTTTTCCTGAAAGGAGAGTGTCTTAGAATGTTTACTCATTGAAGCTACCCTGCCATGCCTACAATAACTAGGTGATCAGTCACATCATATCAAGATAACCTTCCGCTTGATGGGAAGTATGCTCTTGGGTGAAGTCAGTCCCACCACACCAAAGGTGGGGAGGAAAGCTGTGTGTTTGCTAAAGGCTCACAGCATTCCCATGTGTGTGCCTGGATCCACAGACAGAGCAGCCGATCTTGATGAGCTGCCATGAGCTCCCCATGCTGCTTGGGCTTACACATTCAGTGACTGACTCCTCCCACAGAGGCAGGTTTGTGTGTTTGCCTTGACAGTGGGTTTAAAACCATTGTCCTCTTTGTCTAAAAATAAGAACCTTAGGCACTTGCTGCTGTAAGGAACCCAGTAGAGCCTTCTGTGTTATTTTTTGCATATATCCTCTGTTAAAAATATATTTTCTACCTAACAGTTGTTGTTGTTCAGTCGCTAAGTCATGTCTGACTGTTTGCAACCCTATGGACTGTATCTCGCCAGGCTCCTCTGTCCATGGGGTTTTTCCAGGCAAGAATACTGGAGTGGTTTGCCATTTACCTCTCCAGGGGATTTTCCCAGACCAAGGATCGAACCCATGTCTCTTGCATTGGCAGGCGGATTCTTTACCACTGAACCACCTGGGAAGCCCACATAGAGAGTAAAGCCACAGAATATTCCGGCTCATTTATGTATGAGATGTAGAAAAAATTCTCTCTATGTGACTACCATTGTTTGTCCACTGTATATTTATTTGCCTTTTATCATCCTCTCTGAAGCTGAAAGAGATCATTCTGGATCAAAGCTTAAGATGTAACTGCCCCCTATTCAGTCAAAAAATATATATTTGAATTATGGGAGAATGTAAAAACCTCCTGCTCACAATTCTTGGCTCCTTTCCTTTGGTGAAGAGGAGGGGTAGAGCGTGGGAAAGAAAAAAAGACACCAAAGATAGACATCTTGGGCTATTCCTCTAACTTCTTTCCCTGGAGACATTGAAATAAATGTATTTGTTCATTAAAGAAAATCATATTCATGTTTAAAAATCCTATTTGTCATACTTCTCTTATTTTTTTGTAATTCTAAAAGGTATTAGATGAAAAATATGTGTTTCTTTTTCTTACATAGTTTGTGATTAATTCAAATAAAACTGCAAAACAGAATGTTCTAGCTTCTAAACTTGTGCAGAATTCAGTATCATATGTTCCTCAAGATGCAGAGTGAAAATGTTTTACAATCACCATTTCTTTGTTTTGGCTCTCATTTCAGACAGCAGGTATTTATTGTTAGACTTGAATTTGGTTAACAAGTAGAATGCTAACTCTTAACAACTATTTTCACTACAGGTGTTTTCTAGTATTTGTAATTAAATGATTTATTTATGTAGTGCTTTATAAAATTTGGTGTCTTAACTCCGTATATAGTGTCTGTTAAAACAGGTGCCATTGTCTCCATTTTACAGATGGCAAATTGAAGGCCAGAAGTATTTATGACTTGTTTTAGATTCCACATTAGGTTAGCAGCACAGCCAAGATGAGAAGTCTTGTTTTTTTACAAAGGTTGGTCAACCAAATATGTCAGAGGGCAGGCCCTGGACTTTGGTTCAAAATTGTGCAAAATACAACTGTCCCCTCTTTTGCTTTTTCATGAAGATAGGAGTTTATCTTGTTCACAATTCCAACTCTAATAATTTGCATAGTACCTGGAATGAAGTAATTATTCAGTATGTATTTCCAAATGAATGGATAATCAAATCGAGGGAGTACGGAAAGATACTAAATCTTTACTTTGAATAAAAATACAACATGCCTCCTGTCCCATCCCTCATGCTTCTCTCATTAGGCCTAGAAAAGATTTTGAAGTTTGAAACAATGGAATTTGACTTACTATTTAAGTACTTCATATGGTTGTGAGGCAAAAATGATTTCATTTAAAACCCTATGTCTTGACTTTTTACCCTGGAGAATTAAACTATATCTTTTTGGGTCTTGATATCCATCTAGAACTTGGCCATAATCTGAGAATGATTAGTGATCCGACTTTCTGCATTTGGGGTCTGCTTTAGAGGGTTAGGACTGTATCTTCATTGCATTTCCTTCAGTTTAACATACTGGGAATCTTCTCAGAATTATACTCTTGCTTTGAAAAAGCTGCCCCTGGGAAGATGCTGGATGCTTTAGGATATTATACTTTAAGGCTCCTGGGAAACCAGTTAGTGGGCATTTACCATCAAAGTCAAATCCTTGCTCAACTATGGTAAGTGCCTTTGGCCAAGATATCTCATTCAAAGAAGCCACACTCTATAAGGTTTTAGTCTGGAGTTTTCTCTGTTCCAGTTCTGTTTCTTTGGAATATTTTAGGCAGGCATGAGGTCTTTTTTGGAGGTTTTACTTAAATGGTTAGTATGTAGTTGAAGGAGGGGAAACAGCTAAGGTCTGCTGCTTGAGATATCACGGACATAAGTAGATACGGGGTTACTATTTCCATCATTTCATTCTCCCACTCTGAATCTGGAGGATACTGCGATAAATAAGACCTCTCAAAAAGGGAGGACACTTATCCTCTTTTTCCCCTACCTCACCTTTCTACCCTAAAAAAGTTTTGCAGGCTCAATCCAAATTTGTTGGCTGGGAGCCCCCAGGGGTTCCTCATCGTGTGGCAGACTGTCGTAGCATTTTTATGATAGAAAGTGTTTCTTTTGGTCTGAAACCCAAATATGTGAAATATAGGTCAGGGGTTGGGAATTAATTCCTACTTGTCATGTGAGAAGAAATAATTGGCATGAAATGTAGTCAAGAATGCTTGCCATCCTGGCAGCATTGGGTCATTTTTTTGCTATTGGCTTTGGCTGCTATTGCCAGAAAAATAATGGGCAGGTTCATAATTCTTAGAGTATATCTTTATTGACTCTGTCAACTTGTGGTATGAAGGGAGCCCAAGAGACAGTCAGCCTGGAAGTCTCTACTTGTGCCATTTCTATGCGGAGTATGTGACTATACACACCGTGACAAATTAATGCAGAAAGAATATTGAGTTTCTCTTATTCCCATGCCAGACCTTCAGAGAAGACTTCCTCATCCTTTGAGAGACTTGAGAGCCATATAGAAGTTCTACATAGAAGTTATTGTTTTCAATAAAGATTTTACTTTTACTCTTACATGGACAGCAATGGCACCCCACTCCAGTAGTTTTGCCTGGAAAATCCCGTGGATGGAGGAGCCTGGTGGGCTGCAGTCCATGGGGTTGCTAGAGTCGGACACGACTGAGCGACTTCACTTTCACTTTTCACTTTCATGCATTGGAGAAGGAAATGGCAACGCACTCCAGTGTTCTTGCCTGGAGAATCCCAGGGATGGGGAAGCCTGGTGGGCTGCCGTCTCTGGGGTTGCACAGAGTCGGACATGACTGAAGCGACTTAGCAGCAATTTAGCAGTTACTTGGACATTCTCTGCTGGAGTATGCACATATTGCAGGAAAGCAGTCTCCAAATGGATTGGGTACCAACCATTGATTTTGGACTTTAAGGAATGTTATAAATAGTGTTTGAAATCCTAGGACTAGCCCACTTATAGGGGATTAGAAATACATTGTATACTTGCAATTAAAAACAGTAGGAAAAACACAGTTTTAACACTAGTAATTCGACAGGATAGAGGAACAAAACACTTGAGAAGCTTTTGCTTTTCTTGGAAAGTAAGTGCTTATAGCTCGGTTAGAAGCAGGCAAGCCAGTGCCTCCAGGTGTTGCAGAGTGGCTTTGGAAACATTCAAGAGCTTAAGAGTTGGAGGCTCCTTTTTTCCTTTAAGTCTGCCACTTTTATATTAAAATAGTGGACTTGCTAGAAAGAAACCACCTAAAGCAACATTATTTTTTTTTCTCACTGTTTCTTTTACACATTCTGTTGAATAGCTTTTCCTTCAGTTCTTAAATGAAATTTTGAGAACTCTAACTTTTTAAGGTACTGTCTGATAAGTAATAGTCTTGCAGTAACTCTAAAACTTCAAAGAGTACAGTTTATTATAATCTAATAATATGAACTTCTTGTCCTCTTTAAGTTTTCTCCCACCCCAAGCAAGGGCCCAACCAAGAACTGGAAGTGTGGAAAAAAGGAGGGAGATGGTTGGGGGAAGAGAGAGAGGAGAGGGGGAGAGAGAGAGAGAGTGTGTGTGTGTGCCATTTCTGGCCCCTCCAGAACTGGATTAGGATGAAGCAGGAGAGATCCTACTGATGGATTCGGATTTGACTTCCCAGATATTCAGAGCTGACTCTTTCATGGAGTATTTTAGGGTGATCCCCCTCTGGAACTATCAACTGCAGCTAATTCATGTGAGTTAAGTGATGCCTCAGGCATGTGATTTTGACACTGTGACCTCTGTTCCTAGACTTGTGGTGACTGCCCATCTCTTGATTCACCTGGATGTTCTAGGCAGTGTTTTCAAGATGGCTATTGGTTTGCCCCTTCTTGTGTGCCCCACATCTAGTCTATGGAAAACTTGAGTCTTCTCTTTCTCTCTTCATTGCTTCTTCAGGCCAGTCTAGCCACACCTTCTTATGCCAACACTTAAACTCCCTTTAACTCTGAGAGATACTTGTCAAACTCTCCAAGAATCCCCTTGAATTTACTTTCACTCTACTTAAAGCAAAGAAGTTGTCTTTCTTCCCTGGAGCAACCATGTATATAACTCAGCAAAGGATTTTTCTCCAATTCTTCCAACTCAAAGATTTTTATTGGTTGGAGATGCTGACAGAAGTGGTTCTGTAGTCTTAGCTGTTCTGCACTGGGCTCTTCTTATCTCATTATTATGTTATAACTTTGGAGTCTTGGACAAAGCTTATAATGGAATGATCCCATTTATCATTTTGTTGAATGTCGATTTTACTTTAATCGACATACTTTGCTATGTAGGTATTAATAATAGTGCTCTAATGATCCATTGTTCAAGTTCTTTATGCTCACAAGTAATATTATGAGATAAATGGAAAGAAATTGGCAAAAGAGACTATTTTCTCTGAGATAAATCTGGCAGAGATATATGACAGTTGTTGTTGTTGTTTAGTCGCTAAGTTGTAACTGACTCTTTTGCAATCCCATGAACGTTAGCCCACCAGGCTTCTCTGTCCATGGGATTTTCCAGGCAAGAGTACTGGAGTGGGTTGACATTCCCTTCTCTGGGATATTCCCAACCCAATGATCTAACCTATGTCTCTTGGATTGGCAGGCGGAATTTTTACTTCTGAGCCACTAGGGAAGCCCGTATATGACAGGGGGAAATGATAATGGCAAAAAATGCTAAAAACCTAGATTAGTGTGATATTGAGGGTAGAAAGATGATGGTGGAGAGTGGAATTTTCCACTAAGAAGCACTGTCAAATGAGGACAGCTTGGTGCTTGTTTCAGGTGGCCCCTAAAGGGGAAGGAAGGAGTGGACATGGTGGGCAACTAAATGTGGCCCCTCCCATCCATCCATTGCCAACTTAGAAAATATATATATTCGTAGAGAAAATTATTCCTCAAATTAATCACTCGAATCTTGCCTCCTTGTGCTAGTACTTCTCATAACTCATTTTTTTCCATTATCTTATCACATACCCAGGCTACTGCCAATGTTACCTAAGAAAATCAGTTATTCTTAAACTATTTATGAAGCACCAGTTAAAGGCAAGGCACTGTGCTTGGTGGATTGAAGATATATGTTATGGTATAGCTTATTCTCAAGTTATTTCAGTTGAGGTAAGTGATAAAAGACATACTCATATGAAGGATGGAATAGAATCATAGACCTTTTATGGGAGGGGTTTATTTAGTGTGTGCTTGTTATTTTATAGAAAAGAAAACTGAGACCCAGGGTGGTTAAGCGCCTTTAGTGTCATCTAGTTTTATAATGGCAGAGCTAGAGCCAGAACCCGGGTGTGCCTGTGTGCTAAGTCCCTTCAGCTGCGTCCGACTCTTTGTGACCCTATGGACTGTAGCTCGCCAGGGTCCTCTGTCCATAGGGTTCTCCAGGCAGGAGTACTGGAGTGCATTGCAATGCCCTCCTTCAGGGGATCTTTCCCACCCAGGGCTTGAACCTGTCTCAGTCTGCTGCATTGGCAGGCAGATTCTTTACCACTACTGCCACCTGGGAAGCCCAGAGCCAAACGAACCCAGTTCTGTTTCTGCTCAGTGCTCCTTCTACAACAGTTTCTCACCTCTTTTATTTATTTATTTATTTTTTAGCAAAATTGAAGAAGTTTTAATGAACGTATACACCTAGCACATAGATTTTTACCAGTAAAAATTTACAATCCTTGACTTATCAGATAGTTACCCACTTATCTGTTTCTCTCTCCACCTATCAATCTTATCTTTCATATTTAAATAAACTAGTTTAAACTGGTGTTAGATTTACAGAAAAGTTGTAAAAATAAGTACAGAGCTTTGCCATATACTCTCACCTCTTTTAAAAAGAAACTACAATACCTTGCCACACTGTTGCAGAGTGGTGCAGATTTGGCCAGCTAATCTGATTAAATAAATGAATGTGCTGGAGCCAGCTCTTGTCAGCTCTCAAGAGCCGATTGTGGGCACCTTTCCAGCTCCAAGTTTTGAAATTGGTCATGGTAGGAGAATTTACCCCACAGAAGTTGGCAAACACTATAAATCAAGTGTCTCCCTCTCTTCTAGAGAGAGCCAATTAGTAAACATTTACCAGTGCACTCCTGCTTATAAGTAATAAATATGATAGCTTATTCATGAAGAGGTTGTCATATGAATGGGTTTTATGGGATTTGGATAAAAAGAAAATGTGAGAAGCTATGTGAGAGTGGAATTATGGAGTGAATAGTTTTCTGGGATAGCAAATAAAATGGTTTGGTTGGGTGGAGGAAATATTGGATGGGAGTTCCAAATCACAGGTCTGTAGAGACCAGACTGAATACATGAAGGATTAAATTGGGGCAGGGTTATGAATAAGAGGGAGTTTTGGACGTTTTGGAGAAGGCGATGGCACCCCACTCCAGTACTCTTGCCTGGAAAATCCCATGGACGGAGGAGCCTGGTGGGCTGCAGTCCATGGGGTCACTAAGAGTCGGACACGACTGAGCGACTTCACTTTTACTTTCACTTTTGGAGGTTATGGTAAAGCGAAAGGTAAAGACTTACTGAAATGTAGTTTTTAAAAAGTTTGCTGTATTCTACCTACTTGGAATTTCCCATTTACGCTAACAGTGTAAATCTAGAAAGCAATGTGAGTCAAATAAGGCCCTGAGAAGGGACTGTCTTTGCCTTCTTAAATAGCACTAGTTTCCTTGACATAATGAAGGCAAAGTTGAGCATCCTAACTTACTTCCCTCTCTTCCTCTTTACCTTGTTTCCATGTCTTCATTTGGAAATTCCTATAAATTATTTTTTCTTGTTGTTTGTGTGCTCAAAAACTCATGCAATGTTTTCCTTCATTAGTATGGACAATGTAGAATTGAGTTTCTGTTGGTGAAACCATTCTCAGCTTTATCATCATATTTCAAGGATAATGATACCCCAAAGAGACAAAGATTCAGTTATATTTCCAAAAGGTATTCATTCATAAATCTAGTTTTCTGATGAAAAGTCCCACTATAAAAAATAAAGAAATCATATGGTTTAGGGAAGGATCTAGAACATATTGGTTAATTGATTTTCTTTTCAGCATGTCCGCAGGTTAATTTGACATAGCTTTTTAAACACGTTTCTATTTTACACTTAACTATAAGGATAACTTCACATTCATCAGCGGTCATTTTTTAGAAGTGAGAATTGCCCCCTACAGAGGTACCTTTATTCCAACATATCACATTCACAGAAGTTATAAAAGATGGAAGGTTAGTGGAATCATTATTATGACTCCTAAGGAAAAGTTTTCTGTATAAAGCAAAGCATAATTCTTACATGAAAATGTCTGAATAAGTTCTTAAAATTCCCTAAGTATAATCATGCTTCCAAGAAGCCCAACAAAAGCTATTGAATAGCTCTTTGCAAATGTTTCACAAGCCGCCTCTAATGATAATAACATCCCTTGTGTCTGAGAAGGACTCCACTGAGGTTTCACCAGTACCCACCCCCTTGATAAGCTGGTGAGGAATGGAGCAGGGGTAGGTTGCAGATAGATTGTGGCATTCAGACACTGGAAAATGAATTGCAATCCAGACGTGAGAATTGAATCTAGGGCTTGGACCTCCTTAGCACAGATGGGCTGATTGACAGATCTTCTAAGAGGGGTTTCAGCTCCTGGCTTGCTTAGTAGCCACTGAAACTCTGCCAAAGATGTGAGAAGAAAGTAGGTGCTTAAAACATGTTTGCAGAAGAAGTCAGGAAAGGAGAAGGAAGGTGTTGCAAGCTTTCTCACAAGTTTAGGTCAGCTTCCACCTTGACTCTGGACCTCAGCCCTCCTGGCCCCAGGCCTCTCTCAGGGTTTCCACTGTAAAGCAGGACAGCACCCAACACATTCTGTGTTGCTGACCAGGAAGATGCAGAAAATGCCATGCCAGTGAGCCAAGTTTCATCAAAGGACTTGTGGAGGTTAGAACTATTGAGATTTCCCTCAGAGAAGGAGGATTACTTCTCAAGGGGAGTTCCAAAATGGCTTCCTCTTTTGAGACTCTGGAAAGTTTGGTTGGAAGTGCTTTGGGAAGTACTATATGCTCGATACCAGGGGTCCCCAATCCCTGGGCCACCCACCAGTATTGGTCTGTGGCATATGAGGAACCGGGCTGCACAGTAGGAGGTGGGTACCTGGCTAGTGAGTGAAGCTTCATCTGTGTTTA
Source organism: Bubalus bubalis (assembly GCF_019923935.1). Taxonomy (NCBI): domain Eukaryota; kingdom Metazoa; phylum Chordata; class Mammalia; order Artiodactyla; family Bovidae; genus Bubalus; species Bubalus bubalis. The sequence goes on along the minus strand of NC_059158.1, from coordinate 98,571,813 downwards.
CAGCTGTTCCCCATCACTCTTATTACCACCTGAGCTCTGCTTCCTGTCAGATTCTGCATTATATAATTATTTCATTATATCTCCAATGAAATAGTAACAGAAAAATATGCTTGAATCACCACAAAACCATCCCAACCACCCCCATCCCCATCCATGGAAAAATTGTCTTCCATGAAATTAGTTCAGTTCAGTTCAGTTCATTTCAGTCACTCAGTCGTGTCCAACTCTTTGTGACCCCATGAATCACAGCACGCCAGGCCTCCCTGTCCATCACCAACTCCTGGAGTTTATCAGACTCATGTGCATCAAGTCGGTGATGCCATCCAGCCATCTCATCCTCTGTCATCCCCTTCTCCTCCTGCCCCCAATCCCTCCCAGCTTCAGGGTCTTTTCCAATGAGTCAGCTCTTTGCATGAGGTGGCCAAAGTACTGGAGTTTCAGCTTCAGCATCATTCCCTCCCAGGTTTGATTGAGTTCCTTTAGGATGGACTGGTTGGATCTCCTTGAAGTCCAAGCGACTCTCAAGAGTCTCCTCCAACACCACAGTTCAAAAGCGTCAATTCTTCGGTACTCAGCTTTCTTCACAGTCCAACTGTCACATCCATACATGACCACTGGAAAAACCATAGCCTTGACTAGACGGACCTTTGTTGGCAAAGTAATATCTCTGCTTTTGAATATGCTATCTAGGTTGGTCATAACTTTCCTTTCAAGGAGTAAGTGTCTTTTAGTTTCATGGCTGCAGTCACCATCTGCAGTGATTTTGGAGCCCCAAAAAATAAAGTCTGACACTGTTTCCACTGTTTCCCCAACTATTTCCCATGAAGTGATGCGACCAGATGCCATGATCTTAGTTTTCTGAATGTTGAGCTTTAAGCCAACTTTTTCACTCTCTTCTTTCACTTTCATCAAGAGACTTTTTAGTTCCTCTTCATTTTCTGCCATAAGGGTGGTGCCATCTGCATATCTGAGGTTATTGGTATTTCTCCCGGCAATCTTATTCCAGCTTGTGCTTCTTCCAGCCCAGCGTTTCTCATGATGTACTCTGCATATAAGTTAAATAAGCAGGGTGACAATATACAGCCTTGACGTGCTCCTTTTCTTGTTTGTAACCAGTTTGTTGTTCCATGTCCAGTTCTAACTCTTGCTTCCTGACCCTGCTGCTAAAATGGGTTGGGGACCACTGCTGTATACAATAGCCAGCCAAATAAAAGACATGTACCCAGAGGCCCAGTTATGCCCATATAGCTTAGAAAAGGATTTACAGCACCATGAGTTTCTTGGTAGGAATGCACCAAAATAAAATCGATTGGGACTGAGATGTATACTACGCCCCCAAAGCCAAAAGTCCAACTTTCTTTTGTGTTGCCAGCATTACTGTCCCACAAAAAAATGTCAGCCTTTTGCTTCCTCTTCTCAGATTCCTTTCAAGCAGTATTTTTACTCATGGGATTTATCCTGTTGCAAGGTGTGACTAGATGTTACCTTTTGTTCCTCTGGTTTTGGTGCTTGGTGCCCCAAAGCACACACCATCAGAGCCCCCTTCCTCCTGTCCTTCTGATCATTCAGGGGGCTCCTCCTGCCTTCTGTCTCCCAGGGTTTGCATTTTGCTGTCTGGCTTCTTTTTCCCCAGCACTATAGAATGCTGCTGTGCCTGTGACCCATGATGAACAGGACAGAAGTACCAGGGAATGAACAACCCCTGGGAGCTGTCCTCGGCTGATGATCTCAGGTTGTTGTTCAGTTGTGTCCAACTCTTTGTGACCCAATGGAGTACGCCAGGCTTACCTGCCCTTCACCATCTCATGGAGTTTGTGAAAGACAGGGAAGCCTGGTGTAAAGTTGGGGGTAAATACCTTAGCTCCCTTGGTCCTTCAAAGTGCCGTAATTTGAAAGTGTATGTTTTGCACTGGCTCCTAGAATTTCCTCAGTGAGATATAGCTCAAGTCACCTCCAGTGGTAGCTGGATTGATAAGGCATCCTTCTTTGTCCCCCTTCCTTACTTTCATAGTATTATTCCCAGCATTTTCCCAAAAGAGCTATTTGTACTTAAATCCTTGATTCAGGGTATTTTCCTGGGAGAACACAAACTTAGGCATACCTGTAAACATTAAGGGGCTCTATCTCTACCTGTTTACTGTTTCTGACTTTTTAAAACCTCTTGCCAAACCATGTAGATTCTATTTCTCTGGAAGGATGGGCAATGGTTCAGAGATTTTTAAAAATAAAGCTATATAAATACAGAAATAATATATACTCATGCTAAATATTCCGTGATTTTGAATCATTCCACCATTCCAAAGAAAGAATGTTGAAAATGAGGATAGCAAAAAAGAGTAATGTGATTGAGGTCTAAAGGATACCAATAATTTTTTAAGGAATAATAACAGCAAACCATTTATTGAACACTTATGTGTTAGTGATGATGCTAAACCATGTATACATGTGGGATATACACCCCCATACACACATTTTAAATTTATCTCCATAATAAACCTATGAGATATGTGTGCACTCAGATGCTGAGTCGTGTCCAACTCTGTGACCCTATGGACTGTAGCCCGTCAGTCTCCTCTATGGAATTTTCCAGGCAAGAATATTGGGGTGGGTTGCCATTTCCCCCTCCAGGAGATCTTCCTGACCCAGGGATTGAACCTGAATCTCCTGAGATAGGTTTAATTATTCTCTTTTTACTGACAATGAGTGTAAGTGGGGTTAAGTAATTTGCCCCACATCAATCAGTTCATAAGACACTGATTCAAATTCAAGAGTAAGGTCTTTTGCCAAAGTTTATTGTCTTAACTGCTGTACTGTCATCCTTAGAAATTTCCTTTGAAGTTGATGGGAGATAAATGATCAATCCTGTGACTGATTCAGAAATGGAATTGATAAAATCAAAATTTTATAATACAATTATAGTCTTTCTTATAAAGGATTGAGTTGGGTGTGAATTATGGGGGACATTTTCTAATTCTTGCAAGAGACTACTTACATTAATGATTTTATAGCATTATTGGTAATATGCATTAAATAAAGCTAGAAAAATAGGTCAAATTGGAGACATATTTCTTCTGGGGCATTTTGCTGTTAGTCTAAAATGATTATAGCAGGTCAGTATCTCTAAACCACATTGCAACTCGAGAATCAAATCTGATGATGTTGGGAAAGCTGAAATTCAGTCCTTTTTGGGATTAAGCTATGGCTGTAAGTAATTTGTGGAAAACTAACATTCCTGTTAGACTTGGGGAAAAAAAGAGAGAGAAAGCAAATTGGATCATTCTATCAGGATTTTCCAGAGTATAGAAATCTTAATTTAGTGTGAACTTGGAGGTAAGGTAAGGGAAGAATAGAAAGAGAAGATAGAAAAGAGAAGGAATTGACCAGAAACAATGAATAAATTGCTTACAGTGGTCATCTATCGGAATTCAAATATCTCTAACTTTCATTTACTAAATTCTCTTACTTTTAGCTGTATTCTAACTAGTAGTTTTAAATTATTATAATATTAAAATACATTCTAGATTGTTGTCAACTGAAGGTGAAAGTATATCCAGTCTGGCTGGGCTTAACCAGTTAATTAAATATTTTCTCTCTGTTAATATACAGGGTGTTATCAAGTGGAGCAAGTAGTTGACTTTTCAGTATGACCATATGGTATGTGTGCTAAATAGAATTGTCTTTAGGCGTAAGCATCAAAGACCCTGAGTTAAAATCCGTCAGCATGGAAGGTAGGTTGCTGCTAGTGTTCAGTGATACAGGAGTATGAGGGCCAATGTTCCAGTGATTCCTGGTTGCAAGTAGCATTTATAGCTTATTAAGTTTATGCTCAGGGCAGGAAGAAGTGGGAATGGATGAAAAAAGTGTTTCCAGAATCCCCATGTAAACTTTTCTCATGTCTTATTAGCTATAGCTGAGTTCAGCTGGCAATCGTTAGCTTCAATGGAGACCAGAAAAAGTGAGTTTTATAGTTTTTTTTCACCTGTATTGTAGAAAGTGAACTCAGTGGACATGAGTTTGAGCAAGCTCTGGGAGTTGGTAATGAACAGGGAAGACTGGTGTGCTGCAGCCCATGGAGTTACAAAGAGTCGGACACAACTGAGTGACTGAATTGAACTGGTGGTGGAAGGTGAAAGGAAGAGGGAGTTGGGAATAGATGTAGAATTAGCCAGCCCAGAGTTCCCCTTTAATGCCATTTTGTAAGTAGAGTTGGGCTTCCCTGGTAGCTCAGTGGTAAAGAACTCACCTGCCAATGCAGGAGATGCAGTTTCAGTGCCTGGATTGGGAATATACCCTGGAGATGAAAATGGCAACCCACTCCTGTATTCTTGCCTGGGAATTTCATGGACAGAGGAACCTGGTGAGCTACATACAGTCTATAAGGTTGCAAAAGAGTTGGACATGACTGAGCAATTAAACAACAACAACAAGTAGAATCATTAAATATTAAGTCTAAGAAAACAGATTTCAGAAGGACATACTAAGAAGGACTTACTAATCATCCTGACTGCCCAGAGGCTAGTTGGGCTGCACCAGTAGGTAATACATTCTCTATCATTGCATGTATTTAAACACTGAGTGAATGAACATTTGACCAATCTCCCATGGAGAAGATTTAAGTGTTTAGGTGGATAAGTGGTTGAACTAGCTATCTTTTAAAGTTGCCTTCAAATCTTTAAGACTTGATATTCTGTAAGCACTACAGTTTCTAGTAATTGGAAAATTTTTTCTTTGTAGCTCACTCTCCTGTTATGTCCACTGGCAGAAATCTGCTTTTACTTTTATCTTAACATTTAATATCCAACAGTGAGATTTCTAGATAGTCTGTATAAAGAAAATATCTTTATCCCCAACTGTATTTATATCTTAAAAAAAGCCATTTTTCCCCCCAAGAGATGTTGACAGAATTAACGTCAGAAGAGTTCTTTTTTTTTTTTTTTCTAAATGGATGTGGTTTTTTAATTTGATGCATTTTAAAACTTCAAAGGCTTTACTAAAGCTCTCACATGTTGTCCTTAAGATGCACGGTAGGAATGTCAATTTCCATGGCAGTCTTGAAGCACTTCTCTTGTTTTTTTGTTTGTCTCCCTTTGAAGTATAAATTTATAAAACTAATCTCTCTTTGGGTTTGAACCTATGTTCATGAAAGACAGAAATTATTTGAAGAGAAAATCATATAGTGAGTCAAAATTTTAAATTGGATAATATTGAAAGTTTTGAATTTTTGCTGAATACAGGCCAAATTAAAATGTTTCTTACTCCTAGGGAACATTATATAGAATAAGACTGATTTCTGCTTTGATGAAAGGCTAAACCAAAGATGTTAGAAAAATGCAGGAATTCATAGTATATTCAGTGTTGAATTATATTTGTCAATTTCTAGAGTCCGATCAATGTTTTCAAATATAGCCTATAAGCCTCAAGACTGAGAATTTTTATTATTGCTATCCTCTTTTTAAATAGATGGCATCAGGAAAGATCAATTAAACAAGAAGGTGGAGAATAAAAGGTAAACTTGAAAAAGATGACTCTCAACTTTGATTTGTCAAACAAATCCAAATGAAATCAAAATCAAGATATTTTCTTCCTTTCCTGTCACATGTCATTGAAACACTTTTTGGTACAGAAATATTTAGTATTATACTTAGTTCATTTTTTATTTTATTTTATTTTTAAACCTGAAACACTGTATTAGTTTTGCCAAACATCAAAATGAATCCACCACAGGTATACATGTGTTCCCCATCCTGAACCCTCCTCCCTCCTCCCTCCCCACACCATCCCTCTGGGTTGTCCCAGTGCACCAGCCCCAAGCATCCAGTATCGTGCATTGAACCTGGACTGGCAACTCGTTTCATACATGATATTTTACATGTTTCAATGCCATTCTCCCAAATCTTCCCACCCTCTCCCTCTCCCACAGAGTCCATAAGACTGTTCTATACATCAGTGTCTCTTTTGCTGTCTCGTACACAGGGTTATTGTTACCATCTTTCTAAATTCCATATATATGCGTTAGTATACTGTATTGGTGTTTTTCTTTCTGGCTTACTTCACTCTGTATAATAGGTTCCAGTTTCATCCACCTCATTAGAACTGATTCAAATGTGTTCTTTTTAATGGCTGAGTAATACTCCATTGTGTATATGTACCACAGCTTTCTTATCCATTCATCTGCTGATGGACACCTAGGTTGCTTCCATGTCCTGGCTATTATAAACAGTGCTGCAATGAACATTGGGGTACACGTTTCTCTTTCCCTTCTGGTTTCCTCAGTGTGTATGCCCAGCAGTGGGATTGCTGGATCATAAGGCAGTTCTATTTCCAGTTTTTTCAGGAATCTCCACACTGTTCTCCATAGTGGCTGTACTAGTTTGCATTCCCACCAACAGTGTAAGAGGGTTCCTTTTTCTCCGCACCCTCTCCAGCATTTATTGCTTGTAGACTTTTGGATCGCAGCCATTCTGACTGGTGTGAAATGGTATCTCATAGTGGTTTTGATTTGCATTTCTCTTAGTTCATTTTTTATCTTCCCATTTTCTAGATAATTGGTGAGAGTATGGGGAAATGGGCCCTCTTATTTATTTCTGGTGAGAATGTTAATTGGCCTAGTATCTGCAAAAAGCTCCCCAAATATAATAATTTCCAACTCAGAAATCCCACCTCTAGGAATTTATTCATCTGAAATCCTTATATAAGTTGCAGAAGATAAGCCAAAGAATAGTATTATCAGATCAGATCAGATCAGATCAGATCAGTCGCTCAGTAGTGTCCGACTCTTTGCGACCCCATGAATCGCAGCACTCCAGGCCTCCCTGTCCATCACCAACTCCCGGAGTTCACTGAGACTCACGTCCATCGAGTCAGTGATGCCATCCAGCCATCTCATCCTCTGTCGTTCCCTTCTCCTGCCCCCAATCCCTCCCAGCATCAGAGTCTTTTCCAATGAGTCAACTCTTCACATGAGGTGGCCAAAGTACTGGAGTTTCAGCTTTAGCATCATTCCTTCCAAAGAAATCCCAGGGCCGATCTCCTTTAGAATGGACTGGCTGGATCTCCTTGCAGTCCAAGGGACTCTCAAGAGTCTTCTCCAACACCACAGTTAAAAACATCAATTCTTCGGTCCTCAGTTTTCTTTATAGTCTAACTCTCACACCCATACATGACTAATGGAAAAACCATAGCCTTGACTAGATGGACCTTTGTTGGCAAAGTAATGTCTCTGCTTTTGAATATGCTATGTAGGTTGGTCATAACTTTCCTTCCAAGGAGTAAGCGTCCTTTAATTTCATGGCTGAAGTCACCATCTGTAGTGATTTTGGAGCCCAGAAAAATAAAGTCTGACACTGTTTCCACTGTTTCCCCATCTATTTCCCATGAAGTGATGGGACCAGATGCCATGATCTTCGTTTTCTGAATGTTGAGCTTTAAGCCAACTTTTTCACTCTCCACTTTCACCTTCATCAAGAGGCTTTTGAGTTCCTCTTCACTTTCTGCCATAAGGGTGGTGTCATCTGCATATCTGATGTTATTGATATTTCTCCCGGCAATCTTGATTCCAGCTTGTGTTTCCTCCAGTCCAGCGTTTCTCATGATGTACTCTGCAATAGTACTATAGTATTGTTTATAGCAATGAAAAATTGTTTATAACCTAAAAAAAACCACTGATGTGGTGGTTGAGAAAACTATGGCACATTGATAAGAGTAGCAAGCTATGTAGATTAAAAAAAAAGTAGTAAGAGAAAATGTCTATGATATATCCCTTTTGATTTTTAAAAAGTATGTGGTTGAATACATTTTATAAAATGTTTTATAGGATGTATCATTATTATTTAATAGTCACAGTTTGGGGAAAAAGTTTAGCATGATTCTGTGGAACTATGTCTTAAAAGTTAAACTTGATTCAGGGACCATCTATATAGTGAGCTCTGTAGTGTTTCCTTCATGTTAGATGTCTTAAAAGCCATTCATATTGTCCTAAGAACAGCAGTTTTACAGTCAGGATGTGGGGAGAAAGAACTGCCTGAGAAATTAGTTTTAAAAAACGAATTGGAAATTAATTTATTTCTACAGGCTATTTTTAATTTTGGCAAGTCGACTAAATTCAATGCTTTGGTTTATCTATCTGGAAAATGGGAAGCTTAAAAATGGACTAAGAATAATACTAAATGCTTCTGTACATAAATGTTGAGCCATATTTAGTTATCTCTTCATTTCCTTCTTTGTATTTTTTGTTTTTTTTAAATCTGGATATCTTTAAAGATTAAGTAGTGAAGAAAAGTAAGTTTCTTCTTTTTGAGCATCCTATCACAGCTATAGAGTACACTTCCTTAGTGAAGGGTAGAAAAATTACACAGAACAGTTTTCCTACTGCACCTATTTTTTTTTTTTTTATCAGCTTCCTCTCTCTTTCTCTCATGCTCTGTTATTCCACAGCCTTCTATTTCCTTACACCAATGGCTCATCTTAGACCTGTACTTCCTTTGGACTCAGTCATACTATAATAGAACTGAGCCTTGGGCAGCCCTTAGTACACAGCTGTTGGTGCTCAGCATTACTCCTTACTGCTGTTACTAGGCAATGTTTACTGAGACCACTAATGATCCTGCTCAGCCATTGGTTAGTGCTGCAGCCCCTCCCCCAAGTGAGCAATTGTCAGTTCAGTTTAGTTCAATCACTCAGTTGTATTGGACTCTTTGCGACCCCATGGACTGCAGCACACCAGGCTTCCCTGTCCACCACCAACTCCCGGAGCTTACTCAAACTCATGTCTATTGAGTTGGTGATGCCATCCAACCATCTCATCCTCTGTCTGCTTCTCCTCCTGCCTTCAATCTATCCCAGCATCAGGGTCTTTTCAAAAGAGTCAGTTCTTCGCATCAGGTGGCCAAAGTATTGGAGTTTTAGCTTCAGCATTGGTCCTTCCAATGAATATTCAGGACTGATTTCCTTTAGGATGGACTGGTTTGATCTTGTAGTCCAAGGGACTCTCAAGAGTCTTCTCCAACACCACAGTTTAAAAGCATCAATTCTTCGGTCCTCAGTTTTCTTTATAGTCCAACTCTCACATCCATAAATGACTAATGGAAAAACCATACATAGCCTTGACTAGATGGACCTTTGTTGGCAAAGTAATGTCTCTGCTTTTTAATATGCTGTCTACATTGGTCATAACTTTTCTTCCAAGAAGCAAGCATTTATTACTTTCATTGCTACAGTCAACATCTGCAGTGATTTTGGAGCCCCCCAAAATAGTCAGTCTCTGTTTCCATTGTTTCCCCATCTGTTTGCCATGAAGTGATGGGACTGGTTAGTGGTCCTACACAGCCATTGGGTGGTGCTGCAGTGGGCCCCTCCCCCAAGCAAACAACTGTCAATGAGCAAGTGTTAGTGGGCCCATTCAAAGTCATCAGCGTGGTGGTCCTCAGGTGGAGAGTGAGGTAAGAGGTGGATCCTGGCCTTCTCCCAGGGGCCCACCAGCTCACCTGGGCTTGGGCCAGTGGGTGAGTTGGGGGGCCCAGAGAAAAGGTTGGGGGCTGTGTCCTGCAGGGTTTCAGAACTCTTGCCAAGGCTGCTGGGCCACGGGCTTGAGGTGGAGGTGAACTTCTTCCATATCTCTGCCTCTGTGATCTAATGGCAGTGGCCATCTGCCTGGGTCACAATCTGTGGGAGCTGGTCCCTGGGAGCCTGAGGAGCCTGAGGGCCAGTAGGGTCCTGGGCACTTGGCTCACTCAGGGACGACAGCTGGAAGAATCTGGGGACCTGGCGCTGAGAGTTCCACCATCTGAGATCTGCCTCCTCTTAGCTGGGACTGGACCTCAGAGGGTAACAGGTGAGTGTTGGGACCTGGCCCTTTCTTGTCAGAACAGAGAATAACATTTGGTGGAGTTTACGGGAGCCTGAGACCTGACCTCAAGAACAAAGGATCTGACGCTAAAAAGTTGCAACAATTACCTGTACCTCTGCCTCACCTTTCCTATAAAAGAGCTTTGCTGAAAGCTTTCAGGGAGTTTGGGGTTTTTAAAGGCCTGAGCCACCCACTTCTTTGCATGGCCCCCAATAAACCTTTGTTTGTTCCACACTCCCACATTTTGGTATTGGGATGTGAGAGTTGGACTGTAAAGAAAGCTGAGTGCCGAAGAATTGATACTTTTGAACTGTGGTGTTGGAGAAGACTCTTGAGAGTCCCTTGGACTGCAAGGAGATCCAACCAGTCCATCCTAAAGGAGATCAGTCCTGGGTGTTCATTGTTAGGACTGATGTTGAAGCTGAAATTCCAATACTTTGGCCACCTGATGCAAAGAGCTGACTCATTGGAAAAGACCCTGATGCTGGGAGGGATTGAGGGCAGGAGGAGATGGGGACGACAGAGGATGAGGTTGGATGGCATCACAGACTGAATGGACATGGGTTTGGGTGGACTCCGGGAGTTGGTGATGGACAGGGAGGCCTGGCGTACTGCAGCTCATGGGGTCGCAAAGAATCGGACACGACTGAGTGACTGAACTGACTGACCTCACTGTGCATCGGGCACATGTTGTGTTTCAGTAACAATATTTGATAAAGCCCTTGCTTTATCAGATATGTTCCAGATCAGAAAGATGTTGCTATTTTCTCATGGTTGAGCTGTTTTCTTATGATTCTTGCTTTTCTATTCAGTGGTGAAACTAGTGGCACAGTGGTAGTTAGTATTTTTTTTTATGTTAGACTTTTTCATCTCTTATTATATCTCTTAGTTTCTTTAAGAAAAATTTATAGGCCACAAGTATAGTGGTCATTCATTTTTAAAGTACCTCTGATATCTGAATAGGTGGTCTTACATCATGCATACATTACAGTACATACATATTGAAAGCTGAGTTTGAGAATAAATCACAAGTACTAGGAACAAATCCACTTTTCTGATTTCTTTTATTTCAAAATGTTTTGAGGAGAAAAAAGGGCTGTGACATTTGCACAACACATGTATCAGTGATGGGCTGTTATGTGTCACTTCTGTTTATTGTCGTCAGTGGAGCTGTAGGTCAAGGAAGTCACCTATAGGCAGGAACAGCATTAGAATATTCATGGTTCAGCACTTGGTATCACTTGGCGTGACACAGAGCTACTAATGCAGGTGTTTAAAGGACTTCCCAAGCTCTTGGAAGGTCAAGGTCAGTACCATTTAAACATAATTAATGATCATTAATTAGTTTTATTTAATTTACCTTTTATATTCTTGTCAACTGTAGAGTAAGATAATAAACAATTTTAAACAAGCCTGTAAGAAAGAGTGAATTCAAATTAATTCAATTAACAAGACCATTCAGAATCATTGGGAATGGAAATCTCTAGAAAGTTTCTTTGAGCGTCTAGATCAAAGCTGTCCAGTGGAAGTAAGCCACCAATATAATTTAAAATTTTCTAGTTATCACACTAAAAAATGAAAGGTAACAGTTGGCATTGATTTTCAGATTATGTTTTATTTTACTCAGTATAATAAAAATATTAGCATTTCAGCACATAATCACTTTAAAAATTACTGAGATTCAAAAGATTCTCCTTTTGTACTAAAACTTTTGAAACCTGATGTGCATTTTGCACTTATAGCACATATCATGTTGAGACTGGTCATATTTCAAGTACTCAACAGCCATTTGTCTAGAAGGTACCATATTGGATAGAACCAGTCTAGATTTTTAGAGTTGAAGCTAGAACATTAGTTCATTTTCATTTTATCATAGCTAGTATGTTGTTATAATTAGAGAAATTAATGCTTAAAATGACAGCTAAGTCTAAGGACATAGAGTGAACTACCACTTAATAAAGAAAATGTAATGGATATGTTGCTGATTCATTGCCAAGGGGTAGAGAAAAATACAAGCTGCTAGTGCCTTCTATTATGCAACAAATAAAACTCTAACCCACAAATCTAAAGGGAAAAGTAAAACTAATGAGCTTTGGTTGGAATGAGACCAATGGCAGAATGAGTTTGACCGCACAAGCATTTCCTGTAGTCTCTTGGAGAGATGGATATCAGGGCCATACCGTGGGCCTGAGGGCAGGATGCCAAAGGGCAAAGACCAAGATCTTTCAATGTCAATTTTTTACATGGCCCATCTGTTAGATTCTTAATGAAGCTTGGTGAATTGACAAGTATACTGCCTGGTGGGATGTACATACAGTAGGACTGTTATAGTATCATATTCCGATTAATAGTAGAGGAGTCTTGCATTTATGCAGTATTTAGTTTTTCAAAGGGCATTTTCGTTTATTTTCACAAATTTTAAAAACAGGCTTTACTAATCATGGCATACCAAGCAAACTAAGGCCAGAAAATTTCATTTTAGCAAATGATTATTGATTGAGCAGTTAATAAGCAAAGAATTATGTTGGCCTTCAGGTCTGTGTGTGTTCAGTTGTGGCCTTCAGGAGGTCATGGTAATTGTTACTTGAGAACTTAGATGTACAAGGCCTTATATATATATACCTTGAAAATAAATCATTGTAATCATTTGATTTCAAGGTAGTATATTCAGATCTGCTCCAGGAAAATGCCCAAATCTTGCTGCTTAGCCAAATCTATCTGCTTCTTTATCCTGGTAACCTGGATTAGACCATGCAGGAGCCTCAAGGAATTCTTCCCTCAGAGTAACATAGAGCCAACTAAGCCACTCTCCTTATTCTTCTTACATCTTCCTCTTGGCTTTCCCACAGAGAGATAAAAGGTAGAGTTAGTATTATTCTCTTCATTCTCTACTCAGAGATTTACTTGCTCCTCCATACTCTTGGATACACATTTGAGCTCTACTTGCTGGAAATGAAGTTGCCTATACATGTGTTGAGAATGACGGTAACAATGGTGATGGAAAAGAGAGTACGATCTTGAAATCCCCCTAGGTGCCAGCGTGAGGTAGGGCAGAGCATGTCACTATAACATTCCCGATCTTGTATCTTTCTTCGTTTAAGTCAGTTGATTTAGCATTCAAGGCTAGTAAAGGAGAGACACTGCTACCTCTTTCAAGAGAGATGAGTGGACATTTTTGTGAGATCTTTAATCCTTGGAGTTACTCTTATTTACTTTAACCAATATGATTGTCATTTTTACCTATTCGGCTATTTATAAGTGTGTCATTTTTATTGTCCCCAGAAACTACTGAAAGTTGTTATGTAATTACTTTCATTATTAGTAAATTCATTCTAAAGTCATTTTATACAGTTGCTAGTCATTCATTTCTTATTTACTCTTTCAGTTGTGCATAGGTATTGTTGAACCAAATTTCTAAGCACAGACTACATATTTTAAAGTTTTATTGAAGTATAGTTGACCTATAGTGTTGTTAGGACTATGTATATTTTGTGCCAGAGCTATTGCAACAAGTTTTACCAAAGAATACAGTTATGAGTAGTGTGAAAACGCCTGAAACTTGCTTTCCTATCTTTTATAGTTTTATACTACAAGAGTTTACATACTTTTAGGACCAATTCTTTGTCCTTATATACGAAAGTCTTTCCTTTTATAAAAAAAAAAAAAAAAAGGTGGATTTCCCCCTCTAATTCTACTTGGTACAAAATACAGGATCTTATTTTGGGGCCTGAGCAGTTTCTGGAGCAGAATATTTCTCTTCAGATTTTCCCACTTTTCTTGTTATTGGAGATAGTCAGGAATTCCTATACCATTCCTGGTCCTAAGGAGACCTTATCATCAAAGAAGTTTGGCTTTTAAGGGAAGGAAAATAATGTTAACTCTCTCTCAGGAGTTAACAAACTTTGGGGGAGGTTTTTCATTTTTATTTTCAAGGTGAGAGAGAGTTCACATGGATGAGATATGAAAGAGGAGGTCCTCTAGAGAAGGGGAGTTGGTTTTCTCATCTTTATCTTTAGTAGCCAAATGAGGATGGTGGGGAGACTAAGATGATAGACATTTCTTGATCAAAACCCAAGGGATAGAAGAGAGGAAGAAGAAGAGAAAAGATGATGGAGACTATAGCAGACTTCCATAGTCTAAGTTAGATAAAAGACATGGTTATAGTTAAGGGTGGGTTTAGGGGAAGTTTTTTGTTTTGTTTTGTTTTGAAGTGGGGAAAATATAGAACCTCTCTTCTTTGGAGAATTGACAGTTTTGAACTCTGGACTCACATTAGAATCACCTAAGAGCTTTTAAAAACACTTCATGTCAGGGCCTCAGATAAATTTATCAGTCTCTGAGAAATGAGCCCTAGGCATGGCCTTTTTCAAAAGCTCCAGAAGTTCTAATGTGCAGCCGGCGTTGAGAATCAACAAGAGGCATATTGTACTAGGATGGTATTTTCCCACTCTAGACAAACAGGTTTTGAATGTGAAGACAGGATCACTGTTTTTGGAAAAAGTCTCAAGGTTGATCCAGTGGATAGCCAATTCTGAAAATCATTGCATCAAAACCCCAACATTCGACGTCATTTCTCACCCTGTATTCCTTATCTTAGTGGATGGCATCACTGTACAACCTTATGCCTAAGTTTACACTTGCCAGTTTTATCTTATATTACAAAATTTGTTTCTTACAGGACATTAAGTATACATGCTAAAACAGAAAATGAATTCAGTTTTCTTGATGTTAGAAAACCATCGGTTTTAGTCAGTTTACAAATTCAATTAATTATTCCTCTTAATATTTGTTTCATTCTCTTTTCTCCTTCTATCATGGCCTCAGTTCAAACTACCATATCAACTAATGTGTTAATTTCTATACTCATCTGCCAGTCTCTAGTTGCATTTCATGTTCCCCTGACTACTCTCTCCTGATCCATCAGACTCACTTCTGCCAAATTGGCTAATCTCAAATGAAAGTATGATCATATAGATTTCCTACTCAAATTCTTTTAGTGATTCAAAAGTAAAGTTTCTGTGTGGCATAAACAGCCATCATGATGTTGTCCCAATCTTCTTTTGTTTTATTCCTGCTACGGTCCCTTTTTATGCTTCAGAAATATTGAGCTACTTGGTGGCTCCCTGAACTGGCTCCTTTCTCTCCTCTTCCATGTGGTACCTTGCCTCCGTTAGTGCCCCGTCACACTGCTTATCCTTCAGGTCTTAGCTCAGTCCCTTCTCTCTGAAACCCTTCAGCAGTCGGGCAGTGGGCAGTTCCTTTGTTACTGCCACTGTCATTCTAGGAAAGTGAAAGTGAAGTCGCTCCATTGTGTCCGTCTCTTTGCGACCCCATGGACTGTAGACTACCAGGCTTCTCAGTACATGGATTTTCCAGGCAAGAGTACTGGTGTGGGTTGCCATTTCCTTCTCCAGGGGATATTCCTGACCCAGGGATCGAACCCGGGTCTTCCACATTGTAGGCAGATGCTTTACCCTCTGAGCCACCAGGGAAGCCCTGTCATTCTAGAACAACTTATATTGAGACCTTTTCTTTATTCTAATTGCTAATTACATATGTCTCTAACCTCACTTAACTGTATGCTTCTTGAGGGTGTGGAAGAAAGAGGCTTTGAGCTATGGGCTTGAATCTTTAGATGAACTCATTAACTTATTACATAATTTGAGCCGAAAGTGCTTCCCTGTTTCAGCTTAACTTAGTCTACAGATCTCACCCATGGTCCCATAGTTATTCATTTCAAAGTGTACTTGATAGTGTGTGAAAGCCTCTTGACTGACCCATTAATTCATTTATTTAACACAATGTTATTGAATATGGAATATGTATAGAACAATTGCGCTAAGGGTAAAGGATACAGAGATTAAAAAAAAAAAACAAAAAAAACCAGTTTTTCCCTTTTGGGATTAGAAAGCATAGGTTTTACATATGTTTATTTTAATCCTCCTAACAGTCCTGAGGAGCAAATATTACATCTCCATTTTATAAATGAGGATGTTCCAGAATATTTATCATCTCAAAGGGATTGAAAGAGTCAGACACAACTGAGTGACTAACACTTTCACTTTTATCATCTCAAAAGCAGCTTAAAACCCTGGTGCTTTCCTAAGTATAAAACATCTCTCATTGTTTTGGAGATCTACTTGTGATTTACAACTGTGTTTCTTAAACTTTAATGTAAACACAAATCACCCCCAGGATCATGGTAAAATATAGATTGTGGTTTAGTAGGTCCGGGGTGGGATCCCAGATTCTACATATCTAGCAAACTCTGAGGTGCTGTGCAGTTGGCCTATGAACCATACTTTGAACAGCAAAAGTTCAGAACATCATGTGTAGAATTCCTTTGTGTCAAACACTGTTCCTTTATTTATTGAGTCTTTTGTTTTGAAGATGGAAGCCAAGTACTAAGTTCTCACATCCTTATGCTTCCTCAGCCTTCTGGGCCCAGTCAGCATATTCACCCATCATCAATCTTCTTTAACTCTTCTACCCCACAACCATCTGGTCCCATTACAAACTCTACTCTGTTTATCAATAGTTTTCTCGTATCTGGTTTGTTTCTTAATCTACCTGGTAAGCTCTTTAAGGGCAAGAACCACATCTTGTTCATGTATTAGCTCCTCCACACTGCTAGTATCCTGCTGCACACTAGATAACAATGAGTAATATGAGCTTGTGTTTACAGAGGAGTCTAATGTGTCCCTTGGACTGTATTCCATTTTTTTACACACATGTTCTCATTTAATCTTTCACAGACTGTGACATTCTTACTGTTTTGCAGGTATACAAACTGAAAAAATAAACCAGATAGTTTATTACTTAAATAAATAAACATATTTACCTAGAAGTCATGGCAAGATTTGAACTCGACTTTTATTCTGCAGTGTATATCCTTTCCTTTCTGACACCAAACTACTTGTTGTTATAGGGGACACTTAATTATACTCAACTGACAGACTAATCTTGTGAATTAATTATCATTTGAAGCAAAATTGAATTCGAGACTTGATTTTTACTTTGTTTTATCCATTTTTATGGTGGGAATCTCTGCAATAGGAATCAGCAGGAGAATTTCAGGAAAGGATTCTGATCTAACTAGTCTCCCAGTTATTTTCTGGTCAGACCAGTTTCTTGCACTGGGGCAGGTTTCTGGCTGGCAATGTCATGAACGTTATGAAGCCTGATGAAGGGCTGGTGGCTCTGACAAGGCTATTGTCTAATTCTCGCCACCACTTCTTCATTTACTTCACTTCTAGATTCCTATCTTTGGAAGCCAAAGAAGACTATTGTGATTAGATATTTATTCTACTGACATACCAGTTGAAATGGAGGTAGTTGTTTTGTAATTCAACATGCTTTTGTGACTTTTGTCCTGTTTTATGTCAATTTTACCCATCCGAGGGCATGTCTAGCTAAACTGAAATACAGTCTATGTTTGCTGATGATTATTTGTCCATTATTTTAAAGTAAACTATAGAAATGGATCACTTAAATACAATTTTAGAAGGGAAAAAATTCTGCTTTGTCTTTCTAGCTTTGTTTTCCTGGAGGTTAATAAATAGTATTTTGGGTATAGGAACGTTTCACCTTCCTGTAGTTCTTCTAACATCTATTCCTGTAGGCCTCATATTATGTGCCTTCTTCAGTGAAAGCAAATTGTAAGAATTTTTATGCCCAATGGAAGCTTTTCTATACAGAAATTACTCAAACTTTGTTAGATCTTTTCTGATAAATCTTATAATCCCCAAACCAGAATGTTTCTTAAAATAGCTATTGTTCTGGAAGAATCCTATAGAATGAAGCTTGTCCCAATGGTGGCAGTCAAGGATAGTGTTTCTGAGCCTGGGCTCTGGAGAAGAAAGACTGGATTCATAGTTTATTATCTGCATAGACTGGGAGGGTTCACTTAAATATCTCAAGCCTTTTTGCCATCATCAGCAAAATGGTTATGATAATAGTTCTTATGAGGATGAAATTAGATAACTCATATAAAGCACTTAGCATTTAGCAAAAACTCAATAAATTTTAACTTTTATTATTTCACTTTTCTCTTGACTCACTTCCAGAATGAAAATTCTAGAAGAGTATAGGTATTGCAGTGTGGATTGCTTTGCTTAATTGTTAGAGTTTGTTAAAAGAGATTATTTGGAAAAAATGCTTAATATTTTGGAGCGAGGTTCTGATTTGTGAATATATATGCATTTTCTTTTTCAATTTTGGTATCTGTTTTTAATATGAGTCATTGTGGTTTGGTTATACTTTTCTCTCATGAACAGTTATTTAATTATGGCCACAGAACCAACTTTATTGCATTCTGACTTTTGGAATATTTTAGGATTTAATGTTCTTGCTGGGGAGAGGATTGTGAACTATTTAAGTGCCTTTTTTTTTTTTTTTTTTTAGGTTTCCATCCACAGATAGGTATAGTTAAAATAAACTAAGAATACACTAGTATGAAGGAGCTAGAATAATGACGTTATGCTTAAACTATCGATAATGCTTGGTGGTGTTTTATACTTTTCTTCTGAATAGATTTGGAATGTTTTATGCTACACTGTATTTTCTTAGAAGCTTAATAAATAATCTCCTCAATAAATTTATATCTTTTCAGCATATTTTTTTTTCTTAGACCCAAGATTACATATACAGCACTTAAGTTAAACTCTATTCTCTTTATGTGCATACTTAGACATTGAAGCATAGACCATTTATTCTTATAGGTCAGGACCCTGTAAAAATTAATGAGATGTGTCAGAATGGTGCCTTTGGGGATGACAAAACTGGTGATGCTGTTCCAGATGGAAGACAAGGCAAATTCTACCAGTTGAGGGCATTACCTGCCTAGTTCAGTAAGAAAAGCTTCTTAGTTCTGGAGAGCTCTTGCAATGATCTATCCATAAGAGCAAATGCAGTACATTTTAAATTATAAGCTGGTAATAGATAAAAATACAAGATTATGTTAAAATATTTTACACCATTTCCGCTTTGTTCTAAGCCCCATTCCTAGGTGGATTCTATATCAAACAACAAAATTTAAATATACAGAATAAGTAATTTGATTTACCAAAGGACTTTTTGTTCACTAAAATATTTTATGTCAGAATCTTCTAAATCGACTCACAAAATCAAGTGCTTACAGGGATCAGGTGGGATCTATAACAGAGTAAAGTGGACTGGATGGACATCTTGAGAGTTCAATCCACTGACTAGAACTATTTTCTTAAATTCATTCATCCAGGTCTTTAGCTGGTGTGGTAAAAATAACAGTGTCTGCAAATGTGAGTTTTCTTCTGGGCTCTTCTGCTTATTGGTTCTGTTATCTTGGACATAAGTATATTTATCAACAAAATAGGGGCTTGACATGAATAACCTCTAAGGTGAGTTCCAACTTTGAGTGGTGGAAGTTTGTGGATACCAGTCAGTTTAGCATTTTATCACCTAACATTCTAAGAAACAAGAAGCTAAATGGAGTCTCCTGTAAAGGCTAGATTGGAGAGCCCTGAAAGACTCTCTACCTCTCTCTAATAAAGGTCTTATGAACCATTCCCTTAGAATTGTTCCCCAACCCCTTCATCTCCCCAAATCCCCCAAAACAGGCTAAGGGTAATAAAGTGAGGAGGCCTTGCATGGAGACTTTAAGTACAAAGTCTGTAAAATTTGAATAGAGGCAGGTAGAAGAAAAAGCCAAAAAAATGAAATTACACTGTGCTTGAAGAATGATTTTTTATTCATTACCTTACCCTGAGTGGCGTGTCAGTCACCCAACCAATGTTGGGCTCCCATTAGGCTCTTAAATTAGCCTGATTGGGGGCAATATTTTCCAATATTAAAGCATTTGAACCTTCTCCTCCCATTCACACACACATACTAATCAGGAGTCTTAATTGCATAAAAATAGAATCTGGTCTACCTACTATAAGGACAAACATTAAGTGTGAAGATAGCTTAAAGAATTGTTGGGAAGGGTGAATCTGCTTCCAGGAGTGATTTCAAAAGCCCTAGGCTGCTGAGAGTTGTACCCCTTCTTGGTTAGGAAGCTCCCCACCAGCCTAGCTGCCTGCTTCAGAACTTTACCACTTGTGATTTAGCATCAACAAATTGCCAAATCAGAGAGCTACTTAAGCAACTGCCAGCTCCAGAACATGCTTTCATTGCCATGGTTTCTACCAGCCTTGCACTTGACTTCTCTCCCCATAGAGCTCAATGTGAAACAAAGTGTGTACCCTTGCATTCTATGGGCAGAACCTAGATCTCACCCAGAACCCTGGCTACAAGGGAGTCTGGGAAATGTAGATTTTAGTTTTTGAACAGTTAATGTTGTTAGATGGTAGTTGGAATGGGTTGCATGAGTCATCCATCATCCAGTAAATCATGTTGCCTTACAGCCTGTTGCCTCAGAAGGATACTGGAAACTTAACAGCACAGACAGGGCAGGAGGGAACTAGTACTTCATGTGTTTAGCCAGTCAGTAGGCTTAGAGCCAGCCTTAGAAGTTGTCTAAAATTTTAGCATATTAAGACCAAGACAAGAAGACATATGATACAGTTTCTCTGAAAGTCTGGAGGAGATTATAGCCTATTAAAGCTTGGCCAAAGTACTTGCTGCCCAGTATGGAAGGCAGTTATAATGGAAAGATGGGGAAAGAGAAGGAGTGAGACAGAGAGAAGTAGAAGAAGGCAGATGTCCAAACTTTTTTTCCCTCTACCATTTGAACCATCCAGATAAATAAGGAAGCCTAAGGATATAAGGGAGTCTTAATTAGGAATCTGGCAGTCAGTTCCCTGGCAGGCTCCTCTGTCACCCACTATACTCAGTGGGACAGTGTGGACTGCTGGAGTTAAGCGTTTCAAAAACACTGAGTTTCTGAGACCCCAAGTGGAGAGGATGTGGAGTGTAGGTTAGTTGAACATCAGCAGACATGCCACATAGAGGAGAGTTATAGAGATGTGTGAGCCTTCAGCAGAGCTGAGGGCTGACAATCCAGGTCATAGTGGAAAATGTGGAGACAGAAGGGTCCAGGTCAGATGGGCCCTCCTCCACTAATTTTTCTCTAACCACTTTCTCCTTCCCATTGTCACTTGGCACTGCATGGAGAACTAATTTCTCTCTCTGCCAAGTTTCTGTAGCCCACTGTTCATTCTTCTATGATGCACCTCATATGATACTGTGTTTGCGTATCTGTCTTTCTCACTAGATAGTAAACTCTCCAAGAGGTAGAGCTTTTAATATCTGTATCCCTAGTTCTCTGCATATTTCCTTTCAGTTGGGGCTCAATTGACATTTTTTAATACCTTAATGACATATTCTTTATCCTATATGTAGTTATACTTAGCCTAATTGTGCCACCATTTAGATTGGGTAATATTTTCAAGGGGAGGATATGAAATGTGATTATGAATCTTGTAATACAGATGGAGAACCAGGAAATAAAGAGTGTAGAAGGGGAAAGAATAGGAGTTTAGAGGGGCAAGAAAAAAGAGAAGAACTAAATACGTAGAGGAGGTGTGATTATTTTTTTCTTTTCTAACTACCTCAAACATTTTTAAAAGTGAGAAATGAAATTATCTTTCTTGTCTTTAAGTTATGTAAATTATATGATTAATACATAAATGCATTTTAATTGTGCAATTTAAACCCTGTTCAGAAAACTGAAGTCCTTTTAGTCTTTGTGGTAGGCTGAGTAATGGCTTCCCCAGAGATGTCCATGTTCTGATCCTGGGTTTGGTGGATAGTCTCATTTCATGGCTAAAGGAACTTGGTTGAAAACCTTGGGATGGGGAGATAGTCTTGGGCTGTCCAGATGGGCCCAAGCTAATGACGGGAGTCCTTATGGAAGGGAAGCAGGAGGAAAAAGTTAATAGTAGATGTGATGATGGAAGCAAGAGATTGGATTTATTCAAGGAAGGGGCCACAAGTCAAGGAATGCAGGTGGCCTCTAGAAGCTAAAAAAAGGCAAGGAAATAGATTCTCCCCCCAGAGCCCCCAGAAGGAATCAGCCCTTCCAGCACCTTGACATTAGTCTAGTGAGATGGATTTTGAATTTCTGACCTCTAGAACTGTAAAATAATGAATTCACTTGTTTTTTAAGCCATTATGTTTGTGGTACTTCATTACAGTATCAATAGCAAAGGAATCTAGCCTGTTAGTTCGTCTCACTCGCTGTACCAGAGGTAACCAGTGTTATCAATATAATGTGTATCCTTTCAGACCTTCTTTTATGTATGTGTCTATATCTATATAGCTATATAAAGCTGTGCTTGTGTAAATA
The DNA here is from genome assembly GCF_019923935.1 of Bubalus bubalis. NCBI lineage: Eukaryota > Metazoa > Chordata > Mammalia > Artiodactyla > Bovidae > Bubalus > Bubalus bubalis. The sequence continues at coordinate 98,549,701 of NC_059158.1, read as the reverse complement.
GCATGAGTTTGAGTGCTATTAAAATTTCACTGGGTATATTATTCTGCTGTTTTGTTTTTTTTTTTTTTGCTTATCACTGTGTCTTGGAACTCTTTTTTAATCACTATATGTTAGTGTACTTTCCTTTTTTCAACTACTCTTTGATTTTTCCATTCTTATGTTTCATAGTTTACATTACCATTCCACTAAATTATTTTATACCTTAAAATATTGAAATTTACCTTTCTGGCATAAAGAAAGGGAACATTGCTGGTTGTAAAGCATAATCAAGTTCTTGCTTCAGGATATTAAAAAACACTCAAATTTAGCTATATGTGATCATCATTGGAAATACTTTATTTCTCCCAAGTGAATGATTATAGCTGAATGTGCCTTGGAGAAAGTAATGTTAAACCCTGTCTAATCCAATATTCTTATTTGTGAATTTTTTCTTTTTAAGCTTTAGAGTTTTTTGAACAACCATGTGTTTCATTCTTAAATAGATTATAGCTTTAACAGATTAAAGAATGGTAGTGAAAAATAATCCCACCTTGCAAAGTAGTCTTTTTTGATGCAGACTTCTCAGAGCAGGTTATAACACATAATGAGATGTCACAGCCCGGTGAGACATGCAAAGCAGGTTTAAAAAACTGCCAATACTGCATAGAATCTTTAATACTGAGGATGGTAACTAGGGGGAAGAAGAAATCCATTTGCTGCCATTCTGTTTAAATGTCTGGAAGTATGTAGTTATCAGAGCACCAATAAATGTCTCCTGGAGGTCAAATTCTTTAAAAAAAAAATAAATAAAAGCACTATGGTTTTATAGAATCTCTGGAAACTGAATGCACTTTGCTACTCCAGATCTGCTCAAAGCACTTGCTGTCAATCAGTAGAAAAGGTTTGGCTACCACCTTGGTGTTAAATATAAATGTAGTCTAAAGGTTTAATGGATTAAAACTGTGCTATTTAATTTGAAATGGAATTTCCCACCCTCCTAGCTTAGGTAGTTAGGATTCTGTGGGTTTGCTTTTCATTCCAACTTGGTTTATAGGTCTAATAAAGAAAGGCAGCTATGGGTTCAGAATGCAAGGGTGTCGAATTGAGGAGACAGCTCTCCTTTTGATGGAAAGAGAGGGGGAAAAACACCGTATTAACTCCAACTTGTTAAGATTTACCAAGTCTCTAGTTCATTAGCCATTTTCCCTCCTCTTCACACCAGAAGAGTAGATAAAAGGTAAGCAGCAACAATAAGACGCATTATATGCAGAGGTGCTCACAATATGACAAGGTCTTCTTTTAATAACAAACAGTGTAAACTCTCTAGGAGGTAGACAGTATGAAGTGCAACAAAAACTGTAATTATGCTCTCAGCAGGAAACCTGTATTTAGAATGACAGTAAGAGTGTCTCTAAAAACCTGTTAGGTTAAGGCTGCTAGTCTTAATTATATGTATTAGGAGTTTGTGTCTTCACTTTTTTCCTTTTAAAATTCAAAGAAGAAACCTAATTATAACTTGGACTCTAGTAAATTGGGCCATATTTAAACAATGAACATTTGGCAACCTCATCATGCACCATGATGTGTTCTACTGGTGCAGCTGCTATGCCAGCCAAGTTGGCTCCCCCAAATAATTTGTTTTTGCTGCCTCCATGACAGAAGAAAAACAAACAAAAGCTAAACAAGGGAAATAATGAAATGATGCCTTTTTTTTTTTTTCCTTCAGTCAGTGACACCCAAGCCTTCTGGAGGGGGTGATCATTCCTTGGGTAGATTCTTAGCTATGGAATTACAGGTTGTTTGTATATTGTTAGATACGACTTCACTTTCACTTTCATGCATTGGAGAAGGAAATGGCAACCCACTCCAGTGTTCTTGCCTGGAGAATCCCAGGGACGGGGGAGCCTGGTGGCTGCCGTCTATGGGGTCACACAGAGTCGGACACGACTGAAGTGACTTAGCAGCAGCAGCAGCAGCAGCACATATTTTAGCTAGGCCATGGTTGGATAAATCTTGGTTTCAGTTTTGCCTGTGTTTTGGTCCCAGAGACCCTAGAAGGTTACAGCTGCTTCTAGTTGACTTCTGTTAAATTGTGTGAGGCTCAAAACTTTAGGTTCTGCCTGGTATGCAGCAGCAGATGTTATAGCCCAAGCAAATTTAAGATGGTCTGCACAAAATAATGATGACTGAATGATTTGATCATGCATCATTTGTTTCTCTTTATGGTCCCAGTCTGAAATAGAGCTCAGAGCTAATATGTTTTCTTCTCTTTGGAGTGTATAATCTATCTAAATTGAATTTCTATCATCTGCCTTTAAATAATCACCAATGGATCTTCCTGACTCAGGAATTGAACGTGAGTCTCCCGCTGTGCAGGCAGACGCTTTACCGTCTGAGCCACCAGGGAAGCCCTATGTAAAATCAGAGTTGTTCTAAAAGAATTTAAATAAATGCTTAAAAATTTGGAAACAATTTTCATATTTATTGGTAGCTCCACTGAAGTTTGTATCTTCAGCAACCCCAGCTTCCATGTTATTGAAATACTAATTTAGTCTTCGTTATTGTTAGATTGAGGAAAGCAGCCACTGGATCTAAAGTTAGGAATAGTTTTATGTAGAATTCCTATGGGTTTTTATAGAATCCAAAATCCATAGAATTTTGACAGAAATCTGTAGTCTGAATAATGGCATTTCTCTAATTAGCAGCAATTGAATAAATACAATAAAAATCAAAGGTGATCTATTTATTAATTTTGATGTGTTTTGCACAATTTAGATTATATTTCATAGAGGTTTTGTTATTTCTGTGTTGAATAATTTATTAAAGTAATGAGTAACATGAATCATTGAGACAGTTTTCTGTATTTTATCAAAATAAATTATATGTTAAAAAATGGAACAAGGTTTACAGAGGAGATATGAATATTAGTGAATGTTACTAAGAACAAACATTAGGTAGTGAGCAATAATCTTTCCTATCATCCATTACTAAAGTGTGATCCGTTCAAGCAAAACCTAGTTTGAGTATCATTATAAGACCAGTTTACATGACTGTAGAGATGGTAGCAAAAATATAAGAGAACAGGGTCTCATTGCATTAAACATGACTTTTTAAAATGTCACTAAAAGGAGTTAGAATCTTTGAGTATATAGTAGCCACACAAAGTAGTAGATTATCTTAATTATTCCAAAAGTGGGCTGTGAAATGGTGAAAGTAAACCCTCAGATCTGGATAGCAGGTTTCCTTCTTTTTATATAAGCAAAATGGTAGAAAAGATAATATCTGGAAAACTTAAATAAATAATCTGCATAGTAATATCAAGGAAATTTTAGAAGTGAAATTCAATGCATTTGTTTTCCACTTCTGGTGTATATCCATTCTGGAATGAGCTGAATGATCCACCGTTCTGTGTAATCTTAAAGAATATGTTACCATATACTTTCAGAGTTAAAAGGAAACCTGAATGACTGTCTCATCAATTTCCTATCCTTCAAGGAAAGTCACATGTAAGTTGGTTCATACCAGTAAGATATTACCCAGTTTTGAACTTTCTCTAGCAAAACCCTTCCTTCTCAAATACCTAACTTTTAGTGAGTTTAGTGAACCTCACAATCAGGAAAACTTTCATAAATGACTTCTATTTCAGTCAGGCCCATTTTTTGGTTCTGTCCTCTATAGTAATGAGTGATAGAAGGTCCAAGTATGTTTGAGATTCTTGGCTTTCTTTTGACCATTTTAACACCTACCTTGATTTTGGAGATTTTTTTTCTTTCTTTTTCTTTTTGTCAAAAGTATTTTGTCATCTGGGTTTATATTTTTCTTTAAGTTAAATACATTAATCTTGGTTGGAGACTATTAGGACAGCATTTGAGATAAGTTGAAACCTACTAGAATGTTTTATATTTGACCTTGGGATTCATTGTTTTATATACAGTAATATTTTGGGTTCTTGAAAGTTACCAGTAATACTTATATTTTATCTAGTATTTCTTATAGCTTCATAATATATATATATATAGTTATGATAGCTTTATATATACTATCATGTAAGTAGAATATATTTTATCAATATAAGTAAAAATAGGTTGATATTTATCCCAAAAGGACTGTCTGAACTAAATATCTTTATAGATTCATATTTCAGGTGATAAACGCAGAGATATTGATCTTTAATATGTAAATAGGTTATATTTTATAATAGTAAATAAATAATCAATAAATTTTTATTTTGTCTATTTTTGATTCAGGTTTAGAATGTAAATATAGCAAGGAATTTAATCTTAAAAAATTTTAAGTCATCTAGTTGAGGTAAAATATTTTAATGTCATATAAGGGAATGAAATTTTTTCAAAAAATTGTTATATTGTATACTACATCAAATAAGATTTTGCTTATTTTATTATCGTTTTTTATAAAGGGATGACATTTTGCTATAAAATGCAATTGTTCACATTGGTTCTGTGGTTTAAAGTAAGAGATAATACTCTTATTTTTTTTTCCCCCTTTTTACTGTAAGAAGCAGTATCTAATGTTTTACTTGTTTTATCTTGCTATAAAAAGATTCAATATCTATCCAATTTGTTAATTTTTTGAAGCCTGCATTATGACAGCCCATTCATTTGAGTCTCACTCTATAGCTTAAGCAATCAATTCAGTTTGCATGGAAAAGGCATAAGGACAGAGAAGGGTTGTGAAAATTCTCACTGAAGGAAGAATAGTGAAGCTGGTATCATCATTCGTCCTGATTTATCTCAGTCTCCTTTAATATGGGAATATTAATGCATTCTCTGTTCACTCCAAAATTATGTTTTAAGCTTAAATTCAAATATAGATTTAGGAGGATTTTTAGTTTTAAAGCACAGGCCTGTCTTTTCCATCTCAGACATCATGTTTATTAGAAATCTAGGCCATGCCACTTGAATAGAGGAATTTCTTAACTCCAAAATTTATGAGATGTCTGTCTATTAGGAGAAAAATATGGGACTTTCTTTCCTTAAGACATGTTTTTATTGGGACAGCCTGTTTGCCATTGCTGCTTAAAACTGATCCCCAAAGAATAAAACCTCAATGAATCATTGGATTGCTTGCCTTGGAGCAAGGCCAAGAGCGGTTCATTTTCAAGATAAACAGCACTGGGGCTGAAAGAATGGCACAGGTTTCTCAGATGGGGTGTTCTCACTCCCCTTCCGGCATGTTCTGTAGGACAGTGTCTTTCTTACAGATCAAGCTTCAGAGAAAGCCAGAGTGAAATAACTTTATTTCATGATTCTTATTTCCTGGCTGTTTTATCCAAATGTTTCTTGAATAGTCCAGAGAGCATAGCTTTGAATTCATTGATACTCATTAGTTGAAGCCTGTTTTAATGTTCATCTCCTCATTTTAAGCAGGAGCCCTGATATCTGTTTTTGTTGATTCTTGTATCGTGACTCCTAGCATACAGCCTTACCCTGACCAGGTACTCAGTACATATTGACTGAATGCATGTTGAATGAATGAATTCAGGGTCACATCAATTGAAACTTGATAGTAAACATAAGTCTCAGATCAGATCAGATCAGTCACTCAGTTGTGTCCGACTCTTTGCGATCCCATGAATCGCAGCATGCCAGGCCTCCCTGTCCATCACCAACTGCGAGAGTTCACTCAGACTCAAGTCCATCGAGTCAGTGATGCCATCCAGCATGCAGTCAAATTATACCATACTGGAACTTTTGGTCTTTATAATTGGCCATGTTTATGCTTTCTGAGTAACCGTACTGTGCAGTTGACTCATTCTTGTTCATTTGTTGTCATTCATCCAAAATATACTTATTGATTGCTTTGTCGGTGATTAGCATTATGCTAGTTGTTAAGATACAGAAATGAGGTATATCAGGCCTCTGGGATATATCAGTATGCATGAGGCATTTTGCCTTGTTCTCCTTGGTCTTGCCATTCTGTATTTGGTTTAAAGTAAGCAGAAAATATTTACAAAATAAGGTCAATAATGTGGAGATTGAAATGGTCAGAATAGGGAAAAATTACACATTGCTAAGGGATAAAACGGAGAAGGCAATGGCACCCTACTCCAGTACTCTTGCCTGGAAAATCCCATGGATGGAGGAGCCTGGTAGGCTGCAGTCGATGGGGTTGCTAAGAGTCAGACACGACTGAGCGACTTCACTTTCACTTTTCACTTTCCTGCATTGGAGAAGGAAATGGCAACCCACTCCAGTGTTCTTGGCTGGAGAATCCCAGGGACGGGGGAGCCTGGTGGGCTGCTGTCTATGGGGTTGCACAGAGTTGGACACAACTGAAGCGGCTTAGCAACAGCAGCAGCAGCAAGGGATAAAAGAGGCTTTACAGAGAGAGCTAGAAATCAAAGATACATAGGATTTCAGAAGGTTAAATTGGTGACAGAGAGCTTCACACTTCTGCTTGAATAATGTGCCTGTGTGTGTGTGTGTGTGCGTGTGTGTGTGTACATTTGAACACTTAACTGCAGAGAAGGGGGATGGGGAAAAAAGAGAGAAATATGTTCCGAGACAAATGAATTGGTTACTTATGTTAGCACTCTCTCTTACTCTATTCCTATATCTGTAGAGATTGGAGACCCATGGGGTGAATGCTTTCATTTTTGCATTCTCCATGGTCCTTTGTCAGAATGTGCTCATGGTCTGGTTTCTGGAACTTACAGTGGCAAACTTGTTTGGGTTGAGAGTGCGACTGACTGGTATACAATAATGCATTGTTTGGGAGATCGAGGTTAAAGACTGTTAGTGTTTCTGCTTGCTCAGCTCACCAAAATTCACTATTAATCAAAACCTAGTTCACTTTTTCTAAGTAAGGATGTTACACTTGGGGATTATTTGTGGACATTTTCTTAGAGCACAGAAGTATCTTTTTAAAACATTGAGTAAAAACTAACAGAAGATAATGTTTGTGATGTTAAAAGTTAATACAGTAACAAGCAAACATCATACATTCCCTGAACTTTCAGATGAAAAAGTTTATTTGTTCACTTTATTTTTTAAAATCAATTTTATTAATGTGTATTCATGGATCACTTGTTTTAGGAATCTTGTTGACATTTTCTTTATTACTCAAAACTATAGCTTGTTTTCATGCTCAAGTGTTCTTCCAATATTCAGGATTCTAGAACTGATGTATACAGTGAGTTGTTCTAGATCAAGCATTTGGAAAAAAGATGATGCTTAGACTGGGTGCAGTCCATATATCTTCTGGAATTATATGAAATCTTACATTCATGTGGTCCATCCCCATTAATGATTTATGGATTCTGTATAATGTGGATTTGCCTACTCAGTAAAAATATTGTAGCCCCCAAATCAATACTCAGAATGCTTTTGCAGTTGTTAGCAGACATGCACAGAGCAGCACAAATTTGAAGTTGCCCAACATGCACTCCCAGCTAAAGTCCGCCAAGGCGAAGCTCTGCTGCCTTGTTTCAGTGCTCAAACTATTAACGTGTCTTTCCCACAATCTGTTTGGTGCCACATTTTTGTGCTTTCCATGGGTGATTTTTCCTGTTTGAAATGACCCCTAAAGTGTTGTCTAGAGTTCCTGTGAGCAAGAAGGCTGTGCTGTGTCTTATGAAGAAAATATATGTGCAGATAAGCTTCATTCTGGCATGAGTTATAGTGTTCTGGCTGTGACTTCATTGCTAATGAATCAACAATATGTATTAAATAAGGTGTCTTTAAACAGAAACACACAGAAAACAAGGTTATATATGGATTGGTTGGTGAAGATGTTGTGTCCAGAGGCTCAAAGACACCTAACCCTGCCTTTCCCTTAGTAATAGTTTGAAGAAGTGAAGTCTCTCAGTTGTGTCCAACTCTTTGTGACCCCATGGACTGTAGCCTACCAGGCTCCTCTGTCCATGGGATTTTCCAGGCAAGAGTACTGAAGTGGGTTGCCATTTCCTTCTTCAGAGGATCTTCCCGACCCAGGGGTCAAACCCGGGTCTCCCGCATTGTAGGCAGACACTTTACCGTCTGAGTCACCAAAGAAATCCCATAGTAATAATTTCAGTTCAGTTCAGTTCAGTCACTCAGTAGTGTCCGACTCTTTGCGACCCCATGAATTGCAGCCTGCCAGGCCTCCCTGTCCATCACCAACTCCCAGAGTTCACCCAAACTCATGTCCATCGAGTCGGTGATGCCATCCAGCCATCTCATCCTCTGTCGTCCCCTTCTCCTCCTGCCCCCAATCCCTCCCAGAGTCTTTTCCAATGAGTCAACTCTTCACATGAGGTGGCCAAAGTATAATTTAGTACTTGCTAATTCAGTGTTCCCGGTGACTGTATAGAATGTAACTCTGGTGAATAACAAGAATTGAGGTACATATATCTTTCTGGAGCAGAGGACCATAATACTCACCAGATTCTCCATGGGGACTGTGACCCTCTCGAAGCCAAAGAATCTTTGTTTCTCTTCAGGAGTTCTTCCCATTCTAGTATTCCTGGACTACTAGGCCTGCTATGTAGAAACTGGAGCTCGTGTCCTGATACTGAAGAGTTAAAGAAGGAGAGCAACACAGAGATCTGGATATAAGAGACTCACATCTCCACCTTGCCACTTACTGAGTAATCTCACCATTACTGGATTTTATAGTCAGATGGAGCTGGTTTGAATCCTAATTTTTCAGTTTACTAGTTATGTGATCCTGGGCAAAAATGTTTAATCTCTTTGAGTTTCAGTTTTTTTCTCTGTCAAGTGGATTCAATAATACCTATTATTGTATTGGAGGGTTATTTTAAAGTTTAGAGGATGAGTTTAAAGAACCATGTCAAGTCCCTAGGAACAGTCAAAACCATTATTATAAATGTCATTATTGTATACACTCATTAGATTTTTGTTAGTTTTTCTCATTTTCTCCTTCCTACTTGAGAATGGTATGAGATCCGTGTTCTTTTTTTGTCCAACTTGCTTTTATTTACTTATTTATTTATTATTGGGCTTCTATGGTGCCTCAGATGGTAAAGAATCTACCTGCAATGCAGGAGACCTGAGTTTGATCCCTAGGTCGTGAATATTCCCTGGAGAAGGAAATGGCAACCCACTCCACTATTCTTGCCTGCGAAATTCCATGGACAGAGGAGCCTGGGGGCTACAGTCCATGGGGTTGCAAAGAGTCAGACATGACTGAGTAACAGAGCACACATTATTATTTTGGGGCTGCAATGGGTCTTTGTTGCTTTTGTGAGGGCTTTCTCTAGTTGTGGTGGGTGAGCAGAGGTTACTCTCTAGTTACAGTATGTGGGCTTCTTCTTGTGGTGGCTTCTCCTATTGAGGAGCACAGCCTGTAGACTTGTGAGACTCATATTTGTAGAATGTGGGCTCAGTAGTTGTGGCACACGGGCTGAGCTGCTCCATGGCATGTGGGATCTTTTCAGACAAGGGAATTAAATCCACGTCTCCTGCATTGATAGGCAGATTCTTACTCACTGCACCACCACGGAAGTTCTCATCCATTTTCTAATACCTGGATGAATTAGTAAATTAACTCTAGAATTGCCTCTTTCCTGCAGTCACTAGTGGAGAAAGCAGGACTTTCTCTCAGGGCCCTGGTTTGCTTCCTGTTGATTTCTCTGGTCCAGAGTTCCACTGCAGTGATGATGGATCCCCATATCCTGCTCAAGATCCCCAACCCCTGACCAAGAGTGGAGGGCTCATGCTTCAGTGATCTCCCAGGTGCCTGTCTTCCAAAGGGAAGATGGGGTGACTAGCAATTCAGGGACCTATGACATCTTAATGCCCTCTTCACATCCACCTGAAGGGGACTCTTAGGATTTCACTTTTCTAATTTGAGAACCTTAAACTCCATTTCTCCTCAAGAATGTCTTGAGGCTAATCGCTTCCCTTGGCATTTCAAAATTCTCCTGATTTATCTGAAATATGTAAGACAATGAAAGTATGGTGACACATCCTTGAAGAACGAGGTGTTCTACATCAATCGATTTTCCAGGTGAAACTGGTCCCTTGGTGTAATAATTTTGCTTTAATAATTTCATATAAATGGTCATAAGATGTATTACACACTTTTTTGATGTCTTGTAGTGAAAGTGAAATTCGCTCAGTGTGTCCGACTCTTTGCAACCCCATGGACTATACAGTCCATGGAATTCTCCAGGCCAGAATACTGGAGTGGGCAGCCCTTCCCTTCTCCCGGGGATCTTCCCAACCGAGGGATTGAACCCAGGTCTCCTGCATTGCAGGCAGATTCTTTACCAGCTGAGTCACCAGGGAAGCCCAAAAGGGAAAGTGTGAAAGTGAAGTTGCTCAGTCATGTCAGACTCTTTATGACCCCATGGGCTGTAGAGTAGCCTGCCAGGCTCCTCTGTCCATGGGATTTTCCAAGAAAGAATACTGGAGTGGTTTGCCATTTCCTTCTCCAGGGGATCTTCCTGGCCCAGGGATCGAACCTGGGTCTCACACAGTGCAGGCAGACTCTACCTTCTGAGCCACCAGGGAAGCCCTTTTGATGTGTTTAATAAAGTAGAAATTTAAATTTTTCTTGATTACTTATGAGCCAACTGCTATACTATGTTATAGAACATAGCAACTCCCTCAGAGGCTGTTAATGCTAGTAGATGAATCATGTACATATATTAATAACCCCAGTTTTCTTTGTTTTTTAAAAAATTGTTGGATTTTTGTTACTAGGTTACATAGTAGGTGAGGAATGCCAATGTAGTTCACATTCTATGAATGAGTTATGGTATAAATGATAAAGTAAGTTCTGATTGTTCACTTGCCAATGTAATCCCAACCATTTTCATCCATATTTATTTACTAAGTATATTGACATTATCATATTATTTATGAATAGAAAGTACTGTAGCATTATGGTAATACATTTGATATTTATATTTAATATGTTAATATAACATAGTTGAGGGCTTCCCTGGTGGCACGGTGGTAAAGAATCTGCCTGCAAATGCAGGAGATGCAGGAGACATGGGTTCAATCCCCTGGGTCAGGAAGATCCCCTGGAGGAGGGCATGGCAGTCCATTCCACTATTCTTGCTTGGAGCATCCTATGGACAGAAGAGCCTGGTGGGCTACTCTTCATAGGGTTGCAGAGTCAGACATGACTGAAGTGACTTAGCATGCATGCATGCATAGCATATTTGAATGTATGAAAATATATGTAAGACTTTACTATATATTTTCCCCTCTTTCCTATGAATTCTTGCCCAGATTAGCCAATGGAATAGGCCTAAGCTATTTTGCAACTCAGAATAAAGCTGTACTGAGGAGTTCTGACACCCTGAGTTGGTGTCCATATTTTACTCTGAATTGGATGCTTTAGTCACAATTCTGTTTTCTCAGAGTGCAGTGTTTATATACCAGTCCTTTCTATTTCTAGGCCTCTGAAGTTGACCCTTAGGCACCAGCATCTTCTGTTTAGAGATGACATTATACCCAAGGGCTCATAGAATGACCTCACTCCTTTTAGCTCTGGCAAAATTAACCTTCTGTCTGCAACATAATCTCACTCAATTAAAATAACAACAACAGCCAGAATGTAAATAACAACAACAGCAGGCTTTACTCTCCAGTATGTCTCTTTTACCCTGGATGGAAATGACCCAACCCAGAGCCCCCGTTTGACTTACTTTGGCACTAGCTGGGTGAAGCTGGGCCTGGCAGGCAAGCTTCCAGTTTCTCTCTGTCCACAACAGGCAAAATGGCCATGTCTGCATCATTTGAAAACTACACAGTCAGTGAAATAGAGACAAAGAAATGTGGTTGCTGTGAAATAAAATGACTCTCACAAAAGGAGAGATCAAATGTGAGAGAAGGTGCATTTAATGTAAAAAAACACAACTGGGTGTCATTCTATTTCAAAGCAACCTAAGTGGAGAGTGCAAATATAATGCATGATAATGAGGGTGCCCAATTTTGGAAAGTGGTTTTTAAATTGCTGCAGCAGAATGCTATCTGAAGTCTCTTAGGAAAAAGCAAAATCTCATCAGGGACCTTTTCAAGCATCATTTTCTCCTGTTTTAAATGATCTCACGTGAACTGGCTGCTAGTTGACTTGGCATAACATTCTATTATTCATTACTTTTGACCGCTTGCAGAAGGAACAAAAGGCCTGTTATTAGTGATTTGCCAATTGTTGGGAGACTTAATCTTGGTACTTACAGAGCTCTTTTCCTCATGTTTATTTTGTTGTATGAAGTTGTATGATCTAAGGGTATTCATGGCCTCCTTATGCTCAGCTCAGATAATCTCTTTTCAAGTGATTAGTTTGGAAGAAGTGATTGACTCTGGATTCCAGGCCTCTGAGCATATTGAAAACGTCTTTTCTCCTCATGCAGGAGATTCTGGTTTTGGGGGTTAAGAAGACTTTTCCTTTTATTTGCGTACAGATTCCTTTCTTCCATTGGGTGCAAACACAACCTTCTAAGTATACAATGAAGAAGACTGCATTATTAACAAGGCTATTTGTGACCTACTGAGCATTTCACTGCTTGCTGGACATGCTGTGTCATATTTGGTTCATGCTATGGGATTGTTTTTCAGAAGTCCCCAAATTTCCCTCTAAGGGGTTGTAGGCCTATTGGGTAATTAGAAGGCAAGTAATGTAAGACATAATTTGCTACATGAGTGCAGAGGAAGAAGAAATCTGGTTCATGACACAATAGGATAAGTTCAGAAAGAAATGCCACATCAAAGAGAATAATTTTGACATGAGAAATTGTAAGGGACCGTAGGATGGGGCTTATAGATGGCATAAAGAACATGAGTAAAGTAGCAGAAAAATAGAACATACTTCTCCAGAAGCCTACATATCAGAAGCAACCAAATACAAAGTATCCTAAAGGATTTCGATTGATTTTCTTTATAATTATGCTCATTGCCATTGTTCATGTGATGGTGGGGTTTGTAGACTAGGGAGAACTGTTGACCTGAGTTCTTATAGTTCTTACGCAATGGCTTTGATCCTAATATACTACCACAGTAATGTCATTGCTGTATTTCATGGTACATGCTAGTTGTTTTTGTGCTTGGTCATTTGTCTGATTTCTAACAACCTTTTTGAAACACTGAATTATGATTATGCATATCCTTCCTTATTTACATATTGCATATAATGAAAAGATTGATAGACTACACAGAGAATATTTTGGATTTGAATCAAGTCTTTTAGTTTAAATCATGTTATTTTGGAGTTCAGATTTCTATATTCTAGAGGTATCAGTATTTCTGAACAGATTGGAGATGAAAAAAAGTCTTCCACTTTAAAAAGACACAGGCTGAGTTGTAAAAGAAAACAACACAAGAAAAACCAGAATGTTATGCTTTGTGGCTGTATTTGAGAATATTTGTAGGGTAATGAAGTGGGTACTCAGAGAAGGCGATGGCACCCCACTCCAGTACTCTTGCCTGGAAAATCCCATGGACGGAGGAGCCTGGTAGGCTGCAATCCATGGGGTCACCAAGAGTCGGACATGACTGAGTAACTTCCCGTTCATTTTTCACTTTCATGCATTGGAGAAGGAAATGGCAATCCACTCCAGTGTTCTTGCCTGGAGAATCCCAGGGACGGGGAGCCTGATGGGCTGCTGTCTATGGGGTCGCACAGAGTCGGACACGACTGAAGTGACTTAGCAGCAGCAGCAGCAGCAGCAGCAGCAGTAGGTACTTGGGTATCAGGATCAGATTAAATTTACAATAAAAAATAAAACACATAAAAAATTAACTTCAGAAAGGGAAGTTTATAATGAATGTATAAGAAGCAGCATGTCTTTCAGCTATCTTTCCTCTGGGCTTGAAGTTTTCAAGACTAGCTTGTAGAGTGAAATGAGTTTTATGTGAATTTGAACAACTCAGCATTGTTTGAGTTTAAATGATCTGCTTTTCTCTTTATTGAAGAGAGGGAGTGGGGTAGTAGAGGAGGGAGAGGGGAAGGGATGGGGGCACTGAGGTCCTAGTTTATCACTGTCTAATATGAAGCTTCCATTTGGGACAAATTCATGCCAATCTCCATCTGTCTCTTTCCAGCTCTCTGGCTTGGAGCAGGCTTCTGAAATTCCTTACAACTCTATTTCCTCATCCGCAAAATGGAGACAAGATGCCTGTGTGATAGGGTTGTTGTGACATATTATTACATATGTACTAACGTACTAAAGTGCATAATTCTGTGTCCAGTATATATTACCTGTTCACTGTAGGGATTCATTACATTCATCACATCACGTTTTTGAGCAAGACATTTTGACTTATGCCTCTTACTGATCCTTATCACAGTCCTGTGAATATTATTATGACTCTCAATTTACACATACAAATCTTGAAACTTAAGGAACTAAAGTGGTCTTTACAAGTTTAAACAACTCTAAGGGTAATAGCCAGGAGTTCAACTTAGATCTGACAGTTTCAAGCCTTTTGCATTAAATTCAATCATTCCCTCCCCCACACCTCTTCTCTTCTCTCCACTCCTTTCCTTCTTTCTGTAGTTCTGCCATCTTCAAGGGAAAGTCTTTTTCTTTTTTTGAATTTTCCTTAGTCCTTTAAGAAAGTCTTTTTCTCAAATGTTCCTAATGATAACATACAAATCAAATGGAATGAAATAATATTTTAATCCAAGTAAATTGAAATAAATATGACATGATTATGTCTCCAAATACCATTAATTCCCTTCAAAAGTATATCCCAATCTTTATTTCTTATACTCAACTAATGCATATTGAATGTAGAGATATGAGGAAACATAAATAAATAATAAAATTGTCTGAATACTCAGTATTTAAAGACAACAGGAAACATTTTAGTACATGTCTTCAATTTATACCTATCCATATACTATCTTTTCATCTCATAGCAGTATCACACTACAGTTTAAATTATAATGGGCTGTTTTTACTTAATAATCATTAAAAAATATCTTTTGAAATTGACAGATGTACATCTCCATAATCATGGGGTCAGCTATATAGCATTCCACTGTATAAAAGTACATGATTAAAATAATCCTTGTTACTGGATACTTGATTTTTTGGTTTTTTTTCTAATTTTCTACTTTTATAAACTGTAGACTCTTGAATATACATTTCTGTGCTCTTGGCCAATTACATCCTTAGGATAATTCTCTAGAAGTGGAACATATGGGTTAGTGTTTATACACTTCTCTGACTCTTAATGTGTATTGCCAAATTCCCTCCCTTAGAGAAAGGATCAATTTATACTCCTTCCAGTAATATATGAGAATTCCCATTTCTACAGTCTCACACTAATGGTTATCATGCCTTTTAATCTTTGAGAACTCCATTAGACAAAAATTTTGACTTTATTGCTTTTTTTTTTGCATTCCAGTGTCTGTCCATTCTATAATAATCACATTTCTAAGACTACTATCTAAACAAATTGTAAACTTCATTAGGTCAAAGACAAAGTCTCTATATATTTAAATATTTATATTCACCATCCTTTAAAGTAGAATAAATCCCTAAAGAGGCATTTGAGACACTACTTGGCAGAAAACCATGGATTAACAGTATATAACCTTATTAAGAACATCCTTGAATTTTATTTTAAACCTCAAGCTCATTGTTCTCAGAGCTCATTTGCTAAGGTAACCTTGTCCTGAGAATGACAAACTCTCCCCTAGGCAGAATCTCAAAAGAGAGGAAAGAAGGTTATGGAAGCTAAACCTTAGCATCACCTGACTTTTGTGTCCAGGTGGGACTTCAGTCTCCTTCAGTCTTTGTCCCGCTGTGGTCAATGCCAAAGTGGCCAGGGGTATAATACTGATATCTCCTTAAGCCTCAGTGGTAAAGGAGGTTAAACTGTGAATATGGCTTCCCAGGTAGCTCAGTGGTAAAACATTCACCTGCCAATGAAGGAGATGTGGGTTTGATCCCCGGGTTGGGAAGATCCCCTGGAGTGGAAATGGGCAACCCGCTCCAGTATTTTTACCTGGGAAATTCCATGGACAGAGGAGCCTGGCAGGCTACGGTCATGGGTTTACAGAGTTGAGCATGATTGAGCATGCATACAGGCATGCAAAATATGCTTGATAGCTTTGTTTTGGGGAAATATTAAACAGAATTGATAGTCTGGCCTTTCATGATGTATGTCTCCATTCAATAAAAAAGAAAAATAAATTGCTAAACAAAACAGAGCTACTGCTTTGTTTTGAACAAAATTCTTATATTTCCCCATGTGAATAAAAGCATGGGAGTAGTATTGTCTTTTCATATACTGTAGTTCAGTTTGGCGAATTATTATGCTGTGCAACTGGATTATACCATTTACACACACACACCTCGCTAGGTGCCAAAAAAATAATGGACAGGTACCACTAAGAGGGTAACATCTTTAGGATTCTTAAACAATCACCCTTAATTTGTAAATTGAGCAAGTTTAAGCTTGTTTTTGCTTAAACACGGTATTTCCACTTAATTTTACCCTTCCTTCATATTATTTAAAATATCATACCAAAAATTAATTTCTACTTGAATCATCAGCACTTTATTTATTAAGAGACACATTGTTTAAGAGACTTCCTTGGAATAGGAACTTTCATTTAGCTAAATATGAGGAAGCAAGGATAGTCATCTCAAATCTGTGATTATAACTGGGAATCTCACATGATCTAAGGTCATTCCTTGACTATACCAGATACATTTTAATGATTGGTCAGACCAGGTTCAAGAGAAAGGTACTTCTCTGTTATTAAAAGAAAACTTGACTGCTTCTCTATTGGGCACATCATAGAAGCCATAATAAAGTTTACTTTGCGCACTGCTCACAGGGTACTGGATATTGACATTCCACAGTGGTTCTCAAACTTTAAGGGTTGAAAGCACAGTGAAATTCAGTCAACAATCTTTGGTACCATGTTCTGGAAATGAGGTAGCTAAAGTCTATGAATTACCCAAAAAGAATCAGAATGTGAGTACAATGATAGATGTTAGTGGGCTTTATATATATATATATATATATATATATATATATATATATATATATATATATATAAAGACACTTCTTTCCAGTGCCCCTTATTTGTGTTCAAAATGAACTGAAAGAGCTCTACAGCATGTTCACTATGATGGAGTCAAGAATTATAAAACACATAGAATTTGTGAAGGAACAAAGTATCACAAAACTGTGGAGTCATGCCCCAGATAATCTGAGAAAGGAATGGAAGGAATAATATAAGCCTATATTTACTTGAGCCACAGGAGACTCAGGTTCAGTCCCTGGGTCAGGAAGATCCTCTGGAGAAGGAAATGGCAACCTGCTCCAGTATTCTTGCTGGGATAACCCCATGGACAGAGGAGTCTGGTGGGTTACAGTCCATTGGGTCACAAAGAGTTGGACATGACTAAAGCGACCAATACATTCATGCTTATATGGTGCTTATTATGTGCCAGATACTGTTTTTAGTGCTTTATAGGTATTAATTCTTTCAACCCTCCAGACAGCCCTGTGAGGTATTTTATTTTATCCAAGAGGTCAGTAAGACACAGGTTAAATATCTTAACATAGGTCATAGAGCTAGTAAATGGCAGAACTATAATATGGATTTTCTTCTGATTTAAGATGGTACGCCTAGATGGCCAGGTGAAAATGGAGCACTGCCAAGCAAGCCCCAAGGAAATGTGCAGCCTCTACAGGATGTTTTATTATTGGCTTGTGAGGAAGTGGTAAGTGTGCAAACATCATCATACATTTGAATGCTTTCTTAAGAACTAATGTGACAGCTTGACATTTAGGGGAGAAATTCTGTTGGTTTGTAAGGTCTGAGTCTACTGGTAAATACCTGTGAAACCTGGGTTAAAATGTGTCATTTTCTGGGACTCAGTTTCATCTGTGTAAAACAAAGGGATGGATGATATGCAAAAAGAGATTCTACAATTCTTTTATGAGACAGGCACTTAAACACATTGTTATGGTCTGGTGGGAAGTCTTTATGTCTACAGAATCTCACAGAGGACATAGCAGCGGTAGTGTTCTCTGCCATGAAGTGGATTCAATGAAAGGGCTTGATTGTATTCTGAGATACTTCAGCATCCTTGCCTTCTCTAAATTCTTCACCTATGAAACAGGCTAAACTAGAGAGGAAAGTGGCAATTTTAGGTCAGAACAGAGTGGAGCAAGCCGTTCTTGTTTTTCTTGGGGATAAGCTTCAGCGATAGGGGGAGGGTATTGATACTGGCAACAGACACATATTCTTATCTGAAATTCAGATCAAATGATTCCACCCTTGACTGCATTCCCCGACAATGGTCTTTCCAGCATCATGAATCTGTGAACAGAGGCCAGTAGTTAATTTCAATCAACCAGCTTTGCTGGTATTGCTGCTCCCATTTTAGATTTACAAAGCCATTCTTGATGAAGACAATAAAAGCCTCTTGTGTTGCGTTATGCTCTGACACTTTATCAAAGCACACAGACAGAGGGTTGTTCTTAACCATATATAAAGTGGAGCAAGCTCACAAATCATGCTTTGATATTGCACTGTGGAAACAGCAAGGTTAAAAGGTAAATCTGTGGTGTAACAATATTGATTAATTGATGTAAGAAAGGTCAGGTTAATCTTTATCTTGCTTGAAAGACTCTAGTTCTACATGGCAGGTCTGTTGAAATGGTTCCTGTGTAAAGAGATTTAAAAAAAAAAAAAAATGGAGCCCTAATGCAAAGACAATGGAAGAAATCCCATCAAGCAATCACTCAGAAAGGTAAAAGGAGTAAAACAGGGACTGGAAGGGGGATGTTATTTCAATTTCTGTGTATTTTGAATAGGCTTTCTTGGAAATACTTTCACCAAGTAAGCAATTGTAAGAGAAGTAAAGGCAGTGGTGTTAGATAGCAGCCTTACTCACGCCCCCAAGAAGACCAGAAAAGAGAGCTTCATGCTCCTCTCTCCAGCATGGCTGAAATCTGTTGAAGCAAAAGACCTAACTTGTCTGACCTTCAGGTCCCGCCCAGGTTAAAAACTTGCATAATGTGTCTCACAAGAAGGCTTCCGTATCCCATGGCATGATGTGAAGAGGATGAGGAAAAGGGAATTATTCCCTCCTCACCTGGAGATACACAGACAACTAAGCACAGCTTGCCCAACCTCACTTCTGACCCAAAAGCAAGAATGAGGTTTCAGAGCTAAAGGTTAGGGTTCAGGGAAAACAGAGACAAATGAAGGAAGGACCATGGCTAAACCTGTGTAAGTATGGAGGGAGAGAAAAAATCTAGGGACCACGAGAATAGGATGTGGATGCTGAATTAGTGAAAAGAAGGGCCAGGGGTTGTTAGTGGGAGAGAATGGAAATGGGAGTGAATGCTGGAAGTTTTTTCTCATCATGATCAAACCAGAATGATGGTCAGTAAGTGTCTGAACCTGAATAGGCTAGCCTATGATGTAGTTTCAAGCTATACCCGGAAACCTCAGAGGCTTACTATAACTTTAGATTTGGCCCTGGCTGATGCTTCTGCTTCTCACAGCTTCAGCATTTGGAACATTACCACAGCAATGGAGAGATGCTTGAGAGTTTTTTTTTCCAGTTTTATTAAAAAATAATTGACATACATCACTATATGTTGAAGGCAAACAGCATGATGGTTTGATTTACATATATTGTGAAATGATGACCACAGTAGTTTCAGCTGACATCCATTCTCACAGATGAGATGTTTGGAAGGACAGGTCTGGAAGGAGTTTATATCATCTTTCTTATATCCTTATACAGTCACAGAACCTTCAGCTAACTGCACGGGAGACTGGGAAATATGCCATAAAAAGGTTACTTTTCTAGGTTTACCTTTGAACACTAGGGATTTAGGTTTTCATAAAGAAAAGTTTCCAACATCTGCATTGTTAAATATTGGAAGAAGCTACCATGGGATATTTAGAAAATTTTATTGCCATTCTCTCTGATACTCAAGGTAGGAGATATGACTCATTTTTCTTTCAGTTCTGTTCTTTGTATAATTTTATGCTTCTGTAACTATATAGGTTTTTTATATGCAAAGGAAAATATGAAAGGTAAGCTAGATATTTGGAATTATTTTTTATCAAACCCATTTAATTATCCTTTTACTCACTGACCATGGCTACTTCTCACAAGTTGGCAGGAAAACTTCTGTGTTAAGAAAGCACAGACACAGGAAGAAGGATGGAGTCAGAAATTAAATGTTCTTTATTCACAAATTATCCATTTTGTGTCTTAAGGCTAGAATTTTTAATAACAAACACTTAAAGGCATAAATCATAATTTGGTACAAATATGTATGTAAAATAAAAGATCTAACCTTAGCATCATAGTCAACTGGACTTCTGAAAGGTTGTATGACATATTTTGCATTTTTTGTGTTATTTGCTTCAATATATGTTAATAGATGATAATTATATGCTTTTCATTTGGACAACCCTTATCCAAAGACGATTTAATATTCGCACATCTAATGGGTTGCGCACGGCTATTGATCATTTGGATCAGAGTTCAATTTGAACTGCTGCTGGTTAGATTAGAAATTGTAATCATGGTAAAAGATAAATTACAAGGTCTCTGAAGATCAGTTCTGTTTTCAGAATTAGATGCACTTTTATATTTGAAACATCAAATAGAAGAGGTTAGGGAAGATCTCTGATGGTGTCATTATGTGGATTTTCTAAGGAATATATCCGGAGATCCTTAGTACCTTTTCCCCATAGTATCAGCAATGTGAAATTTATAGAGAATGACATTTTACTACAATAAAGATGGTGAAAAAGATCCATAAGTTATTTGTGAATTAGGAAAGGGTGCTTATTTTGTAGATATAAATTTTGATGCAATAAATCAAATAAAATGCTCTACTTTTTAAAGTTATGCAGTTTTTAACATATAGAGATTTGATTTTGAATAGAGGACATCTAAATGAAGAGTAATTAGGTGAAGCAGACCTTGATTTCAGTAGTAAAAGGATTTTATTTTTGCTTTAAATTATTTTTTGTCTAATTATAAAAGAAATATATTCTTACGGTAGAAAATTTGGAAAATATAGAAATCTCTATTTAAGAAACAAAGAACATTCACTGTCCCGTAACCGCAGTGTGTTGCTGCTCACGTCTTGAGATACCTTGTTTCAGTTCTCTTCAGAGAATTTTTAATAAAATATTTCAAATATATCAGAAATAAAGAAAATGATATAACAAAGCTACAGATACCTCTACTACCTAGATTTAAATATGTTACCTTTTTGCTATATTTACTTCAGATCTGTCTTGTTGACAAATACATACAGCTATAGATATATGTACTCCACTTCTTTTTATTCTCTCCTTTTTCCAGCATTAATTTATTATTGTGATATTTCCATTTTATAATTTTACTATGTGTCAGCCATAAACAGACTTCCCTGGTGACTCAGACAGTAAAGCATCTGCCTACAATGCGGGAGACCCAGGTTCCATCCCTGGGTCGGGAAGATCTCCTGGAGAAGGCAATGGTACCCCACTCCGGTACTCTTGCCTGGAGAATTCCATGGACAGAGGAGCCTGGTGGGCTACAGTCCATGGGGTCGCAAAGAGTCAGGCACGACTGAGCGCGACTTCACTTAGCACTTAACCATAAACAACATATAAAATAGTTTTCATGTTTAAAAAGTATGTGCATTATCATGATCATGATCATCATCATCGTGGTGAACACTTATTATTGAGTGATTGCTGTCTTTCAAGCACTGTCCTAGAGCATATTATACACACTAACCTTAGAATGTGGGTGCTGTTATCGGCATTTTATAAGCAAGGAAGCTGAGTTACAGACAGACTAATTAACTTGCTAAAGTTCATACCTCTATTCTTTTCTAACTTGCTTTTTTCATGCCACACTGTGTTTTTAGATTGACCCATGTTGATACGTATGGCCCTAGTTCATTCATTTTAATTGCTGTATAGTATTTGATTATATGACTATCATAGTTTATTCTTCTACTGATAGACAGAACTGTGAATACCTTTTGTAGGTGTCCCTTCTGTGTATCTGTGAGACTTTCTTTAGGGGAGTTACATAGAAGTTATACACATTTTAGGTTCTACATGATTATAGAATTTTTTTTATGTTGATCTTATAGCCATCTCTTTGTTTTGCTAAATTTTGTTATTCTAGTTAACTGTATTTTTTCTATGCTGACAGTTATATTTTCTGTGAGTAGTGACAGTTTTTTCTTCTGTTGCAATTTAATACATTTCCTTCCTTCCTTCCTCCTCCCCTCCCCCCGACCCTCCTTCCTCCCTTTTGTCCTTCTTCCCTTCCTTTATTACTTCCTTCTTTCGCTTTATTCCTTTCCTTTTTCTCTTAATAGGCCAGGGGACCTAGAGATGTGGAGAAAGGGTGGTGACAGAGATAATGCTTATCTGTTTCCTAATTGTAAGGAGAATGCTTTATTAAGTCTGTGTGTGTTGCTGATTTGCAGTAAGTACCCCTTAGACTGAGGAAGCTTCCTCTATATTTAGTTTGCTAAGAGGTTGTTTAGATTTTACTGAATGCTTCTCTGTACCTTTTGAGAGGATTATATGGCTTTTCTGTTTTAATCTGTTAATGTGAAAATGATATTAGTACAGTTCTAAATTTTAATAATCTGTGTATTCCTGGAACAATGTTTAGTCATGATATATTACTTTTTATGATATTGTTGACACTGTTTTCTAACAGTCCATGTAGGATTTTTACATCTGTATTAAAAATGAGATTTGTCTATGATTTTCCTTTTTTGAATTATCTTATACATTGTTTATATCAAGGTTTCTAGCTTTACAGTATTGAGTTGGGAACTTTGCTTATTTTTTTCTATTTCTTTGGAACAATTTGCATAATATTAGAATTATATGTTCCTTGAAGTTGTGGTAAAACTTGCCTATAAAACTACTATAATAAGGTTTTGGAGGAGATAATAATGGAGATTTTAAATTATTAATTCTATTTGTTATATGGTTATAAAATTATTAAGTTTTTCTATTGTTGAGTTTTCCATAGTAAGTTATATAGTTTTCTAGTAATTTTCTATTTTGTCTGTGTTTTCTTTTTATTGGCAGGACATTTTTCATAGTACCTCCTTTTTGATTTGAGAAAGCTTTGTTGTCATTTTCCTCTCTTTTTACTCCTAACATTGGTATGTCTTTTTTCTTCATTCTTAATTAATTTTGCCAAAGGATTGTCTGTTTTATTATTATTAGATACAGCAATCCTCTAAGAACCTCTTTGTAGGATTAAAAAAATCTCTTTAGATATGGTGAGCAGAGGGTTGACTTTAGCCTCCAAAAGAGTCATAGCCTCTGTCCATTCATATTCCTGAGGAAGTTAGTTCAGAAACCCTGAGCCCTTGGAGGGAAGGAGAGTCTTGATACTGCACACATTTCAGGGTGGCAGATCTCCCAATCCACATGCCCTCTGCAGTATGACCTCCCCCAGAGAGGGGATATTCCCCCATCAAGATGTAGAGCTCATTTCTTGGCTCCTTGAACCTGGATGAGTTCTGTGAATGCTTTAACCTATAGGATATGGTAGAAGTACCCTTGTGTTTAGTTTCAGGTGTACCTTTTAATTGTCCTAGCAGTTTCTTTCTGGCTTCTTGGAAGCTAGTGAAGGGGTAAGAAATGTGAAGCCACCTTGCTGTGAAAACTAAAAAACAC
Source organism: Bubalus bubalis (assembly GCF_019923935.1). Lineage (NCBI taxonomy): Eukaryota > Metazoa > Chordata > Mammalia > Artiodactyla > Bovidae > Bubalus > Bubalus bubalis. The sequence goes on along the minus strand of NC_059158.1, from coordinate 98,526,091 downwards.
AGAGAAAAGATCAAGGAACACCAAGGTGCTAGGCCTGCTGAATGAAAAGCCATCATGAATGTCCAGCCCAGTCAAACTTTTAGATGTCTCCAGCCCTAATTCTATCTGATTACAAAGCGTGGGAGGCTCTAAGAAAGAACTACCCACTGCAGCCCATTCTGTTATAGAAATGTGAGTGATAATAATGTGTTCTTTTAAGCTTCTTAATTTATGGATTGTTTGTTATACAGTCATAGATACCTAGAACAAATAGCAATTGTGAGAACTTTATCTTTCTTCAAAGAAAACTCCCATCTTTAACAGGATAAATAAGCATATGATAAACAGAGACACACAAATTGTTGAGATTATTGAATGTCAGCTCTGAGGTAATGCTAGTTTCTAGAGGACCCGGAATGCCACTGTGGAACCTCTCTCAAAGCGGGACCATATGGACATTGGCTGACAAATGGAGTGTTGACTCAAGTCCACCTCACAGTGAATGGGCCCAGTGAGTCTGAAATTATCGCATACACGTTTTCTGAGTTTCTTTTGTATCAGAAGTCAATGTGTATTATTTAAAACTGATAAATCAACTAATAGATGTGAATATATTACACAGTACTATAAAAATGTCTTATTTGAAGGTGTAAAGAAAGTAATAACTAAGATCAAAGGGAAAATAGGGCAGTTGCAAAAGAAATAGAATGATAGAAATTTCTTCATCATTTGCAGTAGGAAGTAAATAATATTACAGAAAGAGAAGATTAAGCTAGTTATATGTTACTGGATTAAAAATAGAGGCTAGTATTCATATAGTGCTTCCCTTGCTCTGTTATACATGCTTTGTAAAAATTAGCTCATTTAATCTTTACAGCAGTCCTTTGATGTACGTATTATTACTTGTCCTATTTTACAGATGAAGAAACTGAGTCAGAGAGAGGCTAATTATAATGAGCTCAAAGTCACACAGAAAGGATACAGATAGTTGTAATGGTAGCCATTACAAGAAGCCAAAGCAGACTACAGCTCTCAAATCAGGTTGTTGCTTTCTGGGTGCCATGGTGCTGGCAATCCAGACAACTTCATGTGGAGACTCCTGAGGCTGCCTGGTTTCCAGGCTCACTCTTCCTTCCCTGATCACTTGAAGCTAGACATACTGCATCGTGTGTGCTAGCATGCTGAGTTCCTCCAGTCATGTCGAACTCTTTGTTACCCCACAAACTGTAGCCTGCCAGACTCCTCTATGCATGGGATTCTTCAGGCAAGAGTACTGGAGAGGATTGCCATGCCCTGCTCCAGGGAATCTTCCAGATCCAGGGATCGAACCTGGGTCTCTTATGTCTCCTGTGTTGTCAGGTGGGTTTTTTTTACTGCTAGTGCCAGCTGGGAATCCCCATATGTCATAGACTTCTGTTCATTTTTTGTGGAAGGACATGTGCCTCTCTCTGCATTTTCAGACTGCTCTGTTTTGAAGGATGGAGAATTCGTGCTGAGGAGTAGGAGTCCTGATGTCCATTTTGGGAGAGGAGACTGGAAAAACAACTTCTTTGGTGTGTGGGTCAGCAGAACAAGGCAATGGTGATATCAAACAATGTTGAATTTGTAGCCATACATTCATCACGCCCCTGTGGGGAATTTTTCTCTTTCCTTTCAGAGTTTAAAAAAACTTTATAGTTATAGTGAAGTAAATTCTTTCATCTCTGTCCCTGACATTAAAACAGTAAAAAATAATATGTTTAGGTGCTAATCCATGAGTTGATCTTTTAAATGTCTCTCTAGTTGAAGTAAGAAGGATATTAACCCTAGGGGAAATATCATGGGCAATGAAACATTCTTGGCTTTGCAGCTCACAGGATGAGTTGGTACCAGTTAGAGCTTTTTTTTTTTTCTTTCAATATTGTTTAATCTAATGGAAGCCTAAGGAACCTACCAACTCAGTGTGCTTTTTCAACACATTAACTCAGCCAGTAGAATTAATTTCAAGTTCATTTCTGCATGGATCATTTATAGTATTAATGTGTGAGTTTCCACAGCAACTGCTTTTTTTTTCTTTTTTGCACAAAGTAAGTTAATTTTGCCAGTTAATTGTTTTTATGCTTCTCTCTCTTTTTTCCCTAAAGCAATGGCAGTTTTTTTTGTCATCAGTTGTTGGACTAGATCAGGTGCTTATCTATGATTTTTTAAAGACCTCTGTGCACACAGCTGCTTTGGCAAGTCAGGAATCAAACTGACAGCCCATTGGAAAGGCTATCCTGTCACAAGTCTAAAGAGAAACAGAGTGACAGTTCCCAGGCTCAAGTGCAAGGCCTGCCTCTCAATCTTCTTCAGCTGGCTAGGATCTTGGCTGATGCAGGGCTCCAGTGCCAGACAGCAGAGGGCCTGAAGTAACAGAATGAGGCCCAGCGAGGTAATTGGGACTGACAGCCTGTTTGCCTGTCCAAAGGCATCTCTGCAACCCACAGCCACATTTAATTCAGCCCGTGAGAGTCTGAGCACACACACACGTTTTGCTCTCTCTCTCTGCTACTTTTATTATTCTTCCTTTGTATTTTGGGCATAAATTTCTTAATCTACTCTTCCTCTTGGTGTATAATTTGAAGAGTGGCATGGAAATCATTTTTTCCCTGTCTTGTGGCAGGAAACATACCTAGAAATCCGAATTCAATTAGGCCTGAAGTGAAAGTCTTACTTGGTATCTTTGCGGGATCTTTCACAGTTGACGTGTTCAGCTGCTGTTATTGGTGTGTTGTTGTGCTCAGTCTCTTCAGTCATGTCTGACTCTTTGAGATCCTATGGACTGTGGCTCACAAGGCTCCTCTGTCCGTGGAATTCTCCAGGCAAGAATACTGGAGTGGGTTGCTATGCCCTCCTCTACGGGATCTTCCTAATCCAGGGATCAATCTTGCATCTCTAGCATCTCCTGCATTGGTGGGCAGGTTGTTTACCACTGCTGTACCTGCTGCTAAATGAGAAGCGCAGAGTTCATAATTTGGTTCAGGTTCTCAAACTCTGGGGACATATAATCTACTCAAAAGTGAAGATACCAGATCTCAAAAATAAAGGGTCAGTTAGTCAGTTTGGTTGCTGCCACCCCATGGACTGCAGCACGCCAGGCCTCCCTGTCTATCACCAACTCCTGGAGTTTACTCAAACTCATGTTCATCGAGTTGGTGATGCCATCCAACCATCTCATCCCTGTCGTCCCCTTCTCCTCCCACCCTCAATCTTTCCCAGCCTCAGGGTCTTTTCAAATGTCAGTTCTTCACATCAGGTGGCCAAAATATTGGAGTTTCATCTTCAGCATCAGTTCTTCCAATGAATATTCAGGACTGATTTCCTTTAGGATGGACTGGTTGGATATCCTTGCAGTCCAAGGGATTCTCAAGAGTCCTCTCCAACACCACAGTTCAAAAGCATCAGTTCTTTGGTGCTCAGCTTTCTTTATGGTCTAACTCTCACATCCATACATGACCACTGGAAAAACCATAACCTTGACTAGACAGACTGTTGTTGGTTAAATAATGTCTCTGCTTTTTAATATGCTGTCTAGGTTGGTCATAGCTTGTCTTCCAAGGAGCAAGTGTCTTTTAATTTCATGGCTGCAGTCATGATCTGCAGTGATTTTGGAGACCCCAAAATAAAGTTTCTCACTGCTTCCATTGTTTCCCCATCTATTTGCCATTAAGTGATGGGACCGGATGCCATGATCTTAGTTTTCTGAATGTTGAACTTTAAGCCAACTTTTTCACTCTTCTCTTTCACTTTCATCAAGAGGCTCTTTAGTTCCTCTTCACTTTCTGCCGTAAGGGTGGTGTCATCTGCATATCTGAGGTTATTGATATTTCTCCTGGCAATCTTGATTCCAGCTTGTGCTTCATCCAGCCCAGCGTTTCTCATGATGTACTCTGCATAGAAGTTAAGCAAGCAGGGTGACAATGTACAGCCTTGAAATACTCCTTTTCCTATTTGGAACCAGTCTGTTGTTCCATGTCCAGTTCTAACTGTTGCTTCCTGACCTGCATACAGATTTCTCAAGAGGCAGGTCAGGTGGTCTGGTATTTCCATCTCTTTCAGAATTTTCACAGTTTATTGTGATCCACACAGTCAAAGGCTTTGGTATAGTCAATAAAGCAGAAATAGATGTTTTTCTGGAACTCTCTTGCTTTTTTGATGATCCAGCAGATGTTGGCAATTTGATCCCTGGTTCCTCTGCCTTTTCTAAAACCAGCTTGAACATCTGGAAATTCATGGTTTATGTATTGTTGAAGCCTGGCTTGGAGAATTTTGAGTATTACTTTACTAGCATAGTTTGACATATAATCTACTCAAAGGTGAAGATACCAGATCTCAAAAATAAAGGGTAAGAATGATCTTTTAGAGGGCATAGTATGGGTAAAGAACAGTGCTGTTTATACCAGTTGCAGGGGGCATGTCACACAAGATTGATTCTCCTAATACTCCCTCCAAACCCTGCTCTGTTGAGGTAGTTTAGAATTCAGTACATTTCTAGAATGATGTATTAGTCCATTCTTATCACTATAACAAAAACCACAGAGTGGGTAACTTATAAACAACAGAAATTTATTTCTCACATTCCTGGCATTGGGAAGTCCAAGATCAAGACTCTGGCAGATTTGGTGTCTGGCCAAGGCCTGCTTCTAATTTAGATGGTTGTCTTTTTAATGTAACATCACATGGGAGAGGGAGAAGGATCTCTCTGGGGTTTCTTTTATAAGGACACTTATTTCTTTCATGAGGGCTCTGTCTTGTACCTTATACCATCGCTTTGTGGGTTAGGATTTCAATATATGAATTTTGGGGTGACATAAGCATTCAGTCCATTGCAACAGGTTTCCTGGATCACCCAGATTTGTTTTGGTAATTTTACCCATCAAAATATATGATTAGTCAGAATTCAGGACCGGATCTTAAACAATCAGGAATATGGAGCCCCCCGGAAGATTGGAATTAGATTTTTTAAAAAGGGAAGGACCCGAGAGTAGTGAAAATCAGTTTCCTAATTCTGTTGAGGACAAAATTTATGCCAGAGAAAAGAGGCTATTGGCCAGAAACAGGACTGCTGACCTTTAGAAAAGCAAAGGAGGGTTTGGAGAATGGACTTGGCAATTAGAGGTCTGCCCAAAGAGCGCCATCTAGACTTTTTATTGTCCAAAGCTGGAACTCTTGTTGCAATGTATTCAATCGCCATTTCCTTTACTGCTTCCTTGGTACAGTAAATGTGTTTGGTTTAGTAGCCAGATGGCCATGACCAGTAGGAGAGTCAGCCCTTTCCAGTCCTCAGGGAGTAAATCTTGGTAGGTCTGATTCTGTCACAGTAAGTCCAGCCACCTTCTTGGTGATAAGCTTCAGAATGATATGTGCAATGTAATTTCAACCTGTGAGTGTACTTCAGTTGGCAGGACTTGAAAGATTGTTTTTTTTTTTTTTATCCTTAGAATAGATACAAAAGAAAGTTCAGTTACTTATTGTCTCTGGTTGAAGCTGGGTAAGGAGGTGATGCTGAATCTTCGGAATGTCCTGTCATTACGAGAGGAGGTAGTCAGAGGACCAGGCAGCATGTTGGAGATGGCGGAGGACACAAACAGAAAGAAGCCAACACCTGAAGATGTTGCTGAAGAGCCAAATAACCAGCTCCTTAACTGCTCTAACCTCCCAGCCTATTGTGACATCAGATAAAAAATTTCATGACTTTTACTTGGATTTTCTTTACCTTTTAGTCAAAACTGGTACAGTATCATTGTAGGTAAATTATATGTTCCATTATTAGAATCCAGTCAGAAACTAATATATGTAATCACTGCTCTCTTGTCTTGCTAATTAATCCACTAGATGCCGGTCTAGAGATATTCCCTCATTTATGGATTCATTCCATAAACGGTTATTGAGCCTTTGCCCTGGGCCAAGCACTGGGAATGAAGCCACGAACCAAATCAATATTGTTTCTACTTTCGTGGAATTTGTAATCGAGCAGAGAATAGAGATGCTGAACATGTGTAGTTAGAACAAAATGTCTTGTGGATTCAGTGATGCCTTTACCTGAAGCATCAGCATCTACCTTTGCAGGATGTGTGTATGCTTAGTCGCATCTGCAGGCCATGGCAACCCGGTCCCCTCGTGATCAGACTGCAGTGGTTACAGGGCTTCACAGCTACAGCTGTGGAGTTACAAGAGGAGACTGGCCAGCAGGTGCTTCAGGCTGTGCACTTTCTCCTAGCCATTTTAGTATCATATTCTATTTTTGCTTTTCAGATTGGCACATTGGTAATAAAAAATGAAAATTAGAATGTATTATTTTTTTTCCATTTAATATAAATATATACTATGTAGCTCCCATAAATAGGAGATAAATACAGGAACATTTCCCTCTAATTATTCCTATTTAGTATTTGGGAGAGATGGTGAGCTATATTTTAAGGAGATGGTGTCCTTCATTAGTCAGGATTTTCTTTCTGATATTTTCCCACTCATGGCCCCTTTTCTTCCACTCTGCAAATATTTATTCTTTTCTGTGCCCCAGGGATTCAGTGAATATGCCAGTGAATAAACTTTTTTTTTTTTTTTTTTCATTTCATCCTTGAAAAGCTTTGTTGTAAGTTAAGAGTACAGGCTTGGGAGACAAACAGCAGGTTCTGAATATTGGCTGTGCCACTTATTAATTGTGAGGCCTTGAGTACGTTGCAAGATCTGTTTGACTTCAGACTCTTTGTATACAAAATTGTCAATAATTATAGTACACATCACATAGATGTTAATGGGGATTAAATGAGATAATGCAGGTAAATCATCTAGCTGCATGTCTGGTTCAGAGTATTGCTCAGTAAATCATAACCACACTCAGGGATTAGGCATGTGCGTAAGCAGCTCTAACACAAGCTAGCAGGCAGGAAGGCTGTAAGAGCTGGAGGGAAAATGCTGCACGGACTCAGAGGAAGGAGTCTCTGGGAAGAGGAATCTGACCTGGGTTATCGCAGCACTGCCTTAATATTTGGCCTAAAATTTCTGTTTTAATTAACCTTCAGTTAGAACATCCTCTAGCCTTTCGGGGGCAGACTCCATCTTGATGGTAGGCTTCCCTGGTGACTCAGTAGGTAAGGAATCTGCCTGCAACGCAATGTTCGGTCCCTGGGTTGGGAAGATCCCCTGGAGAAGGAAATGGCAACCCGCTCCAGTATTCTTGCCTGGAGAATGCCATGGACAGAGGAGCCTGTCGGGCTACAGTCCATGGGGCCGCAGAGTCGGACATGACTTAGTGACTAAACCACCACCACCACCACTGCTTATAGCACGACTAACTCCAAGCATTCACTCCTTGAAAGCAGGGGCAGAGATGGGAATAAAGCAAGGATGTCTATCCCCACTGCTAGAAAAATAGCACTTTTTTGTCACAGAGATTACTCTAAGATCTTGAATATTGGCTGTGCCACTTATCAATTGTGAGACTTTGAGTAAGTTGCAGTAGTGCCACATCAAAACCCTGTGATTCCAGAGAGCAGATGTTTTTGTTTCCCTGACTTTAATTCACTGATATTTAAAAAAAAAAAAAAAAGACAGTTGGACTACACAACCTACAGAGGAGAATCAGTGATAAGAGCTGAATGTTCATGATGTACACAGTGCTTTGAATAGAGGGAACACTCAAAAGTCATCATTTAAGTATTTATAATTATATATCCTATCAGTTCAGTTCAGTCGCTCAGTCATGTCCAACTCTTTGCAACCCCATGAATCACAGCACGCCAGGCCTCCCTGTCCATCACCAACTCCCGGAGTTCACTCAGACTCACGTCCATTGAGTCAGTGATGCCATCCAGCCATCTCATCCTCTGTCGTTCCCTTCTCCTGCCCCCAATCCCTCCCAGCATCAGAGTCTTTTCCAATGAGTCAACTCTTCACATGAGGTGGCCAAAGTACTGGAGTTTCAGCTTTAGCATCAGTCCTTCCAAAGAAATCCCAGGGCTGATCTCCTTCAGAATGGACTGGTTGGATCTCCTTGCAGTCCAAGGGACTCTCAAGAGTCTTTTCCAACACCACAGTTCAAAAGCATCAATTCTTCGGTGCTCAGCTTTCTTCACAGTCCAGCTCTCACATCCATACATGACCACAGGAAAAACTATAGCCTTGACTAGATGGACCTTTGTTGGCAAAGTAATGTCTCTGCTTTTGAATATGCTATCTAGGTTGGTCATAACTTTCCTTCCAAACAGTAAGTGTCTTTTAGTTTCATGGCTGCAATCACCATCTGTAGTGATTTTGGAGCCCAAAAATATAAAGTCTGCCACTGTTTCCACTGTCTCCCCATCTATTTCCCATGAACTGATGGGACCGGATGCCATGGTCTTAGTTTTCTGAATGTTGAGCTTTAAGCCAACTTTTTCACTCTCCTCTTTCACTTTCATCAAGAGCTTTTTAGTTTCTCTTCACTTTCTGCCATAAGGGTGGTGTGTAGTTTGCCATTGCTCCCATATCAAATTACCAAAAACTTAATGGCCTTAAACAACTCAAATTTATTATCCTGTATTTCTAAAGCTCAGAAGTCCAACACTGTTTTCCCCAGGCTAAAATCACTGTATTGATAGCCTTCTGTCTTTCTTTCTGGAGATTCTATAGGTGGATCTGTTTTCTGCTCATTCACGTTATTGAGAACTCAGTCCCTTGTGGTTGTGGGAGTGAAACTCTTTGTCCTGTTGGCTGTCAGTTGAGGGCTGTTCCCAGCTTCCAGAGGCCACCCTTATTTCCTGGCTCTTGGCTCCCATCCTCTGTCTTCAAAGCCAGCAGTGGTGGGTTAAGTTCTTTCCCTGCTTGGAATCTCTCTTCCTTCTGTTTCATCTCTAAATTAGTGTGGAACATTTCTCTGTTTGTGAGTCCTAATGAGATTAGATTGAAACCACCCAGATAAACCAGGTTGTTCTCTCTGTCTCAAGGTTTGGTACCCTTAATGATACTTAAAAGATCCCTTTGTCACAAAGATAACATTCATAGGTTTTGAATGATTAGGGAGTGCATGTCTTTGGTGGGGGACGTTATTCTGACTCCTATAGGTACCTTTCACATTCAGGAAAGCACATTATGATCGTGTCCTTTAATTTTTTATCTTGGAGTTCTCGTTGTCTGTTTCATTTTCTATCCCCAACTCATCCAACATGGTAACAGCATGTCTTGATACATACAGCAGTCTTGATAGCCACTCCTTTTTTCATGCATGGGTACTTTGTACATTGTAATTTTTCTCTCCTCTTCCTTCAGACCAATGATTTTCAGTTGTCAATCTGTTACTGCAATCATCTTTCTCATATCTCTCATATTTAGCTCTTGTCTGCACTTTTCTACTAAGTGGCTTTGTTATCATCCAGATTTTCCCTCTTCTCATCAAAATATGACTTCTGCATCCTAGGTTCTTAGATAGAATGATTACTTTAAGACTTTATAGAAATGGGTTAAAAGAAAGAGGAGAAATGCAGAAATTTGAGAAATTTGAGAAATTTGAGAAAATTTCTCTTTGCCAGCAATATGTTTTATTAAGTTTACATTTAATCTGTAATAGATTTTTAATTATAAAATTATTGCCTACTCTAGCAGTTGATATAATATTAAAAGTATAATAAAATAAGTAATAACTAATCCTTAACCCCAGATAATCCTCCAGCTGGTTAATGGAACTTAACAGTTTATATATCCTATATATCTTTCCATCCATTTCTCTATGATCATATGACTATATACATAAATAGAATCTTTTCATTTGCTATAATGGGTTGAATTTTATCCCTTCAAAATCCATATGTTGAAGTCCTAACCCACCATACCTCAGAATGTGACCTTATTTGGAAATAGAGTCATTGCAGATGTAATTAGTTAAGATGAGGTCATTAAAGAGAACCCTAATCCAGTCTGACGTCCTCATAAAAGGGGAACTTTGAACACAGAACCATACATACAGGGAGAAAGCTATGTGATGGTGAAGGCAGAGTAGGGTGATGCTCCCACAAGCTGAGGTAACCTGAGATTTCCAGGAAAGAACCAGAAGCTAGGGAAGAGGGCTGGAACAGATCCTCTCTCACCCAGTTCTCGGAAGGAACCAATCCCGCCAACACCTTGGTCTTGGACTTCCAGCCTCCAGAGCACTGAGACAATACATTCCTGTTTCACTACTCTGTGGTGCTTGGTTACAGCAAGCCTAGCAAACTAATGGGATCATATGTTACCTGTCATTTTGTGACGTGCTTTGTTCACTTTACATGACGTGAATCTCTCTTTAAGTAGTATATTTTAAAACAAGGGTATTTTCACATTCTGAACGGAAATGTGGAATGTAGGCCTGGAGTTGCTCAAGTCTCCTTTCCTCAGGATTGGATCTGAGAAGCAGTAGAAGTCATGGGATAGTTTCATTTGTGGGAAGTGGACCAACATGGGTGCTGGCATAGCAGGTGGGGACTCAGAGTAGCCCTTTGCTGTCTTACTCCTGCAGTTCCTTCGAGCACCAGCAGAATTAGACTCAAAAAAAGAGAAAGAAACCTCCCTCATACTCAATGTATGCAGATATGACACCACAACATAAGGACTAGCTGAACAGGTAGGTTCCTGTTAAGTTTTTAGGAAAAACAATATCAAACAAATAGCCAAACACATGCAAAGACTTCTGTAGCTTTGATACTCTAGGAATTTCTTTGACTTTTTCTACCTCAAGTAAAGGGATTCCCTGGTGCCTCAGGTAAAAGAATCTACCTGCCAATGCAGGAGACATGGGTTCAGTCCCTGGGTCAGGAAGATCCCCTGGAGAAGGAAATGGCTAACCGCTCCAGTATTTTTGCCTGGGAAATCTCATGGACAGAGAAGCCTGGCGGGCTACAGTCCATGGGGTCATAGAGAGTCAGAAACGACTGAGCAACTAAACAACAACAACAACAACAACCCCAAGTAAAACCAGCCTGCAGGACTCCAGTGGTGAAGAATCTCTATAACTGAGAGATTCTTGATGGGGGATCTAAAACCTCACACAGGTAAGTGGCTGAGGGATTTATCCTCATGAGTGTTTTTAAGATGGGTGTGGGTGGGCAGGAAGTGGAGTGCGGATGGTTTGTACTTCCAGGGGATATGGTAATGTCTATAGCCAGTTTCTACTAACCATAATTCCATGGTGTCTAAATAACAATCAAATTTAGAGTTAATTCTAGTCCACAGCAAATAGGACACTGCTCTCAGAGCATTTTATATGCCTTCTAGGTCCAGTCTTCCAAAAGTTTTAAAAGTGTGTACAGCAAGTAGCATGCCAGGAATTCTCTACATATTCATGCCATTCTTGGAGTGATTTATCCATGAAATGAAACAGCAATGGAATACTAGTCAGATATTGCTTCCTTTTAAGGTCACTGGTCCATAGCAAAGCACACTTTGTGTGGAGGTTAAATAGGAAAGTTTATTTAGGGAGAAGACATTATGCTTACTTTGCTAGTCTATCAGGTAATGTTTTGTTTTGCCCCAAAATGGTAGGAATTTGGTTCTACTGAGTTATCAGAAAAATAATAGAATCTAAGAATATTCTCAACTTGAGTTATATTTCTTAAGTTGATGTTTAATTATTTTGACATTTATTCCAACTCTGTTTCCAATTAAATTTTACATTTATCTTTCAGACTTTTCTAAATTGCAAGTATAACTTTTATCTATAATAATCACTTCATTAACAGAAGGGGTCCACTACTTGTCAATGTTTTGTTTAAGATATTTAAGGATATCTTTTAAATAGTAGCATACAACTCCTGTGATAATACATACTTGGCCACATGGGCAGAATAAAATGAGATTGGATGATTATACTTAAATCAACTATAGGCCCAAACCAAATAAACTTTATTTCTCTTTTTTAATTTCCTTAGGGTCTTGTATGTGGGAGATAATTTTTTATATTGGACCTTCAGACTGATGTTTGAGACTTTGGAAGTATAGATCTGGTTTCCTATAGGGAAAAGGAGAGGGGTGATTACCTTGTAAGAAGAATAGTTCCAAGGAGCTAAGAGAACACAGGTGTATCTATGCCTGAGCCAAACTAAATCTTTTCCAGCCTAAAGATTTTCAAAATTTTATGTTGATTTTCTTTCCTATATCATCAAGCTATAATGATGGGAAAACAGATAGGTAATGATTTGGGGATAAACACACGTACAAGGAACCAGTTGAACTAGTTTGCATGGTGCTTAGAATTTGATGGTGGTACATCAGCCACCAATGCTACTTTGGGCTGATTAAAATTTTGCCAAACCCTGGAAGAAAAAAAGATTATTTCAATAGATAACTGTCAATAGGCAGGTATATGAATGTAGTGGTGTGAAAAAAACTTAAGGAAAGGAATTCTATTTTTGCCTTAGAAGATAATGAGAGAACTCAATGGTATGCATCTGTAGTCAGAGAATTTGAGACTGACATTATCCATACTTCCATTTCCCAGAATATTTTATTCCCTTTACTTATTTTGTAAAAATAGAATGAAGATAGAATAGGTGCAAATGCCAAGGAGGAAAGATACTTGGATTTCATCTTTTCCAAGATTGCTTACTAATACTTTTCTGTTTTCTGTTTTCTACTAAAATGCATTAACTTTCTAAAATAATATTTGGGAGAAAGTACCATCCTAATAAATCATAGCATTCTCTTCCTAATCCTTGAATATATTGTTAATATAGACTAATAACTGTATAATATATATAAAATATATAATAGAAGTTGATCTTTGTTTTGTTTCATAGTTTGATACAGATGAATGTAGGTCTCTGGTCCATATGGTCACTCAGGAAATCAAACTTTTTCTCTTAAGTGGCTCTACTGTCTTCTAGGACTTTGTTTTCCTCTGATTCAGCTACACATGTGGGGGAAGTAAGAGAAGGTGGAGAAAACTTATCCACTCAACTGTATTGCCCTAGAGGTGATGCATGTATTCTACTTGTATTTCATTGGCTGGAACTCAGACTAGTGATGCTATCTAACTATGGAGGGGTAGGGTGGGGTGGGGAGGGGCAATGGGAAATGTAGTCTGGTGGTGGGGCCAGAAGAAGAAAATTCTCTGCCACAATATGTAATGATTTTCAAATAAATATAAAGAAATAAAATAGGTTTGATGCTAAAAGCAGTGTAAGAGATATTGATATTTACATCTGTTCAGTGCTTATTATTATGAATAACAAGTTTCTTTATACCATAAAGTCATTCACTTATTTATCCAACAAATATGTATTGAGTGCCCCCTGTGTGCCACTTTGCTAGACACTGGTAGTATGGTGGTGAGCCAATAGTCATAGTCCCTGACTTCATCAAGTTATCATTTTAGTGCTGAAGACATATATGCTAATCAATGTGTCATTTCAAAATATCCAGATGCAATTTTGCAGTACTTCTGGATAGTACAAGGCCACGTAAAGAATGTTTATTGAGTTTCCCTTCAAATCTGTCTTTGTTATGTCTCATAATTATTTTTTAGTTAATTAATATGTCTTTATCCATCAAGTATAATAATTTTCAGAGGATCTAGTGGATGATTGTCATTCCTTAGAGATAGTGAGTAGAAATGGAGAGTTGTCTTTATTCAGAGTTGGGTTTGAGCCAGTTCTATCATTTTATAACCCTTGATAAGTGCTTTTAAATGAAAGTCCTTTTATTCCATTCCTTTCATACTTTTACCACGAAGATATTTAAAAAATTACCTGTTTTGCAACTTGGGCCCCTCCTCCAACAGAACTGACTCGAGAGCTGAGTAACTTGAATTACTGGAACAGCCTAGTAGAGGTTTCAGCAGAGAGCTGGTGAGAACAAAGTCTGTCTGGGAATGGGCTGATTGGCCTCTTACCCCAGGACAGGCTGTCAGAAACCTCACGTGGCTGAATCTGCTCCAGCCACAACCAGCCACAACCAGCCACAGCCAGCCACAATCTCCTTAGGTGAGACCTTCTCAAGGATGCCCCAGTATGAGAAAGGACTCAGTACTTTTGTTAACAGACTGTGATTATACTACATTTTTACTGATTTCACCATCAGAACAGGAACGGCTGGCTATATTAGGCCAGTTAGAAACACAAGTTTGGGAATGTCCTAGTGGTTCAAGTATTTGGTGCCTTTTATTTTTAGAGGCTTCCTTATGTAACTGTACCATAGACGAAGATTGCCATTTCTCACAGACTCTTCCTGAATGTATCCTGGCTCCTCAGGGCTGACGGGGTGGGAGGTGGGAGTTGTGGCAGCTGTAATCTTGAGTTCAAAATTAGTTGAAGAGCTCCAGGTCTCGTTTGAGGCTACTTGATCTCCCTGGAGGCCCCAGCAGCCTGGGGGCAAAATTGAAATCTATGGAGATTGCTAGAGAATGTTCGCTCCAGGACCAAAAGAAAATCTAAATTTACAGCAATTCTTTTAGAAGAAAAATAATTCCAAGGGTGTTTGATCTTTCCCTGTGTACAATTGTAATCACCATGAAATACAAAAATATTGAATATTAATATTTCAGTAACTTTAAACTTTGCTGATGTTCACAGCTGACACTGAGTTCAAGCAAGATAACCAAACCTTAGAAAAAAGAAGGCTTCTGCACAAATAACCTCATCATGATGCTGACCTCCTGTTTTTCCAGAAAAGAAGCCAGAAATGATTGAAACGCTATAGTCTATTAACATTTCATCATGAGCTTTCCTCTCTGACATATGGGAAATATCATTTATGAGTAGATGCCAGTCCATAAGGAATGAGATAAACTGTCTATGGAGTATTAAAGATTATATCTGGTATTAATTGACTTATTTTTGAGATACATCTCATCTCCAGAGGAATAATTTCTTTCTGTAGCTTCTAGAGTTGCAGTTCACTTTCATTATGTTTTGGGTATATTGGTATACACACACACACAACATACACACACCCCATTTATTTAAAAGACATAAATGGAAAATTCAGCACCTGGGTGTTTGAAAGATGTTTCTAGTGAAACATTTAAATGTCTTAGCTATTTCTTAGGTATTTGGGGGAAAATTAACCACATGATAAATTTTTTCATACTGAAATAATATAATGGTTGCCAACTTGCAACTACTTCTGTCATAAATTAAGTGACAAATCTTTTCCACTGGAGTTTTTGTCTTTCCAGAAAGGATTCCCCAATTTCTTACTTGTGAAGAGCAGATCTTTTTGAAATCTAAAGTAAAATTCAGAGTCCAACCCTGTGAGAATGAAGAGACTAAATGTTATTTGGAATAAATATAGTTGATGATCTTGTTCTAACATATAATATTAAAACATATATTTGTGCAATATTTCTGGGCCTCTAAAATTGAATTTTTCTCAGACTATATATTATCAGCAGCAACAACAATTGAGACATAAAAGAGAAAAAATGGAGGGGGCAAACAGGTGGCTCGTTATTCTTTGTGTTCTTAACTTTTCCTGAGCAGAATCAACTACTCTTTGACTTCTTGAGTGATTTCTCTTTTATTGAAGGCACCATAACATGATTTTAAGCTTAGTTGGAAAATTGTATTACTTAAGATGCTTTTTAGGAATTGTTTGCTGTAGCTGTTCTTCTTAGTAGATGAGTATTATCCATGGTTCTTTAGGAGATAATTCTTAGAAAAACAGTTGTTATGTTTCTACAGTGTGTGATGGTAGGTATGTGAAGTGTATGTGTATATGTGTGTATTGCATGTGTGAGCAGTTTCCATGGGCTAAGACCCAGAAGTGGAACATATACTTTTTATTGATGTTTAATGTCTGCCAGGTGGATGACCAAATTCCAAATTATGAACTTTTATCTGTAAGTTAAAAACATTTATCAAGGATTGTAGCACTTTTTCTCAAATGCTCTAATATGTAGACGTTCTGCTTAGCAGGTTAGTCATCTGAAAATGTAGTCAGGAAAGTCATCTATCATAAACTCTGCTGGTGGGTCTGAATATTAAACTTGTCTTTCCATCTGGCACTCTCTTACCTTCAGATTCAGGTGGGGCTATTTACTTTCAACCAGCTTCCTGAAGGCTGTAGGGCCTGGATTTAGAGCTGAATGCTATGGTTTTTCCAGTGGTCATGTATAGATGTGAGAGTTGGACTGTGAAGAAAGCTGAGCACCAAAGAATTGATGCTTTTGAACTGTGGTATTGGAGAAGACTCTTGAGAGTCCCTTGGACTGCAAGGAGATCCAACCAGTCCATTCTAAAGGAGATCAGTCCTGGGGTTTCTTTGGAAGGAATGATGCTAAAGCTGAAACTCCAGTACTTTGGCCACCTGATGTGAAGAGTTGACTCATTGGAAAAGACTCTGATGCTGGGAGGGTTTGGGGGCAGGAAGAGAAGGGGACGACAGAGGGTGAGATGGCTGGATTGCATCACCGGCCCGATGGACCTGAGTCTGAGTGAACTCCCGGAGTTGGTGATGGACAGGGAGGCCTGGCATGCTGTGATTCATGGGGTTGCAAAGAGTCGGACATGACTGAGCAACTGAACTGAACTGAACTTGGTTTTAAGAACAGCATCAACATTTTTTATTACTTGTGTATTTTTAAAAACTTTCTTATTTATGTTTTATCACTTAATAGCTTCTAATCTTTTTACAAATCATGGATAATGATAACCTACTGTATAGGATTTTATCAGGAGTAAATAATAAAAGGGGGGGCAGACTACTTTCTTATAAAGTCTATAAGAGATGCTAGGAGTTATTTTTGTTTCAAAATGTAAAATCACATGTTCCACTCACCCTGTTCTTCAGCTTTTTTATCCACTGAATAGAGTTATATTGAGTCTCTACTAAGTGTCAGATCCTGGGCAGGTGGTAGAGTAGAGTGGTCACACCTGGAGATCCTGCTGCTGCTGCTGCTGCTGCTAAGTCGCTTCAGTCGTGTCCGACTCTGTGCGACCCCACAGATGGCAGCCCACCAGGCTCCCCCGTCCCTGGGATTCTCCAGGCAAGAACATTGGAGTGGGTTGCCATTTCCTTTTCCAATGCATAAAAGTGAAAAGTGAAAGTGAAGTCGTTTAGTCGTGCCCGACTCTTAGCAACCCTGTAGACTACAGCCTTCCAGGCTCCTCCGTCCATGGGATTTTCCAGGCAAGAGTACTGGAGTGCGGTGCCATTGCTTTCTGCTCAATAAGAAATCTGACTTTAAAGAAATATATTAATATCTGTATAATCATAGAGTACTCATTTCTAGAAGATATAATGGAGATTGAATTTAGATTGTAGGTCAGGAAGGGCCTGCTCGAGGGATTGACAGCCTCTTGATGTTGGATTATAAGGAAGCACTGGGTAGGTGGAGGGGGTCACTATGTCTTCCCAACAGAGGGAGTAGCATGGGCTGTTACTGTGGGCTGGGACACGAGGCTAGTGTGCTGAAGGAGTTGAGTGATGGCCAGTGTGCCTGCAGGGCAAAGATCTGGGAGTAGGGGTGCGATGAATGATGAAGGATAATGCTGGAAAGGCAGGCATGGGCTAGACCTTACAAAGATTTGTGTTTTATTGCAGATTTGGTTGGAGGCTATTAAAGTGTTGGGAGCAGGTGAAAGGCATGAACTGATTTATGTTTTAAAGAGTATAAACCCAGAGTAATAAGCCGTATTATCAGTCATGCCTATAATATCTCTTGGTGAGTCTTACAAACTCATCATAAACATTCAAACAATTTGCAAAAGCAAAAGGAAGGAAAAATTCCCTGTGAATTCCATCATTCAGAGAAAGTCATTCTTAATAATTAGGTAAACTTTCACATGGTATGTATGCATGCATACCAATTTTATATTCAGATTATCAGACTATATTGTCCTTTGCCTCACTGGCCTTAATAAACACTCAAAAACATACTATGATCATCTTTCCATGTCAGCAGTGATGTACATCAATATGCTTGATGGATGCTTGGTTGTCCATTGTAGTCAGTTACACTAACTGGCTTAATCAATTCCTTATTGATGACTTTTAGCTGTTTCTGATTTTTTGCTAACATACTGATGTGGTGGGCATCTTTGTACATAGATATATTTTTTATATGTGATTATCTCATTAAAGCAAATGTTGAAACGGGACTATGCTGGATTAATGAATTTGTACATTTTACGTTTTCGTGCATATTGCCAATAGTTTGGAATTTAGAGGATCATGTGACGAAGAATCAGAAAATTTTTTTCTAAACGAATAGCCAGGTGTCTTATTCACTGCAAAAGCAGGCTGGGATTTTAAAGTAACATAAACACCAATTTTACTTTTTGAACTCTTTGTAAGGCTGGTTTCTCTCATTCCTTTGTTTTATCTGTATGCATGTCAGTTTCTCTTCCTGGACTATAAACTCCTTTTAGTGATAGAAATGTTTGTTTTGGGCCGTATGAAGCTTCTGTTTCAGCTGGGCTATTTACTAGCTGCAGAACCAAAGACAGTGGGCTATTATACTGGTGGTAATTTAGCTTCAAAATACTCTAGCATGGACCATAATATGTGAGCATGAGTGAGTCTAAATTAGTTTTATCATGCCTAGTTAATATTTGAAGTAACTTAATCCAGAATACACATCAGAAGGCTGCTCAGTTAGCATTTGAAAGGCTAATCAGGACTTCTCTTTCTGAAGACCATGGGTATAAACCTTCAACTACTGCTTTCTCAGTCTACATGAGCAGGTTAAGAACTTCTGGAAATTTTATTTCATTGATGAAATGTGCCATGTGCCAGATATGTGGGTTAGTTAGAAATATTTTCCAGGCCCCTGACAGCTCCACCCTTGCTGCGAAATAAGAGGCACCCTGCTCCGATTTTTTTTCTGTGTCTTCTGTTCAAACCTGGTGCACTTGATCCAAACAGAAGCTCAGCTGAATTCTGGGTGATTGTGTCACCACTTGCCTCAGGTGGCTCTGTCTTTGGTGGGTGTGAGTTGCCTGGAGCCATAGGACCAAGCTTCCAAGGACATGTTTACAGTGTTTTCTGTAGCCACTTGGTAAGGGCTTCCCAGGTAAGGGTTCTCAGTGGTAAAGAATCTGCCTGCCAAAGCAGGAGACTCGTGTTTGCTCCCTGGGTTGGGAAGATTCCCTGGCGGAGGAAGTGGCAACCTACTCCAGTTTTCCTGCCTGAGAAATCCCATGGACAGAGGAGCCTGGAGGGCTACAGTCTCTGGGGTCACAAAGGAGCTGGACACAGCTTAGCGACTTAGCAACAACAAGCCACTTGGTAATAATTGTTAGGAAGTGTTGCTGAGTTTGGTCTGAAATTTGCTTTCTTTGTACATGCAGTAAGTAACCTGGAATGAGATTTTGTGGGAGAAGCCCTGCTGTCTTCCAGATATCCATCAAAGGATATGTGTGGGTCAGTTCACCTTACTAGGCATGCCTTGGATGTCCTTTTCCCCCCAACTCCACCTCTTTTTTACAAAAATATTCAGCCAAGGAACTTTGAGTAACTCCTAACTGCTGGGTCCCCTTGAGCAACCTCTGGGCTGAATGGAAGTCGGTCACAGACTTTCCCCGTGCCCATACCTTTCTGAAAATAAAAAGTTCATACCAAAAATAATGGTAAATATTCCTATAGTGTTTCATGGGGAGATGAGACTGTCAGATTACAAGCAAAGCTTCAAACCTCCCTTTAGATTTCTTTGTTCCCTCTCCCCAGTATCATAGCTCCTTCCCAACAGTTTTCCATATACTGTTTTTCTTTCCATTTTCCCACTTTTATAAAGCCTCTAAAATCTCATTTGTTTAAGTCCACACACTTGCAGCAAAACAAAATTGTTCATCTATGCCCCTGGCACTATAGAGCTCTCCTTGTTATAAATGAGGAGGGCTGGATCCATTCCCTTTATAAACTGTCGAGCAAGAAGTTTCAGAAGGACTATGCATTTTTGATTCAAGGCATGTTTTCCTCAGAATCCTGCTTCCTGGCTTTTTGGCCCTCCACAGGGCACTCATGTTGTTTCCACCCATCTTAGGACCGCTGATGTCTTTTAAGGGCTTCCCAGGTGGCACAGTGGTAAAGAATTGTAGGCTACAGTCCATGGGCTGGCAAAGAGCCAGACACTACTGAGCCCATATGCACGCAGTGTGTTTTAAACACTGTTGAAACCAAACACGGCAAATACTGCAGGGGTGTGTCCCGAGGAGAGGGCGTTGTCCCCAGAGCACATTGGAGTCTGTGTTACAATTCCTTCAGAGTGGTGTCAGCAAACCACACTGAGTGTGAAAAAGACGTTTTGGATGGTGTTTAGAGGGCCTGTGGATGCACTTCTTGTTTTAGAAGCATGAGGCAGATCTTTTCATCAGCACATGGAGACTGTGCTGCTTCAGGCCTGCCCCCAGTGCGAGTCTGTAAGGAACCTACCCGGCTCTGAATGTTCTCTCCTTGAGAACTGTAGTGTGCTTTCAACACTTTAACCCCTCAAGCCTCAGGCACTCACTGCTCACAGAAATATCTTATGCTTCCCATGAAGTACATTAAGGTTTGCACTTTGATTATAATTGCTGCTGTTTGTGATCGCTTAGGTTATTTTTGATCCTCTTAACACCCGGCAAGGTGGGTATTATGTAACATGGAGAGGGAATATGGTGTAGTGGTTAAGGGGATAGGGTAATAGCAGAATGAGGACATTCTGCTACTTGCCAGCTCTGTATCTTTTGGTGATTATAAACTCCTTTAGATCTTAGCTCATCTGGAAAGTCAGTATAATAAAAATACTTACCTTATAGCATGTTAGTGAAATACAAATGAGATAGCATACATAAACTGGCAGGTGCGTAGTTCAGTTGGATTTATCTTTCCCTTTCCCTTGCCTTTTGCTTCTCTTCTGCCCTCAGCTGTTTGTAAATGCTGGCTTGAAACTCAGTATTCAAAACACTAAGATCATGGCATCCAGTCCCATAACGTCATGGCAAATAGGGGAAAAGTGGAAACATGGACAGATTTTCTTTTCTTGAGCTCCAGAATCACTGTGGATGATGACTGCAGCCATGAAATTAAAAGACACTTGCTTCTTGGAAGGAAAGCTATGATAACCTAGACAGCATATTAAAAAGCAGAGATATCACTTTGCCAACAAAAGTTCATATAGTCAAAGCTGTGGTTTTTCCAGTAGTCATGTATGGATGTGGGAGTTGGACCATAAAGAAGGCTGAGCACCAAAGAATTGATGCTTTCAAACTGTGGTGCTGGATAAGATGCTTGGGAGTCCCTTGGACAGTAAGGAGATCAAACCAGTCAGCCCCAAAGGAAATTAATCCTGAATATTCATTGGAAGGATAGATGCTGAAGCTCTAATACTTTGACCACCTGATACAAAGAGTTGACTCGCTGGAAAATACCCTGAAGCTGGGAAAAATTGAAGGCAAAAAGAGAATGGAGTGGCAGAGGAGATGGTTTAGATAGCATCACCGACTCAATGGACATGAATTTGAGCAAACTCTGGGAGGTGGTGGAGGACAGAGGGGCCTGGCATGCTGTAGTCCTTGGGATTTCAAAGCGTCGGACATGACTTATCAACTGAACAACAACATGTAATTCAGTAAATGTTAGTTATCCTCATCATCATCCAAGATTATAGAGTTTGGAAGTGGAATGTCTGGGATTCAAAGCCAGACTTAACCTTCCAAGCTTCTGCATGATCATGTTTTATAACAAAGATAACAGGTGACCAGAGTTAACATTCTATATTGAGCTCTAAAAATACTTGCTAGGTATTATTCTAAGCACTATACATATTAACATCTTTTATAGTCATGTCAACCCTATGAAATTGGTACAGTTAGTACCATTATCCACATATGAGGCTGGAGAAACCGAAAAGTTAAGTGACTTGCGCAAGATTCCTGCTGCCAGTGGTGAGCCTGCCATTGGACCCAAGAGTGCAGGCTGTTAACTAGTCAGTGTTCTCAATCATTGTGTGCATATGACCTGACAACTATTTTTCAGAAGTCTTTCCTAAGTATTTTTGGCTTCAGTCGGCATACTGAGGGTTCCGGTGTGAGAGCCTGAGCCAAGTAAGCATGCCAGCAAAGCTGGCTGGGAGGGTATACCAGGATTCTCTAAATAAACAGAAAGAATTTATCCTCCTGTTGAAAGAGGGAATGCTGAGAAATTCCAGCATTGAGCTCTAAACATGGAGCCCAAGTTTAGTCCAGAGGTGGTGACTGTCAGAAAAGGAAAATTTTGAGTAAAGTTACTGAGTCAAGTAATCAGATTCCTCCCTGACTCAGCTTCATGGATGATGCCCGACTGGAGGCCATAACAAGCAATGATGCTAATAGTTTTGATTTATCATAGCTCCATATGAATTATCTGTCATGACGATCATTTGAGGTAAATATTATGTTTATATCTATTTTTCAGATGAGAAATTGAAGTACAGAGATGTTTTAAAAGTACAAAGACGTTTTAAAAATGTGACCATGGCCATCCCAGTGCTGGTAATGATGGGGTGAAGGTGTATTCTCAACAGGTAGACTCCAGGGCCTGCCCCACTTCTGTGGAAGTGATCCTGGCACAGTGAAGCCATACGAACTGGCAGAGGCTTCGGATCAGCCATACCACAAAGGATGCTGCTTTTCCTAGCAGGGGCCCTAGGGAATTTTCTGAAAGAACCAGGACTTGACACTGATGTAGGGAAGTTTTGTATACCCTGAGGTCTTATCAGTAAGAGAAATAACTAAATAGGGCTGAATAAAGTGATCGCATTGGTCCTCTTCTATTCCAAGATGGTGTGGCTTGAGGAAACACTCACTGGAGAAGAATGATTGAATCAGAGACTCTGAAAGGCAGGTCACTTTTGTCCTGTTGAGAAGGCCAGGCCATCACAAAGTGAGGCACTCTAAAGAAGGCATGTTTTGTAATTTGCTCTAGTTTGAATGAGAACAGTTTTCTGAGTGAAAAATTCATAATGGACGTTCTGCTATCTTTTGTAAGTGGGAAATGGTAATAATTGGGTGATGTGGCTGGATGGTTATTTCTTTTCTCTAGGCCTTCATTCTGACTTAAGCGAGGATGGTTTTTAATTATTTAAGATAATGTCAGACCAAGTTGGCTAGCCCTAGTATGGTCATTAGTAATTCTGTTAGAAAAGCTTGCATCATTTGCTCCTTGTACTTTCATGTCAAAAAAACCTTTACCCACCAGGTGTTTTAAATAATATAGTTTAGCTCCAAGACCTATATACAGTATTTTCTTTATGCTAAATTAGTTTGCTTAAGAAAGGCCTCTGAGATAGGTAAAGTGAAAAGCATTGCTCCCAAGAATCCAACCAACACAACCATTTAAAACCTAATAAAATTGTATTTGCATAAGAGAATGAATAGTATCTCATTATTCTAGTGAAAGTATAGTTTGTGTTTTATTTTACTTAGGTTCGCCTTTCTATGAGTCATAAATAAGAAATGCCAAGTAATAAATACACTGTACAAAATGCATTTTAATAATCCTAAAGGGTTTCATTACTGTGACTATAATCTGGAAATGTAAATTATGGCTGATACTCGAGCCCTCATTTATCAACTTCAGAGGTTCTGGTTTTGCTGCTAAAATGCTATAGGATTATGCTAACTGTTTACAGAATAAATTAACTTGGTATGGCTAAATTGAAGTTCCTTGTGTTTGAATATCTAAAAGATAATATCAAAGTCTTCAAGGAATATATCATGATATCTAATGTTGTATGGTCTTGATTTTTTTAAAAAATAAAAACAATCCATACTTCAAGGTAATAAGCTGGAAATTTACCCGAGAAACCAAGCAGCTGTTTTCAATAACTCAGGTAAATTCCAGTCATGGGAAAACCTCTGTTACTGCCCAAGCTGTTGGAAGTCTTGTGTGTTCAAAGGCCTTGGGACTAGCAAAAACACTCCTTACGCAATCTTTTTCCAACCCATTGTTCTTGTTTTGTTTTCTGTTCTCTGTATTTACCTTCCACTGCAATGAGTCTGGGATTTTGAATATTTAGTGCTCCAGAAATAAATTATATAGCACTGTGTATTTGTATTAATGCCTTGCTGTTGATCTGTAATGCCCTTTCTAAAACTCCATGAAGCCACATCCTCCTTTAAGTCCTGGACCAAAGGCTACCATTTGCATGAAGTGCTTTAGCTCAGAGGTTGACTCTCTATGACTAAGTGGTTTACTTTTATTCACATGTAACAGGTGTCACATCAATCCTTATTTATGATTTAAGAAATTTTATTTTTGATTTATGATTTGTTTTTGATCACAGAATTCCTATCTTTCAAACTAGACTGTAATCTCTCTGAGGACAAGGATCTTGTTTTAAATTTATATGTATGATCCAGATTGCTTAGCAAGTGCTTTACATGCATTTGGGATTCAATAAATACTTGAGTAATTGAACATTGAGTATATAATTGAGTGGATTTCTAACAAACTGGTCTAGTCCAGCAGATCATTTGTTCACACTTGGGCAACTTCTGGTTTTGCTGCTGTAAATGTCCTAGGTTTCTGCCAGCTATTAATGGAATAACTAAACGAGGAATGGATGTTGTTCTTTTGAAAGGACATCATATAGTTCTCTTGAAATTTGCTTAGTAACGTCTGTGACTTATGTTTTCAGTGTATGTTTCACTCCTATCATAAGAAGGTTATGAACGTATGTGTGTGTATTTTTTTCCAAGGCAAATTAGTAAATTTCATTATTCCTTATCCTCGTCCCTCATTTTGCTTTAACCCAAGAATAGAGCTTCATTTTTCCCTCTCAGGGGGAGACAAATGAGGATTACTATAAATACAGTAATCCAGCTACATCCTTGGATCATGGTGGTCAGTGCTTTTTCTAATAATACTGTCCTTCTCTCCTAGAATGCTGTTCATGATCCACATTGATCCAAGTCCACCATTTTGTCTATGAAGCAGCTCAAAAGTTACCTCTGCCTCAATGCCTTACCTGACCAATTCCTCTCCAAACTGTTTACCTGTTTACACAAAGTTCTTTCACTGTGTAGAAACATCATACATACTATATCATTTCAGCATTCATAAACTTACCTATTCATACAGCATATATTTACTACATCCAAGCACGGTACTAGGTAATATGAAGTAGGAAAGATGTTTCAGATACATCATGTCTCCAAGAAATATGTAGCATTTAGAAGGAAAGACTACACATAGTAGTATTAGTGAGTACCACAGGTAGTAGTAAAAACTACCAAAAAAAGGTACAGATGGAACAATAAAGAAGCTCAGAGGAAAGAGAACTTATTTTAAGGTGAGGCTTCTTGGATTAGGTTGTCATTTGAATGGGACACCAATGGGCAGGTAGAATTTGAACATCTGTTTAGCTTATTGCTTAGTGCTATTTCCATTATAGACTAAATAGCATCTCTACATGAATAGCATCAGCTCCTTCCTCACCCAAGACTTCAGTGAGGAAGGAATTAGCAAGGCTTTGCAATGCTGTCGAATGAAGTATACTGCACAGCTTATGCCTGAGAAATGAAGATTATAGCAGCACTCACATA
The DNA here is from genome assembly GCF_019923935.1 of Bubalus bubalis. NCBI lineage: Eukaryota > Metazoa > Chordata > Mammalia > Artiodactyla > Bovidae > Bubalus > Bubalus bubalis. Next base: position 98,500,643 of record NC_059158.1, on the reverse strand, counting down.
GGGAAGAAGAAGGTGGGTTTTATATCACGTGTTTAGAGAGTATCTTTCAACTCCTCCGCCTCCTCCCCTCCATTTATCTGTTTCCCTCCTCAGCCTGGAGGCGGGAGGTACCTTCTCCAGAAGTGCTCCCCTCTGTTATGAGAGCTTTACTGGTTCTAACCTCTCACACCTGCATCGGCTGGGAGCTTTGCCCTGCTGCTTCCCCATCTCCCCTTCCCATGAAGCACCACTGATCTCCTTTGAATGCTCCCGCCCACTACTTAATGCTAATCAAAAGCCATTATTATGAGTCAAGATTTTACTGCACTCAGTGGTTATCAGCTTCTGCCCTTCTTCAAATTCAGTGAGAGATTATAAATAACAAAATTTTGGTTATACTATAATTATTTTATGTGTGCATATTTCATCTCTCAGTTGCATTGTAACTCCCTCAGTTGGTGGGCCACATCTTCTGGTTCTCTGACTGCCTCTCTTCCTTCTTTCCTGGCACCTGGTATGGTGCTGTCTGCACAGTAGGCTATACAGACATGGAAGCAAAGCTTCTTCCCTCACCGGGCCAGGCCCTGGGCTCAGGCACCACTCTGCCAGGTGAAGCAGAAGCTGCAACTAACTGATGTTTCTGCCATTGACATAATAGCTGAGACCTTAGTCCTCAGGCATAGAGTTTGCTTCCATTGACACAAGAGACTTCAAAGCAGAAGATTTTCCTAGTGTCTTGGAGTGTGGAACAAGGCTTGAGTGTGATGCAGCCCTCTGCACCCCTGGGCATTATCCTGAAGGAGCTGAAGATTAAGGAAGGTGAGATCAGAGAACATTCCTCTCTGTCCCTAAGATGCCGATGCCATTCAGTGTTAGCCACAACTGATATTTATTATGGCAGTTTGACCCTTCCTGATCCAAAAAGAAAGCATTGTGACAAGTCCTATTCATTAATTCCCGTGGTAGATGCTGACATGTGCATGCAAATAGTTCCACCATCGCTGTCAGAATTCATTTCCATATGTTACATTTTATGGACATAATAAATGTACATATGGTTTGTTTCCATCTTTATGGTCTAATTGCTATAAATAGCCTAGAGCTCTTTTAACTGTATTGAACCATCATGTATTACAAGATTGTTTATTCCTGTCTTCTGAAGAAACACATGGAATTAAAAAAAATTCTGGAAATGAGAGTCCAGCATTTGATGAAATGAATACTGTAAATATATCTGAGGCATAACATTAACAGCATATTAAAAAACATAGATTTGGTCTCTAGCCACATAGGGAAAAAAGTTGCCAGTTGATATTCATTCCTGGATTATAAAGCATTTGGATGTTAAAGGCAAAATTAAAACCATTGAAACTAGGTCTACCACCCAGAATTAGAGGAAACTACAGGAAATACTCTTTAAAAATTGTTTGTTTTTTCACTTTTTAAAGAATACAGATATGGGAGGGCCATAGGCAGCTCTAGGTCTTTAGCTCCCAGCAACAAACAAGTAAACAAACAAAAGAAAAGTCAGCGAGGGGACAGTGGTTTGAGGGTAGAATTATTTAGGAGTCTGGCATTTAAAAATAACAAATAAGCAAAAACATGCCCTAGTTATGAATAGTTCAAAGTCTGACTGAGCTGTGTGTCAGGCACATCTTAGATGCATAGCAATGCAATAGAGCCAAAGCTGCTTGGTGGGCATTGAGTACAGGGCCACCGAACACTAGACATGGTATGATTCACAAAGCTAATTCTTGGCAAAGTGACAGCTAATATTTTCCTTCTAATTATTAACCAGGTGCTCTGTTGGCCTTTGTTCTCTAACATCTGTTTCAGCATTTCTGGTATCTGGAAGCCATTTTTAGAACACTCATTTTTGGAATAAAATTTGTGACTTTTGTGAAGTTTTGCTTCATTGTTAGTAAATTTTACCTTCCTATAAAAACTCAAATATTGTCTTTTTGCCTGTAAAAGCATTGTATGTTTTCTCCCTTATTTGCACAAGTACCATTGAGATATTTGTGTTGAAAGTAATGGTGGGATTGAGGTATCATTAGGTAGACATTGGCTTGGAGACTGAGGAATACTGATCCATTCAGCTTTCCCCCTGTGTTTGGACTCTGTGGAGATAAACATATAGGAAAACAGAACAGAAAACTGCTTTATTATTAGCTTGCCTTTTTGCCAAAACACCATTGAAACCCCTGATAATTTGGTCCAAAGGCATAAGAGGAACCTTCTTGTTTCCCAAGTCCTGAACCCAAGTCTTGCAACTGGTGAACAAGAGATAGAGGAGATGAGGGCCCCAGAGGGTGAGCTAAGAAGGAGAATTGCAGTGGGGGGCTGCTGGGGAGCAGGGTAGCGTTGGTTGTTTTTACCACTTGTACTGCTGGGAGACTACCCAGACTGCTCTAGAAATAGTGTTTTGCTAGGATGTGTTATGTCCCTGTCTTTAGTCCTTCTTTTCCCTCTGTCTGGAATGCCACTTCTCACCTTTCTTGACCTGCCCAGTATGGGCATGTGCTTTAAGCCCATGCTCAGGCATCATCATCTCTCCTTGGACTGAAGTAATTGCCTCTTTCTCCATCTCCAATATTAGCCTTTTTATTTTGCTAAAAGTTCAGAAATTTGTACATTATATAAAATTTATCTACCATTATGTTTGTAGATATAGCTTAAGTTTCTTGAAAGTAGGGACCATATTTTATGCATCTGTGTCTGTCTAGCACAGTATTTGACACCCAGGAAGACTTTAATACGTATTTAAGTGATCTAGTTGGTACATGAGGTAAGCAATGAAAATACTCAAATCTGCAATCTCTCATACCTTTTCCACATTCCATTGTCCAGTTGGTTCCCTAAATTTATGGTCCCTAAATGTCGATTATTTATATTTACTTTCCTCTTGTTTTATCATTCAAGCTCTTTAAAAAGAATTCTGTCATTATTCCTCTAGTTATGATATAAGGGAGTTGAAAAGGCATGCCTTCTTGCCTGGATATAAGCTGTTGCTATAGAAATATTGATTAGTGCAGGGTCAGGAAAGGACAGAGGCTAGTTATTTCTGTGGAGGAAGCTCCCTTCATGTTAGTGTGAATCTATTTATGAACGCTCTCTGGGTTCACTTTCCTGTGCTATCTCTTTATTCACATGTACAACTTTATTTATAAGGATTCCATTCATTCTTTTATTAATTCATTCAATAACAATTTATTAAAAATCTACTAAGTGCCAGGTACTATGCTAGGCCCTAGGGCTACAGCAAGGAGAAAAAACAAATCACTGCATTCATGGGGTTTTATTCTAGGAGCAGGGAGATAGGAAGTTAACGCGTTTATTAAATAAGAAAAATCAAGCAAGGTAATTGGAATAATAAAGGAGGGATGGTGTGAAAGTGCTCTTTTATGTAGGGCTGTCAGGGAAAACTTCTAAGTAAAGATATGGATGAAATGAGGAACCGGCTGGTTCTGAATCTCTCCAGGAAGCATTTTCTGCATAAGGACCCTGGGAAGGTAGTGTGTTGGTGTATTTAAGGACTCACAAAGAGACTTTGAGAGTTCGTAAAAATCCAGACAGGCCATATCTGGGATCTTCTTCATTTATCACTTATCAGCTTTATCAAAGAAGAAATAAAATGAGTGGTTGGTGTGTGCTTACGGAGCCTGTGCTGGCTCTCTTGGTTTTCTCTGGGGCTCCTTGTAGCTGATGGCTTTTCCATTCATCACTTGGTCCCCAGGTTGAAGAATTCATCTTCAGTCCATTCCTTTTCATGATCTCTTCTATCCCATCAGTTGCAAAACTGGCTACTGAAGTTTTCCATCTGTCCCCTGTTATGACTGCTGTAGCATCAGCCGTTATCGTTTCTCACGAGGCGCACCGCAGTGATTGCCTAACTGGCCCTCTATATCACGATAGACCGACTGACCTGAAATGAAGTCTGACCGCAGTGATTGCCTAACTGGCCCTCTATATCACGATAGACCGACTGACCTGAAATGAAGTCTGACCGCAGTGATTGCCTAACTGGCCCTCTATATCACGATAGACCGACTGACCTGAAATGAAGTCTGACCGCAGTGATTGCCTAACTGGCCCTCTATATCACGATAGACCGACTGACCTGAAATGAAGTCTGACCGCAGTGATTGCCTAACTGGCCCTCTATATCACGATAGACCGACTGACCTGAAATGAAGTCTGACCGCAGTGATTGCCTAACTGGCCCTCTATATCACGATAGACCGACTGACCTGAAATGAAGTCTGACCGCAGTGATTGCCTAACTGGCCCTCTATATCACGATAGACCGACTGACCTGAAATGAAGTCTGACTCTCACTCTTCTACGGAAAACCCCTCAGTTGTTCCCCTCTGGACAGGACACCATCAAGTAGCTTTCTTATATCCTTCCAGGATGTTATCCAGCCTCATGAATGATCTTACCTGTCTTGGGCTTATCACATTCAGAACACTGAACAGCTTGTAACTCCCAGTACCTGTGTACCTGCTTTTTTTGTCCCCCACCTCCATAACTTTGCTTAATGTTGTCCTTTGACTGGAATGTCATCCAGTGACTTCCGTGGCTATGAGAATTAAATGAGATAATATGTAGAGGACATTGGAGAGAGCCGACACATTATCCGTGCTCAGTGGTTAAAAGGCAGATCCTGAAGCCAAATTATAATACCTGCATTTAGAGTATTACAGAAGTCACTTAAAGCCTTTGTCTTAGTGTCCTCTTCTGTCACAAGGAGGTAATAATAGTGTCTGTCTTATAGATTGTTACAAAGATTAAATGATATGTAAAATGTTTAAAGTAATGCTCAAGAACAGTTAGTTCTCAAATAGTACATATTAGTTACTATTATGGTTCATCTTGGAGATTTGCCTCAGGTATTGTCATCTCTACTTATCTCTTTTTAAGCTGAATTATTACTGCCTCTTCTTCATTGCTTACATAGCACCCACTTCATTCATTCATTTATTCCTTCACTCATCCTATAAAACTTTCTAGAGCTCCTACCAATGTCATGGCTTCCTGGGAGAAGTGAAGATACAAATAAGACTACCTTCAAAAAAAAATCCCAGTGTAGCGGAGAAGACAAACCCACTGATGTGATACAAGCAGTGAACAGCTATGGTGATGGAAAGCATGTCCATAAATGTACACAGTACCAAGACCTGATAACTACAAATGCGAACCAAAGGCCCACCGTTGCTTTATTTTGCCTGTCTTCTAGTCTGACAGTGGGAATTAGGAAAAGGTCCTTTATTTTCTGTTTGGCTGTACTTTCCCACGCAGCCGTTTTGGATTCAACTTTCCTTTTAGTTTTACCAGTAGTCTTCACCTTTCCTTTTCTCATCAGGTTTATGCTGTGTACTGAGGGATAACAAACTCAATCTCTGTATCAGGGCCAGTAAAGTACTGGAAGTGAGGGAAGCAGGTTTGGTGGGGACAGTGGGGTGTGATCATGCCCAGTGGACAACAGTGAACCCCCTTCAGCTAGCTGTTACCATAAGGAAAGGCAGGCAGATAATCCTATATTTTAAAATAGCCCAGAAGTCCAGATTTTTATATGGAAGCTCCTAGTTCTAAATATGATATTTATTTGTTAAAACAAAACTGAAAATACTATATTGGTCAAACAAAACAAGTTTATGAGCTGGGGATTGTCTTTAGGGTTTTGAGTTGTAAGTTCAGATGAATATTTTCTTTTCTCTGTCCAATTTTTATTTCAAAAAATTTTAAACCTACAAAAAAAGTTGAAAGATGTGTATAATGAACATGCATTATATGAATACCTATATCTGTATTCAAAAACTGTCCACATTTAAATCTTTTTCTCTTCCTTGGATATCAGTTTTTTTTACTGGCTTTTTTGCTTGTTTTTTAATTTATTTTTTATTGGAGGATAATAGAAATAGATTAGCTTGTGAGAATTTACTTATGATGCAGGGAGCTCAAACCTGGTGCTCTGTGGACAGTCACTTGTAATGAACCATTTAAAATACATTGCAGACATTCTAACACTTCACACCTAAGTAGTTCAGAATACATCTCTCAAGAATAAGATTTTTTTTTACTTAATAGCAAGATATTAACATTAACATTCATTTAATTATATGGTTAGTATGTAATTGATATAGCATATGCTTTCTTAACATGAACAGTGATCTTTCTCCTTCTCAACTGTGTGTTTCCTTGAACCTAGTGTACCCTTCTATTGCCACTAAGGTAAAAACATTCATCCCTCAGAATTTAAGGGGAATTACTGAGTCTTGATTTCATGATCTACCCCTATTTTTTTAAATCCATTTAAAATATACCAGTGTGTGCATGTGGATCCCTAACTCTCTTTGTCCCCCTTCTTCTCCCTTGGAAACCATTAAGTTCTACTTTTGTTTTAAAAAAGCTAATGTTTAATACAATGCAGTGCTATATTTCCTCCTGGCATCAACCTGTGCATTCCCTTTTTTCATGCCTCATGCTATATATGTAGATTTATGGCCATTGGATGTTGTATGTATTACTCTGGATCCTCTTCCCAATTGTTTCCTCCAGAGAATCATTAGCTTCCTTGTCCATGATTAATTTTTCTTTTAGTGACCTTTCTTTTCTTCCACAGTGCTTGGTTTTAATTAATCTGAACTTTTTTTCCCCTTGTACTTTTCAGATTTCACTGTAAAGCTTTCTTGAACAGGTCCATTAAAATATTTTGCTTGTTTACATGCTTGCTTTTTCTTTGTTTAAATGTCAAGGTCTTAAGGAAAGAAATACAGCTTAGATGAATGTTTCAAAGGGCACATGTGAAGAGAAACCCCTAGGCTAATTTCATTGTGTCAGTACTGATTAGAGTGGGAATATTTGAGAAGGTCTAAATGGCCATAAAAACGTTTTTATCAATGTGCAAATGGAAATGTGTCCATTTTAGAAGAGGAGACTTGACTCATTACTTGCTACATCCCCAGATGTATTGGATGAAGTGCCCAAATAATATCTTTCCCAGAACTGTTATAATTGTATGTCTATTGATGCTTGAATAGCAGACTCTTCAGTTTTATTATAGAATAATACCAATGCTATCAGAAAGTGCCTTGCTCATTTGGGTTGTTACCTTGTTGACCACATATAGAGTTAAGCGAAAAAGAATTTGAAGTTGACTGGTATCAGCTAATGCTTATGGAAGCACTGGTACTATATCTAATACATGGTAAGCACTCCATAACTATTAGTTTCTTCAGCTCCAAATAGAAATCTTTTTATTTCTTTGACAATGCAGTAATAATTAATATTCATAATGAAGACTGAGGAGCTGCCTGATTCTTCAGAATCATGAAAAAGGTTTAATTATATTTTATTATGTGTATTTCATTGTAATTAAAAAAATCTTTGTGGCTATGCTGTGTGGCATATAGGATCTAGTTCCCTGGCCAGGGATCAAACCTGTGTCCTCTATATTGGCAACACAGAGTCTTAACCAGTGGACCTCCAGGGAAGTCCCAGTATTATAATTTTTGAAGACTAGAAATACATGTCCAGGGAATTTTCTAATGTGTATTACCTTAATTATTTGATCCATAAAAATGTGCCTTTCCCCATCCTGTATGGTCAAAGTCCTAATTATCATCATCATCATCCTAGCTTTTATGATGTGGTGTTTACCGTTCTCAAGCATTGTTCTCAAGCATTATTTACACATGACAAGTCGTGTGTAAATATCTCACTTAATATTCATACTAGCCTTTCAAGATAAACAAGAGGAGCGAATTCTCTGAGACTTCATTTTCTTTCTTGTTCAATGGAAATATGCATATTTAAGTGCATATTAAGGTAGCCTGCTTGTGGTACCTGCCAGCCCTTTGATAATCATTTTTTAATATGTCTTGTTGTGTTTGTTTCCTGTAAGTACTGTAACAAATTACCATAGACCAGGTGACTTAAAATAACGTAACTTTATTCTCTGATGGTTCTGGAGGCCAGAATTCTGAAATCACAGTGTTGGTAGGTAGGTTCTTTCCAGAAGCTCCAAGGAAGACTCTGTTCCTTGCCTCTTCCAGTGTCTAGTCACTGTTGGTATTCCTTGATTTATGGCTGGGTCACTCCAGTCTCTGCCTCTGTAGTCACATTGCTTTCTCCTCGTCAATGTGCATCTTCTGTGTGTCTCTTATAAGGACAGTTACCATTGGATTTGGCCCAGCCACATAATCTAGGGTGGTGTCCTCATGTGGAGATCCTTAACTTAGTTATATCTACAAAGACTTTTTTTTTCCAAACAAGATTACATTCAGAGCTTCCAGGGATTAGGAAATGGACAGAGATATTCATGGGCCATTTTTCAGCCCGTCATACAGACGTTAGAGGATTTGCATTGACATTATGTACTGTAACAGATTTCTGACTCATAGTCTGTGCTCAGCAAATTTTGGGCTATCCTCTTTAACAGTCTCTCTCCATTTCCCAACTGTGCCCTTAATTTTTCTGACTTTATGCTTGTTTAATTTCTTTTGTGTGTATAAATGATTTTCCAAAGTTATAAGTCAATGGAATGAGACCCTTGTTTTAATTTTTCAGTCCAATGCTCTTTCTAGTAACCATACTAGTAACACAATTGACCCTATACACAAAATGGGACTCAACAATAAGAAAACAAACAACCTGTTCAAAGAATGGGCCAAAGACCTTAACAAATACCTCACCAAAAAAGATACACAGATGGCAAATGAGTATATGAAGAGATCTTCCACACCATATGCCTTTAGGTAAATGGCAATTAAAACAAGAATGAGCTGTCATTATATACTAATCAGAATGGCCCAAATCTGAAATACTGACAGTACAAAATGCTGATGAGGATGTGAAGCAACAGAAACTCTTACATATTGCTGGTGGGAATGCAAAATGATACAACCACTTTGGAAGACAGTTTGATGGTTTCTTATAAAATTAAACACATTTTTGCCATACAATTCAGCATTTAGACTCCTTGGTATTTACCAAAAGAAACTAAAAACTTATGTCCACACAGAAACTGCACACAAATGTTTGTAGGAGCTTTGCTCATAATTGATCAACTTCTGAAGCAACCCAGGTATCCTTCAGTTGGTAAATGTATAAATAAGCTGTGGTACACCCAGGCAATGGAACATTATTCAGCATTAAAAAGAGTTGAACTATCAAGTCCTGAAAAGATGTGGAAGAATCTTAAATGCATGTGCTCAGTCCCTCAGTCATGTCCAACTCTTTGATACCCTATGTATATTATTACATAAAAGAGACAAGTCTGAAAAGGCTACATACTGTATGATTCAAAGTATATGACATTCTGGAAAATCAAACCAATGGAAAAAATTAAAAAAAAAAAAAAAAAAAGGGAAAGATCAGTGGTAGCCAGGGGCAGGGGAGCAGGGAGATGAAGAGATAGGGCACAGAGGATTTTTAGAGCTGTGAAAATACTCTGTATAAATTATAGTGGTGGATACATGTCATTATACATTTGTATAGTGTATACAATGTACAACATCAAGAATAGGTCATGATATAAACTAGGGACTGTGGGTGATTATGCTATGTCAGTGTAGGTTCAGCCTTGGTAAACAATGTACCATTCTGGTGAGTGAGGGTGGTAAATGGGGGAGGCTACACATGTGTGGATACAGGGGATATGTGTGAGATCTCAGTACCTTGCAGCTGAGCTATTTCAAATCCTAAAAGATTTAGGATTTGTTAGGATTTAGGATTTTAGCACTGTTAAAGTGCTGCACTCAATATGCCAGCAAATCTGGAAAACTCAACAGTGGTCACAGGACTGGAAAAGGTCAGTTTTCATTCCAATCCCAAAGAAAGGCAATGCCAAAGAATGCTCAAACTATTGCACAATTGCACTCATCTCACATGCTAGTAAAGTAATGCTCAAAATTCTCCAAGCCAGGCTTCAACAGTACATGAACCATGAACTTCCAGATGTTCAAGCTGGTTTTAGAAAAGGTAGAGGAACCAGCGATCAAATTTCCAACATCTGTTGGATCATCAGAAAAGCAAGAGAGTTCCAGAAAAACATCTGCTTCTGCTTTATTGAATACACCATAGCATTTGACTGTGCAGATCACATCAAACTGTGGAAAATTCTGAAAGAGAGGTGAATACCAGACCACCTGACCTGCCTCCTGAGAAATCTGTATGCAGGTCAAGAAGCAACAGTTAGAACTGGACATGGAACAGACTGATTCCAAATCGGGAAAAAAGTACGTCAAGGCTGTATATTGTCACCCTGCTTATTTAACTTATATGCAGAGTACATCATGAGAAATGCTGGACGGGATGAAGCACAAGCTGGAATCAAGATTGCCGGGAGAAATATCAATAACCTCAGATATGCAGATGACACCACCCTTATGGCAGAGAGTGAAGAAGAACTAAAGAGCCTCTTGATGAAAGTGAAAGAGGAGAGTGAAAAAGTTGGCTTAAAACTCAGCATTCAGAAAACTAAGATCCTAGCATCTGGACCCATCACTTCATGGCAAATGGATGAGAAAACAATGGAAACAGTGAGAGGTTTTATTTTTTGCGGGGAGGGGGCTCCAAAATCACTGCAGATGGTGACTGCAGTCAAGAAATTAAAAGGCTCTTGCTCCTTGGAAGAAAAGTTATGACCAACCTAGACAGCATATTAAAAAGCAGAGACATTACTTTGCCAACAAAGGTCTGTCTAGTCAAAGCTTTGGTTTTTCCAGTAATGTATGGATTTGAGAGTTGGACTAGAAGGAAAGCTGAGCACCAAAGAATTGATGCTTTTGAACTGCTGTGTTGGGGAAGACTCTTGAGAATTCCTAGGACTGCAAGGAGATCCAATCAGTCCATCCTAAAGGAAATCAGTCCTGAATATTCATTGGAGGGACTGATGGTGAAGCTGAAACTCCAATACTTTGGCCACCTGATGCAAAGAACTGACTCATTGGAAAAGACCCTAATGCTTGGAAAGTTTGAAGGCAGGAGGAGAAGGGGACAACAGGATGAGATGGTTGGATGGCATCACCATCTCAATGGACATGAGTTTGAGTAAGCTCCAGGAGTTGGTGATAGACAGGAAAACCTGGTGTACTGCAGTCCATGTTGTTCACAAAGAGTCAGACATGACTGAGCAACTTACGTGAACTGAACTGAGCTAAAAATTCTCTAGACAAATGAAGTCTTCAAAAAAGGGACATTGTATATATGCTGAAAGTATTTGCTCATAGAGATTATGTATAAGGCTATCCATGTTTGCCTATGGAACAAATGAACAACTGTATGTGAACAACTGGCTAGGTGCAGGGATATTGGCTAAGAATAGCCAGAATGCTGGGGTTCAGGTCTCGGTTCTCTCACTCTCTAGAATATGACCTTGCACAATTTATTTTACTTTTCTATTTCCCAGTTTCTTCATCCATAAAACGGGAATGATAATAACAATAGCAGCAGAATTCTGATCATTAAATGGATTATATGCATATGTTAGAATAGTGTCTGGTTTGGGAAAGCTTAATGGCTAACTTCTATTATGATTATTGTCATCATTACTATTATTATTCTTCTTGTTATATAGTTATGTAATAGGAAATAAGCTGGTCTTTCAAAGTTTTCTATGACTTGGTAAGGACCTTGCAAGGTATAATTTTAAAGCAGGATGATTCAGTTGAGGAAAAATTGAGAAACTCAAGAAACAAAGTCAGTGAGGGCTAAAAAAGGAAATCTGTGAATAAAAATGGTACTTCATGTTTCTTTAAAGAGCTTAGTAACTGAGCTTGTTTTTACTGCTAAATAATAAACTGTCAAATTTAGCAACTGGCTGCTTGCCCTGATCAAGGATTTGGAAAAGTGGGGGAAGGACAGCTAGTTGTTAAATAAAGCTATTTTCAAATGGTTTATTTTTCTCTTATATACAGACATATGTGCTTATTACCTGTCAGAAGCTCTGAGGTGATCCCCTTTGTTTTGATTCAGTGTAGAAATCAAACCAAAATGTTGGTATAACAGAGAGGGAAAGGATGTCAGCTTCCCAATAGTGCTAAAATGAAAGTGGTAATAAGGCCACAGAATTCAAGGAATCTGAAGCATTTAGCCAATTTAGGAGGACCTGGTGAGAGGCTAATTCAGGATTTCCTTGCAGGGGGACCTTGAGTAACAGGAGTTATTTCATTGGCAAGAATCATATTTATCTGAAGCCTGTTCAAAGGGCAGCTTGGAAGCATGGACAGCAGGGCTGTAAAGTAGCTTTCAGGACATGGAAGGGTCGCCGACTGCTATGTGCACACTTAGAAAGGTTTGTGACTTCCAGACTCTTGGCTGGAAGTCACAAACAACCAGGCTCATACTCTGTTCTTTTCTGAAAGCCAAAAAAAGCTCTGAAAATATAGGAATGTTTTTCATAACTTACTTGGGAGTAGAACCTGACCTTAACTGACAAGCTTATTGACCATCCTTACTTAGTGAGTGCATTAGTTTGCCAGAACTGCCATAACTATGGTAGCAAGGTACCATAGGCTTTAACAACAGAAACTTTTCCCCCACAATTCTGGAGGCTAGAAGTCTAAGATGAAGGTGTTGGAAGGGTTGGTTTCTTCTGAGATTTCTCTTGGCTAGCAGTTGGTTGTGTCTTCCCTGTCTTCACATGGTCTTCCCTTTGTGCCTTTCCGTGTCCTAATTTCCTCTTCCTATAGTGACACCAGTCATATTGGATTAAGTTCAGTTCAGTTCAGTCGCTCAGTCGTGTCCGACTGTTCACGACCACATGAACTGCAGCACACCAGGCCTCCCTGTCCATCACCAACTCCCGGAGTTCACTCAAACTCACGTCCATCGAGTCGGTGATGCTATCCAGCCACCTCATCCTCTGTCATCCCCTTCTCCTCCTGCCCCCAATCCCTCCCAGCATCAGATTCTTTTCCAGTGAGTCAACTCTTCGCATGAGGTGGCCAAAGTACTGGAATTTCAGCTTTAGCATCATTCCTTCCAACGAACACTCAGGGCTGATCTCCTTCAGAATGGACTGGTTGGATCTCCTTGCAGTCTAACGGACTCTCAAGAGTCTTCTCCAGTACCACAGTTCAAAAGCATCAATTCTTTGACGCTCAGCTTTCTTCACAGTGCAACTCTCACATCCATACATGACCACTGGAAAAACCATAACCTTGACTAGATGGACCTTTGTTGGCAAAGTAATGTCTCTGCTTTTGAATATGCTATCTAGGTTGGTCATAACTTTTCTTCCAAGGAGTAAGTGTGTTTTAATTTCATGGCTGCAATCACCATCTGCAGTGATTTTGGAGCCCCCAAAAATAAAGTCTGACACTGTTTCCACTATTTCCCCATCTATTTCCTATTAGGACCCACCCTAATGACCACATTTTCACTTAATTACCTTTCTAAAGACTCTTACCTCCAAACACAGTCATTTCTGAGGTACTGGGGGTTAGGACTTCAACATATGAATTTTGAGGGGACACATTGAGCCCATAAAAGTAGAATATCAAAGTCTCTTGAAGAGATATTACTATATTTGATTATGGAGTGCTGACCCCATTGGTGGTGTGACGTTTTATGGTATATGTACTCTGTCACATTCTAACATTACCTGAATTCAGAACTTCAAAACACAATTTGCCACAAGGGTTTCCAAAAAAGGGTTTTGAACCTTTGTAGCCAAGATTTCAACTGAGGCCAGGTTTCCGCTCCTTGCCACAGTGCTTGGCTATAAAATGAGGGGATGAAGTCACAGGTCTTCAGGGTCCTCCCAACCTCTATCATTTCACTGAATTTATGACAATGAGAAGGGATGGTTTTTAAATAAATCTTCTAGACCAGTTCTTGTAATTGTGCTTGTCTCACTGGGTGATTCTCAAGGCAGGGCTGTATCTTACGGCCATAGAAAAAGTTTTGGGCTGGTTAGACAGGGACTATTCTGGAGTCCTGAGTGCCTGGGACATTTTCCAAAAGTATAGGCTTGCTTTGTGAGGAGGGGAGTGACTGGAGGAGGGCTAGATGTGGTCTTACACAGAACAAACATGGACAGCTGGACAGGGCTTCATTTTAGGGCTTTTACAAGGTAGACAAAAGAAATCCCACTGGACAAGGAATAGGTTCATTTGTAAAGCTTATGGGATGTGGAGTGCTGCTTTCCCCCTTTCATTCTTGCTGATTGAGAGCTCCGTCAGTCCTCAGGAGATATGAGGGGCATAAATTCTCTGCTGTTTCCAGGTCAATAGAGAATTCAAAATATGACATAAAAAAGCTCTTAGCATTCATTTTAGCAAACTCTGAAGACCTGGTTAATGCCATGTGAGGTCTGAAGTTTTTCTATTTTTGAGTGAAAAAGCTTTGCCTTTCAAAATAGTAATTGCGGATATGGGGTATTAGACTTTTAAACTATGTTTTGATACCAAATATCTCATTAAAAATAAAATCCAAGAAGGAATACCTAGGAGAATGGTGCTGACTTGTGTTTGATGTCTTGTTGCAAACTGAGATAAAAGGGATGTTTCCCCCAGTTTTTAAAGGATTTCTGTTTTGCAAGAGTTCTGGTAGCTTTGTTGTATTAGAAATTTTTAGGTACTCCGCAAACACATGGTCAGATAGCTTACAGGAAGATCACATTGGAAGCATTTGGAGTCTTGGAATAAAATTTGGTGCTGTTCAGACTCATGTCTTGTCTTTTCTGGGTTTGAGTTTTCCTGGTCATTGGCAGCACCTTGCGATTGAAAGCAAGATGACCAGGTCTCCATAATTAAGGCTGAAGGCCATGGAGGGTCAGAAGAAGTAAGCTTATCTGGTCTTAGGAGTGGGCATGTCCACTTGAGCTGGATGAAAATCAGGAATACAGCTTCCAGGTTTGTTGCAGATGATGACCAGAGCTTGACTGAGGTCAGTTTGCTTGGAACCAGCCCACAAGCCAGGTAGAGGGTGCGTGTGAATAAGGACATGAGTGAGTGGGCAGTCTCCTTAGTTGTCCCTGAAGAATGGTCAATGCAGAGGAGCCTGCCATGCATATACCACACCAGCTCTTAAGAATCTACCCTGTTTCTAGTAAGAAAATCCTTTTTGGATCACACCTCTCTATATTCTGTTTCTCAGAGTCATCAATCCAGCAACAGGCCTGGCCACCATACCTTTGTGGTCAGGCCAGTTCTCCATGCTTCTTTTTTGTTATGGCAGCACCATGACAGTAAGGCTGAGATGAAGCAAACCTTTGGCAAGTATGAGTCATGTTCAGAGGTGACCTCAGGTATCCTCATGGATGCCTCCAGCAAATACCTGCCCTTCCAAGTTCTGCTGTGTTCAGAACTGAGCTTTATTCATTCCTCAGAGGGTAACAAAATTCAAACATTTACGGAAGGGCAGTGGCTCATGGAGCTTCTCTCCTGCTTTTCTGCTGTCCCTTTTCATACCACACTGTGTCTGAGGTTGGCTTGATTCAGCCATGTACCAAAGAGGGCACTTATTGGACTGTGGGTGTTTACACCATGCTGAAACCCAGGGGAATTTCAGTTCTCTACTCAGTGACTCCAGAGGTAGCATTCAGCATCCCTGTTGGTAAAGCCAAAGTCTGTGATGCTGAACAGCCACAGTGCAATTAAGCTATCGAGATATACCTATGAAAACCAACATTAGAGTGCCTTGTGGGATCAATAAGAGATACATTGTGTATGTGTGCTAAATTGCTCTAGTTGTGCCTGACTCTTTGCGACCCTGGACTGTGTGTAGCCTGCCAGGCTTCCCTGTCCGTGGGATTCTCCAGGCAAGAATATTGGAGTGGGTTGTCATGCTCTCTTCCAGGGGATTTTCCTGATCCAGGGCTCAAAGCCACATCTCTCATGTCTGCTGCATTGGCAGGTGGGTTCTTTGCCACTAGTGCCACCTGGGAAGCCAAGAGACACATGAATGGCAGACAATAGATGATAGAGGTTTCAGAGGAAAAGAGAGGGTAGAGAGCTGGAGTTGACAAGGGAGGCACTAGGTAAGTGTCAAGTTCTGAGCTGAGAATTGAAAATGCGCCTGAGTCAGGTAGGAGCTGCTTTTGATGGACAGAACAGCAAGGGCCAAGGTGGGAAGTTGGATTGAATAGTCCTTATTGGAGACCTGTGATTGATCAGTCAGATTGTGAAAGTGTGATATGTAGTCAGTCCCCCTTCAGACCCAGTGAATTGCTATTGGTTTATCTTTTGAAGTATTTTCAAGCAATTTTCCTTCTCCAGAATTCTTGTGATCAGAAACATACCATCAGCAGGTCTGGGCCTTAACTACCTCCTCTGGCCTCTGGATCAGTCCAAATCATGCCTGCAGAGCAGAATGGAGCCCACTGACTCTTGTGTTCTTTGCACAATTTCTGCTATAGCCTCTAATCCATGCCATGCCCTGAGGGCTGCCTTTGGAAGGCAACCATCTTTAGGGGCAGGAGGGCCTGCCCCCCACCTCTGAGAGCCCTGAGGGAAAGAGCAGGGGAGAGGAAAATTTGTTGTAATTTCATTCTTTCTTATAGCATTCTTTGCATGGAATAACTTTTTTGATGACAGATTATTTGCCTCAAAAAGCACATATTTTAAGTTATCTAAGTGGGTAATTGGGTTTATTAGAAGGAATTTGTAGTTCAGAGTGATAAATACATTAACACTTTATCTGATCTCCAATGTCTAATTGTGTCAGGACAATGATGTCTGCTTGCGAAGAATAACTTTGTAGTTTCCCTTGGGAAGAAATGTATCTCCCAGATGGGCTAATTCAACTGAGTTATCTTATCTTTTTACTTTTAGAGTAAACACCTTTGGCTCCTGTGTCCTAAAAGACTTCTTTCAAGTGTACCATACATCTAAATAGTCTCTTGAATTCATTGTTTATTCAGCTGAAAATGAAAATGTTATTGGCAACTGAATGAATTCCAGACTACTGAAACAAGATATTTCTTTATTGGGGGAAGCTTTATCTAACTGAAGTATGCACCAAGGTCCTCATACTTAGAGGAATATTATACAAAGTGCTCTGGATCACATGTACAGAGAGAATAGGGGAACTTTCCTGTAATGTCAAAAATCCTGGTCACACTGTGTTTCTAGATACTTTAAAAGAGTTACTCACTACTGTTTTATGCTGTTCCTCAGTGTCCTCTGTCGCTTTGTCTCTGAAGTAACTACACAGTTACAGTTTGTGCCTGAGCTGTGTTGGTGAAACAAAGATCAATGTTTAGTGTAGAAGCTTCTCCTGGGCCAATTCAGAAGCCAACCTGCTGTTCCTTCTGAGTCATGTTAGAGGATGGGTGCAGCAATGCTTCCCTGGATTAGTCTGGATACCACGGACTGGTCTACCTCAAGCGGAATGAGGAGTTTTCCTATGCCTGTAAGCCATATGTCTAAGCCATATGTCTACCTCCCCCATTATCGTGTTGCAGAAACACTGTCTGGTCACCAGCTTTTGTGCTTTGGGTCTCAGTGGCCTCCCTATCCAGAGTGAACCTCAGGATTCCAGCCACACTCATGCTGTCAATCTTGATCTTCGTGACCCGCAGACCTTGTGCCATTCCCACCAGCTACAAAGAACACTGGGAAACAGTAGCCTGCCTGCCTAATAGTCCTGCCTTGTCACTGTGGGTTTTTTTACTTCTTGTTCACAGGTTACTGGTCAAAGTAAGTCACAAAACTGATCCCAGAGTTTTAAATGAAATGCATTAGCTCTTCTGCAATAGTGCTTCCATACTTATGGACAGTACTTTTACCTTCTCTCTTTAGTTCCTGTCACATACTGCTGAGTCCTGCTTCTAAACTGCCTCAACTTTCTGCATGTTCTCTGAGCTGGCCTTCATTCTCTGACTCTAGAGATATCTTGAGTCTACTTGACTACAGTGAGTGAGGGAAACTTCTCTTGAGTATTTCTCAGCATTTTCACCCATTTTTCACTCTTGCTTTCAAATTTCAGGAAAGAGGCATCTTTCTCCTTTGTCACTATTCTCCTAGATCTCATGGCCTCCTGCTTCCTCTGGAATCTTGCTCTGCTGGTTATTCCCTTTGTGCTTCAATATGTTCTTCAGAGGCATCTCTGGACATCTCCCTCCATTTGACAAACATGTTCAAGTTGCCATTAAGTAAAAAAAAAAAAAAAAAAAAAGAAAAACCACAAACTGAGAAAACATGCAGTCAAAATAGCAAACACCTCCTCCCCTGCAAGACCCTTTGACCCTGATACCACCTCTTTACATTTCTTTGCTGGCAAATAGTCTGTACCTACCACACACTTCTTGGAATCTGGCTTGCAACCTCAACTATGCTCAAACTACGCTCTTATTGGTCACCAGCATCTCATAGTCTCTAACTCAGAAGACAGAATCTTAGTTCTTATCTTCTTGACTCTTTCTGCAGTATGAGACATCTTGGCCATCCACGTTGAGATGGGCTGAATGTGTATTTCCAAAATTCAAATATTGAAGCCCTAATCCCAGTGCAATAGTATTTGGACATGGAACCTTTGGGAAGTAATTAGGTGATGAGGATGGAGCCCTCATGAATGGGATCAGTGCCCTCATAACAAGAGACATAATAAAGATGATCTCTCCTTCCATCAGGTGAGAATACAAGAAGGCAGCCATCTGCAAACTAGGAAGAAAGGTCTCACCAAGAACCCATCCATTCCAGTACCCTGATCTTAGACTTCCAGCCTCTAGAACTGTGAAAAAGAAATGTTTGTTGTTTAAGCCACCTATTCTATAGTATTTTATTACAGCAGCACAATTAAACTAAGACATACACCTCAAAACTTCAGTTGAACTTTGTGATGCCAAGTGTTTCTATGCATCTCTGATTCTTTATTACTACTTTTAAGACTTGCCCTTTGGTCCTCTTCCTGCTTTCTAAATAAAGGTCTCCTTCTTCTTAGTTATCATTTCTCTCCCTAGCAATAGTCTTTCTCTAAGTGATTGCCATCTGGTCACTTGAATTAAAATAACACTTCTTGGAAAATACCTCCAAACCCTAAATCACAGCAATGACCTGTCTTAGACCTGCGTTTTCAGTGGTTTGCTGCATATTTTCACCTGAAAGATGATTCATTGATTCAAACTCAAACTAAAGGTGATCAAAGCTGAACTCACTTTTTTTTTCTCTTTATTGTTATTTTAGTTCATTCTTTCATCACCAGTGATGAAGAATACAATACCTTCCTAACTGGTTGCTCTGATTTTCAGTTCTCATTTTCATAATTTATACGTGTGTGGATAAATTTCATAATGACGGGTTATTTTTCAAGCTTTGGCCCTGTTTAAAAACTTCCAGTATCAGCTGTTGCCTACTGAATTAAACTTAGCCAGAATCTCGCCTTTAAGGTGCTTTGCGGTGTGGATACACCACACCTTTCAGACTAATTCTTCTAAAACTCTCTACACATTGCCCATGCTACAGATGAAACTAGAAACTGATGGTTCCATGAATGTGCTTTGTGCATTCTTGTCTCCGTTTCAATAAACTGACATGCAAAAATGGTAAATAATAGATTACTTTAAAAATTGATACTAGTGGATTCACCCTAATGAATTGAATTCATGAACCCAGAGATGACATTTGTCCCTAAACTGTCTCTAAATATAGCTAAAAAAAGTTGAGTAGGGAGGTATATATTTGTTATTAAAAGTTATTTGTCTTTGATCATTACCATTTTTTAATATATGTCTTCTCCCTAAAGAAGACTGTAAGTTCCTTGTGGACATTGCATGACTTGCTCTTGTTTATATCTTCTAAAATATGAAGAGCACATATCTTCTAAAATATGAAGAGTACATAATAAATATTCCACATGCATTTGTTGAAGGGGGATATATGGATGTTTAAAAAAATGGATAACATGCAACCATCTTTTGAGATAAAATACCTATTACTGATATTTATCATGCAAGTCTGGTTTCCCATTCCCAAAGGAAAGCTTTACGGTAAACATCTTAAATCCTAGACAAATGGAAAGTAAGCTGCTCTCAAATTTATCTGGAGATTACAAGGCATTTTGTGATGTTTTCCCATTTTATCGTCCAGCTTAATTTTCATCTGGATAGCAATGGTTCTAGCAAGTTGTAGATGCCAGCTGGGGAAACTTTGCATGAGTCATTAAGCTTTTTCACAAGTTTCCCAAGATTTTTTGAGGCTGGTGATAGCTGCAAGGGTAATGCACATTCTCTATGCCAAAAGATGTGAATTAATGAAGTAAAGGAAACATTTATCTCTTATAATAACAGGGGAAGTTTTGCCAAATCTCTTCAGGTTGTCTCTTTTCTCTTGACGTTTACTTGGAAAGAGTGTATCCTGGTAATGAGAATTGCATGTGATTAGAGAGACCTTTATGAACTGATGCAGACCTTACATGGCCATCATGAGGTGTTTGAGGGATAGTGGAAGTTGAGATAGTCTTTGAGACACATCCAGAATATATAGGAAAATGTGATCAGTGAAAAATGTGCAACCTCTAAACTAGGTCTTCATGTCCAATGCAAAGTCATACGATATGTGTGTGTAGTTATCTATATGTGAAATGGTAATTAAAATGCTGAAAATAAGCATTCTAGAGAAAAGCCTATCCTGGTAAAAACTGACAAAGGCTGATATCTTTAAAGTAAAATTCCTGGGTAGCTAAGGATATGATGTCACTCTGGGTTTTTATTCTCTGAGTGAAAAAGAAGAGAGTTTCAGTGATTCGTGTACTCTAGTCTAGGTGGTTTGTGTCCATATGACTAGATAGTAGACTTTACTTGGGGTCCACATAAAGACTTCCTCTTGTTTCCTCTGCCTTCAACTCAGCACATGCATGGCAAATTGGAAATGCTTTTTACTCTTATTTCCTAGGCCCTGAAGTCCCTTATTCAATTCAGCAAATTGATCTCTGGCCTAAAGGGCAAGTGGAACTCTCTCAGCAGTTTTGTTTTGTGGTCTTTATGGTACCATGACTCCCAGGTAGCTAGAACACACTCTTCCATCTTCTCTGGGATTTGATTTTACTTTTATCTGCTTTTCTTACCCTGTTGGAGATATTCCCTTATCCGCCCTTTTACTGTTACTGTTCTTTCTTCTGCTTCCTTTGTTTTCAACTGTACAATTCTAGATGCCTGGAAGTTAATGTGGCTTGTTAAACATTCTCTGCACAGAGCCTGGAGAAAAGTACTATAAATGTCAGGCAAATAATGATAAGGGATCAAGTTCCGCTCTATGCTTTTGCCTCTTTCTGGTAATAAGTTATGTAATAATGGACTAAATGATCAATTGGCAGCCTGGTGGGGTGAATGCACTCCTCTGAGTGCTTCGTGATCACCCTGGAAGTGACTTAGGTATGGGGGAGAATAAAAACAGTAATTCATGTCAACTCTTATCCACTTGAGAATTCATGTGCCAAGAAATTTCAGTAGAAAAATCTAATTTCTCATCTTCAGTTGTGTTTAATTTGCATTCAGAGAGGGTTACTTTTCTGGTCTGACTGCATAGGGAGGGAGTTCAGAGCTCAGATTTTATGTTTTTTTCCTTTCCTGTTTATAGTGAGTGCTCCCTAAGTTCATGACACTGCCTGGAGGGAAACTGGAATTAAGAATAAAAGCAGGTTGGCTGGTGTCTCTCAGAGCTTCTTCTACAGCCCAAAATCACCAGAAGTGTCCTTTACCTGGAACCCACCTGAGGAGTCCTCTCAAATAGCTAATATCCTAATCTTCTAACCTATGTATATAAAAGAGAAAAGCCCATTGTCATTAGAGAATGTCAAACATTGATATAAATGATAACATTGATAATCCCAAAGAGATCATAAAATACACTTTCTTCCCATAAATTGTTTACAGTTTTATGGAGAATATTTTGCTCATTTAAAAACAGTGTCACAGTCTATAACAAATTTCAGAGAATAAACACAGAAAGACTAGGGAAAGTAAGGTCTGCATGGGCTGCAACTATCAGAGGAAAATCTCATGGACATGGTAGACTTGAGCTTGGCCTTGAAATAAAGAAGACCTGTGGCTATACTGTGCCAGTGGGGTATAGTGGAAAGAGGAGGGGTTTGGGGAACAGGTGGGCCTGGTTTGGATTCTGCTTGACTACTTACCAGCTGTGTGACCTCATGCTAGCTGCTAAACCTGTCTGCATCTAAGTTTTCTCCTGAGAAAGTTGTGCAGAGTTGCCTAACAGGCGCTGTGTAAGTCGTATGTGTAATTGGGTGGAAGACTATGGAAGAGAGCCCGTTAGGCAACTGAAAGAGTGGAGTGAAGGTGTAGGGCACAGGGAAGTGAGGCTGCTGATTGGCTAGTGCAGAAGGTAACCTGGAGAGGAGTGCAAAATAAGGTTAGATTACCGGAGAAAACAGAGGATGTAGGTCACACGTTCTTGAGTTATTCTAGTTAACTAGAATTCAGTTAGCTGGAGCATGCAGTCCTCTGGTGTGAGGGAGTTTATTGTGTAAATGGGCATGCTCTTCATTGTGCTTCAGGTCTCAGCTTGGATATCGATCTTCTGAGTCCTGCCTGTGCTCCTATTACACTGCATTGCAACTGCTTTTCCCATGACTGTCTCCCACTCTAGATGGGTGTGTTTCTTGAAGAGGGCTCAGACTGTGCCTATCTTATTCACTGTTGTATCTGAGCACTTAGCATAGGACCTGGCTATTTATTAAGCACAAAGTAGGTGCTTGATGAATATGGATGGATGAGAGGAAGAGAAAGAAAAGGGAGGGAGACAGAAAGAAGAGATAACTAATCAATAAGCTGGACATGAAGAGAGTCTGGTAGATGAAAATGATAACTAAGCTGGTTGGTAAACAGGGAATGAGAATTGACCTCTCACAGAATCCTGACTTTGGGTTTTGTTTCGAATGGACAGTAATTTAACTTTGAAATGCCTGAGAGTCACTTTACAACTGCAGGCAAGTGCATTTTCCTTAAAAGCCCTGCTCCTCTCTTTTCTACGGCTGTTTTCAATTCCTTCAGTGCAACTGCAAAAAGAAAGGATGCCAGCCATTCCAATAGTCATTTCTTTAAACAAGCAAGCAACCAGGGAGGACCTCTTTCAGAAATATCTGTTTTATGACACCCATCAATTATACTGTTTTATTACTGATTCTAAAATGTATTTTTCATATTTTAATATCTCTGCAATCAGGATGCCTTTTATACTCCATGGTGTATTATAGTTATAAATGGCTCTGGTTTTTATTTCTTGGTCATAAATTAAATAACTGTGCATCTTTTAATCAATATCTTAGATAAACAGAAGAAACTAAGATCTCAGCTAGCTGAGGAGTTTTCTGAAGGTTGACCTGTAAGTTAGTAACAGAGTTAGGAGGAGAACCCTGATCTTCCTCCTCCCGGTGGCTGATGGCTCTGTGCTCCTGATTATGCTTACTTCCCTCTCCTAATCTCATATGTCAAAATTGCATATACATCATGGTAAAATTGTTTTGCGCTCTCAGCTGCAAGAAGCCAACTCTGTTCCAGAATTGCGAAACGATCACTTAGGATACCTGAAGAGTATAGAGTTATAATGATCAGTGCAAGATGCAGGCACGTTCACTGTTGATCCAAGTTCTGTGAAAGGTAAGCAGAAGATGTTTGCCACCAAATTGATTCAGAGAGACTCGGTCCCACCCCTGTGAATGGAGGGGATGCAGCAGAGACACCATGGCAACCGCATTTCCATCATTGTTCTCCTGCCTCTTCTCAGCCCCAGGGCCTGTATAATGAGACCTTGACTCGCCTGGACTGGATTCAATAGTAACGGATTTTATTGTTCAGTGACTGTTTGGATTTTAAAGCCAAAGTGCCCTGGATGGCCTTGCCTGACAATCTGGAAGCCTGAGGGAAGTCAGTCTCTTTATATTATGCATGATTTGAGAGTCCCACAGTCAGTCATCCCTGCTCCAAATAACAAATGGGCAGATAAATACAAGTCTCTGTCGGGAAGGGGAGATTTGGAACCCAGAGGTTTTGTTCATGCTGTTCACCATGAATAGCTTGCTGCAGAACACTCACTGAGTTACATTTAGCAGTTTCCTGCCCCTGTATGTTGTCTTGGTCTCACACAGGATAGTTTATTTCTCATTCTAGAATTTTCCACATTCAAAGAACATTGGCTCTTGTGTACTTAATGATTTCTGTCTGTGCTACTTTGTGGAATTTACTATTTAAATATGTTGGATGAGGTAAAAAAAAAATCCTAGAATTTGCTTGGAATTGGTCATTAGGTTGCTGGGATATTTCCATTGGGCTCTTATACAACTCTTGGCTTGTGGGGACTTGAAAATATCACAGTAGTTGTTTCTATATGTTATACCATAAGAGCAGTCTATAAATCTTTTTCTCTGACTGTATTTTCACCACTGGAATTCTCTAATTCTCTGGAGAATTTAGTAATTCTCCCAGGATTAGACTTTATGGTTCTATAAAAGTTAAATTATCCATTAAGCAATCAACTGGTTTCAAAAGAAAAAAAATTGAATTAGGGGTAGGATTTGGAGACATTAAAATAAATGAATAGAATATTGATGCCTAAGTTAAAGATAAAACTTCTGACCATTCATTATAGCTTGCGCATGTTTACTGAATAGTTCAGTATGGTTCAGTTCAGTTTCTCAGTCATGTCCAACTCTGCGACCCCATGGACTGCAGCACGCCAGACTTCCCTGCCCATCACCAACTCCTGGAGCTTACTCAAACTCATGTCTATTGAGTCGGTGATGCCATCCAACCATCTCATCCTCTGTCTTCCCCTTCTCTGCCTGCCCCAAATCGCTCCCAGCATCAGAGTCTTTTCCAATGAGTCAATCTTCGCATCAGGTGGCCAAAGTACTGGAGTTTCAGCTTCAGCATCAGTCCTTCCAATGAACACGCAGGACTGGTCTCCTTTAGGATGGACTGGTTGGATCTCCTTGCAGTCCAAGGGACCCATAAGAGTCTTCTCCAGCACCATAGTTCAAAAGCATCAATACTTCAGCGCTCAGGTTTCTTCACAGTCCAACTCTTACATCCATACATGACCACTGGAAAAACCATAGCCTTGACTAGATGGACTTTTGTTGGCAAAGTAGTATCTCTGCTTCTGAATATGATGTCTAGGTTGGTCATAACTTTCCTTCCAAGGAGTAAGCGTCTATTAATTTCATGGCTACAATCACCATCTGCAGTGATTTTGGAGCCCCAAAAAATAAAGTCTGCCACTGTTTCCACTGTTTCCCCATGTATTTCCCATGAAGTGATGGGACCAGATGCCATGATCTTCGTTTTCTGAATGTTGAGCTTTAAGCCAACTTTTTCACTCTCCTCTTTCACTTTCATCAAGAGGCTTGTTAGTTCCTCTTCACTTTCTGCCATAAGGTGGTGTCATCTGCATATCTGAGGTTATTGGTATTTCTCCCGGCAATCTTGATTCCAGCTTGTGCTTCTTCCAGTCCAGTGTTTCTCATGATGTACTCTGCATAGAAGTTAAATAAGCAGGGTGACAATATACAGCCTTGACATACTCCTTTTCCTATTTGGAACCAGTCTGTTGTTCCATGTCCAGTTCTAACTGTTGCTTCCTGACCTGCATATAGATTTCTCAAGAGGCAGGTCAGATGGTCTGGTATTCCCATCTCTTTCAGAATTTTCCATAGTTTATTGTGATCCACACAGTCAAAGGCTTTGGCATAGTCAATAAAGCAGAAGTAGATGTTTTTCTGGAACTCTCTTGCTTTTTTGATGATCCAGCGGATGTTGGCAATTTGATCTCTGGTTCCTCTGCCTTTTCTAAAACCAGCTTGAACATCTGGAAGTTCATGGTTCACATACTGCTGAAGCCTGGCTTGGAGAATTTTGAGCATTACTTTACTAGCGTGTGAGATGAGTGCAATTGTGCGGTAGTTTGAGCATTCTTTGGCATTGCCTTTCTTTGGGATTGGAATGAAAACTGACCTTTTCCAGTCCTGTGGCCACTGCTGAGTTTTCCATATGTGCTGGCATATTGAGTGCAGCACTTTCACAGCATCATCTTTCAGGATTTGAAATAGGCCCACTGGAATTCCATCACCTCCACTAGCTTTGTTCGTAGTGATGCTTTCTAAGGCCCACTTGACTTCACATTCCAGGATGTCTGGCTCTAGGTGAGTGATCACAGCATCGTGATTATCTGGGTCATGAAGGTCTTTTTTGTACAGTTCTTTTGTGTATTCTTGCCACCTCTTCTTAATATCTTCTGCTTCTGTTAGGTCCACACCATTTCTGCCCTTTACTGAGCCCATGTTTGCATGAGGGTAAAGTGTCTGCCTGCAGTGTGGGAGACCCAGGTTCCATCCCTGGGTTGGGAAGATCCCTGGAGAAAGAAATGGCAACCCACTCCAGTGTTCTTGCTTGGAGAATCCCATGGACGGAGGATCCCACGGGGTCTCAAAGAGTCGACACAACTGAGCGAGTTCACTTTCACTTTCACATATGAAAACACCTTGCCTGATACAATTATGTGAAAATAGCAGTAAGTGAAACTGCAAACTCTTCTCATTAGAATGGAAAAAATCAAAATTTGACATGACTGTCTTTTCCTAGCCATGGTCCAGAGGTTGGTAGAAGACTCAGGTTAGGTCTATTAGAGTCCTTCCCTTAGGAAATTTGGAATTAAAAAATTCAGTCTTTTTGGCATGACTGCACTTGCAACATGTAAGCTAGGTGTCTTCTGGCCACCTTATTTTTCCTTTGTGGTTATCTGAAGGAGAGAGACTGAGCTGGAGATGAATAAAGGATGTGTGCAGAGCAGAGAGGATGGGTAGAAGGCCTTTCTGAAGGTGTCAGAGGCCTTGTCCTGAAGCATAGCTTACTTTTTGCCTTGTAGTCTTCATGGTGATTTCCATCTTGTTTTTTCTTATTTAATTATGAGTGGGTTTCCTTTATCAGTAACCAGGTAAACAGTAACCAGTACTGTTTAAACAGTAACCAGTAAACATCTATTGTAAATATAGATGTTTAATATGAATTGATATCATTTAAGACTGTCTTATCAGAATAAGCCGAGTCCAAACTCAGTTTTGAAGTTTTCTCTAATTAGTTTAGAAAAGCTTTGAGAAGTAAATAGACTGCTTCATTAAACAAAGAAAAAGGACATCTGATTTTACTTTCTGTATTTGTCCTACTTTTACTATATTGGGTTCTCCATTTGAAAACATTTATTGAGCACTCATGGCTTGAAAACCATAGGAGGGAATAGTAAAACTTAAGATCCTTTGTGCTCATACATCCCCTGGCCTTGAGGATTGTGTGGTCTAGTTGAGAGAGAAAATGCATAGAGAAAAAAATTCTTAAGTATACTACCAAATCAACTGTATAAATACAAATTAAACTGAGCAAACTAATGGCATAAATGCTGAGGGGTGTCAAAGTAATGAGCAGGTTCAAGGGAATGCTCACCAAGGTCTCTTTCAGCTACGCAATGCCATGAGGTTACGTACGACTGATAATTAGATAAGGCAGCACTTCGCAGTAACTCTCAGCCTTGGGGAGCTTGAGGAAATCAGGCCAAAGACAAGCCAAGAATTGAATACAACTTAAATACTGGGAGCGCGTGCTCTTTGGGGCTGCAGTAGACAAGGGGACTCTGGAGAAGGATTTGGAACTTGCCTGAGACAGAGGAAGGCCAGAGAGGAAAGACAGCCTGTCCTCTTCAGGAGGCTTCAACTACGCAAGAGGAGGCAGTAATACCATACCATCTCTACCATGTTATGACTGTTTCCCAAGTTTTCCAAGATTAGATTCTTTCAATCTGAGTTTCAAGTCAGCATATTGTGGATGTTTTATTTATCTTATGTCCTGTCATCATTTGGAATATTCCTTCTGAAGATCCTTTTGTTAATCAAATACCATATAGAAAGAGTCCTTGACATCATTGTGTATTAAGAGATTTTGATGTGAGCTATATCAGCATAAGGGCTTCCCAGGTGGCTCAGTGGTAAAGAATCTGCCTGCAAATGCAGTAGACACAGGAGACATGGGTTTGATCCCTGGGTCAGGAAGATCCTCTGGAGGAAGAAATGGCAACCCACTCCAGTACTCTTGCCTGAAAATTCCATGGACAGAGGAACCTGGCAGGCTACAGTCTACAGAGTTGCAAAGAGTTGAACGCAGGGGATCATCCTCACCCAGGGATCAAACCCATGTCTCCTTTTCCATTGAGATTGGTAAATTCTTTACCACTGAGCCACATGGGAAGCCCATGGACATTATCAGACTCACTGATTTTGAGGTGCTTATTTATCATTTTTATTCCCTCAACTGTCAGCTCCTTGACCACAAGCAATATAGCCATTAAAAGAAAAATCTTATTCTTCCCTGTTTTTAGCACAAGTGTTGTTGTTGTTTAGTTGCTAAATTTTGTCTGACTCTTTGGGATCCCATGGACTATAGCCCTCCAGGCTCCTCTGTCCATGAGATTCCCAGGCAAGAATACTGAAGTGGGTTGCCATTTCCTTCTCCAGGGGATCTTCCCAACCCGGGGATTGAACCTTGTCTCCTACCTTGGCAGAAGGATTCTTTACTGGTGAGCCACCAGGGAAGCCCTTTTAGCACAATAGCTGAGCACTCATTAGCACTGCTCAATAGCTGAGTAGTGGACTCTGAAGTCATAAATTTGGTTTTAAGCATTGACCCTATGAATTCGGGTACGGACCGTTGAGCCAGGTAAATGTCATTGTCTATTAAATGAGGTAATAATAGTTCGTCCCTTATGTGGTTCCTAGGTGTAAAAATGATAAAGTAAAGCACTTAGCACAGTGCCTGGCACACAGTAAGCTCTCGATAAATGGTTGCTATTTATTTTATGTAGTAATAATAAATAAACTGATGAATACATGAATGATTTCAGAGCATCCTATGAGATAGGTCTTATAATAAATATTTTGACTCAGTAGAAGATATTAATCAGAAAATTTTTTAAAACAGCACTATAATTAAAGGCTATAAGATTGGTTTCATCCTCTACCCCACAGAAGATTTCATATTTTCACCAGTGTTCTTAGAAAGGATGGGAAAAGGGCTCCGCATCATGAATTCACTTAGATTTGTGTGTAGCTGGGAACACGGACATGCCTAAGGCTGTACGGCTTACAATGTGGAGTTGGATCTTACTGCTGCTGGAACCACCCCTGAAGTCTAGAGAGATCCCCAGCTCTCCTCTGGATGTAGTGACAAGCACATCTGCAGATTCGAGATGGTACTGGCAGAGGCTGAGCTGTCAGGCAAATGATAAGTCTTTTGTCATTTAAACTCTCATTCATTTGGAGGGTGGGGGAGGGAGAATCGTCCTTTGTGCTGAAGCTGCGATGTCAAGGCAGTGTGTGAGCCAGTCTGTGGATGTGATCACTAAACTCCCTTAGCTCTTGCAACGCAAGTGAGGACCTCCTTTGATAGTGGAACTCTCCTCTTTTTTCGAGCTTCATTTGCAGCAGCAATGGAACTAAGAATAAATTCCATCTCTGAGGCCGAGAAAAGATAATTTAATAAAAGAGGAAATCAGAACAGCCATGTAGCTGCAGCTAGTCAAACTTACCATAATAATGGGAGGGGGCGGAGGGGGTAGTGTGAAAGGAAAACAAGAAAACCAGAAAGCGGTTTGGTTAACCTGTTAGTTTGTTAGGGCTGCCTTAAGAAAGTAACACAAAGCAAGTGGCTTAAAGCAACAGAGACATTGTTTTACAGTTCTGGAAGCTAGAAGCCTGAAATCAAGGTGTCTGAGGGCAAGGAGAAATAAGTGGGCTCATGCTTCCCTGATAGTTCAGTTGGTAAAGTATCCACCTGCAATGCAGGAGACCCTGGTTTAATTCCTGGGTTGGGAAGATCCGCTGGAGAAAGGACAGGCTACTCAACCCAAGTATTCTTAGGCCTCCCTTGTGGCTCAGCTGGTAAAGAATCCACCTGCAATGCGGGAGACCTGGGTTCGATCTCCGGGTTGGGAAGATCCCTTGGAGAAGGGAAAGGCTACCCACTCCAGTATTCTGGCCTGGAGAATTCCAGGGACTGTATAGTCCTTGGAGTCGCAAAGGGTCAGACACAACTGAGCAACTTTCACTTTCATGCTCAAAAGACCCAAATTTCCTGAGGGTTTCAGGAAAGCATTTTTAAAGCCAAGATGAGGGAAAGAGTGTGTGATCAGCCCACACACAGTTCTCGGACTGGTTGATGGGTGAAATAACAGGATGATGTTACAGGTGTTAACATTATCAATTGTTAGGCCCCAGTAGGTCTGGGGACTAATTTCTCATGATCATTAAATAGTTAACTCCTATTTGATGGGAGTTTTAGCATCTGTAAAATAATTCAAGAGATGTATATCAGATCCTGTTATCTAGGTACTTCAGGAAGGAGTCAAAGATTCTGTGACTGCCATATGGCTGATTTACTGTTTAAATTCTTCCCAAGTCTCCTGGCCCAACTCCTATTTTTGTTACTACATTTTCACATCCTTTCACTCATTAATTCTTAAGCTAGATGTTTTGTGACTCAGGGGAGGCCTGGGAGACTACAGTTTTTCTACAAAGAAGCAGCAGGCAGAGGACGTGGGGGGAGGAGTCTGTTCCAGGAAGGTCCCATAAGGTACTGCTTGGTTATATTATCTGTGTCCAAATTTCCCCTTTTTGTTAGGATATCAATCATACTGGATCAGGATCCACCCTCAAGTCCTCTATAAAGATGCTCTTTCTAAATAAAGTCACACTCGAAGGTACTAGGGGTTAGAACTTTAACATATCTTTTTGGGGGACATAATTCAATCCATAACAGTTAATAAAAGAAAGCTTAAGTCATCACATATTTTGAAAGGGTCATGCTTACTGCATTAAGTACACTTTATTTAAGCTCAGGAATTTTTTTAAGTGTTGCAGAATGACCAACTATAAAAGAGGTCAGCCTGAACTCTGGAATACTAGGATGTGAAGGAAGGAAAGGACCTCAGCAAAGAAACCCAAGTGTTTGTCTTAACAGCAGGGAGGACAGGAAGGATATTGCTAACACTTTCTTCAGGGCCTTGGTGCCAGCACAAAGGGACCATCTGGGTGCTTCACAGCTGCTCTGACCACACAGACTGCCTTCCAGAACCAGGATGTTGGGAGCTGCTGGGCTTCTCTGTGGGAACAGCTGAGCCCTGCTGGACTCTGCCCACGACCTCCCACACTTCACATTTCAGTCTTTTCCATGCGGCTGTGAAGGATAGTGGATGCTGAGGGTCTTCTGTCCCTGTTGGAGGATCATGCTGTATGCAGGTATACCACTCCCATAGGATGGTTATAAGAGTTCATGAGCGTGCACGTAAAGCATTAGTGCAGTCTCTCCCAAATAGAAATGCTCAACCACAATTTAAAGTGAAGTTTTAAGTGGAATCAACTATGAGAATAATCAAGCTAGATTGAATTTTAAAAATCAAAGATTTTTTTAAAATTCAACACTTAGGAGAAATGATCAAAACAATGGTGTTTAAGAATGGCTGTTTAGGGTAGGCTAAGAGGTCTTCTGTCCCAAGTAAGTTCTGATTTTTTGAAAACTAGAAATAATTGCGTAACTATGACTCATTCCCTGTGTTGCAAATATGAAGACTTGCAAAATAAATGTAGGGAGGTGATTTAAGGAAACAGGTGTTGATTGATATTGAATTTTTAAACTGAAAGTGACCATCATTGATTTCATTAAGTACAGTAAATTTAATGAGAAAATAGTATTTCCCATTTTACAGAGAAGTGTGGACAATGGAAGTTTCTCAGCAACAAAAATTACAATCAGAATGATTTATTCTTAGCCGTTATATTAAAGTGTTTGTCATACTATGGTGTCTGTATTTAGGTTTGTTACGGTTTTATGGATTAAGAGTTTTTGTTTGTTTTGTTTTTAGATAGAATGTGTTGAATCTTTGGAATTATTTAGAGATAAAAATAATTTTGTAATACTTAAACTAATATTATATATATTTAATTTATTCACAATGCTGTCTTACCTCCATATACAATGATTATTAAAAACTGTCAGTAAGATACAGGAAATGAGAAATGAAGACAGAAAGATCAGAACAAGAAAGATAAATATAGGGAGTGGGCTCAGGGAAATTCTCTCATTTTAAGCTTCCTGGATAAATGCTCTACAATTTCCTGGCCCCAGGGAATGAATATGCTTTTATCTCTGCAGTTCCATGTTTTCTGTAATATGACTTATCATTTGTCCAGTAGATTATAAAGCATTGCTTCCCTGGCCTACAGCACTGAGGCTCTTGTCTTCCTCCCACCCTTGGAATTCTGCCTGTAAATCACTGCATACAGTGACTCTGAGATGAGGCTAACTCCATGTTGATAGTTGCCTGGTATTTTATCAGAGGATGGAAACTTTTCAGTAACTTTTTCTCCTGCACTTCAAAGAACCAAGTTGAGATAAAAAAGTTAACTTCTGAGACCGTAACTGAAGAAAGAGTTCTTTTCTCTCTCTAGCTGATTTCAATGCTGCTTGCTTATCAACAAATGTGTGCTTGGCAGTGTCAAGGCAGAGGTTTGGATTAGGCACCAAAGGCTTCTGGAAGGCAGTGTAAACGTGGGGCTTCTTGGTAGTCTTAAGTCTTTAAAGCCAATTGTAAATTCCTTTTTCTTTGCCCCATCTCCTAGAATTCCTGTCCTGACCTTACTTTCAATTCTTGCGCCTGTTACACTTTAAATTCCAGTCAATGTGGCAGACCACGATTCTTCTGCCATGCCTTGGCTTGCAATGTTGACCATTGCCATGGGCTCCTTAAGTCTAAGGCTTTGCCATGTCAGCTTTGTATTTAAGGTGTGCACTTGAGGCTTCCCTGGTGGCCCAGAGGTTAAAGTGTCTTCCTGAAACGCGGGAGACCCAGGTTCGATCCCTGGGTCGGGAGGATTCCCTGCAGAAGGAAATGGTAACCCACTCCAGTATTCTTGCATGGAGAATCTCATGGAGGGAGGAGCCTGGTAGGCTACAGTCCATGGGGTTGCAAAGAGTCGGACATAACTGAGCGACTTCACTTTCACTTTCTTTTCTTTCCTTCCACTTGGGGGGCAGCCTACAATCGATGTCTCAGTGAGAGGAATGACTGAAGTTGATGAACCAGTTATACTATTTTATTTTGCCTCTAGTTGACTCTTTTTATATTTTTCCTGAGACAGTCCTTCCCCTTGAGTGAAAACTTAAGCAGTCCCTTGATTTTTCTGGTCACTCTTGGTGACCAGACATAAAACACAACACTCAGATAAGTAAGTATAATAATAACCAAATAATTATCAAAACTCCCAACTTGATTTTAAGTTGAGGTGACTCCTCTTTCTCCAATTTGGGATTGTGTAAGTTGCAGGTGGAAAGTCTGTGACTGAGGAATGGTCGTGTGTTCAGCTATTTTTCAAAACACTTGTATTCTTCCTGCTCCATATTCCTATGGAGGCTGGGTCATGCGGGAGGTGAGAAGGAAGAGGGAGCACAGTGTGCACTCTGTGTGGGGTGCCCAAGTGCCATCAGCTTGGCAGGTGTTCATAGTGGACTCTGATTCTTATGGATCCCTGAGGGTTCTTCAGACCCTCCCCCACCAGCCACTGACTATCTCTTGCCTGTGGCTCTGGGGGAGGGTCAGTGTAACCCTTCTCAGGCTGGACTCTAGCTCCTTCGTCAGGCAGTTAGTGGTAGCTCCAGAATTTTTCTGTTATACTCTTCCCTTACATTCGTTCATACCATTCTTCCTTTTGTTTACATAATATATAAATGGAATTAGGGAAAAAAATATGTTCAGCATAAACTATATCAGAGCTTGGGCACTCCCCAGAAGTTTCAGTATATTTATTTGTCTTGAGTTCTCATAGGAACAGATGGTGTCATTGCCCTGAAGACTCTAGACTTGAGTACGTGGAGAATACACACTGTGTCACCAGTGACTCTTACGGTGCTTTTGACTCAGTTGCAAGTTAGTGTTGATTAAAGCACAGCCCACTCAATGAATTGTGCCATTCAAGGCAGTTGAAAACTTTGACCACAGAAAACAAACAAACAAACAAACACAAACATGAGCCAAAGTCCATGAGAACATAGTCTTTAGTAACTTAACTCTTTGTGATTGGGCTTCCCAGCTGGCTCAGTGGTAAAGAATCTGCCTGCCAATGCAAGAGCTGCAGGTTTGACCCTTGGATCAGGAAGATCCCCTGGAGCAGCAAAAGGCAACCTACTCTAGTATTCTTGCCTGGAAAATTCCATGGACAGAGGAGCCTGGCGAGCTGTAGTCCATGGGGTTGCAAAGAGTTGGACACAGCTGAGTGACTGAACACAACTTAGTGATAATCAGCCTGTGATGAGGTATCATCAATTCCATTTGATAGACAATGAAATCAGGTTCAGAGAAGCTAATGACTTGAGTGAGATCATTGAGCAGTATTGTGGGACAGAACCAGAATTCACGGATTTTTTTTACTTCAAATTCCATAGCATTTATACTATACTGCCCGGTGTCTTGAAATATACTGAAATAATAGAAACTTCTAAGGTGCAAATCTGATCAATAACTCCAAACATCCCCGTAAAGATACAGAGGAAGGGAGGCTAAGAAAATGCCTTTGGATGGGAGGCTTATGTGGTTGTGGCCGTGCGAAGGTCACCAATTCATTCCTCTTTTGGCCGAGTAGGTAAAAGAGGACCATTCTTTGGTTAAAGAGCTAAGATCCCTGCCCAAATCTCTAATGAAGCTCTCATTAGCTTTTTGCAAATGAAAGTAGAGAACATAGTATGAAATGGCATGGTCATTGGGAAGCTGTAAAAAAGCAATGACTGTTGTGTGTTGGGTGTAGAAGGAAATCGATGTAGCAAGTAAGAACTTCCTTTAGGGAATTTTCAAAATAAAATAGGAAAAAATATGCAAAGAGAGATTGGTTTCTATTTTTTTTGTTGTTTTAAGATTTTTATAAGACTTAAATATGTTTATAAGCTGGGAAGGAAGGAAGGCACCTAAAATGTTTTTTGGTCATGCTGTGTGGCTTGTGGGATCTTAATTCCCTGACTAGAAATCGAACCTGGGCCCATAGCAGTGAAAATGCCTACTCTTAACCAGTGAACTCCCACCTAAAATGTATTTAGCCAGGAAGGAAGGGCATGACATAAACTTGGCATAGCCTCCATTGGATACAGGCAATAGGGCTGGCCATGAAAATAAGAGAAAAAGCTTTTAATTGAGTCAAGGGTAGAAAGGCGAGCAAGTGAGAGAAATAGGGTGAGATGAAAAATTTTAATGTTCTCTATATAATTAAGGTGACCACAAAATTTATAATCCAAACCAGATCACTTTGAGAGTAAAAGGGGTGCCCAAGATCTGGAAGAGATGTTGGGGAAACAAGCATATGCCAAGGCTAAAGAAACTGTATGGTCACCCTCTGATGGCTTCAGTCTTACAAAATTAAGGCATCTCCCATCTTTTCTTCCCCAAACATCCCTTACTCTATGGCATTTACCTCCTATTTGTTTGGTATTTATTGTTCTATTTATTCTTTAAAATTGTTTTCAAAAACTTTATATACCGTATATATTCATATATATTCAAAGCACCCAACAAAAACTTTTTTTTTGATAACATAGTCTACTGGACCTTTTGAACATGGATCCTCAATAAGAATAAATGTATTTGTTTATAAATTGTATATACATACTATTGAATTGATGTATCATGTCCATTTATGCCCAAAGAGAAAAGTTTAAAAGTGAGATAATGATGTATTAACATATAATATTTTAAAACTGTATATTCATCAATGACAAAATCATTTTGTTTCACATGAAAATATGTAACATACATTAAGGCAATGTTTATAATGTTAGATATCAATACCTCAAATAGGCTTGATAATTCTTTTTGGCCTGACTTTGAGTCAGAGCCCATTGTGTCATCATGATACAAGTGACTTCTCTGGGCCCCATAAACAGCAGTGCATTATAATTCAGTAAAAGCTAACGGATGAGTGTGCAGACCATGGACACCCCAACTGTCATCTTCAGTCCCTCTTCCTTGAATATTTTGTGAACCATGTGTCGTGGGTCACTACTGGATCTGGACTAGCATGGCCCTCCTGACAAGTGTAAGTCCAAAAGAAATATGAATTGTAATGTCTTTCCTATCAAGCTGCCTTGCTCATATTTGGGGGTGCAGGTCTGGACTTTGATGTCATATTGACATTGATTCAAATTTTTACTCTTAACACTTAAAAGTTATGTGATCTTGGACAAGTTACTTTATCCCCTGCAACCCAGCTGGTTATTTGCTGTAAAATGTTGATAATAACAGTTGATTCAGTTTTGTGTGTTTGTTTGTTGGACAATCAACTAAAACAATGGCCATGAGTGAAATCCAGCCCAAAGCCTAATATAAGATGGTTGCTCATCGACTCCCGGGCTGCCTCTCTCCCTCTCTGCTTCTCTTCTTCTATCTTGTTTTCTGGCCCAAGATGATCACACCACTCCCATGCTTTCCTATGTTTGAAAAATGAAAGAAAACAAGAAATTTGGTATATCTGACCAGCTATTTTGAGTCCTTAAACTGATTCTCCTAGAATGGCAGTTAGCAGACCTCTGTTTTGTGTTAGAAAATGAGCAAGGGAACCTCTCAGATTCACACATGCTACATATTTCTCCCAGGACTCATCAGCTAGAAAAAACCCTTGAGGTCACATTCATAGCAAAAGCTAAAATTTCACTAGTTTCGCTGGCCTTCCTCATCTGTTGACAGAGGATTTTCAGCTCCCTGCTTGCCCACCCACTAGTATTTCCAGGACTCTTTGTGGGGTATCTTAAATGGGCTCCCAGCAGTTTCACCCTGGTCACACCCAGTAACACTGGGCAGTTTTGTCCTCCAATTGCTGTTCTGTGTATGGTGCCTCCCTGAAACAGCTCTGCATGTCCTTTGCTGGCATGGGGGGCCCCTTTCTCCACACTCCTTCACTGGCCATTCGAGTCCCTCCCTGTGCTCTGCTCTGCACAGTTAGCAGGTGGCCTGATTCACCAAGAACACATGAGACTCCATAACACCAAATCTACCAGTTTGGTGTTAGAAGAATGTGGAGGTGTAGGAGGTGAGGAAGGTGATATATTTTTCACCCCTTTGCCTAATGTTCTGGTAGGGTATGATCACAATAGATGTATTATACAAATTAGTATAAATAGTTAATTAGCACTTATAGCTCCATCTTGCTTTCTTGGACATATACATGTATCCAGAAGGCTAGAGCAGGGATAGGTCTGAAATGTGTTTGCCAAGATGTACCCAGGATACCTCCTCCATTTTGATAACTAAGCGTTTGTAACAGGATCAGGTCATCTTCACCCTTTCCCTTAGCATAAGCTTCCTACAAGTAGATTTTTCAGCCTCCATCCAGAA
Organism: Bubalus bubalis; assembly: GCF_019923935.1. Lineage (NCBI taxonomy): Eukaryota > Metazoa > Chordata > Mammalia > Artiodactyla > Bovidae > Bubalus > Bubalus bubalis. The sequence goes on along the minus strand of NC_059158.1, from coordinate 98,463,294 downwards.
AACCTTTGGGCCATCAAATTATATCACTATATCCATTTGTGCCTAAACCCTACAAGGGAGTGTGGCTTGAGTTCTGGTTCTAAAGGATTCTTGACATCAAGGTGAGAAACTTTGGTGAGTACTGTCTTTCTAGTTCTCCAAAAAGAAACAGTATTAGCTTCATTCTCATTTTCCCCTTCAGTCTTGTAATTATAACCATCCTCAGCCTAATGTCTACCATTTTAGTGCTTCTGACAAGCTGGATGCTGTGTTAAAGTCTCTAAGTCGTGTCCGACTCTTTGTGACCTCATGGACTATACAGTCTATGGAATTCTGCAGGTCAGAATACTGGAGTGGGTAGCCTTTCCCTTCTTCAGGGGATCTTCCCAACCCAGGGATTGAACCCATGTCTCCCGCATTGCAGGCAGATTATTTATCAGTTGAGCCACAGGAGAAGCCCACACAGCACTGCTGTATGCAGCACTATTTAACCAGATGGAGCATGATTTGCATTCTTACATAAGACTTGCTCTGGCAGACCTGAAACATGGCAGGGGAGCAGAGACCAAGTCCACTATGTCAGGTTCACCCTGTGGCCTCAAACTTTATTAAAACCTACTATACAAGTGAGAGGAGAAGGCAATGGCACCCCACTCCAGTACTCTTGCCTGGAAAATCCCATGGATGGAGGAGCCTGGTAGGCTTCAGTCCATGGGGTCGCTAAGAGTCAGGCACGACTGAGTGACTTCACTTTCATTTTTCACTTTCATGCGTTGGAGAAGGAAATGGCAACCCACTCCAGTGTTCTTGCCTGGAGAATCCCAGGGATGGCGGAGCCTGGTGGGCTGCCATCTATGGGGTTGCACAGAGTCGGACAAGACTGAAGCGACTTAGCAGCAGCAGCAGCATACAAGTGAGAGGAGATACGTACTGAGGAACTAGAGGCATAGATAATAGTTCCACATGAGGTATAGACTGGAGAAACTATAGCATAGCTTGTATAGATTTGAGCCACCAAAAGCATTTAAGAGAGGAGACTAAAAATATCCTTTTGGCTCCAAATGATGAAGCCTTTTGTTTCACTATTACTTTCACAGATTTGTTCTACATAATTCATTTAAAGGGCAAAAGTAACTTATTTTTGCTGCATTGTGCATTTTAATGAAATGCCCTGGAAGCATCAGCATCTCCTTATCTTTCCCTCCTTTGGAAAAAGCAATATATAATGAATACTCTGACACTGAAATGAGTAATTAATATGCAGCTTATTTAGTCAAGTATGAATCAGCATTTTGATGATGTCTTGTGAGGATAGGATTATAACTGGCAGGATTTCTGCCTTAAGGTTGATAATTCTGAATTCTCGAAAGAACAAATGTATTAAATAGTACTGTGAATTTGTCTTATAAAGCATGCAGCCTTCCAAGGGACAAATCTAACTTATAGAAGAGACAAATTGATAAAAACTAGTTAAATATGTACTAGCTCTGAAATATGTAGATCGTTATAAATTTGTGACAACTCTTAAATTATTCAAAACAATAATTTAAAATTATTAAAATTAAGAATTCTCTTCTCTGGTATGTTATCTATAAGATTAGTAGATTCTTCAATATTCACCCACCATTTCTCATTGACCTCTTTATAATTCAAAGTGCTGGTTGACTTTTTCCAGTTACTTGATTTGTTAGGATTTGTGCAATGCAGAAGAGGCAGTTTGATCCCTGGGTTGGGCAGATCTCCCAGAGAAGGAAATGGCAACCTACTCTAGTATTCCTGCCTGGGAAATCCCACAGACAGAGGAGCCTTGGGGGCTACAGTCCATGGGGTTGCAGAGTCAGACATGAAGTTAGTGACTGAACAGCATCAGTGCAGTTCTTAGAGAAGCTGTCTCAGCCACACCTAGTTTGGAATCCATGTCTCTTTCATGGACATAGCTTGTTCTCATCCTCAGAAACACATTTAATTTTTGAACTATTTATGTTCTTCAGTCTAAATTATCTTCTTATTTCTCCATCAAATTATTTACCTCTCTGTATAGAAACTCTGCTTCAACTTCCACAAAGTTCTTCCTGATCAATCCTATGTGACCCTAATGTCTGCTCAGAAGGATTTATCAAGTGTGTTTTTTGGAACATAACTCGTCTAGGATGCTCTGGGTAAGAGTTTTTATAAACAAAGAACTGAGGGAAATGTCAGTTCTGTTTTACCCCTCTGGGAGACTTATAGCATGTAAGTCTCTGCATGTAAGTTTCTGCTGTAAGAAGCTTATCTTGATTAACTTATCTGATCACACATTTATATCCTTAGGAGTTGCGATTCTGTGGACTGGCCTCCAGGATATAGCAGTGATAAATTGGTGTTAGGGTTAAGTTAGCTGATATCAGTTTCAGAGTATTGAGTCATTTCTTTACAAATTGGTATAAAGTCCTTCAGTTTTGCTGTCCCATCACCCTGAGCACCTGCATGTACACTGCTCCAAGTGGGCTATTAATTCACATCAACAGAATGAAAACTAGAACATTCTTGTGATAGATCTGAAAATTGCCATTCCTATTTGGATCTGAAAAGACTACTCCCATCTTTATTAATAGGCTCTAGTGACTCCGTCTTAGGCTGACCCCTCCTGTTCCTTCCTTAATTCTCTAGTCGCCACCTTAGTTACAAATGCTGCTGAACACACTCAGCTTCAAAGCCTTGTCACGGGCCTTTCATTTAGTCTGGCCTTTTCCGGTTGTTCAAGTCACAGCTGGTAATGATGGGGACCAGATGATGCCCTCGCGGCACATGAGAAGTTTTTACCAGGATGTGGTTTGATGGTTTTGCTTGGGTATTTTGTTGTTGTTATTTTTTCCTTTGGAATGTGAGTTGTGGCCAAGAATTTTTTCCTTGATTACATTTTTGCTATCCCTCTGCATTTGGAGAGTTGGAAAAGATACAGAGAAATGTAAGGAACACGCCTGTGAACTCCTCAAGCTAATAGACTCATGTAGGGTGACTTTTAGTTGTGACCTTTTGTCTATTCAATAAATGTGCTTTTATTATGTCCAAAGCATCGTGCTGACATCTTGGTCTTACCACTTTTACCAAGGCATCATTATTCTAGATCATTAAAATCATGAATGTTTATATACATAATTCATTTAAAATTACAGGAGGAATGCCCACCCTTACACTGGTGTTCACCTGATAATGTGGTGGAGTTTGCATGAATTTATGATCACCGACTGCAGTACACTGTGCACCACATATAGGCTATTACTGTTTAAAATATTTATTGTGTTTTTCTCAGAGTAGAATTGTTGCACATTCATTGTAGAGAATTTGAACAATATAGAAAGAAACTAAAAATCATCCATGACCTCACCATCGTATCCATCTCACTCTTTACTTCAGGGTTGTGAAACAGCAATGGTATATGTAAAACTGACACTCCAGTAGTTAATTTCATGCACTAGACATCATAACTAGACAGTCTGTTAATAATATTTGTCAGACTCAGAACCCGGTTATGATTTCGTACTCAGTGGTTCTAAACCTTGCAGCTACCTAGTCCTGAGACTGAGATGTCTTTTTGTTTCTCTCTTTAGGTTATCTTCAGTCCACAGACTTAGAACTGTGCATCTCTCCCGAATGTATATCTCAATCTTGGCCACTCCCTGGAATCTAACTCACGGGCCAAACTGCCATCTTAACATCTCCATTTAAGCAAGTCTAACAGGCCTCTCAAACTTAACAAGGTCAGCACTGAACCCCCGATGTTCCTGTCTCCAGATTTTTCCCAGGCAGTTTTCCACATCTTACTAAGGATGATACTAAGGAGCATCACATCCACCCAGGGGCTCGAGTCAGAGTCTGAGTTGTTCCTGATTGCTCTCCTTCCTTCCCCCTTCCTCTTGTCTAGCTTACAAGAGTCTGGAAAGAGAAAGATTTGGGGGTGATGCCAGATTTCTCTGGGCCAGGCCATTATTGAAGAATGTAATTTATAGGGGTCAGTTCTCCCTATGCTAGAAGCAAATGGAATCCTGTCAGCTCCCATGCTGGGGGTAGGCATGACTTTGGCAGAACACATGTTTTCCATATAGGAAAAAAAGGCAAAACCCTTATGGATGACCCAGCAATATGGAGCTGACTTCAACAACTGCTGTTTTTGGCAGCAAAAATCAACCCCACAGGATGGGATCTTCAAATGGGGGCCTTCTGAGTAGCTGCCAATAGAGAGTTATTCAGCAAGCTGAGCAAAAAGCAGAATTCTCTGTGAACCAAGAAACTGAGAACCTGGGTCGGCAGAGGTCAGAACTCAGAACAGTAGGTTATCTTCTTGGGTGATAGGTTAATCCATTTCCCCTCCTCTTCCTTAAGGCTCTTGCTGGAATGAGCTGTTGGGTGGGGATGGGGCACTGATTTAAAAAGTGGGAAGAAGGGAAGGTAGGGAGATGTGGGTGCAGGGCTCCTTCAGAGGGACTGTTGCTCAGGGAGTGTGGTTTGGGTTTGTACAGACTGGGGGACATTTAACATCTCTGATCCTTATGCCAGAAGTAAATGAGAGTAAAGGTCAGAAGTGACCATGAGTCGTTGTGATAATCAAAAATGTCTCTTCATAGTTCTATGGATCTGGAGCCATCCCAGCTTCCATGGAGTCTCTTGAGAGAATCTATTAGAAAGGGCTTCCCTGGTGGCTCAGATGGTAAAGAATCCACCTACAATGCTGGAGACCTGGGTTCAATCCCTGGGTTGGGAAGATTCCCTGGAGGGGGACATGGCAACCCATTCCAGTATTCTTGCCTGGAAAATCCCCATGGACAGAAGAGCCTGGTGGGCTACAGTCCATGGGGTCACAAAGAGTCAGACATGACTGATTGACTAAGCACATCACAGCACATTAGGAAGCAAAGAAATCTTGAGAGAGATGTGAAGGAGAGATGTGTGTGTGTGTTTGTGTGTATGTGTATGAGGTTGGTTGATACATTGATTGGTGAGAGAGCACTTTTTACCATCTAGGGTGGTCAGATGTAGGATATGGAGACTCTTGGAATCAAGAGCAACCTTTGCTTCAGGATCCTCAAGGATCCTAGGACAGGGCACAGTGTCCATCACCAGGATCCTAGGGGAGAACCCCTGCATCCTCAGCTGCCAGGGAGTTCTGGGCCCCAGGCAGGATTAGATTTCTTTTGCCATGTGCATCTAAAATCCTATTGGAGTAGGATTCTGTTACAAACACTTAAATAGCCAGTGTGTGTGACACACAGGAACATCTGTGATGTCATTTTCTCTGTGTTACATTCCACCGGCCTGAGTAATACTACCTAAAAAACATATGTTCTGGTTCTCTGAAGCCTGTGCTTAAGACCAGGAATCACTTTGCTGATCACACGGGTACAGGGATAATCTTAGACTCAAACTTGTCTTGAGTATTTAATATAAATACTCCAACATGCAGCATCACTTTAGGCTGGTTATTTTACTCCTCTGAACCAGTTTTCCAATCTGTAAACTAGGGCTTTTGATACTTTATAACATGGTAGCAAAGGATGGATAAAATGATTATGTAAATTATCTGATACAGATTTTGTTACTCTCTAAAGCTTAATTCCCAAACTAGCCAGATAGTCCTGGAACAAGGAAAACTGCTTTTGACTCAATGACCTTATATAGTTTTATAAAACTCTACCTTCTTTGGGTGCTTTCCAGGTTTCTTCTTGACCTTCTTGTAATTTTGCACAGTCATCACTACACTGCTCACAAGAATGAGCCTTACCCTCATCCAGGTAGGTTACATATCACACTACAGTTTAACCTGGAGCAGCAGACGATACGGGGATGTGAGCAGAAGGGATTCGCGAATTTTTTTTTTACAACCAAATAAAGGAGGAAGTATACATGTTATACATGTATAACATGTATACATCTGATGCCAATTTTATTCTAATAAATTGGTTGAAACCAAAAGGAAGGGAAAAAAATATATACTCTGCACTGATTCAGGCAGCACCCAGCACCTGTACTCCTCATTCCGTGACTAAGCATCTGTTTACTGTCATGTAACATAATCTTGCTGCCAGATACTTTTAAAGATCTGTGAAAAACTCCATTAATTGGAGAGATTCCTTACGAGGCTTGCAGAAGTTACAGAAGTCAAGGATGTCACTAACAATATAAACATTAAGATGATAAAAATGAGGTTTGGATCCAGGAAGTCAGATGGCAAAATGGAACAGGCTCTTAAGGGAGCCTCCTTTTGGTGCTGTTCTCTCTTCACTGTGTCCTTTCTCGTTTTGACAGCCTCATCTCTTTTCCTCAATCCCTTTCTCTTTAGTTTCTTTCTTTTCTTTAAGCAACACAGCCCCTATACTGTCCTCCGTCCCCTGATGTATCTTGAACACTACTAATATTCCTGTATCACAAAATGGGTATTAAAAGTATCTTTGTAATACAGTTTATATGGAACATGAACCTAAAAAAATAATTACAGGAATTGCTGAAGCAAAAAAATGCACTAAAGTCCCAATGTTCTCATTTACTAATTAACCTAGACAAAGGCGCACTTTCCAAAACTGCTTTCATTTCATGTAAGAGTGCTAAAATTAATGAACTATTCAACCAATTTACCTCAGCTGGAGTCTCAAAACTGTGGTACCTAACTCTTAAGAGAAGCAGGTTTATTTATTTTTTAAATAAAGCAGAAAAACTGGGAAATGAGCCTGTGTCTTCTGCCTCTTTTCCAGTATCTTTTGTCTTGGCTCCAAGGTTAAATATACTCATCGCAGACACAGGCACAGGCATAGATGACCTCATAGGGGCTGAAAAAGAAATTAGAAACTGCAAGATAGGTAAAAAACAAACAAACAAACAAACAATGGATCATTGCTAAGGTTTGTGTCATATTTGAGCAAAGTAATAATAGTTGAGCATTCATTGGATACTCACTCTATATGTGTGAGCCCCTGTGCTGAGTGCTTTTCAGGCATTATTTATCTATTTCTCATGCAGCTGTAAAAGGTAAGTAATGATAAGAGCAAATACCCAAGTAGCATGTATTACGTGTTAGGTAGAGTTCTAAGCACTTTGTAAATGTCAACTCATGGAATCTTTGTAACAAGCATGTGAGATATGTACTGTTGGTATTCCTGTTTTACATATAAGGCGATTGAGGCACAGAGGATTTCAGCAGCTTGTCCAAGATCATAGTTGATTATTACTGGATCTAGAATTTGAACCCAGGTAGGGTAGATATCAAACAGTGCAATGATCACTAAGTGATAGTGCTTTTCGCCTAGTTTCTCTGAAGTAAAAGGGTGATTGGTGTTTTATACCTAAAGTTTTTGCATACTTGATACTCAAAGTTGATGTCTTCTCAGTTGCCAAGATTAAAATTGTTGAAGAGAGAAAGAAGTCTAAGGTGACCACAGCCAGGGCAGGAGTTGGGGGTAATATGTGGTGAAGATGGGTGAATATGTGCCCTGTGAAAGCAAAAAAGGTGAGAGAAAACAAAAAACATGCACCCTACTTAAGTATGCCCTTTGTGTGACTTGACAGTTTCTTCAGCCTTGGCCCGTGAAAGATTCATTCTGAGTTGTTTGGTAGCTGCACTGTGTCCAAATAGCCATCATCTTTTATCTAGACTGTATTCCTAACTGCTATTCCTGTCCTTCTAGCATTCTTTCTCCACCCCAAGAGGGAGCTTTTAAAAGTGTAAATTATGAGGATTCCCTGTTGGAAATCATCCAAAACCTTCCATCTTGCTGGGAATAAAATGCAGACTTCTCACCCTGGAGTTTAGGGCTCTATATAACCTGCCCTTTGCCTAACTAGGTGGGGTATTTTAGTTTTGAAAAGGACATTACAAAAAGGGTATACATTACTTAGCTAAAAATGTTCTCCTTAATATAATAATCTGTGCTATCAGACATAATGGGGAAATTTGCATCCATATGCTTAGTACTTTTCAAAGATTTAACTGAAAAAAAAAATCACACTTTTTTTTCTCGAATAGCTTTTTACTTCCAACATTTGCCCCATGCACTGCCCTATAACTGGAAAACTCACAGTTGTAAAATCATAATTTTTATGATTATGTAAAATCATAATGTTTCAATGTACTAATTGTATGAGGTGGCCAAAGTACTGGAGTTTTAGCTTTAGCATCATTTCTTCCAAAGAAATCCCAGGGCTGATCTCCTTTAGAATGGACTGGTTGGATCTCCATGCAGTCCAAGGGACTCTCAAGAGTCTTCTCCAACACCACAGTTCCAAAGCATCAATTCTTTGGCGCTCAGCTTTCTTCACAGTCCAACTCTCACATCCATACATGACCACCGGAAAAACCATAGCCTTGACTAGACGGACCTTTGTTGGCAAAGTAATGTCTCTGCTTTTGAATATGCTATCTAGGTTGGTCATAACTTTCCTTCCAAGGAGTAAGCATCTTTTAATTTCATGGCTGCAGTCACCATCTGTAGTGATTTTGGAGCCCCCAAAAATAAAGTCTGACACTGTTTCTACTGTTTCCCCATCTATTTCCCATTGATGCTGGGAGGGAGTGGGGGCAGGAGGAGAAGGGGATGACAGAGGATGAGATGGCTGGATGGCATCACTGACTCGGTGGACGTGAGTCTGAGTGAACTCCGGGAGTTGGTGATAAACAGGGAGGCCTGGCATGCTGCAATTCATGGGGTCGCAAAGAGTCGGACACGACTGAGTGACTGAACTAAACTGACTGAACTAAGTCAAACATACATATCAAGTCCTTCCTTTAAAAGAAGTGATACCCCCTACAAATTGGGCTTCCCAGGTGGTGCTCTGGTGTTTCCAGCAGTCATGTATGGATGTGAGAGTTGGACCATAAAGAAGGCTGAGCTCCAAAGAATTGAAACTTTTGAACTGTGGTGCTGGAGAAGACTCTTGAGAGTCCCTTGAACTGCAAGGAGATCAAACCAGTCAATCGTAAAGGAAATCAACCCTGAACATGCATTGGAAGAACTGATGCTGAAGCTGAAGTGCCAATACTTTGGCCACCTGATGTGAAGAGCTGATTCATTGGAAAAGACCCTGATGTTGGGAAAGATTGAAGGCAGGAGGATAAGAGGGTGACAGAGAATGAGATGGTTGGATGGCATCACCAACTAAATGGACATGAGTTTGAGCAAATTTCAGTATGTGAACTGAGAACTTCCAAATGTACAATCTGGATTTAGAAAACTCAGAGGAACCAAAGATCAAATTGCCAAAATCTCAAAGATCCACTGGATCATTGAGAAAGCAAGGTAATTCCAGAAAGGAAAAAAAAAAAAAAAAAAAAAAAACTACTTCTGTTTCATTGACTACTCAAAAGCCTTTAACTGTATGGATCACAACAAACTAGAAAATTCTTAAAGAGATGGGAATACCAGACCACCTTACCTGTCTCCTGAGAAACCTGTATGCAGATCAAGAAGCAACAGTTAGAACTGGACATGGAACAATGGACTGGTTCAAAATTGGGAAAGGAGTACTTTAAGACTGTATATTGTCACCCTGCTTACTTAATTTATGTGCAGAGTACATCATGTGAAATGCTGGTCTGGATGAATCACAAGCTGGAATCAAGATTGCAGGGAGAAATATCAATAATCTCAGATATACAGATGAAACCACCCTATTGGCAGAGAGTGAAGAGGAACTGAAGAGCCCCTTGATGAAGGTGAAAGAAGAGAATGAAAAAGCTGACTTAAAACTCAACAACGGTCCCATCACTTCATGGCAAATAGATGGGGAAAAAGTGGAAACAGTGACAGATTTTCTTTTCTTGGGCTCCAAAATCACTGCAGACATTGACTGCAACCATGAAATTAGAAGACGTTTGCTCCTTGGAAGAAAAGCTATGAGAAACCTAGACAGTGTACTAAAAAGCAGAGACATTGCTTTGCTGACAAAGGTCCTTATAGTCAAAGCTGTGGTTTTTCCAGTAGTCATGTACAGACATGAGAGTTGGACCATAAAGAAGGCTGAGCACCAAAGAATTGATACTTTCGAACTGTGGTACTGGAGAAGACTCTTGAGAGTCCCTTGGATGCAAGAAAATCAAACCAATCAATTAATATTCAACCTTTCATTGGAAAGACTGATGCTAAAGTTGAAGCTCCAATACTTTGGCCACCTGATGGGAAGAGCCAACTCATTGGAAATGACCCTGATGCTGAGAAAGGTTGAAGGCAGGAGGAGAAGGAGTTAAGAAAGAATGAGGTGGTTGGATGGCATCACCAAAGTTAATGGACGTGAGTTTGAGTAAACTCCAGAAGATAGTGAAGGGCAGGGAACCCTCAGTCTATGGAGTCATGATGAGTCAGACACGATTTAGCCACTGAACAACAACAACAAAACAGGACTAGCAGGAACTCTATGGGGAGCAGGGTAACTGGTAGGTGTGAGAAGAAAGCATGATCAGGGAAGTTTAACAGGAAATATTTCTCTAAATGATCAGCTGATTCTCAGAATGATCTGTTAAAGTGCATGTACTTAAGTACTCTTTCAAACTAAGCCAGAGTTTAGAGACATATTGGGAAGAGAGAAGCCTGACCAAAGACTTGTCAAGCCATAGTTCAGTGGGTAATGGACAATTGCAAGCCCTTGGTCAAAGGAAATTGTGAGAAAAGCTTAATGTATTTTGGTAGAGACACTGTGGACTGGGCTCTGCCTTCTGCTTTCTGTGAGAAATATGTAAAATGAGAAGCTGGCTTCTGTGTCTACCCTTTGGAAAATAATTGTACTTACAGAGTTAGTTGGGAGAATGTGTGAGTTTTCCCTGGCCTTTTTGCAAAAGAAGTCGTAACTCAGAAGACCATCTAGAAGAACAAATGGACTTTGGCTGAGAGAAGCTAATGGTATTGCTGTATTCTTAAAGTCTGAAAAAGGGTAGAAATGTGTTAATCTTTAGGGAAGGAATAGCATGTTGGAGATCCTCAGAGATTGGGGACTACAAAGAACTCATAAAGGTGCTTCACAGAGGACAAATTAGTTTTCAGCACTTACCAAGTTCAGAAAGCTCTTGTGCCAAATCAACACAGCAGTACCAGTTAGGTATGAACTTTGCTGTACCCTTTTGCTTTCCTTGAACTCCTAGATGCCACAAATCAGTGAGCATAATGTATAAGGAAGCAGAGAAACCTGGCTACTGAAAGGTTTTAAATTAAAAGTAAAATTGACTCCAAAGAACCAGACAGGAATGGCAATGGCTTGGAGCAAGGAAAGCCTGTATGCCAAAGTTTGGGAATATTCAACCCACAAGGTAGATTACCTAATTGTGCGAATGTCACTTATCTAAAAATGCTGTCAAGTGAAGGATAAAATTTCAACATATGTGCAACATTTTTATGTGTTAAAAGTCATTGTCAAAAGTAATATGTCCTTTAATCACTACTAAGGCCTTGTCACCTGCATATTTCCCAATCCTGTAATGGAAACAATGATTTCCATTGGAGAATGGAATGAACAATGATTCCATTGGAGAAACAATGATTTTGTTTGGAGAATATTTTTGTTAACAATTGGTTAATATATAGTTTAGACTGTTTAGAAAATGGTTGAGAAGCATGGAAGCCAAAGTAAGCAAATGGCTGAGTCATCTGTTAGGATCCTCAAACCTTTTTAAATGCCTTTGGCTGGAGTCCCAATTAATAGAGTCTGATGTGATGACTAATCGCATCAAGTCTCCTTCCATGACACCAAGTACTCCTAGGACTGCATCTCATAGAAGCTTCCTGTAGTTCCTCTCTATAATATTTTGAAATCTTAGTATTGATTTCTTCCTGAGGGGCTCCCCTGAGATATCACAGTTAGCTCATCCAGTGCCAACACCCAGCTCACTTGAGGACAATCAATGAAGTATTCCAGTCCTGATCAAATCACTTGTTGTTTCTGTGATTATGCAGCCTCCCAGACTGGGAGCAATCAGGCAGACAATTATCAGGACGTTGACATCAGTCTCATCAGTTACCTGCTGTGACCACCACAATTCTGTATATTAATAAGGAAAAAATAGCCCGCTGATTGTCATTTAAATTACATGAGGATATATTTGTCTTTTGTATCTCCAAGGCATTTAAATGCGATGTAAGATCAAAATTCATTAAAGAAGGAGAAGAGATGTTCCAGCAAACATTTCCCAAGAGGCTGACTATAACACTTGCATGGTGGAGAACATAAGTACATTTTGTGCTTAGTCATTTTCAATGTGGAACACAATTTAATCCAACCAGTATTTATTGAGCACTTACTATGGGCTAAATATTGTGTTAGGCCTTGCAGGAAAAAAAAAAAAAAGAAATGTGGGGATCACAAATTTCAAGAGTCAATCATTGAAATCAACATGTAAATAAATATAATCCAAGGCAGACTGTAATATGATGCACAATAAGAACCACAGAAACTTCTAGCCTGAAAAGACCACAGTACGTTGGTGCAATTAGGAAAGTCCTTGTGGAGAGGCAAAATCTCTGGGTAAGCTTTTTAAAATATAAAAATGGGAAGAAAGGAATTATAAGTAGAAATACGTGCAACAGCAAAGGTATGAAATGGTTGTGGCTGCTGCTGAAAGCACTCCTACCACATCCTACAGGAAGATCATTTTCCAATGCACGTTGGTGGCTTCTCACTTCCAGCTCTGCAAATTTCCTGAGAGCTTTCTTTGCTTATGGGGTGTGCTCAGTGAGTGTGCAATGCAGGCCAGAAGGACCTGGCTGTGGGTGGGAATGTCCTAAAGAAAAGGGAGATGCAACTTCGAGCTTGTTGTGTAAGATGGTTGCAGTTTAGGTGAAAGCTGCATATGACATTCATGAAGCAAAGAGCAACATGACCAAAAGTGGAAGAAAGTAGGAACGATTTGTGTGGGCGACGGTACATATAATGGGTTGGTAGAAGCAGGAATCATTAAAAGTAGGTTTGGCAAAGAGAAGTGACAGGTTTTAGCAAGGAAATGATGTTTAGTACAGTATTGTTTTAACAGGTGTCACTTCCCCCGTTCCAGATCACTGGGGATCCTCTGCATCATTTACGTGAGAAGATGGTAGGTTGGAGCTTGGAACAATGTTTGGAGAACATTGCCTCCCCTTGGAAGCTAAAGCCCTGGCCAATCTGAAGAAAGTAAAAACCATTCCCAGTTTTGCTTTGCTATTAGGAGATAGAAAAAACCTTGAAGATGGCCTTTGAGGCTCCAGGAATCAGGTTTCTGCTGACCTCCACACCTCTATCCCACCTTCTTCACTTTCTCTTCAGCTTCCCCCTTTCCTTCTCTCCCCTCATGTTCTTTGTTTGGCCTCACTGGCCTTGATTCAGTTCCTTACACCAACCAGAAGCCTTTGTTTGCGTTATTTCTTCTGCCCAGAAGGCTCTTCCCCTTCACTTCTCTCTTTGACCTAATTAACCAACCTCTATCTTACAAACTGATGCTCATATAAGACCTTCTAGTGCAAGCTTTCTCATACCCCCTACACCAAATGTCCTGTTAATCTCACAAAACGCCCCGTGCCTCTCTGTTATAGGAGAGAATCTCAGTCTGTACTTATTTATTTATTTGACTGTTTTAATGTCGTTCTCTCCTAACCAAGAGGAAAGAAAGCACGTCTCTGCTCACCATTATATCTCCTGCACTATCACAGTGCCTGCCAGAGTTAACAAGTATCTCTTGGATTTATGTGTGGTTGAATGAATGAGTTGGTGAGTGAATAATAAGAAATCCACTCAAAAGTTTGGTCAAGTTTGATACCTACTTTCTCATTATTATCAAATTGAAAAATACTAGTTACTTGTTTTATTTAAGAGCTTCCTATGTCTTTCTTCAGCCAGTTAGCTTATTTTTAGAACTACTATTCATGAGTTGGAAAATCAATTCTATAGCTACCTTTATCTTTTATTCCTCTGAGCCTTGCTTGTTTTAAAAATGAAGAGAGGAAAGTAAACACTTCAATTTTGTGGTTCAGTTCACATTTCAATTTTTCTCTTCTTTCTTTTATTCTGAACATTTTAAATGGTTTGAAAAACCAAGCTTTTGCATTATATTGCTCTTTTCATCTACAGATTTATAAGAACTTTAAAAACATGTATTAATGCTTACAATACATTTCAAACTAGAAAATACAGCCACATTAAATCTCCTTTAAGATATAGTTGCTGTTAACAGGTTCACAATATGGCAGCAACAATTTCAAATACAAATTAGGGGTTTTGATTAAACCCTCTAAACTGTCTAATGGTGAGTTCCTCCTAGAGGCACCTATCATTTTAAATCCAACAATAATGACATCTCTTCAAAGAATACATGGATTTAGGAAGCTCTAGCTTGAAAACTCAAGGATTTAAAACATTTGCAAATAAAAAAAGGCAGGATAACATTTACTCTTCTATTTCTAACTTCTCTAGAAATGTTACTGGATTTTTAGCCTGACATTTTCCCCTAATATATACAAATAAAGCTATAAATTTTCCTTCAAGCACAAGTTTTTGCTGTACTCTGTGAATTTTGATATACCATATTTCAGTTATTTTTTCACTTCCAAACATTTTCTAATTTTCATTGGAATTTCTTTTTTTGACTCATGTGTTCTTTACAAATGTATTACTTAGTTTCCAAACATTTAACCATCTTCTAGTTAATTTTTAATGTTGTTATAGATTTCAGTCTTAATTCCACTCTAATAAGAGAACATTGTATGATTTCAGTCTTTTGCAGTGTAAGACTAGCTGCTTGGTTTATATGTACAATTTTTTTAAATGTTCTGTGGGCATTAAAATGAATGTTCTTAAATGTTATTATACATACGTGAATTAGATAGTTTATTAGTTGTGCTAATTCAAATATTTTATATCCTTCCTGATTTATTTTAATCTATTTTGTTACTGAGAAATGCTTAATAAAATCTCTAACTACACTTGTGAATTTGCCAAATTTTATTAATTCTGCCAGTTTTTACTTAACATATTTTGTTATGCTATTAGTACATACATGTTAAGAATTATATCTTCTGGGAAGATTGGCACTTTCAACATCATAAAATGTCTCTATCAGTTTTCTTTAACCTCTTTTTTTGTGATTTTAACATAGCTATATTAGGGTGTCTTTTTTGTGGAAGAGTAGCTTTATATGCGTGTTTTTTTTTTTTTTCATCCTTTACTTTCAACTTGTCTCCTTACATTAAATGTGTTTCTTCTAAGCAGTGTGTAGTTTTTTGTTATCCGTTCTTACAGTCTTTGCCTTTTAATTAGAAGATGTGGCCTGCTTACATTTAATGTATTTGTTGATATATTTGAATCTTCTCTTCGTCCCACCTAATATTCATTGCTGGTTTCTCCTTTCTAGTTA
Source organism: Bubalus bubalis (assembly GCF_019923935.1). Taxonomy (NCBI): domain Eukaryota; kingdom Metazoa; phylum Chordata; class Mammalia; order Artiodactyla; family Bovidae; genus Bubalus; species Bubalus bubalis. The sequence continues at coordinate 98,447,984 of NC_059158.1, read as the reverse complement.
TCTTTTGGGTGAATGTGACAGAATCTTTTATTTTCCCACTTGTTTGTCTTTGTCAGCTTGTCAATACAATCTTTCATCATCCATTTAGTGGTTACACTAGAGACTACAATATACATCCTTAACTTTTATAGTGTCATCTTCAGTTTAATCATTTTAAACTTCCTAACAATATATTAAACATATTAAAATTATATAAAAGTATATATAAGTAAATATATTATATAAAAGTAAATATATTAAAACACTTGAACTCCATTTAAGTCCTTCCTTCTCTTTATGCTATTCTTGATGTGCATTTCAATTCTATATATATTTTAAACCTAGCCTGTCATTTTTACTGTATTATACAATTAATATTAACTTAGATTTTCCTCACATATTTACCCTTTTAAGTGTCTTTGTTTCCTGCAATTCCATATCTCCAACTGAGATAAAAAGTTTCCTACTTTAAGGACCTTCCCTAGTATTTCTTTCACTGTAGGTCCTCTGGTGGTGGAAAATATTTTTTGATAGAAAATATATTTATTTTGCTTTTAGTTTTCTTCTATGCATTTTAAAAACTTTTCATTTTGAAGTAATTATAAATTCACAAAAATTTGCCAAAATAGCATAGAGATTTGATATAACCTTTATCCAGTTTCCTCCCATGGTTATATTTTGCATAATTGTGATAAGCAGAATTTTAGCAATGTCTCCTCAAGATTCCCATCTCCTGATTATTTGAGCACTAACCCAGGTACTGCTGTGAAGGAAATATGCCAATGCCATAAGTTTATGGATCTTAAAATAAGGACATTTATCCTGGATTGTCCAGTTTGACATAATCTAATCACTTGAGCCCTTGAATGCAGAGAAAATTTCTCCAATTGAAGTCAGATGTGGTGGAAAGAAGAAAACAGAGGATAAATGAAAGCAGAGAGAAAGGTCAGAGAGATTTGGAGAGTGAGAAGTACTTGACCTGCAACTGCTGGCTTTGACAATGAAGAAAGGAGTCCATGAGCCAAGAAATACAGGTAACCTCTGGAAATTAATAATGACCCCTACCAATACCCAGTAGGGAAGCAGAGGTTTTCATCTCACAATCACAAGGAACTGAATTCTACCAATAACCTGCATGAGCTTGAAAGTGGAGTTAACCCAAAACCTCTCGAAGGAATGCAACCTTGCCAGCACCATGATTTAGGCTCCATGAAACCAGGAGTAAAAAATCAGCTGAGCCACACTGTGCCCAGACTTGTGACCCAGAACTGTGTGATAATAAATTCCATTGCTTAAGGCCACTACACTTGTGAAAGTTTTTACTGAAAAAATAAGAACAGTAATGAAACGTATTAAATTTAGTAAATTGATAGTGGTGTGTGTGTAGTTCTGTGACATCTTATCACACTTGTAGCTCCATGGAACCACCAATGCAATAAAGATATAGAAGAATCCTATCACTTCTAAGATCTTCCTCATGTTACAGCCTCTTTACAGTCACACCCCTACCTCCCATACATTCCTAATCCCTGGCAACTACTACTGCCTTCTTCACCTCTATACATTTTAAAGTTCTGATCACTTGTCGTTTCAGTCCATTTCTCTCTGTTGTTCAGATTGGGGAACTTCTATTGTTCTATTTTCAAGCTCACTGATTTTTTTCTTTGTCATTTCCATTCTGCTATTGAGCTCATCTAGTGCTTTTTTTTAGTTTAGTTACTGATTCTTCTTAATGTCTTCTATTTCTTTGCCAAGGTATTATATTTTTTCATTTGTTTCAAGCATGTTTGTAATTACTTATTGAAGCATATTTATGATGGCTGCTTTACAATTCTAGTGAGATAATTACAGCATCTATGTCATCTTGGTGTTGGTGTCTGTTGATCGCCATTTCTCATTCAAATTGAGTTTTTCTGGTTCTGATTATACCAAATGATTTTTAAGTATAACTGTATGTTTTGAGTATTTTGTTGTGAGACTCTGGATCTTAGTTAACTGTGTGCTTTAGCTGACTTCATTTAACACTGGGCTGGTGGGGAAAGAGGGGCGTTACCTCATTACTGTCAAGTGGGAGTGGAAGTCCAATCCCCATCTAACCTCTTTTGACACTCTAGCAGGGGAAGGATTCTTCATTACTGCAGGACAGGGTTGGAAGTTCTGTCTCTATACTAGGTTTTCATGATATCACGCTGGCTGGGGAGGGCAAAGATACTTTATTACTGCTTACTGTTGGTCTCCATTGACACTGACACCATAGCGCAGTGGGTGACACCAGAGAGAGGTTGGCCTCATTGCAATTAGTGGTAGTAGAATTCCTGATTTTCTGCTAGGCCTCCTTTGACACCAGCCCATTGAGAAGTGTACCTGATTACTGACTGGTGTGGGGGAAGCACAGGTCTTCTACCTCACTTGGTTTCTACTGACACCACAAGTAGAAGGGAACTTGTTACCAGTTGATGGGAATATAGGGCCCTGCTTACCACTTGGGCTTCTCGGAATCAGAACCCTGGGAGTTGGAGCCACTCCTAGTTACAGCCACATGAGGTGAAAATCTAGGCTCCCCAATTATCTTGTGTTGGTGGGTTGGGGTTGGGATTAGGTTTTCTTGTAGTCTTTAGTTTGAGTAAGATAATTATTGCATAAACGTTTTCTGTATTGCTAGTCATTTCCTGGTCTTTTTACTAGAAAGGGCAGGAATTTTTTAAGACTTTGTTGCGTGTGCCCATTGGTGTTCTAAGTTGCTTCTTTAGATTGTTCGTTTGATTTTTCTTTTTCCTCTGTGAAATAGTTGTTGATTCAAAGTTTGAATGATTTTATCACAGATTGCCAGAAATGGAAGATAAAAATCTTTGCCGTGTCATGAAGGCTATGTAAAAATTTTTGAAGATATGAACTATCTTAGTTATCTCAAAGCCAAAATTTTTCAAGGGTCAAATGCTCCATATTTTACATTCATATCCATTGATAAAATATTTTTCTTTTAGCTACACAAGTCATTAGGATGTGTTCATAATAAATATTTGTTCACTTAATTCTATTATTTAAATGTGTAATACTCTTTAAAGTAAAATAGCATTTTTCTTGATATATATATCAGACATCATGAGGGAAGTAAAGCAATCTGGCAACAAAAACCTTCTTGGTCAGTATTTAGAGCCAAATAAAATTATATTCTTTTTCATTTAATATTTATAAAAAAATATTCTAGTATCTTGTAAGTGACAGTGGAGAGCATATGAGGGCAGAAAGATATAGCATCTTTCTGCCTAAAAATCCTTTTGGCTAAATATTCTCAAGTATATTTTTCAGGTATTTGTTTGTGCTTTCTTTTCAGGTAGGGAAAGTTCTGGAATAGGTACCTAATCCTAGCATTTTCTAAATAACCTAGTCATCTAGGAATTGTTAAAAAAAAAAAAAAAAAAGAGAGAGAGACAGTTCGTAATTACCTCAGAGATTTTTGCTCTTTGAAGTAGGAAAAATGGCAATACGTGCCAGATTCAAAGTGCTCTCCTCCTCCTAAAATTCTCCTAGATCATCCCCATATAAGGTCACAATTCTCTGTGAAGTGAATTACCTTATGTTGTTGCACCTTTTCAGATTAGTGGTTAGAGGTGTGGGCTTTGGAATCAGACAGAAATTGTCTTAAACCTGAGCTCTACCACTTAGTAGATACTGAAGAGCTTCTTTTGCCTTCCAAAACTTATTTCTTCATCTAAACCAGGCAATAAATGTTATAATAATTAGAGTATGAAAGTGTTACACTTAGCACACTATTAGATCTGCATACTTTAGCCTTTTATTTATGATTATAAGGAAAGAAAGAGAAATAACTATATCACCTAGAATGTCTTTCTTTGGAACCTCTTCAGATCAGATCAGATCAGTCGCTCAGTCGTATCCGACTCTTTGCGACCCCATGAATCGCAGCATGCCAGGCCTCCCTGTCCATCACCAAATCCCGGAGTTCGCTCAGACTGATGTCCATCAAGTTGGTGATGCCATCCAGCCATCTCATCCTCTGTCCTCCCCTTCTCCTCCTGCCCCCAATCCCTCCCAGCATAAGAGTCTTTTCCAATGAGTCAACTTTTCGCATGAGGTGGCCAAAGTACTGGAGTTTCAGCTTTAGCATCATTCCTTCCAAAGAAATCCCAGGGCTGATCTCCTTCAGAATGGACTGGTGGGATCTCCCTGCAGTCCAAGGGACTCTCAAGAGGCTTCTCCAACACCACAGTACAAAAGCATCATTTCTTTGGCGCTCAGCCTTCTTCACAGTCCAACTCTCACATCCATACATGCCCACTGGAAAAACCATAGCCTTGACTAGACAGACCTTTGTTGGCAAAGTAATGTCTCTGCTTTTGAATATGCTATCTAGGTTGGTCATAACTTTCCTTCCAAGGAGTAAGGGTCTTTTAATTTCATGGCTGCAGTCACCATCTGCAGTGATTTTGGAGCCCCCAAAAATAAAGTCTGACACTGTTTCCACTGTTTCCCCATCTATTTCCCATGAAGTGATGGGACCAGATGCCAGATCTTCATTTTCTGAATGTTGAGCTTTAAGCCAACTCTTTCACTCTCCACTTTCACTTTCATCAAGAGGCTTTTGAGTTCCTCTTCACTTTCTGTCATAAGGGTGGTGTCATCTGCATATCTGAGGTTATTGATATTTCTCCCGGCAATCTTGATTCCAGCTTGTGCTTCTTCCAGCCCAGCGTTTCTCATGATACTCTGCATAGAAGTTAAATAAGCAGGGTGACAATATACAGCGTTGACGTACTCTTTTTCCTATTTAGAACCAGTCTGTTGTCCCATGTCCAGTTCTAACTGTTGCTTCTTGACCTGCATACAGATTTCTCAAGAGGCAGGTTAGGTGGTCTGGTATTCCCATCTCTTTCAGAATTTTCCACAGTTCATTGTGATCCACACAGTCAAAGGCTTTGGCATAGTCAATAAAGCAGAAATAGATGTTTTTCTGGAACTCTCTTGCTTTTTCCATGATCCAGAGGATGTTGGCAATTTGATCTCTGGTTCCTCTGCCTTTTCTAAAACCAGCTTGAACATCTGGAAGTTCATGGTTCACATGTTGCTGAAGCCTGGCTTGGAGAATTTTGAGCATTACTTTACTAGCTTGTGAGATGAGTGCAATTGTGTGGTAGTTTGAGCATTCTTTGGCATTGCCTTTCTTTGGGATTGGAATGAAAACGGACCTTTTCTAGTCCTGTGGCCACTGCTGAGTTTTCCAAATTTGCTGGCATATTGAGGGCAGGGCAGCACTTTCACAGCGTCATCTTTCAGGATTTAGAATAGCTCAACTGGAATTCCATCACCTCCACTAGCTTTGTTCATAGTGATGTTTTCTAAGGCCCACTTGACTTCACATTCCAGGATGTCTGGCTCTAGGTCAGTGATCACACCATCATGATTATCTTGGTCATGAAGATCTTTTTTTGTACAGTTCATCTGTGTATTCCTGCCACCTCTTCTTAATCTCTACTGCTTCTGTTAGGTCCATATATTTCTGTCCTTTATCGAGCCCATCTTTGCATGAAATGTTCCCTTGGTATCTCTAATTTTCTTGAAGAGATCTCTAGTCTTTCCCATTCTGTTGTTTTCCTCTATTTCTTTGCATTGGTCACTGAGGAAGGCTTTCTTATCTCTTCTTGCTATTCTTAGGAACTCTGCATTCAGATGCTTATGTCTTTCCTTTGCTCCTTTGCTTTTGGCTTCTCTTCTTTTCACAGCTATTTGTAAGGCCTCCCCAGACAGCCATTTTGCTTTTTTGCATTTCTTTTCCATGGGGATGGTCTTGATCCTTGTCTCCTGTACAGTGTCACGAACCTCTGTCCATAGTTCATCAGGCACTCTGTCTATCAAATCTAGTCTCTTAAATCTATTTCTCACTTCCACTGTATAATCATAATGGATTTGATTTAGGTCATACCTGAATGGTCTAGTGGTTTTCCCTACTTTCTTCAATTTAAGTCTGAATTTGGCAATAAGGAGTTCATGATCTGAGCCACAGTCAGCTCCTGGTCTTGTTTTTGTTGACTGTATAGAGCTTCTCCATCTATGGCTGCAAAGAATATAATCAGTCTGATTTCGGTGTTGACCATCTGGTGATGTCCATGTGTAGAGTCTTCTCTTGTGTTGTTGGAAGAGGGTGTTTGCTATGACGAGTGCATTTTCTTGGCGAAAATCTATTAGTCTTTGCCCTGCTTCATTCCATATTCCAAGGCCAAATTTGCCTGTTACTCCAGGTGTTTCTTGACTTCCTGCTTTTGCATTCCAGTCCCCTATAATGAAAAGGACATCTTTTTTGAGTGTTAGTTCTAAAAGGTCTTGCAGGTCTTCATAGAACTGTTCAACTCAGCTTCTTCAGTGGTTGGGGCATAGAGTTGAGTTACTGTGATATTGAATGGTTTGCCTTGGTAACAAACAGAGATCATTCTGTCGTTTTTGAGATTGCATCCAAGTACTGCATTTTGAACTCTTTTGTTGACCACGATGGCTACTCCATTTCTTCTAAGGGATTCCTGCCACAGTTGTAGATATAATGGTCATCTGAGTTAAATTCACCCATTCCAGTCAATTTTAGTTCGCTGATTCCTAGAATGTCGACGTTCACTCTTGCCATCTCCTGTTTGACTACTTCCAATTTGCCTTGATTCATGGACCTAACATTCCAGGTTCCTATGCAATATTGCTCTTTACAGCATCGGACCTTGCTTCTATCACCAGTCACATCCACAAATTGGTATTGTTTTTGCTTTGGCTCCATCCCTTCATTCTTTCTGGAGTTATTTCTCCACTGATCTCCAGTAGCATATTGGGCCCCTACTGACCTGGGGAGTTCCTCTTTCAGTGTCCTATCATTTTGCCATTTCATACTGTTCATGGGGTTCTCAAGGCGGGAATACTGAAGTGATTTGCTAACTCTGACCACAAGGAATAGCACAGTACAGTAAGGCCTGCTCTGTTCTATTCTTGCCGGGTAATTTATTTAAATTTAAACTAGAGGAGTGATGAAAGAATGAGATTTATTGCAGTCTTTATATTTTGTGCTAGAGATAATTTTTTCATACTTACCACTTGGTAGTATCTTTATCAGATAACAGGAGAAACTTACCTCCCCACGTCCCAGTTGGTGAAGAAAAATTTTACATTTGAATGTCATTGCTGGCAATTATCTTTTGCTAACAAAAGAAGCTATAGCCTTGTGAATGTGTTATAGAGATGTTATATATATATATATATATATATGTATATGAATGTCTGTAGAGCTGATTGGATACACCTGTTTGGTTCACCCCTTTAAGATGGGAAGTGGGGCTGGTGTTCAGTGTTGCCTATAATAGTTTGAGGACGAGACTTTCTTAGAAGAAGGCTGAGAAACTAATGAGTGAATATCTGATTATTGCATAATAATATCTTTAGTAGACAATGAAGGGCAGTCTCTCTGATAACTGTTCCTTTGAGTTCTGAGTCTTTTATTCCTTACCTTTTGGAAGAACTGTTCATCCATGTAGAGTCTGGCAGGGAGAAGGTATTTCTCCCTTACCTTTGGATTAAAATTCCATGTAAAACAACATCCCAGTAGCTTTACACAACAAATATTTTAACTGGATCTGCATTTTTTAAAAACTATTCTTATTGATATGTCAATAGATTTTAAAGAGAATACTCAAGTTTTAACCTTGTTTTATCTGAGTTGAATATAAAAGCAACTTTATTGAGATATACTTTCATACCTTTTTGAAATGTGAAGTTCAATGAGTTTTAACAAATGTATACACTTCCAACCAGTCCATTCTGAAGGAGATCAGCCCTGGGATTTCTTTGGAAGGAATGATGCTAAAGCTGAAACTCCAGTACTTTGGCCACCTCATGCGAAGGGTTGACTCATTGGAAAAGACTCTGAGGCTGGGAGGGATTGGGGGCAAGAGAAGGGGAGGACAGAGGATGAGGTGGCTGGATGGCATAACTGACTCGATGGATGTGAGTCTGAGTGAACTCCGGGAGTTGGTGATGGACAGGGAGGCCTGGCATGCTGCGATTCATGGGGCTGCAAAGAGTTGGACACGACTGAGCAACTGAGCTGATCTGATCTGATCTGATACACTTTCATTGGAGAAGGACAACCTGGCAACCCACTCCAGTATTCTTTCCTGGAGAATCCCATGGACAGAAGAGCCTGGTGGGCTGTAATCCGTGGGGTCACACAGAGTTGGACACGGCTGAAGTGACTTAGCACACAACACACATACACTTTTACAGCCACCACCACAATCTATATGTGTGTGTGTGTGTGTGTGTGTGTGTGTGTATATATATATATATATATAAAACATCTCTATAAGCTTCCCCACTCTAGTCCCAGGTAGCCATTGATCTCTTTGTCTCAGTATAGATGTGGGTTTTTTTTCCCTTTCCTACAATTTTATATAAATGATAGCTCATTTGTACTCTTTTATTCTGGCTTATTTTACTCCATGTACCAATTATAAGATTCATACATATCATGGTACAAATCTGTAGTTTATGCTTCCCTCCTCTCTTTTTTGTTACATAGTATTCCATTATGTGAATGTACTATATGATGTGTTTATCCATTTACTTGTTGAAGTACAGGATTTTTCCAATTTGGAAATATTATGAATAAATCTATAACACTATGAACATTTGTTTATGAGTTCTTTTGCTGTTGCATTTTCCCCACTGACAGTTACATAAGTTTTATATATGGAGGAAACACTTCAAAGAAAAGCAAGAGGAATTGTACATGATATAGTTACAGCTTTCTTGTTTTCATTATTTAAATGTTTTCCTCTATTTCTGAAGATGGTGTGATGTTAGCCTTTAGGTGCTGGAAATATGGCAAAATGCAGTTTGTTTGGTAGTTACTGTGTTATATCAGCTACCCAGGACCCGAAGGAGTGGCTACATATTTGGGGGTTGTTTCTGCTCCTTTTTCACACTTCTCTCTCCTCTAGAGAGAGGTGATATGGTTGGCAATGTCATGCCTGAGAGGATGTAGGTATGTGGAGGATATTCAGTACTTCCTTGAAGATTTTAATGTTTTTCACTGGGAGATTTTCTCAGCTTTAGTTCCTTTTACAAGCTCTTATTCACTACCCCCTCACCCTGTGTTCCCTTAATCATTAGCCTCAGCACTGAAGATACTAGGAAAAGGGCCAAGAAAAACCAGCTTTAACACAGTCAAGTCACACATTTTAAGCATTCCTTGATTTTACCTTCACCTGTGAAATATGTGAGATCAGCCTATAGTCCACATAAGAAAGGACTTAATTCCAAGAATCAGGATGTATGATATACTTGCTCTCCAGATTATGGTGACATTCCAACCGTTCTTAAACTTGGGGTTTTTCTTCATCTAGTTCCTTTGTGCCTTTCCAGTCACTTGAATTCTTTTATTTAGGTTCTGACTATCATGAATATCACCCCGAAATGCCTTCTTACTCAGTTATTCAGACCTCAAATACAGCAGTGTTCTTGGAAAGTATTCAAACCTTCAGTAAAATGAAGCCTGAGAATCTAAGACCAGTAGATACAGCAGCATGCAGACCTTCAACCCTGCTTATTGTGAATGATCTAGAGCAGTCAAAGGAGAAGTATATCCCATTGAGGTAGCAATTACTGAGCTCAACAGCCTACTGTTAAGATATTAAATTAAGGCCAAATAAGATGTCTAACCAAACGGCCTCTTAAAAGTAGTGACTCACAGACTAATTGATGTGAGAATCAAATAAATATTATGAAACTCCTTTAGGGGGAAGGAATTCATTTGGATTTAAGTTTCATTTAATGGAATTCACTGAACTTCTTCAAAACTTTCCATAAATTGTCCAATAAAAGGCATGAAGTCTTGAAAGAGTTTAAATCATCTTTTAAAAGGGGATGAAGAAACTCTTTCCCTCCCACCACATGAGAAGAGGAATATGGTGCTGTAAATTCCCCTGTAATTTGAGTTATGGGGGCCTGAATTTGGAGGAGAATGTCTAGTTAAAAGAGCACAGGCTGGCACAGAGCTGCCCAAGGCATACAACAAAGTGGGACTTCAAGAGACCTTACCAGGGACAATTGAATGGAGGGATGTTACTCTGATGCATTAAACAAAATATACCAGAGTAACTGTTCATTCAGTGAGCCTATGGTTTTGTTTTCCTCATAAGAGTGTACTGGTTTTTTGAGTTCTTTTTTTCTAATTTGCTCTCCAGGTTTTATTTTTAAGCAGCTTATAGGTTGCTGTCTGCTGTATATTGACATCTTAATAGGTCTAGAATTTTTAAATTTTTGTGTGCAATACACAACCCTTAATTAAAGCTACAAGTCATATGAAATGATAAGACAACGAAAAAAATAGACAACAGGAAAAGACCCTCATGGCCTCAAATAGTTGAGCAGTCAGACATAGTGATTAAAATAACTATCCTTTCAAGAAGATCGAAGACCAGATTGTGGATTTGGGGAGAGCCTAGTAACTCTTACAAGTCTAAGAATTTTAAGAATTATAAAATTGGAAGATGTATTCGAAATTGAGAACTCAACATGTGAGAGTAAAAGCAGATTAGATTCGGCTGAAGAAAAAAAATAGTAACTGGAGGATAGGCCAGAATAAAATATCTAGAGTGAGACTCAGGGAAACAAAAGAATGTGTGAAAAAGAAGAGACGGGCAAAGACATAGAGTAGACACTAAGAAGATCTCACATGCATGTCATTAGAATTCTAGAAATAGACAATAGTGTAGAAGCAATACTGAAGTAATGTCTGGGAATTTTCTAAAACTAGTTAAAAACTTCAATCCTTAGCTTCAGGTTCTACATATTGTATCCCTAGGCATTATCTGGTTTCCTGAGTGACTGTCAAAGGGTCAGATAATACAGTTTACTAGTGCTGGAGAATTAGTTGCTCATGAATAAAACTTAGAACAGTAAGAAATGGAAAGTATCTAAGAAGGTAAATTCCCCCTCTGTTCTTTCTTCCATTGAACAGTTCTAGGTGTGATTCATTCTTACAATTCCTATACAGAAGGTATAAAGCCAGAAACTTAACTCAGCTGCTGAGCAGCCTATTATGTTTCTTGGTAGCTTGATGAAATATGGTAACACATTTCATTTCTTATGTATTTTCTTGCCTCATTTTCCTTTTCCACATCCATACTGCCTTAGGCATACACTTCTCAAAGTAAAGCATGCATTTCCTAAACACAGTGTTGATGGAAAAATACCAGTTATAAAGGAATATATATTGTAAGGTTCCGTTTATGTAACACTCAGATACAGGCAAAATTAAATTATCATGTTAGAAATCAGTGATTCTAACTGATAATGATAGTGATTACTTTTGAGAAAGATGAAAGAATAAAGACAAGACGTATGGGCTATTAGGGAAACTTTTCTGTGGTATCTACAATTTCCTATTTTTTTGGCCAGAATAGTATGTGTATTAGTGTTTAATTTATGAAAATGTGTAGAGTGATACGTTTATTTTTGTATTCTTTTCCATGAATATATCATGATTTATAATAACAATTTAAATGCCACAGTAAAGATGGTTTTACGTCTTTCAAAATACATAAATGACAATTTTTGATTCCTTGTAGTTTCCATGTTTTACTTTATTTTTGCTTATGATTTTAATGTAAAAGCAAAGGAAGCAACAAACACATCTTTGTTAAGACTACTGTTCAACAACTTATATGGATTATTTCTGACTCTCACAGTGTTTTGTTTGATCAGTGTTATCACCATTTTATAAGTGAAGAAAGTAAGACTCAAAAAAAGTTAAATGATTTCCTCGGAGCATTCTACAGTACAAGGAGGGATCTGAGAAAGTCATGGAAAAATGAACATGCAAATATACACTTAAATGAGCCAGAAAGCAATAGTAATGTGTTCCTCCAGTTCACTGCTGCTGCTGCTGCTAAGTCGCTTCAGTCGTGTCCGACTCTATGCGACCCCATAGACGGCAGCCCACCAGGCTCCCCCGTCCCTGGGATTCTCCAGCCAAGAACACTGGAGTGGGTTGCCATTTCCTTCTCCAATGCATGAAAGCGAAAAGTCAAAGTGAAGTTGCTCAGTCGTGTCCGACTCTTAGCGACCCCATGGACTGCAGCCCACCAGGCTCCTCCATCCATGGGATTTTCCAGGCAAGAGTACTGGAGTGGGGTGCCATTGCCTTCTCCTTCAGTTCATTACTTGTGCCTTATTAGCTAAATGTGTGATATTTTAACAATAAATTATGTGCAGTTTTTATCTGTAGAAGTTCAATTTGGATCTGTTTTAAAAAATATTTTCCATGTTTCCATAATCTCAAGCTTTCCTCTGCCTTCTTGAATATATGGAATGGAATTATAATAAATATTTGACCTTTAACTATTTTCTTGGTGACTTTTCTGGTGGCTCAGCTGGTAAAGAATCCACCTGTAATGTGGGAGAACTGGGTTCAATCCCTGGGTTGGAAAGATCTCCTGGAGAAGGGAACAGCTGCCCACTCTAGAATTCTGGCCTGGAGAATTTCACGGACTATATAGTTCATGGAGTCACAAAGAGTCAGACATGATTGAGAAACTTTCACTTTAACTACAAATTCTGTCATTTATGTTATTCCTTCATCAGTTTCAATTGACTGGTCTTTTTCCTCATTGTGGTGCTATTTTCTTGCTTCTTTTTCACGCCTGATAATATTTTCCAGGACGTCACACATTGTAAATGTTTCTTTTTGGGAACTAGATCTTTCTGTATTCCTACAAACAACCTTGAATTTCATTCTAGGACACAGATAAATTGTTGAGAAGCATTTGATCCTTCCAAGGCACTGATTCTTGCTTTTAATCTTTATTAGGTAAGACCGAGGTAGCCTTTAATCTAATTTTATGCAACAACTGAGACGAAACCCTTCTGAGTTCTTTACCATGGATTACAAAACTTTCTTATTCTGACTGGTGGGAATATAAACTGGAATGCAAACAAGTCCCATCCCTGGGTGTACTTCAGTGATTTCCCTCCTCCTTCTGGGTGCTTCTCTCCCTGGCCATAGATACTTTCCTTATATGCATGCACTGATCAGTATTTAGTTCAAGACTTAAGAGGGACCCTCTCCAGATGTCTGGAACTAAGTCTCTGTAACTTTTTTTCCCCCTAGTACTCTTCTCTGTGAATTACAGTGTCTTGGTCTCTCTGGACTCCCAACATTGTCCTCTCAACTAAGGGTGACTATTTGGGTCTCCTCTGCCTCCACTGCAGCCTGGAAACTCTTTTCAGGCAGTATGTTAGGGTATTTATAGGGCTACTTCTTTTTTTTCCCCTTCACAGAGATAATCACATTGTGCATCCTGAGGTCCAATGTCTGAAAACCATTGTTTATATATTTTGTTTCTTGTTTGTTTGTTTGAGGCTGACATATAAAGCCAGTCCTTGTTATTTCATTTTGACTAAAAGAGGACATCTAATGTGTTTATTTTGATTGTACCTTGTTCTGTGTTCTACAAGTGAAATAAATATGTATCTTGTTACATGAATTGGGAGTCATCTCTCCGCCTAGTAACTAATGGCAAGTATTCTAAGTGAAGTTGTAGTATACTTTGTAGGTATGGAAGTCTGCATTGACCTGTGACACACGTTTTCTATCTACTAAGAGCAAGTAGCCCCATTCCTTTTCCTCATCAGCTCTTCCAAAATATTTATATATTGCTGTTGCTGTGTTTTTATGTTCAGTTGCATCCTACTTTTTGTGACCCACCCCCCCTCCCCCGGACTGTAGCCTGCCAGGCTCTTCTGTCCATAGGATTTTCCAGGCAAGAATACTGAAGTGGGTTGCCATTTCCTTCTCCAGGGGATCTTCCTGAGTCAGGGATCAAACCCACTTCTCTGTGTCTCCTGCATTGGCAGGCAGGTTCTTACCATGGTGCCACCTTGGAAGCCCATTGTCGTTGGGCAAATACACTGAACTTGAACATCATTTGATTGTTAGTGAACCATATGATCCATCTAAACTATTATATGAGTCCTGACTCTAGCCATAAAATAAGCAAAATTGATAATCTGTTGGGGAATGCACTAGGAGCTCTTACGAACATTATCTATCGAAATTTCGTAACAATCCTAATAGGCAGGATTATACTTATTTTGTTATCACTGATATTTATGCCAAATACCTGAGTAGATAATAAATACTCCAAATCCAGAAGTTATTATTTCAATTCTTGGTGTCTAGTTAGTACCACATAAACAGATTATGAGTAAGCTTTCCCTTACCTTGATTTTTGATATTTAATGATATCAAAATTACCTCAAGGAGAATCTAAGGTAAAACTCATATGGTAAAAGTTAAGTGTGCATTCATGCTATGCTATTTGGATCCTATTTACATGATTCCCTGCTGCTGCCTGGCAGGAAAGCTAGTTCCAGGAAAGAGTTAATCCTTCCTTTGCAGCTGCTGCTGCTAAGTTGCTTCAGCCGTGTCTGACTCTGTGTGACCCCATAGATGGCAGCCCACCAGGCTCCCCCGTCCCTGGGATTCTCCAGGCAAGAACACTGGAGTGGGTTGCCATTTCCTTCTCCAGTGCATGAAAGTAAAAAGTGAAAGTGAAGTTGCTCAGTCGTGTGGGACTCTTCACGACCCCCTGCAGCCTACCAGGCTCCTCCGCCCATGGGATTTTCCAGGCAAGAGTACTGGAGTGGGTTGCCATTGCCTTCTTTGAATCCTTCCTTTAAGACAGAGTTTATTCTCTCAACTTTTTTTTCCCCTCTTTTCACTGCAGAAACAGGCCTATTAATTATCATTTTTGAATCAACATTATGCAAGATAAAGCAGTTCCAACTTGCAAACTGATGAAGTTTGGCAAATTCAGTGCAAATTTCCAGGACCATGTTTAAGCACAGTGCACCTGCCCGTACCTTGACTAGAACTCATACGTTGCCAGGTGCACTTTATCAGACTTTGCAGGGCTGAGAGCCAGAGCTGGAATGCCCCAAACCCCAAACAGGCCTCTTTGCATGTGGAATTCCTGGCACGCAGACTTACAGGTGTTACAATATAGACACAGCTTGTCCTTAAGTGGGACTGATAAATGAGCTCAAATTTCCTCTTTTGTTTCTCTTCCCCTGGCTTCAGTTGCTTTCAACCATGTCCTTCTTTGCCCAGTGCTTTTTCAGTTGCTTTCCACTCATCCTTCCATGCCCAGTGCCTTTTCCTGCCCTTTGTCTACCACAACTCTTAGTTCAACTGGGCTACAGCAAGTGGAGCAGATTCATTATGGAGAAAAACCTAGCTTCTGTTCACTTGTTACCTAGTTAATAACTCATCTTTACCAGGGGACACATTGATTGAGCCAAGCTAAAGAGGACGTTTCTTAAGGAGGCCAAGAGGCACCATAAAATCTTTCCCACATCCCACTCTACTGAAGTAGTTGCCAACTCTATTCTTCCTGCATGGAAGGCCAGTGTTTGTCTTATTTGCAGTCTCAAAAGTACGATCTGTTATCTCACAGGCATTTCCTTTCTGGATCACAGTTTAATAAGCATTTACTGTGGGCTTATTATGTGCTTGGCATTGAGTAAGAAGTTTCACAAGTTTCTTTATATGTCACTAAGCCTCAAAGGCAACTTTGTGAAGTAAATATTTTAATCCTCACTTTATAGATAAGAAAACTGACAGTCAAAGAGGTTAAGTGACTGTTGAAGTCCTCCCAGTAAGCCGTAGAGCTAAGACTCTAACCTCCATCTGGTTCTTTCCACTGCACACAGTTTGGGAGCAGAATTAATTAATATGAAGATTCATAGGCCATGTGCATTAAGCTGCCCACTTACACTCAGCAGGTCTATTATAAGAACATTATATTTATAAAGTGCAGGATTATACATGCAGCTTGCAATCAGATACCTACGGGAATCAAACTACTTAGTTCATAGTGCTTTGATCTTAGCCAAGTAAAGGTCTTCCCTGAATCCATGGAGCAAATTGTGAGGCATGCTCCTGAGAGGTACCTAAGAAGAGAGAAAGAATATTGAGAAGCTTTGAAAACTAGATAGTTGGAGAGAATATTTGATGATGCAGCACAAAGATTTATTACAGTATAGGTTGAGTTTGGTGGAAATATTACAACAGAATGACTTAATGGTTGTTCATAAATGCATTCAGCTTCCTTATTTTTGCTGCATGAAGAAATCTTTTAACCATTTTAACTTCAAGTACCATTTTAACCTCAAGTTCCTTTTGCCTTTTTGTATTCATTATTTTGGGAGTTGATGTCTGGTAGAGATAAAGATAAGATGAAGAAAAGAGGGACACATTGCATATATTTGCAAGCATTTTAGTGGTTTAATCTGTTCAGCAGTGTATTGCTCAAGGAAATTCCTGTAGGGATATCTGTAAGCAAAATGTTTTAGGAAATTGTTAGATTTAGAGTTAGAGAAGTTCTTGTTATATTTTTCTTAAGTTGAGGTAGGAAAGTAGAGAGACTGACAAGTATTTTCCTTTCTTTATCTTGTCCAGAAACTTGTAGAAGTAGTATGTTATAGAACAATTCAAATAAATCAAAGGTGAATCTCAGAAAGAGGATGCCCATTCCCACCTTCCTATCCCATCCTCTCTGTCAACCTCACTCCTTTCCCCCAGAGGTCACCTTTGTTAATAGTGTGTGGCATTCCAGGCATCATTTTTCCTAGCCCTCATAAACACACACACACACACACACAAACACACCTGGCACAACATATGTCATTCAATCAGACCTCATTATTCATTAATAAGGTTTCAGTACAGTGTTGATTCATTCATATCTTTTACTGTAAAATCTAATTAACCATCTCCCTCGCAGAGAAAACTGATGAGACCTGAGAGAAAGACTCAGATGATTCAGGCCAGGATTATTTGGTTCACTTGCCTTTCTGATTAAGCAGCTGAGTTACCAGGTCACTGTGTCTCATTCAATTGCATTTATTTTGTCCTTACATCTTTGATTTTAGTGATTTTTCAAGCCCCTTTTTGCTGCTGCTGCTGTTGATTGGGGGAATTGAAACAGTAGTTGTACATGTCATGGCTTACTGTGTTTGTTTTTGTAGAGAGAAGGACCCAAGAGGTAAATCTGTCTTCTAAGTATTTTCCACCACTGTGGACCATTTTTAGAAAGTGGCTGTGATGAAAGTTACCAGCCTAGACTCTTTTATTAGCCCCTCCACCCTGCGTGACCCAATTCCTTCCTTTGTTTATGCCACAAGCCTTATAGTTCTCCCTGTCTTCTAACCTCTTCTCACACTCCACATCCTATATGCATCTGGAAATGTTGTGGGCTCTACTTTTCAGATAGAAACTTACAATCTGACCACTTCTGACCACCACCATGGTTGCTACTTTAATCTAAAGCTCCGTCATCTCTTGCCTGAGTTTCCCTGCTTCTCCCTTAACTCTCCTACTGTCTATTCTCAAACCTGCCCTAGAGTAATTACTATATTTGCTACTCCTTGAACTGGAAGCATCAGTAAAACCTGAGAGCTTATTAGAAATAAAAATTTCTAATAAGAAATAAGAATTTCTTATTAGAATCTCAGACCATGCTCCAGAACTTCTGAATAAAAACTTGTATCTTAACAGGATCCTCAACTATCACAAGATTATCCGTGGTGAAAGATCATTAAAAAAAGCCTATCAAGCAACCAATAAAAATAAATGAAACTTTGAATCCATAATGGACCAAAACCTGTAAAATGAAAAAAAATTACCAAAAAATAAAATTTAAAAATTTGAAAAATAGATATAAAAATGAAAGCCCTAATTTTGTATAATTTGACTCAGTGGACCTAAAATTTATCTGTCAATCTGCTGTTCAGTTCAGTCCCTCAGTCGTGTCTGACTCTTTGCGACCTCATTAGTCGCAGCACGCCAGGCCTCCCTGCCCATCACCAACTCCCGGAGTCCACTCAGACTCACGTCCATCGAGTCAGTGATGCCATCCAGCCATCTTATCCTCTGTCGTCCCCTTCTCCTCCTGCCCCCAATCCCTCCCAGCATCAGAGTCTTTTCCAATGAGTCAACTCTTCGCATGAGGTGGCCAAAGGACTGGAGTTTCAGCTTTAGCATCATTCCTTCCAAAGAAATCCCAGGGCTGATCTCCTTCAGAATGGACTGGTTGGATCTCCTTGCAGTCCAAGGGACTCTCAAGAGTCTTCTCCAACACCACAGTTCCAAAGCATCAATTCTTTGGCGCTCAGCCTTCTTCACAGTCCAACTCTCACATCCATACATGACCACAGGAAAAACCATAGCCTTGACTAGACGGACCTTTGTTGGCAAAGTAATGTCTCTGCTTTTGAATATGCTATCTAGGTTGGTCATAACTTTCCTTCCAAGGAGTAAGCATCTTTTAATTTCATGGCTGCAGTCACCATCTGCAGTGATTTTGGAGCCCCAAAAAATAAAGTCTGACACTGTTTCCACTGTTTCCCCATCTATTTCCCATGAAGTGGTGGGACCGGATGCCTTGATCTTCGTTTTCTGAATGTTGAGCTTTAAGCCAACTTTTTCACTCTCCACTTTCACTTTCATCAAGAGGCTTTTGAGTTCCTCTTCACTTTCTGCCATAACGGTGGTGTCATCTGCATATCTGAGGTTATTGATATTTCTCCCGGCAATCTTGATTCCAGCTTGTGCTTCCAGTCCAGCGTTTCTCATGATGTACTCTGCATAGAAGTTAAATAAGCAGGGTGACAATATACAGCCTTGACGTCTTCCTTTTCCTATTTGGAACCAGTCTGTTGTTCCATGTCCAGTTCTAACTGTTGCTTTCCTGACCTGCATACAGGTTGCTCAAGAGGCAGGTCAGATGGTCTGGTATTCCCATCTCTTTCAGAATTTTCCACAGTTTCTTGTGATCCACACAGTCAAAGGCTTTGGCATAGTCAATAAAGCAGAAATAGATGTTTTTCTGGATCTCTTGCTTTTTCCATGATCCAGCGGATGTTGGCAATTTGATCTCTGGTTCCTCTGCCTTTTCTAAAACCAGCTTGAACATCAGGAAGTTCACGGTTCATGTATTGCTGAAGCCTGGCTTGGAGAGTTTTGAGCGTTACTTTACTAGCGTATGAGATGAATGCAATTGTGTGGTAGTTTGTGCATTCTTTGGCATTCCCTTTCTTTGGGATTGGAATGAAAACTGACCTTTTGCAGTCCTGTGGCCACTGCTGAGTTTTCCAACTTTGCTGGCATATTGAGTGCAGCACTTTGACAGCATCATCTTTCAGGATTTGAGAAAGCTCAACTGGAATTCCATTACCTCCACTAGCTTTGTTCATAGTGATGCTTTCTAAGGCCCACTTGACTTCACATTCCAGGATGTCTGGCTCTAGGTCAGTGATCACATCATCGTGATTATCTGGGTCATGAAGATCTCTTTTGTACAGTTCTTCTGTGTATTTTTGCCACCTCTTCTTAATATCTTCTGCTTCTGTTAGGTCCATACCATTTCTGTCCTTTAGTGAGCCCATTTTTGCATGAAATGTTCCCTTGGTATCTCTAATTTTCCTGAAGAGAGCTCTAGTCTTTCCCATTCTGTTGTTTTCCTCTATTTCTTTGCATTGGTCGCTGAGGAAGGCTTTCTTATCTCTCCTAGCTATTCTTTGGAACTCTGCATTCAGATGCTTATATCTTTCCTTTTCTCCTTTACTTTTTGCTTCTCTTCTTTTCACAGCTATTTGTAAGGCCTTCTCAGACAGCCATTTTGCTTTTTTGCATTTCTTTTCCATGGGGATGGTCTTGATCCCTGCCTCTGTACAATGTCACGAACCTCATTCCATATTCCATCAGGCACTCTATCTATCAAATCTAGTCCCTTAAATCTATTTCTCACTTCCACTGTATAATCATAAGGGATTTGATTTAGGTCATACCTGAATGGTCTAGTGGTTTTCCCTATTTTTTTCAATTTAAGTCTGAATTTGGCAATAAGGAGTTCATGATCTGAGCCACAGTCAGCTCCCGGTCTTGTTTTTGTTGACTGTATAGAGCTTCTCCATCTTTGGGTGCAAAGAACATAATCAATCTGATTTTGGTGTTGACCATCTGGTGATGTCCATGTGTAGAGTCTTCTCTTGTGTTGTTGGAAGAGGGTCTTTGCTATGACCAGTGCATTTTCTTGCAAAACTCTATTAGTCTTTGCCCTGCTTCATTCCGTATTCCAAGGCCAAATTTGCCTGTTACTCCAGGTGTTTCTTGACTTCCTGCTTTTGCATTCCAGTCCCCTATAATGGAAAGGACACCTTTTTTGGGTGTTAGTTCTAAAAGGTCTTATAGGTCTTCATAGAACTGTTCAACTTCAGCTTCTTCAGCATTACTGGTTGGGGCATAGACTTGGATTACCGTGATATTGAATGGTTTGCCTTGGAAACGAACAGAGATCATTCTGTCGTTTTTGAGATTGCATCCAAGTACTACATTATGGACTCTCTTGTTGACCATGATGGCTGCTCCTTTTCTTCTGAGGGGTTCCTGTCCGCAGAAGTAGATATAATGGTCATCTGAGTTAAATTCACCCATTCCAGTCCATTTTAGTTCGCTGATTCTTAGAATGTCAACATTCACTCTTGCCATCTCTTGTTTGACCACTTCAAATTTGCCTTGATTTATGGACCTGACATTCCATGTTCCTATGCAATATTGCTCTTTACAGCATCAGACCTTGCTTCTATCACCAGTCACATCCACAGCTGGGTATTGTTTTTGCTTTGGCTCCATCCCTTCATTCTTTCTGGAGTTATTTCTCCACTGATCTCCAGTAGCATATTGGGCCCCTACTGACCTGGGGAGTTCCTCTTTCAGTATCCTATCATTTTGCTTTTTCATACTGTTCATGGGGTTCTCAAGGCAAGAATACTGAAGTGGTTTACCATTCCCTTCTCCAGTGGACCACATTCTGTCAGATCTGTCCACCATGACCCACCTGTCTTGGGTTGCCCCATGGGCATGGCTTAGTTTTGTTGAGTTAGACAAGGGTGTGGTCCTAGTGTGATTAGATTGACTAGTTTCCTGTGAGTATGGTTTCAGTGTGTCTGCCCTCTGATGCTCTCTTGCAACACCTACCGTCTTACTTGGGTTTCTCTTACCTTGGGCATGGGGTATCTCTTCACGGCTGCTCCAGCAAAGTACAGCCGCTGCTCCTTACCTTGGACGAGGGGTATCTCCTCACCACCGCCCTTCCTGACCTTCATCGTGGGATAGCTCCTCTAGGCCCTCCTGCGCCTGCGCAGCTGTGGAAGTTTTTAATACTGCCCCCCTCAATGTCTTCACTAAGGTTTTTGCAGACCAATTCATGGACTGGCACCTGTGCAGGGACCACTCTCCTGTCTCAGCTTTAGCTGCTCTGCTCTCCTTGAATTTCCCAGATACCACATGTATGCTCTGGCTGTTCCCTCTGCCTGGAACCCTCTTTCCTAATTTTACGCACTCA
This sequence comes from Bubalus bubalis, assembly GCF_019923935.1. NCBI lineage: Eukaryota > Metazoa > Chordata > Mammalia > Artiodactyla > Bovidae > Bubalus > Bubalus bubalis. Next base: position 98,426,547 of record NC_059158.1, on the reverse strand, counting down.
GCTAAATCCATCACCTCTTCAAGTCTTTTCTCAGTTGCCACCTTCACAGCCTTTTAACCTACTCTACTTAGTGTTGAAATATTCTTATATTTCTCATGTCCCTTTGTCCTTGTGTGTGTGTGTATGTGTACTTAGTCATGTCCAACTCTTTGCAACCCCTTGGACTTTAGTCCACCATGCTCCTCCATGGGATTCCCCAGACAAGAATACTGAAGTGGGTTGCTATTTCCTCCTTCAGGGCATTTTCCCTACCCAGGGATGGAACCCAAGCCTCCTGTGTCTCCTGCACTGGTCAGTGGGTTCTTCACCACTGACCCCCTGGGAAGCCTTTGTCCTTAGTCTTTGTTTAAATGTCAATGTCAATGATTCAGTTTCTTCATTTATTAAGGAAGAATAATAATAAAACCAACAATACAGAATGGTTGGAGGATCTATTTCTGCTTTATTGACTATGCCAAAGCCTTTGACTGTGTGGATCATAAGAAACTGTGGAAAATTCTGAAAGAGATGGGAATACCAGACCACCTGATCTGTCTCTTGAGAAATTTGTACGCAGGTCAGGAAGCAACAGTTAGAACTGGACATGGAACAACAAACTGGTTCCAAATAGGAAAAGGAGTTCGTCAAGGCTGTATATTGTCAACCTGCTTATTTAACTTCTATGCAGAGTACATCATGAGAAACGCTGGACTGGAAGAAACACAAGCTGGAATCAAGATTGCTGGGAGAAATATCAATAACCTCAGATATGCAGATGACACCACCGTTATGGCAGAAAGTGAAGAGGAACTCAAAAGCCTCTTGATGAAAGTGAAAGTGGAGAGTGAAAAAGTTGGCTTAAAGCTCAACATTCAGAAAAAGAAGATCATGGCATCTGGTCCCATCACTTCATGGGAAATAGATGGGGAAACAGTGGAAACAGTGTCAGACTTTATTTTTTTGGGCTCCAAAATCACTGCAGATGGTGACTGCAGCCATGAAATTAAAAGACCCTTACTCTTTGGAAGGAAAGTTATGACTAACCTAGATAGCATATTCAAAAAGCAGAGACATTACTTTGCCAACAAAGGTCCGTCTAGTCAAGGCTATGGTTTTTCCTGTGATCATGTATGGATGTGAGAGTTGGACTGTGAAGAAGGCTGAGCACCAAAGAATTGATGCTTTGGAACTGTGGTGTTGGAGAAGACTCTTGAGAGTCCCTTGGACTGCAAGGAGATCCACCAGTCCATTCTGAAGGAGATCAGCCCTGGGATTTCTTTGGAAGGAATGATGCTAAAGCTGAAACTCCAGTCCTTTGGCCACCTCATGTGAAGAGTTGACTCATTGGAAAAAGACTCTGATGCTGGGAGGGATTGGGGGCAAGAGGAGAAGGGGATGACAGAGGATGAGATAGCTGGATAGCATCACTGACTCGATAGATGTGAGTCTGAGTGGACTCCGGGAGTTGGTGATGGACAGGGAGGCCTAGCGTGCTGCGATTCATGGGGTCGCAAAGAGTCGGACACAACTTAGCAACTGATCTGATCTGGTCTGATACTCATAACAAATTTAGAGCAGTGCCTAATATGGGTTAGGATTATAAAGTGTTAAGCATTGTTAATAATTAGTGTAACTTAAATATACAACGCAAAAGATGGCTAGCTGTGGTTACCTCTGGGAAGGGGAGAAGAATTGGTCAGTTCAGTTCAGTTCAGTCGCTCAATCACGTCCAACTGTTTTTGACCCCATGGACTGCAGCACGCCAGGCATCCCTGTCCATCACCAACTCCCGGAGCTTGCTCAAACTGATGTCCATTGAGTCGGTGATGCCATCCAACCGTCTCATCCTCTGTCATCCCTTTCTCCTCCTGCCCTCAGTCTTTCCCAGCATCAGGGTCTTTTCCAATGAGTCAGTTCTTCACATCAGGTGGCCAAAGTATTGGAGCTTCAGCTTCAGCATCAGTCTTTCCAATGAATATTCAGGACTGATTTTCTTTAGGACTGACTGGTTTCATCTCCTTGCAGTCCAAGGGACTCTTAAGAGTCTTCTCCAACACCACAGTTCAAAAGCATCAATTCTTCAATGCTCAGCTTTCTTTATAGTCCAACTATCACATCCATACATGGCTACTGGAAAAATCATAGCTTTGACTAGATGGACTTTTGTTGTCAAAGTAATGTCTCTGCTTTTTAATATGTTGTCTAGGTTGGTCATAGCTTTTCTTCCAAGGAGCAAGAATCTTTTAATTTCATGGCTGCAGACACCATCTGCAGTGATTTTGGAGCCTAAGAAAATAAAGTCTGTCACTGTTTCCATTGTTCTTCATCTATTTGCCATGGAGTGATGGGACTTGGTGCCATGATCTTCATTTTCTGAATATTGAGCTTTAAGCCAACTTTTTCACTCTCTTCTTTCACTTTTATCAGGAGGCTCTTTAGTTCCTCTTCACTTTCTGCCATAAGGATGGTGTCATCTGCATATCTGAGGTTATTGACATTTCTCCCAGCAATCTTGAATCTAGCTTATGCTTCACCCAGCCCAGCATTTCACATGACCATGATGTATTCTGCATGTATATTAAATAAGCAGGGTTACAATATACAGCCTTGATGTACTCCTTTCCCATTTTGGAAACAGTCTGTTATTCCATGTTCAGTTCTAACTGTTGCTTCTTGACCTGCATACAGATTTCTCAGGAGGCAGGTCAGGTGGTCTGGTATTCCCATCTCTTACAGAATTTTCCACAGTTTGTTATGAAATACACAGTCAAAGGCTTTGGTGTAATCAATAAAGTGGAAGTAGATGTTTTTCTGGAGTTCTCTAGCTTTTTTGATGATACAATAGATGTTGGTAATTTGATCTCTGGTTTCTCTGCCTTTTCTAAATCCAGTTTGAACATCTAGAAGTTCATGGTTCATGTACTGTTGAAGCCTGGCTTGGAGAATTTTGAGCATTACTTTGCTAGTGTGTGAGATGAGTGCAATCATGCCATAGTTTGAACATTCTTTGGCATTGTCCATCTTTGGGATTGCAGTGAAAACTGACCTTTTCCAGTCCTGTGGCCACTGCTGAGTTTTCCAGATTTGCTGGCATATTGAGTGTAGCATTTTCACAGCATCATCTTTTAGGATTTCTAATAGCTCAGCTGGAATGCCATCACCTCCACTAGCTTTGTTCGTAGTGACGCTTCCTAATACCCATTTGACTTCGCATTCCTGGATGTCTAGGTGAGTGAGCATGCCATCATGGTTATCTGGGTCATGAAGATCTTTTTTGTACAGTTCCTCAGTGTATTCTTGCCACCTCTTCTTAATATCTTCTGCTTCTGTTAGGTCCATGCCATTTCTGTCCTTTATTGTACCCATCTTTGCATGAAATGTTCCCTTGGTGTCTCTAATTTTCTTGAAGAGATCTCTAGTCTTTCCCATTCTGTTGTTTTCGTCTACTTCTTTGCAATGATCACTGAGAAAGGCTTTCTTATTTCTCCTTTCTGTTCTTTGGAACTCTGCATTCAAATGGGTATATCTTTGCTTTTCTCCTTTGCCTTTAGCTTCTCATCTTCTCTCAGCTATTTGTAAGGCCTCCTCAGATGGCCATTTTGCCTTTTTGTATTTCTTTTTCTTGGGGATGGTCTTGATCCCTGCCTCTTTTACAATGTCACGAACCTCCATCAATTGTTTCTGAGGCACTCTGACTCTCAGGTCTAATCCCTTGAATCTATTTGTCACTTCCACTATATAATTTAAGGGATTTGATTTAGCTCATACCTGAATGGTCTAGTGGTTTTCCTTACTTTCTTCAATTTAAGTTTGAATTTGGCAGTAAGGAGTTCATGATCTGAGCCACAGTCAGCTCCCAGTCTTGTTTTTGCTGACTGTATAGAGCTTCTCCATCTTTGGCGCAAAGAATATAAGCAATCTGATTTCAGCGTTGGCCATCTGGTGATGTCCATGTGTAGAGTCTTCTCTTTGTTGTTGGAAGAGAGTGTTTGCTATGACCAGTGCATTCTCTTGCTTCATTTTGTACTCCAAGGCCAAATTTGCCTGTTATTCCAGGCATCTCTTGACTTCCTACTTTTGCATTCCTCTCCCCTCTGATGAAAAGGGCATCTTTTTTGAGTGTCAGTTCTTGAAGGTCTTGTAGGTCTTCATAGAACCATTCAATTTCAGTTTCTTCAGGATTACTGGTTGGGGCATAGACTTGGATTACTATAATATTGAATGGTTTGCTTTGGAAATGAATAGAGATCATTCTGTCAATTTTGAGATCGCACCCGAGTACTGCATTTCAGACTTGTTTATTGATTAGGAAGGTTACTCCATTTCTTCTAAGGAATTCTTGCCCACAGTCATAGATATAATGGTAGCATTATATAGATATAATTTGCCCATTCCAGTCCATTTTACTTTGCTGATTTACTTCCATCCCCAGTCACATCCACAACTGGGCATTGTTTTAGCTTTGGCTCCATCTCTTCATTCTTTCTGGAGTTATTTCTCCACTCTTCTCTAATAGCATATTAGGCACCTACCGACCTGGGGAGTTCATGTTTCAGTGTCCTATCTTTTTGCCTTTTCATAGTGTTCATGGGGATCTCAAGGCAAGAATACTGAAGTGGTTTGCCTTTCCCTTCTCCAATGGACTGCATTTTGTCAGAACTCTTCATCATGACCCATTCTTCTTAGGTGGCCCTACACAGCATGGCTCATAGTTTCATTGAGTTAGACAAGCCTCTGGTCCGTGTGATCAGTTTGATTAGTTTTTGTGATTGTGGTTTTCATTCTGTCTTCCCTTTTATGGATAAGGATAAGAGGCTTATCAAAGCTTCCTGATGGAAGAGACTGACTGTGGAGGAAACTTGGTCTTGTTCTGATGGGGGGGGGGGCCATGCTCAGTAAATCTTTAATCCAATTTTCCATTGATGGGCGGGGCTCTGTTTGTCCCTATTGTTTGACCTGAGACCAAACTATGGTGGAGGTAATGAAGATAATGGCGACCTCCTTCAAAAGGCTCCATGCACACACTGACACACTCAGTGTCCCTGACCCTGCAGCATGCCACCAGTGGCACACGCCTCCACCAGAGACTCCTGGACAGTCACACGCAAGTCTGGCCCAGTATCTTCTGGGGTAACTGCTCCTTTTTTCTGGGTCCTGGTGCACACAAGGTTTTGTTTGTGCCCTCCAAGAGTCTGTTTCCCTAGTCCTGTGTTAGTTCTGTAACCAAATCCCTGCTGCTGCTGCTAAGTCACTTCAGTCATGTCTGACTCTGTGCAACCTCATAGACAGTAGCACACCAGGCTCCCCCGTCCCTGGGATTCTCCAGGCAAGAACATTGGAGTGGGTTGCCATTTCCTTCTCCAATGCATGAAAGTGAAAAGTGAAAGTGAAGTCACTCAGTCATGTCTGACTCTTCGTGACCCCATGGACTGCAGCCTACCAGGCTCCTCCGTCCATGGGATTCTCCAGGCATGAGTACTGCAGTGGGATGCTGTCGCCTTCTCCAACCAAATCTCACTGGCTTCCAAAGTCAAATTCCCTGGGGGGTTTCTTTGCCAGATTCCCTAGTTGGGAAATCTGTTGTGGGTCCTAGAACTTTCTTAACAGTGCAAGAATTTCTTTGGTATAATTGTTATGCAGTTTTGGGGATGTCTGCTTGGTAGCTCTATGATGGAGTTAATGGTGACCTCCAAGAGGGCTTATACCACAGGCTGTGTGACCAGGTAGCTGCACCCAGAACCCCTGCCCCTACAGCAGAACACTGCTGAACCATACCTCTGCAGCAGACTCAAACACAGGTCTGGCTCAGTCTCTGTAGCGTCTCTGGGTCCTGGTGCACACAAGGTTTTGTTTGAGCCCTTTGAGCATCTCTGGAGGGTATGGGGTTTGATTCTGAATGTGATTATGCCCCTCCTACCATCTTTCTGGGGCTTCTCCTTTGCTTTGGATGTAGGCTATCTTTTTTTGATGGGATCCAACATTCTCCAGTCAACAGTTGTTCAGCAGTGAGTTGTTATTTTGGAGTTCTTACAGGAGAAGATGAGTGCATGTCCTTCTACTCTGTGATCTTGCTTTGAATGATTGATGATGGAATGTAAAAGATTCTGTATTTTCCACTCAATACATTTCTACCTAATTTAAAATTTTTAAAATGGGTATTTGTTACTTTAACAATTAATGATACACAATATAAAGGATGAAAGGAAAACTTTTTGTTGTTGGTTTACTTCTATCCTGTTTCCCAAATTGACATATATTTGAAATTAAATTGTCATAACCATCAGAGCAACATTAATAATAGTAAGAGTTTATGCAGTATATACACTGTGATGCTTGGCCTGGTGCCAAGTGCTTTGCATGCATTATCTCATTTACTTTTTTCATTCTAGATTTCATTTATTTTTATGATATATATTGTATCAGTTATCAGCTTATTGCCTCTCAGCTCCAAATTCACTCTTCAATATTTGCTCTTTAATGATAGATGGAGCTCCTCTAACCATTTCTGCTTTAGAGTGAGCATGAGGTTAAGGATTCTTAGTAGGGGGTGATAGAAGTTGGCAGAAGAATGAAGTCCCCTGTTTCCATGCTGTAGCACAGGGGTCACTGGTGTGGGTGTGAGGACATCCAGTGGTTGTCTGTTTAGCCCTGTGTTCAGAATGCACATGGCTCCTTGGTGGTCTCGCAGTGTAGCCCCAGGGTGGCCAGTGACCACCTTCACATAGTCTTCTCAATATGGGCACTTGCTACGCAGTCCTCTTGCCCGCCCTAGTACCACAATACTCGTGGATCACACACTACCCTCTTTGTCTCTTGTGGGTTTCCCATCAGGGACACCACATGCCACAGACCACCTACCTCACAGGTGCTCCACTCTACCTTGTGCCCACATGCTGGCCACCAGCTGTGTCTTGTGTACCTGCTTGGGCTCCAGAGGGGTGCTTCCTGCTTGCTCAGGATAGCAAACCATCTCTGGCCTGGCAAACCACTTTTCTGCCATCCAGTGGGTTTAGCTATACCTTCTCTAATGATGTCATTAAAACCCATCCTTGGGGAGAATCTCAACCCTGGGGAGATGGTCCTCTTTCAAGATTGTCTTTCCTTGATAATGTTCCTCAGTCCTAGGGTACCATTTAAATTTTTATTATATTTTATAGTGATTCTTTTATAGTGTAAATATCCTTCCTATTAAACTTTCCTGTTTAAATCACTGTGCTTTCTATCTCTCGATAAGATACAAACTGTGGCAGGTTATTTAACTTAAAAAATTTTTGCATCTTTTAAATTTGTTATATTTTTACTGTATTACACCCTACATGAAGTAAGGTGGATGAAGTTTAAGTCTATGCCTCAATGAATTTACACACACACACACACACACACACACAGAAACTGTACTCAGATGAATTTATAGAACGTTCTATTTACCCAGGAAGGGTCTCTCTTAGCCCTTCCTAGTCCATACAGTGCTCTCCCCACAAATGTAACCAGTATTCTGATAACTATCACAATAGATGAGTTTTTCTTAGTCTTGAGAATAAGAAAATACCTTAGAAGAAAAGAAAGAAAGAAAGTGAAGTCTGACTCTCCATTTGATTTTCCAGGCAAGAATACTAGAGTGGGTTGCCATTTCCTTCTCCAGGGGAATCTTCCTGACTCAGGGATCGAACCCGGGCCTCCTGCATTGCAGGCTGACTCTTTATGGCCTAAGCCACCAGGGAATCCAGAAAATACCTTAAATATGTATATTCTGTGATTCATATAAATTGACTCATATTGTATGCATATTTTTATATCTGCTTTCTTTCTTTCAATATCTTTGTTTTATCTTTGTTTTTTCTGTCTCTTATTCCTCTATTTTTCTTTTATTGCCTTCCTAGGTGCTTTACTTGTTGTGTTTTAAAGTATAACATATTGTGTAGCTTTTTAGTAGATTTTCTAGGTATTGTAGTGTACATACATAACTTACAATAGTCAACATTTATCAGTGTTTTACTTCAAATGAAGTGTAGATGTCACTTCCATTTACTTCCCTACTTTTTAAAGCATTTTTTAAAGGTTTTCTCTATATATCAAGCACCCCATGAAGTGGTGTTATAATTTTTCCTTTTTCTGTTTTTTAAGAAGTTCATTTGTATCATTTCTTTTTAGATTCCACATACAAGGGATGTCATATAATATTTTCCTTTCTCTCTCTGACTTACTTCACTCAGTGTGAAAATCTCTAGGTCCATCCTTGTTGTTGCAAATGGCATTATTTCATTTTTTAATGACTGAGTAATATTCCATTGTATATATGTACCACATCTTCTTTATCCATTCTTCTGTTGATGGACTTTGAGGTTGCTTCCATGTCTTGGCTTGTTGTAAACAGTGTTGCAATGAACATAGGGGTGCATGTATCCTTTCTGATGATGTTTTTCTCTGGATATATGCCCAGAAGTGGGATTGCAGGGTCATATGGTAGCTCTATTTTTAGTTTATTTAGGAGCCTCCATAGTGTTCATCATAGTCGCTGTACTAATTTACATTTAAGTTGGGTAAGTTTTATTGTTCTGTCCTCAAGTTTATTGATTCTATATCTGTCATCTGCACTCTAATATTGAGTGAATCCAGCAAGATAAAAACAAAAATCAGTTACTATATTTTATAGTTCTAAAATTTTCATTTGGTTCTTTTTAATAGCATCTTTATTTATTGTTAAGATATTCTGGTTTTTTTTTTTTTTTCATTTCTTTCAGAAGAATTCCACAATGGTTTTTGAAGTATTTTTATATTTATGGCTTTAAAATACTTACCAGATAATCCCAACATCTGATTCATCTCATGTTGGCATCTGTTGGTTGGCTTTTTTCATTCTGGTTGTGATTGTTCTGGTTCTCAGTGGAATGAGTGACATTTGAGTATCCTGGGTATTTTGGATAGTATATTATAAAACTCTGAATTCTATTTCATCTTTTTTGGTATGCATTCTTCCATTGAGGTGTAGCAAAAGGGCTGAGTGGGTGTATATATTCAGTTCATTTCAGTTCATTTCAGTTCAGTCACTCAGTCGTGTTTGACTCTTTGCGACCCCATGAATTGCAGCACGCCAGGCCTCCCTGTCCATCACCAAATCCCGGAGTTCACCCAAACTCATGTCCATCGAGTTGGTGATGCCATCCAGCCATCTAATCCTCTGTCGTCCCCTTCTCCTCCTGCCCCCAATCCCTCCCAGCATCAGAGTCTTTTCCAATGAGTCAACTCTTCACATGAGGTGGCCAAAGTACTGGAGTTTCAGCTTTAGCATCACTCCTTCCAAAGAACACCCAGGACTGATCTCCTTTAGGATGGACTGGTTGGATCTCCTTGCAGTCCAAGGGACTCTCAAGAGTCTTCTCCAACACCACAGTTCCAAAGCATCAATTCTTTGGCGCTCAGCTTTCTTCACAGTCCAACTCTCACATCCATACATGACCACTGGAAAAACCATAGCTTTGACTAGACGGACCTTTGTTGGCAAAGTAATGTCTCTGCTTTTGAATATGCTATCTAGGTTGGTCATAACTTTCCTTCCAAGGAGTAAGCATCTTTTAATTTCATGGCTGCAGTCACCATCTGCAGTGATTTTGGAGCCCCCAAAAATAAAGTCTGACACTGTTTCCACTGTTTCCCCATCTATTTCCCATATTCAGTTTAGCACTGTGCAAATGTGGGACACTGATTCACAGTGCTTTGTGACAGATGGGTGGGGTGGAAGTACAGTTTCGTCAGGCCCCCTAACACCTTACCAGTGCAGGTGGGGCATTAGCTCAGACTGAGGTTTTCCTCTGAGAGATCCCAGCTGACACCAGGGGACTAGTTGTACCTTCTCCCTATCACTTCTTTCCACCTCTTGATGTCAGTTCTCTGTTGGACCCATTGACAGTCGAGTGGGGATGTGAAGCAGTGATAATGAGACTTACTTCCCAATAAATTTAGACCTCAGTGGTACCACCTGGGCAGGGCAGTCAAAGCACCCTTTGCTTTTGTTGGGCAAGAGGTGAATATCAACTCCCCACAAAGCCATGCAGACATCAATCTGGCAAGAGAATCAGAGATTTTGCCTGTTTTAACCAGGTGAGAGTTGGAAAAAATCTCCCCCTTCTTGGCCCTGCTGGCACCACTGGGTAGGCAGATTGAACTACCATTGTCCGATGTCCCTGTGTTGGGGTGAGGGAAGTGAAGTAGTCGAGGATATGGGGATTAAAGATCAGCTCCCTTCTTGGTCTAACTGAAACTGTGAAAGTGTGTGTGTGTTTGTGGTGTGGGGGCGGGGGTGGGGAGTGGATTTTCCTTTGGTGTGCTTGGCTTGAGCAGGGTAGATATTGCCAAACATTTTTGTTCTGTTACGCCACCCTTTTTCTGGTATTTTGACTAGGAGGAATAGGCTTTTCTTGAGAATTTTGTGTGTGTAGTGGAGGGTCTGTACCTGTTAGCAGTTCTGGGTTGGAGGCTTCTGCAGGGCCCTTTCTGAGATATACCGAAGGCAGTGAGAAATGCAGGTAGCCATTTCTTCCTGCCTTTCAGAGACCATGTAGAGGTGTCTTATGTAGATGTGTGTTATGTGGATAATAAGAGATTGGATCAGAAAGAAAGAGACCAATTCATCTTGGGCAATACTGAAAATAACCAACTATATCTTTTGAAGATATAGTTTTAAAATTTTGTGAGATTCAAGTTACCATGTCCTTTTTATTTCATGAGTCATAATCTCAAACTAAATAAAATGTTGCATGCCTGTGTGCTAAGTTGCTGACAGTGATGCCTGACTCTTTGTAACCCAATAGACTGTAGCCTGCCAGGTTCCTCTGTCCATGGGATTCTTCAGGCAAGAATACTGGATTAAGTTGCCATGCCCTCCTTCAGGGGATCTTCCCAACCTGGGGATTGAACCCGCGGCTTCTGCTTTACAGATGATTCTTTACTGCTGAGCCACCGAGGAAGCTCCAAATAAGATGTTAGCTGCTGATTTTTCATAAATGCTTTATGTCAGGTTTAGGAAGTTCCTTTCTATTTATTGTTTGTTGGGAATTTTTAATTAGTCATGTGTGTTGGATTTTGTCAAGTGTTTTTCATACATTTGTGAAATGATAGTATGTTTTTTCTAAGTTATTAATCTGATGAAGTACTTTGATTAATTTTTGCATGTTAAATTAACTTTGTATGTCTAGCCCAAATCTCACTTAGTCATAATGAATTACACTTTTTATATTTATTGGATTAAACTTGCTAAAATTTTATTTAGATTTTTTGCATGTATTTTCATTAAGGATATTGGTCTACAGTTTATTTTTTCTTATTATTTCTTTGTCAGGTTTTCCTTAGTATTACTTGGCTATACATTTACCAACTTTTCTAGACCTTCTCAGTGCCCAGAAACCTCATTTCTATTTCTTGTTTCAGCAAGTCTTCTTTTGATATATTCCCACTTTGCCAACAATAATTAAAGCCTCTGATGGTAGTAATTAACTTCAAGGTCAAGAATAAATTAGTATATGTTTGAATTACAATCTTTTGATTTATAGTGGCCCAAAAATGAAGGTAATTAAATGTTACAGCATTAAACTGTGATCAGATCTTTAAGGATGAATATTCAAGTAGTTCATTTAAATAAAAAACTTGAAATTAAACAAAACTTTTTTTTTTAATTGAGGTATAGCTGATTAACAATGTTGTGTTACTTTCAGGCATATGGCAAAGTGATTCTGTTATACATATGTATATATCTGTTCTTTTTCAGATTCTTTTCCTTTTTTGTTGTTCGGTAGTTAAGTCGTGTCCAACTTGAAGATGCTATGAACTTAAGCACACTAGGCTTCCCTGTCCTTCACTGTCTCCTGAAGTTTGCTCAAACTCTTGTCCATTGAGTCAGTGATGTTATCTAAGCATCTCATCCTCTGCCACCCCCTTCTCCTCTTGCCCTCAATCTTTCCTGAATCAGGGTCTTTCCCAGTAAGTCAGTTCGCATCAGGTGGCCAAAGTATTGAAACTTCAGCTTCAGCATCAGTCCTTCCAATGAATATTCAGGTTTGATTTCCTTTAGAATTGACTGGTTTGATCTCCTCGCTGTCCAGGGACTCTCAAGAGTGTTTTCCAGCACCACACTTCAAAAGCTTCAGTTCTTCTATGCTCAGCCTTCATTGAGTATAAAAACAAAAACTTTTATAGAAAAATTTTTATTATTCCCACACCAATTTTAAAAGGTCTTTTCCCCCCCATTGGAAAACTTTAGTGATCATAAAGAATGCAAACATGATACATACTTAAGCCTGTTCCTTTTTTTCCCCTGCTGGTTGAACTTTCCTAAACTTTTGTGAACCAATTATGCAAAGTGGCAATAATTAATTTGCCTCTTCCTATAAGTGAAAGCTTTTTACAAAGGATGGTTATTAAATGGTTAGTTTCTCTAAAGGGGATGGAAAAAGAGGAAATAAGTCCCTATTATTTGAAGAAATATGGGGTTTGAAGAACAAAAGAATGCAAATAATGTCTGACCCTGGCTCTGGTACCACAAGGAGACTCTGCCATCTCTTTCTCTTGGACAGTTTTCACACAATGCAGTCCCTCATTCCCTGAATGCAATAACACCTTAAATTTGGTATTTAAACCAGGTAATCACTGCAAACTAATATTTGTTTAAAAAATAGTTATTACATTCTCTGATAAATAGAACTTGAATCTTCCATGCATTTCAAATTTTAAAATTGTTTTCCTTTGCTTCTAAAAAAATTAATGCAAATTTTTAGGTAATTTTAATTGTATTCATATTTTCAGGGCTACTCTTTTCTGAAACAGCCTTATTTGAAATGTTTCCTTCTCTCAAGCACTGCGGTTTCTATCTCCATCCTACGTCTTGAAATGCATCAGATGTTTAGTAGGATCTCAGATGCTCTTGTGCAAAGTTAAGTGACAGTATAACCTGAATGGGAGCATTATTACAAAATAAGCTACTATTGAAACTTTGCACTCTATGACCCTTCTCAAGATTAAAAAAATTTTTTTAATAGTTTTATTTATTTTTGGCTGAGCTCAGTCTTCACTGCTTCTCGGGCTTTTCTCTGGTTGAGGTAAGTTGAGTTGGTGCATAGGCTCAGTAATTGTGATTCCCAGACTCTAGAGCATGGGATCTGTAGTTGTGGCCCAGGAGCTTAGTTGCCCTGAGGCGTGTGGGATCTTCCTAGACCATCTCCCACATGGGCAGGCCGATGCTTTGCCACTGAACCACCAGGGAAGCCCTCAAATATTTTAATAGTAAAGCCAAGAGGAGGAACTTTTACTCAGGACATTCCCTGTCCCTTCCGTCTGCTAACTCTTGGTGTTCCCTCAAACTGGATTTTCAAGATAACTCTAAGAACTTTCTGTTTTTCAAGAGTTGTTCAGAACTTTGGGCTTACCAATTAAACTCTTTGTTTTCAAATTATTTTTGGACCTTTAGAAAGTATATTTTCTGTCTTTTCCTGGTGTTTGAGCAGAAGATAAGGTGTTATATGTACTATTTTATCAGATATACACTTTAATCTTTGCAATAACTCTGGATGTTATCCATATATAACTTAAAAAAAAAATAGAGGATGAATGAAATTCCACCTGGGAGGAATTAAGTGTCATATTCAAGATCACACAGCTCGTTGATAGAATATGTTCTGAATTCTAGGTGTTCTTGAACCCACCATGAATGCTATAGACATGAATGCCATGACAACCCATGATCTTGTTGTGAACTACAGTCAGGATAGTCTAGTGTCGGTTTAGAAGAATGGTCTACAGAGGTTAACATCATGCTCAGAAGAGTGCAGATTCATGCAGCATTTAAGACACTGTGAGGGTGTATTCGTAAACCCTTTACAGCATTATCTAAAGTGATACATGTTCAATCATGGCAGATAAATAAGTGACTATGAAATGAATATCATTTTTCTGCTTTTTTTTTTAATTTTATTTTTTAACTGTACATAATTGTATTAGTTTTGCCAAATATCAAAATGAATCCGCCACAGGTATACATGTGTGCTCCAGCCTGAACCCTCCTCCCTCCCCATACCATCCCTCTGGGTCGTCCCAGTGCACTAGCCCCAAGCATCCAGTATCGTGCATCGAACCTGGACTGGCTTCTATGAGGTCGCAAATCTGCTTATCAGAACATTAGTGATAGAAATGAAGTCTCAGCTTTCTTTTTGCACCAAATTAAAATTCCATGAATTCTATAAACCTTAAATTTCCATAAAAAATAATATTAATATTTTCACTTTTTGACACATAAAGACAGTAAAATTAGATTGGAATTAGAATATTCTGAAATCTTTACAAAAGAGTAAAAGCTGCCCCAAATATCTACAACTTAAAAATCCCTTGCTTGGCTAAAAGTATAGCTGTATAGCTAACATTAATGGATAGAATTTTTTATTTTTTATACTTTTTTTAGAAGATTCTGTTTTATATTCTTTGTTAAAAGAAAATCTTACTGTTATTTTTTATGAGAAAGATCGACTTTGTTACTCATCATCTTATAGAAAAATGGAATTGTAGATATGATGGTGAAATTGTCAAGATAATTACAGTTTATCTTCATGCATATTGTAGAGGAAGGAAAAAAATTTTTCCTCTACCATTTGTTCTTTGGCTGTCCTATTAATCAGATTAACATAGGACAGATTAACAGGAGTAAAACAAATTTAGTTACGTACATATTGGGTTCTCATGAGAATATGTGACCCACAGTCAGTCAGGCGACTGAAGCTTGTATGTTGCTCTGAGTTCAGGAGAGGGAGCAGGGATCTGGGACTTCAGAGAAGAGGAAGACAGGGAGATGGGAAGAGCAAATGCTTGGTGAGTAAACGGTAGCCCTGTCATGCAGAGACAATGGACACAGAAAGGAATCTGATCTCCAGGCCCAGCTGAGCTTCCCCAGCTCCCCCAGCTTACCACACCTAGCCCAGAGTCTTTGTAATTATTTCCGGTGATAGTTCTCTTCCTGGACCAGGCCACCTTTTAGGCAATTACGGGAGATGTAAAAGTTTTTCCTGAATCTGCTGGGCCTTGATTGTCTTCAGCTCAAAATAGTCCCTGTGCCAAAGCTAACAACACAATTTGGAGAGACTTGTTCTGACCCCCTTCACTGTCTTCATTCCCTAAAAGATCTGATTAGCCTTTAGGTTTACCAGACAGTCACAAAACTCTGTTTAATGTAAGATTGAACACTGGTTCTCAATAAATGCTGCAAAAGCATCGCATAGTGTAGCAGACTCTATGGAAGTCTCTCTCAGTACTCGGGGGAGCCCTTT
Organism: Bubalus bubalis; assembly: GCF_019923935.1. NCBI lineage: Eukaryota > Metazoa > Chordata > Mammalia > Artiodactyla > Bovidae > Bubalus > Bubalus bubalis. The sequence continues at coordinate 98,411,266 of NC_059158.1, read as the reverse complement.
GAAGGCTGCTGTGGTTGCTGATGACAGTGACTCAGTATTGAAAACCTTTGGGCACCCGGAGCCACCTCATGCAGAAGGGCTTGTGGGTTCCGTAGCCATTTCACGAATGGTAGAGGTACCAGATACCCACTATCTTGCCTCCAGGTGGGAGATAGCAGCCTGGTATGATCTTACGAAATCTGAATGAGGCTGGGTGTACCAGAAGTCAATCCCTTGTTTAGCATCTCTGCTTTTTCATCTTATTTCTGTCTCTTCTGCTGGTCACTCCCAAGAGTACTCCCTTAAAAAAATAACTTCCAGAAAAATCTTACTATCAGGCTCTGTTGTTTAGAGAACTAGACATAAGACATGTGGCAATTTAACCTATAGAATTATCTCCCTTTCCTATATTTCAAATTGCCTGGGTTCAATTTTGAAATATATAGGTCCTTTATAGTGATTAAGATCGCTGCTTGTGTTATTTGATTCAATTTTTCCCTTTTTCTGTGCTCTTCTTTCACTGGTGGAAGGATACTGTGGTTATGTATCATAAAAATTACAAAGAATTTCATAAGCTGTTGAATGTGGGAAGAAAATGTTCTTATTATTGGTATATTTGGGGAAATTCCTAAAAGAGCATGACATATAGCCTAGTCACAATTAATGATAATCTCCTCCTTTCTTTCTATATGTTTTATAAATAATTTTATAATCACTTTTCTGGCAGTTTCTCACTGTGTTTTTTATGTGTTTGTCATTTTACCAGACTGGACGTACAACAGATATGAAAACAGAACCTGATTTTTTTTACTCCCATCTTATGTGGATATCATTAATTTATAAAGACATTGTTTTGCTTTAAAAAAAAAAAAAAAGACAAACAGCTGGCTTGATGGAAAATCTGCCCTGATCTCCAAAGAACAGGGAGTTCAGACATGATATAAATTGACAGAGGGTGAAAAAGTAATCTTCAGGCAGATAAGTTAGTGCGGCCAGGATGGGCAGGACATGATGGCATTTGCCAGAGAGAGGAGAACACAGGCTGTACAGCCACACAGTGCACTTGGAAAAGGTGATGTTGGGAAACGATAATAATCAGCTTACCAGTGTTTTCAGTAATGAAAGAGTGCTAAAAAATATAGAAATGAAGTTTTAGACATGTAAAGGAGGTTCATCTGCTTAGAATCCTTTTCAGGTTACTGTTCTGTCTCAGTTGATGTTTTCCTAAACACCAGTAGAGGCCTCCAGACACTTCACCAAGTAAACAAACGCACCAGCCACACATGGGAGCCCATGGTACCCATTGTGTCCACTGACATGGAGAGAAATCAGGTGGAATCTTTGCGGAAGATGATTTCAGCCAGAGTCAGCTGTAATCAGAGGAGCTGCTGATCTTTGCTGTATAACTTGCCCAAAAATCAATTACAAAAGAAAGATACTTGTTCTAGAATTGAAGGAGGTCATGGTATGTATAATTGTTGTTCCTTTAAACTGCATTTTACTGATTGTCACAAAGTGGGCATTTTTCTCTTAATAATCCATTATGTTATCAGTAAGACAGTTCTAACTTGCCCAGTATTCTTAGAATCAAAATAAGAATACTGGAGAGAAATGGAAACCAGGTAATTAATTCACAGACTTCCAACCTGGGTTATTTGGCAAGTACCACTTTTTTGTCTCAAGTTCTCAACTGAGCATAATCCTAAAAGAGGAAAAAAAAGAAAAGATTGCTGAAGAGTCATGACCCATGGAAGCTTCATGGAAAATGTAGCTACCTCATACAGAGCCTGCTAATGACAGCCTGAAGCACATCTTTTGTTGGAAGTGTGTGTGCATTTTTCTGTGTGGTTGCAAATAAGCACCAAGGTCTACATGGTCATTATTGATTAACTATATATTTCCCCCACTCAGGTTTTAATGAATAATCATAATTAGAAGGACTCCAATGCCCTGAGATGTCTACTGCTTCGGAGGTAAATCTTCATCAGATTCTGCATGTCACTGATAAAATCCACTCAGCCCCAAACCTTTATTAACTGCTTTAAGACTCCAGCAGCTTCTTTATACGTTAGACACTTCTCTGACTGTACCTTTAGCTGACAGTATAAACACATTCATTTTGCTGTCACATCAATTGATCTTAGCTAATTAGGAGCGTTTTAGGGGCCTTAATTTGATAAGGATGTGTGAATGCGTTTTTCCCCCACAGCAGGTTTGCTGTTTGCTGGGGTATTAGGGGAGTGTTAATTAGGCACAGTTCTTCTGTCGGGTTGATGGGTTTTAAACAACATTCACCAAACAGAAACTCAAACGGTCAGAGCAGAAACTGGGATTGTGGCCGTTGGTGTAATTTGTCAGATCAGGTTACCTCTGGAATCGGAATCTGACAGAGGTGAACATGTTGTGTACCCTTCCAGCACCAAATCTGACTTTTCCTTCAGCAAATGTTCCTTATGGTGGAAGTCTTCCTCTCCGCATTTCAGAGCCTCTCTGGAGGAGGCTTTCTCCCTTCAGTCACTGTCATTCTCTCGCAACCCTACAGTATCCAGTTTGGTGTTCATCCCGGCCCTTCTTAGTTTTAAAAGCCGAAAGCACAGCTTTTGAAAATTCACTGGCCCTGAAGTACATGCAGAAAATCTTTTGAACAGTTTGGGTCCTGGGATTTCTTTGTTCAGTCTCTTCTGCTGAAGGCAAAGCGGGGCTGGCTGGCTGGCTTTGGGTCAGCCAGGAGCAGTGAAGCAAAGGGAAACAAACAACAGAGCAGCTGAAATTCCTGCTTGGAGCTTGTTTGTAGATGGAGCTCATACAGTGTCTTTTGTTTATTTGTGAGACTTTACTTAGGGAATGCATAAAAAGGAACTTGAAGTAAGTAACCATTTAAGAAACCGAAGAAAAGGGATGTCTGATAACAGCATTTTCAATTTTAAGGCTGAGCGAAATGCTCATTTATATACTGTGAGTTTTTCTGCAAAGATACAGTTGCTTTCTAAGGCATATACATTGCGTTCCCTTTGTTTCTCTTGTAGCTTTACACTAACCATTTACACATTTGTCTTCCATCCTGCTTGTGATCAATCTATAAATAATAAGATCAAATAAAACAATCTCTGAATGTCCTCCAGTAATAACCATTTGATTCTGCAAATCAAACCTTGAATGTTAGCCTCATTACCAAAAGACCAGTTGAATTATTAAAACCTTCGTTGAAAATACCTGCTGTTATCTGCTGTTTATAACTATCTTTGAGTCCTAGACTATATGTGCCTAAAATAAATGAAGGAAGGAAGCCCTTAAGAGAGTGCCTGGCTCTCTGAAAAAAATCTTGATAAAGTGGAAAAAATATCGTATTTGGAGACTCCATCCATCTGTTGGTTATAAACGTGTTCACATGGTCTTTGTGACTTAACTGTCTTCTATGTAAGATGATAATGCCTGTCTTCTGACATACTTAACGGTATCTTTTTTTTTCTTTTGTCATCCTACTGTTTGTCCTGATCCTTTTTACTTTTGAAAGTCACAACCATTTAAAAGTAGCTGGCAAATAATGAATATTTGTTTATGTGACTATTACCTGCTATCCTCCGTTAATATAAGCTCCATGAGGGTGTGGTATCACTGTGTGTTATTCACCACCGCGTCCCTATCGCCTGGCATGTAGCAGACATTCAGTAAACACTTGTTGCATAACGTAATGCAATATCAGCTATTATGGCACCTACTGTTAATATTCTAATTTTTTTGTAGTTAAGATTTACTAGCTAAACTCCAACATAAACACAAATTACATAAAAAGAAAAGCAGTATATATATTTGTATTTGAAGTAAGGCTGAAAAAGAATTATGCAAACTTCCATCTGAAGAACACAGAAAAGTGCAAATCCAAACCAAAGAAAGGAAAAGAAGGAAATTCTAAAAACAAGATCAGGAATCAATGAAAAAGGAAACAAACTTAAAATAGAGAAAAATCAACAAACCAAATTTGACTTATTGAAAGTACTAATAAAAGCAATAAATCTTTAACAAAACTGACCGAAAGGAAAAAATATTACCAATATTAGAGATTACAAAGATGGCCAATAATATAGATACTAAAACATTTAGAAAGGCAATATTGAGAAAACTTTAGTCATCTACCATGTAGAATAAATGGAAAAGTTTTATGAAAAACAACTTACCAGAAGTGATACAGTCTAAATGATCATATATGTTTTGAAGAAATTGAATGTATTGTTACTCAAACTTCCCACAAGAAAACTTCAAGACAAAATGACTTCCTCATAAATACTTATTAATATTTATAATAAGAATGAGCTTGTAAAAAATGACTCTAGAGTATAGAGAGGAAGATTTCTTAACATATGAACCCAGAACAACTTTAATACCAAAATCTGATCAGGACACTACAAAAAAGAAAAATTAGTAACCAAACAGATGTGAATGTCCCTTAAAATTAGGAAAAATAATACAGATTATATATCCATATCATCCATAATCCATGACAACACACATATACATATATATATATCCAATTTTTAATGAGACTTATTAAAGTTCCATTTAAGTAGTCATCTAAGAGTGGCTTAACTTTGAGATACCAGTCTGTGTCACAATTATGTTCATAGCAGCACTATTTTTAAAAGTTACATACTAGAAACAACCCACATGTCCATTAATAGAAGAATGGGTATATAAATGGTGGTGTGTTTATAAAATGAAATGTTATATAGCTGTAAAGATAAATGAACTATATACAAGAACACAGAAGAATGTCACAAAAAATAGTATTGAGCAAAAGATGCAAGACAAAGTATTCTAAATTAGATAGTGGTTAAGCTTGAGTGGCAGTAGAAATGACTGAGAGGCAGCAGGAATGAGGTTGGAAATTTTCTTTTTTGATGTGGGTGATAGTTACTGAGATAGGTTCAGTGGTGAAAATTCATCACCATATTCATATGTTTACTGAATCCTTCTGAATGAATGTTTATACTTCAAAAAGGATTTCAGATGAAACACACACACACAAGCAATGTAATAATGTAGCCTGATACTTGACCTACAAGCTCAGTGTTCGTGTCTATGTATATGGCTGCAGATTCCCTTTGTGACCACTGTAGTGTCAAAAATATCTTGTTTAGTAGAAAGTAAGGAGAGAGATTAGATGAGAACTAAGTTGCTTAGTATGGACAACAGGTGTTCATAAGTGTTAGTCACTCAGTCATGTCCGACTCTTTGCAGCCTCATGGACTGTAGCCCTCCAGGCTCCTCTGGCCATGGAATTCTCCAGGCAAGATGAATGGAGTGGGTTGCCATTCCTTTCTCCAGGGGTTTTTCCCGATCCAGAGATTGAATGTGAGTCTCCTGCATTGCAGGGAGATTCTTTACCATCTGAGCCACCAGGGTGTAAATAGATCTGAGTTCATGATATGCATATGGGTTTTTCTAAACTTATTTTTTTTCTCTTAAGGATTTACATTGTAATCATTCTTCAATGCTACTAAGCAAAAATACATAATCATTTTCATGTACAAAGAGCATTTTATTACATAGCTATATGAAAATTTGAACATTTTAGGTGGTTTTCAAATTGCAGTCATGCTAAACAGTGCCTACATGGACTCCCTTTGCAGTGACTGGAGTATACCACTTCTGGCAATGTGCCATATACATGATGTTCCACTATCACTCAATGCCCCAAACTAACATGGCAGTGAGAAATGCCCTCCCATTGTATCCACAGATCTTAATCATTCCACTCTACTTTCCCAAAATGGCACCTCATAAGATTTAAAATAATGTTCCTAGAGACCATTCCTGTTTAGAGATCTTTGTTTTTGTTGTTCTGTCTCTAATAGAGATCTTAGGTCTAGATAAACAATTCAAAACTCATTACTTAAACTTTGCTTTATTTGCTGAGGAGACTGGGATATTATGGAACAATTCTAAAACTTTCCAGTAATTAATATTTTGCACATTTTTAACCTAAAAATTAGGTGCTCATTTTGTGAGCATAGTTTAAATTCCTAGTGATGCCTCAACTTTCCAGGTTTTCTTATTCCAATAGGACCAAATTCTAGTTAAAAAAAAAAGAGAGCTACAGAAGAAGAGCTCTGAAAATATAATGACCTCTCATTTTACTTGACACTATATTTCCACCTAAGTGAATTCACATTATACTTTTACAGTGGTAAATAGATGTTCATAATACATTAATCCATAGTTCGAAAGAAAGGATAAAATAGGTTTCTGTGCCAATGTTTATTTAAACTACTGTGAAAAGAGTGTGATTCTGACTTGATGCAGCAAGATTACTCTCAGAAGGAAAACAAAATAGTCCTTTTTCACATGAGATGCAGCATCTACACTGGTGAACACAGTTGACTGTTTGCAACAGTTAAGACAGAGAGGAGGCATTCATTGAGAAAAATTGCATAAAGCAAACCTGGCCAGAGAACTCAAACCCAGTAAAACTAGATTTGAGTCAAGCAAGGAAGGAAATTTTCTCCTCAAAATACATGGTAGATGACATCTCTTTCCTTTAAAATATTTAAGTAAGATGAAAGTGAAATTGAAACTGCAAGTTGCTCAGTCACGTCCGACTCTTTGTGACCCCATGCACTATATAGTCTATGGAATTCTCCAGGCCAGAATACTGGAGTGAGTAGCCTTTCCCTTCTCCAGGGGGATCCTCCCAACCCAGGGATTGAACCAAGATCTCCCACATTGCAGGTGGATTCTTTACCATCTGAGCCTCAAGGGAAGGTCAAAAATACTGAAGTGGGTAGCCTATCCCTTCTCCAGCAGATCTTCCTAACCCAGGAATTGAATGCAAGGCTCTCCTGCATTACAGGTGGATTCTTTACCAACTGAGCTATCAGGGAAGCCCTTAGGTAAGATAAGCCAATTCATAACACTGTGCAGGAAAACAAGTCTTAAGGAATTACTGATTTAGTTGTCTTTTGATAAACAAATTTACAGAGGTCTTGTATCCATTTCTTTTTCTTTAATCTGTCCTTTTAACTCTGGTTTATAATGAATTCCGTCTGACTGGGGGGCCTAAGTAAAATTTCATAAAAACAAAATGAGTAGACTGGAGAAGTGTGCCATCATGTATTTTTATTTTTCCATGCCTTTGAGAGAAGTTTTTCATGACTTTGTTCTCTAATACTAAGGTAACTTTGAATAGCCATCATTTGGGGGTAATTTGCTCTGATACCCTTGTTCACTGACCCTGCTGCTGCTGCTGCTGCTAAGTCGCTTCAGTCGTGTCCGACCCTGTGCAACCCCATAGACGGCAGCCCATCAGGCTCCCCCATCCCTGGGATTCTCCAGGCAAGAGCACTGGAGTGGGTTGCCATTTCCCTCTCCAATGCATGAAAGTGAAAAGTGAAAGTGAAAGTGAAGTCGCTCAGTCGTGTCCGACTCTTAGCGACCTCATGGACTGCAGCCTACCAGGCTCCTCCGTCCATGGGATTTTCCAGGCGGGAGTACTGGAGTGAGGTGCCATTGCCTTCTCTCACTGACCCTAGACATTTGCTAAAGGGTGTTTTTTGTCCCTCCCTTTAAAATTGCTGATCACATCGGGTTTTCCATAAGAGACATAGATGTGCTTCAAAATCCAAAGAAAGGTGACAACATAGTAGGATAAATGCACTAATTGTTCTTCCAACAAAATCTGTAAAAATTTTTAAATGAACATCTGTTTGAAGAATAGAGCTATTAAAGGGAATGTTCTGTACAAACAGTGTGCCATGCAGAATAGTTGTACAATAATGCTGTGAATTGTTTAATTAACTCATAAAAGAGGGAATCTAGTAAAGGAAATGTATGCAGTGCACTTTGGAGATATTTGACAGTCTTCAAGAGCAGATGTGATTATGAGTATAATTATTTTAGTAAATTGAGCCATAATTTCTCTTTCTGTTGTAAAATAAGGTAAAGTATATTATGAATCTTAAGTAGAAAATGACCTTAATCATAAATAATTCATGCAAATCTTGACTTTTGTTTTAGGTTCAGCACTGCTATCATTTCCTTTTCTTTTGGTGAGGCGTACTTTTGTAAATACAACTGAAAAGAGTAAGCATTCAGCATGGAACTAGGGTGGATTTTATGTGTACTCTGTGGTAATTGGCCGCAATATTTTGTAGACATGACTTTCACCATAGATTTGAGCTCAGTTGCTTCAGTCGTGTCTGACTCTGTGACCCTATAGACTAAAGCTCACTAGGCTCCCCTGCTCATAGGATTTTCCAGGCAAGAATATTGGAGTGGGTTGTCATGCCCTCCTCCATGGGATATTCCTGACCCAGGGATCGAACCTGGGTCTTTTATGTTTCCTACATTGGCAGGCAGATTCTTTGCCACTAGCGCCACCTAGGAAGCCCCAGCGTAGATTTCAGGCTCAGGTCAGTCGCTCAGTCGTGTCCGACTCTTTGTGACCCCATGAATTGCTGCACGCCAGGCCTCCCTGTCCATCACCAGCTTCTGGAGTTCACTCAAACTCATGTCCATCGAGTCCGTGATGCCATCCAGCCATCTCATCCTCTGTCATCCCCTTTTCCTCCTGCCCCCAATAACCATAGATTTAGATGACTATAAAAATAATTTTTTATCTCTAGAACGTGTCAGTTATTTGTAAGATCATGATGTATAGGGCAAGTGAAAGTCGCACAGTCCTGTCCGACTCTTTGCGACCCCATGGACTATACAGTCCATGGAATTCTCCAGCTGGAATACTAGAGTGGGTAGCCATTCCCTTCCCCAGGGGATCTTCCCAACCCAGGGATCAAACGTATGGAGTAATTTTATTTTATTACCAGAGAAACTCAATCAGAGATCCTACAGTATTGAACATGAAGGTTACAACAGCGTTTTGTGTGTGTGAGGCCAACCAGTTTAACTCAAAGTAGATTCACTGACCAGACACTATACATCAAGTTTGTTAAATGTTGCTTTGCAAATATATTATTATTATTTTTTATCCTTCTCTATTTTGGAAATTGTATATTTTATATTCATAACTTTAGTTAGTAATTACATAAATGTTATATTTTCTGTGTATTGCCTTAATCACTCTTATTAACTAAAATTACTGCTAGATGGAAATTAATCAGGCAAATTAGTATGCTTACTCATGAAACCTAGATTGTAGTAAACCCCGAGATGAAGACTAATGAAACAATTACTTATTTAATCATTATTAAAAATGGGAACAGTGCTCAGATATCTGACAGTAAATGCAGCAAACTGTGGAAGTAGACAAATGAATGTGTTTTCCTTGACTGCTCTTTCATGAAAGCAAGATTATTATCACCTGCTGGGCATTTTGCTTTCATATTCAACATTTTCCCTAGGGAAAGAAAATGTCTCTTCTTACTAGGAAAAGGGAAAATCTAATTTCTCCAGTAGACTTCTTTCTTTGAAACTTAAGCTATTCTGACTCTGACTTTTCACAATTTAAGATGTATTTAAAAGTGTTCATAAGTCAACGCTGTAGATATTTATTATACGCATCTATATTAGAAGCATACATATTCACTTTAGGTATTTCTTAAAACAAATTGAATTTTTAAATTTAAGTAAAACATGCATTAGAAAGCAAAAGGTACGACAAGACTGATACTGAAAACCCATAATCTTCTCCATGTGTCTTTGCAGCCACCTTCCCTGGGCCTTCTGCTAAGCTGCTGCTAAGTCGCTTCAGTCACGTCAACCACATTCAGTCACTCCTGCTTTTAGGTCTTTTGGTGGTTGCCTTAATGTTTGACTTCCTTTCTTATTTCCCAACTTTAGAGATTAGCATTTTTCTGCTATACTAGCTGAAGATTTTATTCACACTACCTTCTCACAACCTAGTCCCTCTCCAGCTAAAATAGTTCTGTATTTAAAACTTCATTAGCTACTTTTGAAACTCTAAATATTATATTAAAAACTTTCTGTTCTTTCAAATTCAAAATACCATCTCTTGATTCTCCATAGTGTGAGGTGGGAATTCAGGACTCTGAACACTTCTTTACTCTTCTTTCCACCATGTTTGGTTACTGGATAAAATATAATATACCCAGTTTAAATTTGAATTTTAGATAAACAGCTAATGTTTTTAGTAAACTATGTCCAACTCTGTATGAAGCATTTATATGGAAAAAGTATTCATTTGGAAAATGGAAAGCTGGGTAAGTATTTTATTAACTAGACGTGAAAAGGAGGAATTTATTAAGGAGATACAAAACCAGGACAACCAGTTTACCTACATAATCCCAGTGTTAGGGGCTTGGGGTACCAGATACGTCTACATTGGGTTTAGGAGATGAGGCCAAAATCATGAAGGTAAGGTAAGTCACTTCAGTTGTGTCCAGCTCTGTGCGACCCCATAGATGGCAGCCCACCAGGCTCCCCCATCCCTGGGATTCTCCAGGCAAGAGCACTGGAGTGGGTTGCCATTTCCTTCTCCAATGTGTGAAAGTGAAAGTGAAGTCGCTCAGTCGTGTCCAACTCTTTGTGACCCCATGGACTGCAGCCTACCAGGCTCCTCCGCCCATGGGATTTTCCAGGCAAGAGTACTGGAGTGGGGTGCCATTGCCTTCTCCGATGAAGATTGGTGGAAAGTTCTATTTAAGGACCAGGCTAAATCCCAAGTCCCATTCAGCAGAGGAAATGAAGTTTTTGTTTTTGGCAGATTTCATGTAGGGAGACTCTTAACTCAGGGAGAGCAAGCAAAACTAAGCACAGGGTGTGGCCCTACATAGGGAACAAGATTAAGTGAAAGTCTGTATTCTGTACTGGGAGTCTTCCAGCTCTTTTTTCCTTTTTGGCTCTCAGAATGCTCATGGCAGCACAATTTATCAATAAAAGTAATGTAGGGAGTTCCTTTTCTGGGCTCAAAAGACTGGTTCAAAACAAGAGATTTACAAAACTCTCATTAGGTCTTCTCAAGTGAAATAGCATGGTCTCCACTTTACCACTCATGGTAAAAGCCATGAATCCACAGCTTTTTTTTTTTTCCCAGAGTGTTAGGCTATTACTCTTAAATATAAACTGCTGGCCATGGGAAACCAAACATTGAAAATCTCCAATGTAGAAGGCAAAGACCAAGAAAAACAAGTAGAAAATGGAGACTCAGAGAAAGCAAATCTGATAAAAGAAAGAGAATACAACTTAAAATACAAAAAAGCTACAAGTAAAGTTCTTGGTAAGATAAGGTATTGTATTTGAAACAAGAACAGGGTACATTCACAAGGGAGCATTACTTGAACATGAATGATTGTGTCTGGGGAGTTTATAATTTCCTTGGTTCTGTCTCACCACAGCAAAAAGTTGAACTGACAGACGGACCGGTGTTATGGCTCAATTTTATTGGCAAGCAAAGGAAACTACATCCTGCAGGCATGAGGACGGGCCGACGCAAAAGACGAGAAGAGAAGCCCCCGCTCAATTTTGGCTCCTCTTTTTGTTTCTTCCTCCTCTCCCTGAGCCTGCCCTCTGTAAATTGGCTAGCCAGGAGGGCTGTTATTTTACCTGAGGTCCTCACTCTGGTCCTCAGACCTTCCTTTGTTCTATTTTCGTGGGCTTTTCCCTTCTTTGCCTTTTAACCACCGCCATTCTGGACTCCTTTTTCCTATTCTAACCACCTAATAATATCATATAATTCAAGTATTAGCATTTTTTCAACAGAAACATTGAAACCTAGAAAACAGTAGAGCGCTGTGCAAAAATCCTGATAGAAAATAATTTCTATCCTAGAACACTGTAAAATAAATAATAATATAAAGCCATATGAATCCAGTTTAAAAAAAAAATGCATCAGAGTAGTTGCAAGTATACAGACATGGACATTTAATAAGTTAGAGGAAAGGTAATATATTGGGTTGGCCAAAAATATCATTCATTCAGGTTTTTGCATAACATCTTATGGAAAAACTTTGAAGGAACTTTTTGCTTAGCCCACTATTTTTCTGGAGCAATTAACAATAGTGCAATTTGAGAGTGGATAAGAAATAGGAAGTGAACCATGAATATGGCAGTTTCTTTGTGCTCACAGCACTGTGGCCTTTATGGGGAGCAGGAGTAGGTCTGTGTGAAGGATTCTTGTTGAGTGGAAAGGCAGAGATACCACCAGGGTTCCTCTAGTTAAAGGAGCCATAGACACTGATGACTCAGAGACTTGATGCAGTGCATCCTTTTTCAACTTGGTTTTCAAAAGCCTGGAAAATGTGTCACCACTGAAATGAAAACAGTTGCTGCCTTTTGCAGACCATGGCAGTTCTTTAGGATTCAACAGTTTGGAGTGATTACCAACTGTCACAGAAAGACCTGGTTTTGTCTGGTGGAGTCTTGAGGCAAAGAAAGGAAAAGGAGATGCATATATATATATATATATATGCTTGTTATGGGATAGGCCTTAAGACACTTCCACATACTCTTATATAATAAATCTTCCCCAAGGCAATGGGAATTTAATACAATACCGACACATATGGCAAAGAAAAGTAACTCTTAAATTTACTAAGTGATATTACAGTTTTATTAAGCCAGTGCTGAGCTGAGTAGAGGGCTCCCCTGATAGCTCAGTTGGTAAAGAGCTGAGTAAAATTCACTTTTTAAAAATATGGTTAGTAGGATACCACTAGCAATGCAAAAATTAAGCTGCACTAATAAAATTATAGGGTCCAGATCAAGGAAGACAATGATTTCATTGTTCTTTGCCTGGGTCATACCACATTTGGAGTGTTGTGGGATCTGGTCAAATTGGGGCACAAGCTGTATAAAGGAAAAAGAACTGTGAAGAGAATCAAAGTCAGATAGTATGAGGAATATTTAGAAGAACCAAGGTTATGCCTGGAAGAAGGAATACTGACTGAAACACATTTTTGCTATTTTGCCACATTTAAAGCACTCTTGTGTAAAGAAAGGAATGGATTTTATTCTGAATTACTTCTGAGACTGGAAATGACAAGTGGAAAATTTAGGAAGCACTTGAGGAGTGATTTCTAGTAAGTAGAAGTGGTAGAATACCATGTCTCACATATTACTTACTGACCTTCCTGGAATTGTTTAAGGAGCAAATCATGTTGATCATCAGTATACACTTTGAGAGAGGATTCCCATGTTGCAATAGAGGTTGGACCAGCTACAACTTAAAATCTGATCTAGGCCTAATATTCTAGGTTTTTATGTATGTAAGTCTTGATACTGTCTCCAAATGCTGATTATTAAATAAACAAATATTGGACATCCGTATGTCAGGGAACAAAATAGACCTTGTCCTACCTTCTGGAATGTTAAATCCAACAGAAGAGCTAGTAATTAAGCAGATAATTTTATAAATAATTTCAATTGTAATGAACATTATGAAGAAGTCAAGAATAGTATAGCAACATATAACGCAAGATCTAATCAAGTTTGGAGGGAGGGGAAAGATTTCATTAAAGAAGTTATGTGTAAGCTGAGACCCAAAGGCTGAATTAGCCAGTGGGAAACTGTTGCAGATTCAGAGTCAAGGTCCAGAGGAGTTAGAAAACTGCCCACATTGAAACAAGAAATTCTGTTTTAGCACTCAGCTAATCTTAACAATGTCCCTTAGGACTGCCCTTGTCTGTTGATGTGCTATTGATGTTGGCTGAAGGTCACCGTCTCTGCTTTATGGGACATCCTTTTTGTCCAGAGCCTAGTTGACTTCTTTGGGTTCATATTTTGAGTCCTCTTAGTGTGATTGATTTTGTTATTGTTGGCTCTGATTGATACTAGGATCTACTCCTCTGTACTGTAGGTACTCAAATGAGTCAGATTCTGAATTATAGCCATAGAAGCAGGTGAGATTTTTTTCTTGCTCTTGCTTTAGAGCTAGAAATACTGTGATTTAAATACCACAAAACAAAGAAGTGAGTGAGGAATGGCTCTAGGAGTAAATGAACCCGTCCTTCTCAGTGTATTTCAGAAACCTACAGAGTGAAATCTTTCATCTAAATTAAAAATGGACCCTCACAAAACTTCAAAGAATCTAATGGTATGAAAGGAGTAACCAGGGCTTATGAAATGCTGGTGAATAATTACAATCTGAGATTTATTGGTGACTACCCTTGTGTTGTTAAAAGGTTGGCTGATCAGGAAAAACAAAACAAAACAAAAAACAGACATTGGCTAGAGAGAGGACTCTTGAGCTACTCAGTCTTTTGAAATTTCTACAGAGTTTTCCAAGGGGAAATTTGGCATTTGGACTTTGTGACTTTGGCAGGTTAATTAGAACTGGGGGCTATGATCACTTATCTTAATTGCCTCTGTTTTCTGGTTGATATTAGACTTGTATACCAGGTGGCTGGTGACTTGTAACAGGTAAATAAAGAATGTAGGGGGGAAATCGTGAATGTCGTTTTTAGTAACAATTAGATAATCAAGGTTAGAATTAGGATGAAGACCCCTTTTTCAACAGTCTCTTCTCTGAAATATACCATTCTTCAAGGTCTTGTAGGCTTCCAGGAACATAGTATAATATATTTTCTACTTGTTCTGTTAGATAGATAAGATCAAGAGACTTGAGAGTGATGACGACAGCTATGCTGGGAGACGAGAGACTCTGACAAGAGAGATTAGCCCAGCAAAGTGGGAAGTGGAGCAATAATGTAGTATTTGGCCAAATTACATAAATTATTCAAGTTCTTCATTTTCTGAATGGATTTTTCTTTTCCATCGAATGATTTTACAGTTTTAAGTATTTAGTATATTTTTATCCATGTGGCTTTTATTGGATACTTACCTATACAAGTCTAATATTGTTGAGTATTTTTCTGTATTTTTGAAGTTCGGTTACCCACTGATAATATCTTCAAACTTAAATGAATGGTTGAAAGAATGAGGCACACTCTTATTATGTAGTAATTATAGTATGATGTTCTTGGGCAAGGAAGCAATTTGCCTTGATATTTCACCAGACCAAAATTATTTTTGATTAGGCGTTTATTTGCTTCTCAATTCTTTAAGGAATTTAAATTTTCACTCGAATACAAAATGTGTATCTTGAATACAAAAATACTTTGAAATTCTTATATGAATGAGGTTTCTGATTCAAAGACTAGGTTCATGCAAGGGTCATTGTTTTGTTAATTTTTCATTACAGTGTCCAAATTGATGGGGATGTATCAATGTAACAGATTTCAGAGGCAAAATAAATCTGTGTATTTGATTCTAGCCACAATACATTTCAGTAGTTCAGTGTCTGCTGTGTGACAAGACTGAGAAAGTTTCTTAATCAAATTTTCTACAAATCTTTGATGTCTGCTTATTTATTTTCTGCACAACAGCAGTGTCTTCACGTTTGATGTCCCAGTAGCCAGAGCCGGTTGCTGTTAGTCTGATTCTAGAAAGAGAGGTGTCCTCACAGGGAGCCCAGTTGGGTGTTTCCTGCTTTCTATCTTAGTTTCTCTCATGGTTGGAGAGAAAGGAGGAAGAGCACATGATAGAATTTGTAATTGTTTGCAGTACTGGCAGAGCCTCAAATGATATTTATTCTATCAGAGTCACTTCCAACCAGAGGACTCATTTTTTGCAGCAGATGGAAGGGGGACCGCATGCAAATCCTTGGATTAAACATATTTTAGTGCTTTGAAACCCTGTCCATGTAACAGCGTTGTTTTTAGATCTATTTTACTGCTGTCACATTGGTGCTTTAATTAGAATAATTAGTAAGAAAAAAAAAAACAACTAAAGTGATTTGTTTGGCTATGGTTCCCTACCAGATATTTGAATAGAAATCAGGTGACTATTAGGATAGAAGGAAAAAATACAGAAGTTTAGGATTTGGGCACGTTTTAAGAACTGTTATGTTTTTATGATTCTGGTTCTATATTCACCTTTTTAAAAGATTATGGGACTGATATTTCTCCACTATTTATGAAAGAGAATTAGATTAATTGCTAGTGGATACCACTGGGGAACCTTTACTTAAAATTTACTTTTGAGTTTATTCCTGGAATGGAATGGAACTGGCAAGAATAAGTCAGTTTTCTATTATATCTGATGACTGTTTCCAGGAAAGTTTGGTTAGCCAAGTCTCATGCATTATTAAGTCTCTATTGTAAATTGCCAAAAGAGATGTCCCCCCATGGAAATTATTAAACTTGTTTTTATAATATTGGCATCTGTAAGCTCTTCATGGTACAAGGAATAAACTCTTGAGAGGGAGACTGAAAAGATATATATCCCAAGATCCAACAAATGGAAAACACTCTCTTCCACAATTGGAAGATCTAACTGTCCCCACTATTGTATACTGGATGGTGGGAAAAATCATTCCACACAACATTGTAAATCAACTGTATTTCAATAAAAAAATTTAAAAAGGACCTAGGGAGTGGAGACACACAAAAGAGTGTTAAAATGAGAAATCAAGTTACTAAACAGTTTGGGTTGCAAGATCCCATATGTGTACATGCAAAGTATATGTGCAAAGAAAAAACTAGAAATAAACATATCAACTATAAAGAAGTAAAAATAAAAAAATCATGCCAGAAGTGAGATAGGCATTTTGTATTCAATGTTTTTCATGATCTCTGATTAGATTGGACTTGACTTTAATTCTTGTATTCTAATTTAAAATGATCAAAATCAGTGATTTATCATAATAATTAGACACCTGAGACATTCAAATTAGAATAAGGATGGATTTTATTCACGTATATAATCATTAATTTCAACAGGTATTTATTGAGCATCTGGTAAGGACCAGATACAGGTATTTATGGGAAAAGTGAGTGAAATAAACATATTTCTACTTTCATGGAACTGGAACTTTTCACTATAATGAATACAAAATCATGGGAACCATCTTTTTAATGTCATGCTTTCTGTTAGAAAAGGAAAACTTTGGGGTAACTCTTAGCAGGTCATGCATTCAAGATATTTTGAGGATTTGATCAAATATGCTAGTATTGATCCATGCACCATCTCAGTTTCTGATTTACTTTGATAACATTTTTTAGACAGGTGCAGACTTTGTTTAATGTTGGGCCCTACGATAATGTTAATTTACTTAAAAAAGATTTAACTTATGTCAGTGACTGTATTGGTTCTGATGCTTAAGGTGCTCAGTTGCAATATTAGCTAAACTCCTTTCGTGGCCTTGTAGAACTTAGAATTTACTGAAGATATTCATAATCATGAGTCCTGCAAAGCTATATAATCTTGCTTTTTAAAAATTCACTTCATAGCTTTTAAGAAGATACAGTCAATGACTTTGCACCCATTCAATGTGGATATTCTTACTAATAAATATGGAATTTTAATTTTTTAATTTTTTAAATTTTTTTTGTTTTTTAAACTTATTTATTTTTATTTATTTATTTATTTTTAAATTTTATTTTATTTAACTTTACAATATTGTATTGGTTTTGCCATATATCAAAATGAATCTGCCACAGGTATACATGTGTTCCCCATCCTGAACCCCTCCCCCCTCCTCCCTCCCCATACCATCCCTCTGGGTCGTCCCAGTGCACCAGTCCCAAGCATCCAGTATCGTGCATCGAACCTGGACTGGTGACTCGTTTCATATATGATATTATACGTATTTCAATGCCATTCTCCCAAATCATCCCACCCTCTCCCTCTCCCACAGAGTCCAAAAGACTGTTCTATACATCAGTGTCTCTTTTGCTGTCTCATATACAGGGTTATTGTTACCATCTTTCTAAATTCCATATATATGCGTTAGTATACTGTATTGGTGTTTTTCTTTCTGGCTTACTTCACTCTGTATAATAGGCTCCAGTTTCATCCACCTCATTAGAACTGACTCAAATGCATTCTTTTTAATGGCTGAGTAATACTCCATTGTGTATATGTACCACAGCTTTCTTATCCATTCATCTGCTGATGGGCATCTAGGTTGCTTCCATGTCCTGGCTATTATAAACAGTGCTGCCATGAACATTGGAGTACACGTGTCTCTTTCCCTTCTGGTTTCCTCAGTGTGTATGCCCAGCAGTGGGATTGCTGGATCATAAGGCAGTTCTATTTCCAGTTTTTTAAGGAATCTCCACACTGTTCTCCATAGTGGCTGTACTAGTTTGCATTCCCACCAACAGTGTAAGAGGGTTCCCTTTTCTCCACACCCTCTCCAGCATTTATTGCTTGTAGACTTTTGGATCGCAGCCATTCTGACTGGAGAGAAATGTTACCTCATAGTGGTTTTGATTTGCATTTCTCTGATAATGAGTGATGTTGAGCATCTTTTCATGTGTTTGTTAGCCATCTGTATGTCTTCTTTGGAGAAATGTCTATTTAGTTCTTTGGCCCATTTTTTGATTGGGTTATTTATTTTTCTAGAATTGAGCTGTAGGAGTTGCTTGTATATTTTTGAGATTAGTTGTTTTTGTCTGTTGCTTCATTTGCTATTATCTTCTCCCATTCTGAAGGCTGTCTTTTCACCTTGCTTATAGTTTCCTTTGTTGTGCAGAAGCTTTTAAGTTTAATTAGGTCCCATTTGTTTATTTTTGCTTTTATTTCCAATATTCTGGGAGGTGGGTCATAGAGGATCCTGCTGTGATGTATGTCAGAGAGTGTTTTGCCTATGTTCTCCTCTAGGAGTTTTATAGTTTTTGGTCTTATGTTTAGATCTTTAATCCACTTTGAGTTTATTTTTGTGTATGGTGTTAGAAAGTGCTCTAGTTTCATTCTTTTACAAGTGGTTGACCAGTTTTCCCAGCACCACTTATTAAAGAGATTGTCTTTAATCCATTGTATATTCGTTCTGTTCCTCCTTTGTCAAAGATAAGGTGTCCATATGTGCATGGATTTATTTCTGGGTTTTCTATTTTGTTCCATTGATCTATATTTCTGTCTTTGTGCCAGTACCATACTGTCTTGATAACTGTGGCTTTGTAGTAGAGCCTGAAGTCAGGCAGGTTGATTCCTCCAGTTCCATTCTTCTTTCTCAAGATAGCTTTGGCTATTTGAGGTTTTTTGTATTTCCATACAAATTGTGAAATTATTTGTTCTAGCTCTGTGAAGAATACTGTTGGTAGCTTGATAGGGATTGCATTGAATCTATAAATTGCTTTGGGTGGTATACTCATTTTCACTATATTGATTCTTCCAATCCATGAACATGGTATATTTCTCCATCTATTAGTGTCCTCTTTGATTTCTTTCACCAGTGTTTTATAGTTTTCTATATATAGGTCTTTAGTTTCTTTAGGTAGATATATTCCTAAGTATTTTATTCTTTCTGTTGCAATGGTGAATGGAATTGTTTCCTTAATTTCTCTTTCTGTTTTCTCATTATTAATGTATAGGAATGCAAGGGATTTCTGTGTGTTGATTTTATATCCTGCAACTTTACTATATTCATTGATTAGTTCTAGTAATTTTCTGGTGGAGTCTTTAGGGTTTTCTATGTAGAGGATCATGTCATCTGCAAATAGTGAGAGTTTTACTTCTTCTTTTCCAATTTGGATTCCTTTTATTTCTTTTTCTGATTCTTGCTCTGATTGCTGTGGCCAAAACTTCCAAAACGATGTTGAATAGTAATGGTGAAGGTGGGCACCCTTATATAGTTAATATGACTAATTTGCTTCAGGTCTTAAATGAGAGACAACATTTGAAAGCTTGTAGAGCATGACAACTATATTTTTATTCCATTTCCAGATGATGTTACTGTTTAGAGTACATGTGACCATGATACTTGGTATATAATATATTGTTCATTCTAGTCTACTTTTTAGGATAATGGTTAAAAAGCATACATATTATGTCTATGTGTTCAAAGTGAGGTGACAACTCTGACAATTATATGGTTCATGCAATTAGCTTAAGCCATAAATATCCATATGTTACATTATAATATAAATCTTTGATTAGTTGTTAGCTCTGCTGCAACTAATTATTTTACTAAAATAAAATATCTAAAAATTGGAATTATTTAAATTTGAAAATTAATTAGAAAGGATTCAAGGTTATCTTTATAATAATCTTGTTAATTATTATATATTATAAATCTTTTTGAGAAGAAGAGAAAGAAATGGAATTTGCTTATAAACCTGAGTGTTCTTCAGGGAGGGGGTTGAATTTATGACTTGTATTTGTCCAGTGTGCATGATGGAAGCATGTGTGATAGACTTTGGCCCAGGCAAGCTTGGAACACCAGTACTATCAAGAAGAGATCTGCTTCTCTGACTGCCCAAAGCCCCTTGCTCCACCAATATACTCTCATTTAACACTGTTCTGAAATTTGTATTTAAATACTTTATAAGAGATAGTCACTAACTATACAGACTCAGGAAATGGCTGGAGGAAAAATTTTCATTGCACACAGAAAACATTTAATTTATAATTTTCAAACCTTCTATCTCTTTATTCCTTAACCACCATATTTACATCTTGATTTAGATACATTTTATTGTCTTTTGTTCTAATGGTCCTGTGCCTTTATTATGGACTATCTCAAGTCCTTTTTGGGAATAGGTTACTTAGTCAAAGAGTAGACAAAGCTGACTTTGGCAGCAGTGGGGTCCAAACCTACACCCCCAAAGAGACTGGAATTAGAACATACTGTGGAAAAATAGAGAAATATATAAAACCTGTCTGAATTTGCAAACTTTAAATATGCAAACTTTAATATGGTGTAGCAGAGCATGAAGTATCTATTCATGTCTGGAGATTTTTAGAATGGAAAGTAGGGAGTTAGAATGATTTTGAGAGTTTATTTATAGAGGAAAAATACTCTCTACTACATTAGAAAGAAAAGTTACATCCTACAGAGTATTTGTAATATGTAGAGTTTTGTAAAATTCTGTTGATTGACATTGAACTCTGGGTGAATGTCATGAAATTCAATGCAAAGCTTTGGAACAATGCAACAATTTTCTCTTTAGATAACTATTATAACTGGCTTAGGAATTTGGTTCAAAATAGAATCCCCAGATTGTTCTCACTTACTAAGAGAAGATTATGCCCTCATGCCTTTAAAAATTGAATAAAGCATGAATACATTCTCCCAGAAGACAGATGTATTTTATTAGAATCAAGCTAGTTTACTAATATTATATTAAAGCAAAATTCCAACCACAGTTGACAGAAAACAGTGGTTTATTACAAAAAAGTGGTTTATTTAGAATAAAGGAAAGACAATACTCTTTCATTCTTACATTTTTTCCATCTTCCTTTTTGCAACCCATAGACACTCAAGAAAAAAAAATAATGTCTAATTTAAAGGTAGTGGACAGCAACTTTGGTAACTACAGATTTCTTTGCAAAGAAAAGTTATTCTTGACATTTAGACTTTTTCTATTGAATACTAGTCTCATGCAAGATCCTTTACTAGAGGGTATTGAAATTCTTCCATTGTGGTCAGATTGTACTATGCAAAGAGAATGATGATAGTATCTCTCATAATGTTGCTATAACTGTTCATATTTATAAAGAACTCAGACTAGCACTTGGCACATGGTAAATACTAAAGAAGTCCTTGGTCACTCAATCAGTCCCTGTTCTTTCTATGGTATATTAATTTCTTTCTATGGTATATTAATTTCTTTCTATGGTATATTAATTTCTATTTCCATTCTAGAGTGCATAACATTCTCTCTGCTTGGATTTGCACCCCTCTTTCTGAAAGAGATGGGAGGACCAGACCACCTGACCTGCCTCTTCAGAAACGTGTATGCAGGACAGGAAGCAACAGAACTGAATATGGAACAACAGACTGGTTCATGATGTATTCTGCATGATGCAGAATACATCATGCAAAATGTCAGGCTGAATGAAAGACAAACTGGAATCAAGATTGCCGGGAGAAATATCAATAACCTCAGGTATGCAGATGACACCACACTTATGGTAGAAAGTGAAGCAGAACTAAAGAGCCTCTTGATGAAAGTGAAAGAGGAGAGTGAAAAAGTTGGCTTAAAGCTCAACATTCAGAAAATGAAGATCATGGCATCTGGTCCATAACTTTATGGCAAATAGATGGGGAAACAGTGGAAACAGTGGCAGACTTTTTTGGGCTCCAAAATCACTGCAGATGGTGATTGCAGCCATGAAATTAAAAGATGCTTACTTCTTGGAAGAAAAGTTATGACCAACCTAGACAGCATTTTAAAAAGCAGAGACATTAATTTGCCAACAAAGGTTCATCTAGTCAGTTCAGTTCAGTCTCTCAGTCATCTCCAACTCTTTGCGACCCATGAACCACAGCAAGCCAGGCCTCCCTGTCCATCACCAACTCCTGAAGTTTACCCAAACTCATGTCCATTGAGTCGGTGATGCCATCCAACCACCTCATTCTCTGTCGTCCCCATCTCCTCCTGCTCTCAATCTTTCCCAACATCAGGGTCTTTTCAAATGAGTCAGCTCTTCACATCAGGTGGCCAAAATATTGGAGTTTCAGTTTCAACATCACTCCTTCCAATGTACACCTAGGACTGATCTGCTTTAGGATGGACTGGTTGGATCTCCTTGCAGTCCAAGGGACTCTCAAGAGTCTTCTCCAATACCACAGTTCAAAAGCATCAATTCTTCTGCACTCAGCTTTCTTTATAGTCCAACTCTCACATCCATACATGACCACTGGAAAAACCATAGCCTTGACCAGATGGTGCAGGAGCTACTCCACGTCCAAGGTCAGGGCAGCAGCCTAGAGGAGCTATCCCATGTCCAAGGTAAGGAGCAGTGGCTGCGCTTTGCTGGAGCAGCCGTGAAGAGATACCCCATGTCCAAAGTAAGAGAAACCTAAGTAAGACGATAGGTGCTGAGAGAGGGCATCAGAGGGCAGACAGACTGAAACCACAGATAACTAGCCAATCTGATCACACGGACCAAAGCTTGTCTAACTAAGCCATGACGTGTGGGGCCACCCAAGATGGACAGGTCATGGTGAAGAGGTCTGACAGAATGTGTTCCACTGGAGAAGGGAATGCAAACCATTTCAGTATTCTTGCCTTGAGAACCCCATGAACAGTATGAAAAGGCAAAAAGATAGGACACTGAAAGATGAACTCCCCAGGTTGGTAGGTGCCCAATTATGCTACTGGAGATCAGTGGAGAAATAACTCCAGAAGGAATGAAGGGATGGAGCCAAAGCAAAAACAACACCCAGTTGTGGATGTGACTGGTGATAGAAGCAAGCTCTGATGCTGTAAAGAGCAATATTATATAGGAACATGGAATGTTAGGTCCATGAATCAAGGCAAATTGGAAGTGGTCAAACAGGAGATGGCAAGAGTGAATGTTGACATTCTAGGAATCAGCAATCTAAAATGGACTGGAATGGGTGAATTTAACTCAGATGACCATTATATCTACTACTGTGGGCAGGAATCCCTTAGAAGAAATGGAGTAGCCATCATAGTCAACAAAAGAGTCCGAAATGCAGTACTTGGATGCAATCTCAAAAACAACAGAATGATCTCTGTTCGTTTCCAAGGCAAAACATTCAGTATCACAGTAATCCATGTCTATGCCCTGACCAGTAACACCGAAGAAGCTGAAGTTGAATGGTTCTATGAGGACCTACAAGATCTTTTAGAACTAACACCCAAAAAAGATGCCCTTTTCATTATAGGGGACTGGAATGTGAAAGTAGGAAGTCAAGAAACACCTGGAGTAACAGGCAAATTTGGCCTTGGAATATGGAATGAAGCAGGGCAAAGACTAATAGAGTTTTGCCAAGAAAATGCACTGGTCATAACAAACACCCTCTTCCAACAACACAAGAGAAGACTCTACACATGGACATCACCAGATGGTCAACACCGAAATCAGATTGAGTATATTCTTTGCAGCTAAAGATGGAGAAGCTCTATGCCGTCAGCAAAAACAAGACCCGGAGCTGACTGTGGCTCAGATCATGAACTCCTTATTGCCAAATTCAGACTTAAATCGAAGACAGTGGGGAAAACCACTAGACCATTCAGGTATGACCTAAATCAAATCCGTTATGATTATACAGTGAACATGAGAAATAGATTTAAGGGACTAGATCTGATAGACAGAGTGCCTGATGAACTATGGATGGAGGTTCATGACACTGTACAGGAGACAGGGATCAAGACCATCCCCAAGAAAAATAATGCAAAAAAGCATAATGGCTGTATGGGTAGGCCTTACAAATAGCTGTAAAAAGAAGAGAAGTGAAAGCAAAGGAGAAAAGGAAAGATATACCCATTTTAATGAAGAGTTCCAAAGAATAGCAAGGAGAGATAGGAAAGCCTTCCTCAGTGATCACTGCAAGGAAATAGAGGAAAACAATAGAATAGGAAAGACTAGAGACCTCCTCAAGAAAATGAGAGATACCAAGGGAACATTTCATGCAAAGATGGGCTCACTAAAGGGCAGAAATGGTATCTACCTAACAGAAGCAGAAGATATTAAGAAGAGGTGGCGAGAATACACAGAAGAACTGTACAAAAAAGATCTTCATGACACAGAAAATCACGATTGTGTGATCACTCACCCAGAGCCAGACATCTTGGAATGTGAAGTCAAGTGGGCCTTAGGAAGTATCACTACGAACAAAGCTAGTGGAGGTGATGGAATTCCACTTGAGCTATTTCAAATCCTAAAAGATGATGCTGTGAAAGAGCTGCACTCAATATCCCAGCAAATTTTGAAAACTCAGCAGTGGCCACAGGATTGGAAAAGGTCAGTTTTCATTCCAATCCCAAAGAAAGGCAATAGCAAAGAATGCTCAAACTACCACACAATTGCATTCATCTCACACACTAGTAAAGTAATGCTCAAAATTCTCCAAGCCAGGCTTCAGCAATATGTGAACTGTGAACTTCCAGATGTTCAAGCTGGTTTTAGAAAAGGCAGAGGAACCAGAGATCAAATTGCCAACATCCGCTGGATCATTGAAAAAGAAAGAGAGTTCCAGAAAAACATCTATTTCTGCTTTATTGACTATGCCAAAGCCTATGCCTTTGACTGTGTGGATCACAATAAACTGCACCAAAACCTGCACATTCTGATAAAGGTGTACAGTGAAACTGATATAAGTCCCTAGTCAAGATACACTGATCATAATTATCTCTTGTTGTAAGTATGTGAATTTTATTTCTCAGTGACATTGTAGACTCCTTGAGGACATGGACCATGCGTTGTTTTTCCTGTGTATCTTCCCACAATGCTGGGAGCATGGCCACTGCTGAAGAACATTCCTTTTTCTTGTTTGATTACAAGATCTCTCAGAGTGAGGCCCAGGATATGAATTGTTAAAGGATATGGAGGGACTGAGAGATACACCGGTGGATCATTCAACTCTTGCCACAATCAGTGCTGTGTAATAAATAACCATAGAGTGACATACAACAATAACCATCTGTTTTTCGTGTTTTTTGGAATCAAGAGGGATAGGCCAGGCATCTCTAGTGATCTTACCTGTGCTTACTCCTGTTTGGGGGGTTGAGCTAGGCCCACGTAGTTGCCTGCATGTCAGCAGCTCATTAATGTACTGGCAAACTAGCTCTGTTTCATAAGATTTTGATGTTCCTTCTGGGACCATCAGGCTAGTCAATGGAAATACTAAAGAACAAGGGGCAAGACCAGATGCAACAAGTCCATTCCAAGCCTCCATGTTCGATGGATTGGTCAAAGGAGAAGGAGAGTACAGCATAGTTACAGGGAAAAATCTGTGGATGCTAAAAAATGGGAAAAAGTGGTGTCATTTTGCCAAACCTCTCCAGTGGAATGTTTGTTTGTGTCTATTCTGTGCAGAGCCTGCTCTGATGCTTTACTGAAGGTCAGTTCTCCTTGTACATAATCTCGATCAGGATGTCTTTAAAACAGCATTACCACCCTTGAGTAAGCAAGCCAGTAATCTTGTTTGGAGGGGGAAAAGTTGCAGGTAAACAATCACATAATGCCACTTCATTTGCCATTAAATAGAAAAATATCACCTTATATTTCACAGACTTGACATCACTCAGATAATATGTCACACTTCATTAAACTAGAAGATCAAATGCAGAAAACAAAATATCTGCTGTTCAATAAGATTATCTACTACCTGAACAAGGTTTGTGGAATTGTCAACATGATGTGTCTGAATTCAAGAGATTAAACCAAGAACTGTGACTGGAAAAATGTTAAAAACACCACAAATTTGCTTTGAAATGATACAGCATCTCATTGTCACTTGTGATTTGACCACTGGTTCTGTCTTTATTACTTGTGCTGCTTAGTGAACTGTTGCAAAGCAAACCATGGAGTCTATTGTGGAAGTTTAATTTAGAGAATCATCTTGGGGCTGAAAAAGAGTTTCTGCTACATTCCTTGGCTTCTAGTAGGCCATCTCTCTGTCTAATGGATCTTATCTCCTAAAGAGGCAGGGAATTAATTATAGCATGTTATAGCAATCATATGATTTATACTTTTATCTGTTTGTCTCTATCTACTTATCCATCTATCATATCTATGTGTGTGTTCATCACCAAAATAATAGCTAAATTTCTATGACTATTTTTTCTAAATTAAGGTGATCTTTTTCCATATTCAATTATTTATTTGCTCTTATGGTAGGTACTTGATTAACTCCTGACAAGTGAGATTGATCAGCAAGACAAATACTACATAAACTATAGTAAAAATTACTTTCCAATCCTGCTTTATTCTTACTCTTATGGGATTTTAGGCCAATCACTTAAGATTCTTATCAATAAAAGTAGACAATTTAGATATTTTAATAACAAGAGTTCTTGCCTATGTAGCCAAATAATAGGTAAAGATCTAAGGTAAACTCTGGGTAAATCAGATATATATTGATGTCTGTATTTGTCTATCTATCTAGATATATAGATACATATTTATTGTTGTTTTTGTTTATATAGGAGAAGGCATTGCATAATCACCCTGTAGGGTAAGTTTATCTTTTATTAAAGGTGTTATGCTAAGCTTTGCTTGATCTTCCTTTCTAAGAGGAAGGACATAGACTTGTAGGATAAAGAAAAGATAGTACAGACACAAACTAAAACGTGGCCTTATGCAAGATACGTTCTAGAGTTCAGTTTCATCACCTTGTATTGATGGACAGAAATATAAATGAGGGAAATTGGGATTTGGATATAGCCAAAAGGTTTCTTTTGAGATTTTTCTACTTGCTAAAGGAGAGAAACACTGAGAGGGGTGTAATAAGCTCATTTTCTGACAAGGGGAGACATTTGAGATTTTTACATGAGTGTGATTCTGATGGAACCAGAGAATACAACCATTTTCCTGGAAAGTCAGGAGTGCTGACATTCCACAGCATTAAGGACCATCTCCCTCTTGCACACATGCAAACATATATGATTGATTTGTCTCTAGGCAACATAGCATCAATGGGAGCAGACTGGTTACAAAGCTAGGCCCTCAGGCCAGTGGAGGTTAAAAGCTCAATTTCACTTTCTCAAGTGGAAAATTCTGTGTAACTAACATCTTAGCCTTTTGTTTAGTCACAAAGAAGGAATAATTGCTTTGGAATTTGGAATTTAGTTCCCCTATGTACTTTTTGGTAGAGCTTTGTAGCTAGGGCCACTTGCAGCAAAGAAAATATAGCCAACACTTGGACAAGCTAAGCGGGCCTAGGATACCATGTAATTAAGAGGGGCAATGAGAGGAACAGCAGGGGGCCTTGCGCTCTGGAGTAGCCCATATTAACCTTGGGGGAAGTGGAGATTATAATGGGAGTAATGCTGGTGGTGGGACATGATCTCAGAATGTTTGTTTTCAACAGAGTTTGAATCCTGGTGCCTTATATGTGGATACATAGGCAATGCTTAGAAAAAACACAGTGCTATGAATGTAATAGTCAAATGATATCTTGATGTCAAAGCCGCTTACACGTACATACATTTTAAACTTGATTTGACTGCTGCAGTGTGACAAGCCAAAACTGAAGCACAGTTGTCTTCAGGACTTGGAAGTTTAAAAATTTGAGCTGCATGGTATTGTCCTAGAATGAAGTCATTCTTACAAGGGCAAAAAGGAGAAAGCATGGAAAAATAGATCATTATTGCCTACATTTATAATTTGATGTTCACGTATTGCAAAGATCACCAGGATGTATTCAACAAGAAAAGGGAATAACATATTTTTCAGGGGACATTCTATGTAAGAGGAATAGTGTTCTGTTTAATTTGCATATAGAAAAATTGGTGTCCTTGTTTCCATAAAAAGACAAATTGTGCCTAAATATAGGCTAATTGGTGGTGTTTAGTGAGAACATTTGATTGTGTGACTCATGATTTGGAACACCATTTCCCTATCAGAAAACTAGCTTGAGACCCTCCTATTGCTGAGAATGTGTTTAATTAGATGACGGGTTTTAATTAGATAGGACTATTTCAGCCTGCTTACTCTCAGTCTTTATCTCTCCATGAGCCATTTCCCTACAGAAGGATGCAGTAGCCATAATTATTCAAGTCATCTTAAAGAAAATGTTTTGAAGTACAGTAGTTAGCTGTCAAAAAGAGAAGGCTAATTTCCAGTTATGAGAGCATTTTCCCAATGGAAATCTTCCTTTCATTCTGGGTAGACATATTTGTGTTTGTTTTTTAGCTTTATTAGGCTCCATTTTCTCCTTCCTAGACAGATAATTTCTCTTGTAGCTGTTCAGAATTAAAGGAATTCCTCAATTCCAGAAATGTTTCCAGCTGTTTTTAGCTCTAACTATACTCTATGTTATCTAAACAAGTACCTAAGAGCATGGCACATAAAAATCACCCAGCAAAAGCATAATGGAAATAAATAATTTGAAGAATTTCCCATAATATATGGAATTTTAATAGATGTAAAGAAAAAAATGGTCAAATATTTGGACAATTATGGATGAAATGAGCAAACTACTTTAGGATCCATCAGGTTGTTTATGCTATTGATAGGTATAAGCTGTTTGGCACCAAACTCCCGGATCTTCCTATCTCCATGATATTTTCACAGGAAAAGGAGGCAAGGGGGTTTTCATCTGGTAATATCACACTTTTGTTTTGTTTTCTTTGAAACCAGCCTATGATAACATCCTCCCTCTATATCCCCTATTAAAAAGTTTAAAGTTTCTGTGTTTCCCACTGTAAAGGAGAAAGGAGACTTGGGGACGTGCTTGTGAAAATAAGCTGGGCATGTGGGAATGTACTATCTTTGAGTTTTGACCCCTCAGCCTTATCTTTTAGATGGAAATAATCATAGCCCAATGGGGTTATTGGGCTAGACAGTTGAAATGGTGAAATTATAGCATTAAAAAATTATACAAATACAGTCTTTATTTGACATTATGTTAAAATTAGAGCATATATTGTTGAACTGATTATTTAGTGGGCTTCCCAAGTGGCACGAGTGGTAAAGAACACTCCTGCCAATGTAGGAGACGTAAGATACGTGGGTTTGATCCCTAGGTCAAAAAGAACCGCTGGAAGAAGGCATAGCAACCCACTCCAATATTCTTTTTTCTGTTGTTGTTTTTAAAAAGAACTGTTTATTTACTGAACCTGGGGCAGATCAGATACACAACCAATTTTAAATTTGCATATTTTAACTCAGTTTTGAAGTGTTTGGACACACACATGCACACAATTGGCATGCAACCATTGTCCTAGGGTAAAATCCAGTCCCCTTAAACTTGCAAATATTTTGACCCAAGGTTGAAAAATTGTTTATCCTGAACATGAAAACCTGTAACAAGTTTAAATTAATTATACAAAACTCGTTACTTATAGTTTTACCCTTGCAAAGATTAAAAAAAAAAAAGAAAAGTGCAAATAACCAATATATATCAGTCACAACATAATCCTGGATCATCCCCACACCAAAACCAGATGCTCCTTGAATTTTAAACCCATCATCAGAGACCAAAAGAAAGTCATTTCATTTTATACAAAACAAAATTCACATGTGCCAAAAAAGAAAGCCCCAAGAAAAACAAAAACAAAAACCCTAGTACTGACGGTGATATTCAGTACCCTAATTAAACAGTGACCAAAATGCCACTGATCAAAAATAAACAGTGGCTGTATATCACTGCAAAGAAATCCAAGAGGCTTTAACCCTTTGGCATTGGAAATCCAGATTTTTCCAATTACGTGAATGCGTATCTTCTACATGCCAAGAGTAGAGAAAGTGGATGCGCCAGCATAGAAACAAAAAGAGCTACCATTTGCTGAAGCATGCAGAGAACTGGCTTTAATAGACTTCTTATAAGGTTAGGCAGAAACCAAAAAATGGTTATTAGTTGCTTGTGGCAACAATTTTAAATGGAGATGATTGAGTTCTAAGGTTCAAAGTGAAACTTTGGGGGTGGGGGGTAAAGGGTGTTGGTTTAAGTCTTATCTTTAAAGCAAAAACAAGAGAGACAAAATGTAAAAGTACCAATCTGGTCACATACTCTAGACACAGAGCTCTGCCATCAAGCTGGGTAGAAAATGTCAAGATTCGGATTGTTTCTCAACAGAATGAATCTTTCTAATGACTTAAACTGCAGGATAAGGGATCCCAAGAATGCAGTCATTTTAGTAAAGTACTATCAGTAAAGTACTATCCTGAACAAACTGCATTTTATCATGAAAACAAAAGGAAAGAAAACTAAGGACTCTACACCTATATTTAGCTTGCAGTGTTTGAGTTTTGGAAGGGCCTGAATAATGGAGGCAGAATTCAAATATGAATTTATGCCAAACAAATGTCAAATTTTCACTATAGCTTTCCTAAAAAAGTGTTTTCCCCCAGTATCTATTAATCACAAAGAAACAAAAGCTGTGAAGATACAGTTCAGAAAATAAAAACATAGAAACTAATGACATTATTATGACCAAGATGTTTGGTAGACAGTGAATTATGAATTTGGGATTATGGGGAAAAGGCTTTTAAACAACCCTCCAGACTTCAAAGACTCTTCAGGTAGCAGATCTGTCCCAATGTCATGGTAACTAGAACAAGAACTTCAAAGAAGGACCAAAGGACCACTCTGTTGCTTGTGTTGTCATTGATTGCTCTGTGTATTCTCTCTCCAACTTCCATGGATTCCTGTTCATGCTTCACAGTGTCATCTCCACTGCCAGCTCATTAATCATTTCTCCTAGCTTGTTCTTGTGAGCTACTGTTTCCATGTCTTGTCCTTTGGGGTTTTCCCCAATATCAGTGGTGAACATCACTACCTTTGGGAGTCATGGTGGACATCCTATTGCTAAAACAAAACTTGTATGTTCCGTCCATGTAAGCAGCAAATGTGTATTTCCCACTGGACTCCCTGTCTCCTTTATAAATTACTTTATTATCAGGCCCTGTAATCTCCACGTTGATGTCCAGGAAGCTGCCCTTGCCCACCTCAAAGATGAGACCCATCTTAGTGCCTGAGGCGACTTGCTTGAGGAAGCATGCCACCCGAGGGGGCTTCAGTATTCTTGCCTAGAGAATTTCATGGACATAGAAGCCTGGTGGGCTACAGTCCATAGGGTAGGGAAGAGTCGGTCACAACTGAAGTGACTTAACATTCAGGGATGCATGCATATTACCATCTCATTTGCTAACCTGAAATTATCACAACATTGTTAATCAGCTATACCCCAATACAAAATAAAAAGTTTAAAGTTTGAAAAAAAAGAGTAAAACATAAGTCAGATAGTGTCCT
Organism: Bubalus bubalis; assembly: GCF_019923935.1. NCBI lineage: Eukaryota > Metazoa > Chordata > Mammalia > Artiodactyla > Bovidae > Bubalus > Bubalus bubalis. The sequence goes on along the minus strand of NC_059158.1, from coordinate 98,379,705 downwards.
TCTCCCTTCTCTGCTTCAAATCATCATCAAATTGCTCTCTGTGGTAGGCAGAATTCAGAGCTGGCCCCCCAAATTCTTACCTCCTCATGTGTACACTCTGTATGATTATTTGGAAGAATAAGCCCTTGAATATGAGCAGGATTTGTAAATAGGATGGGATTTCTAGCATTTATTTCCTTCCATCTCTCTGCTTACAGTATACATCTGTTCTTGCATGTTGTAGCCTTTTCTATTATACTTCCCATATTGTTGTTCAGTCACTAAGTCATGTCTGATCTTTTCAACCCCATGAACTGCAAGCATGCCAGGCTTTCCTGTCCTTCATTATCTCCTGAAGTTTGCTCAAATTCATAACTATTGAGTCAGTGACGCTGTCTAACCATCTCAACTTCTACCGCCCTCTTCTTTTGACTTCAATCATTCCCAGCATTAGAGTCTTTTCCAAAGTGTTGACTCTTCACATCAGGTGGCCAAGGTATTGGAGCTTCAGCTTCATTGTCAGTCCTCCCAATGAATATTCAGGGTTGATTTCCTTTAGGATTGACTGGTTTGATCTGGTTGCTGTCCAAGACTCTCAAGAGAGTCTTATCTAGTATCACAATTCCTTTAACATATTAATAATAGCTGCTTTAAACTCTGGTCTAATATTCCAACATCTCTGCCATGTCTGTTTCTGTTCTGATACTTTCTATGTCTCTTCAAACTATATATATTTTTTGTCTTTTAGTATGCCCTATGATTTTCTCTTGTAAACCAGACATGATGTACTAGGTAAAAGGTACTGAGGTAAAGAGGCTTTTACTGTGAGTTTTGTGTGTATCTGTTTAAAAGCTGGACTGTCTCTTGTTTGCTCTAGCTGTTGGTGTCAGAAGCTAAAATTTCCTCTGTTGCCCTTGTTTTAGTCCCTCCTGTTTTCTTTGGGTTTTGCTGGGGACTTTTTCTTAAATAGATTCTGAGGCCTGTAGTTCTTTCCATAGTATCTACCTATTACACAGGAAGCCTATTGATATTGTGGTAAGGGACAGGGGGAGAAAAGGCATACAATCGTTCTGTACTTTGACTTCCAGGTTTTAATGAGCCTGTGCCTGTGCCCTTGGGCTGTGACCTTCACTAGTGCTTTTCAATCCCCATCACCAGTAATTTAGGCAGAAAGGCTAGAGGGAGCTGCAATTGGGCATTTCCTTTATTCCAGATCAGTTAGGTTCTGATAAACTCAAGTTGATTAACTATGAGTTAAAATAGTTTTTACTAATAATTAAACTATTAGTAAAATGGCTTCTCTTGAGGGCATGTCTTGCTAATAAAAACGGAGTACTCTGGGTTTACTTCAAAATAGTTACTTTTCCTTCCTCCCCTGCTGGAAGCATCAGGGAATTTTTCTGTGATTTTCACTGTGAGAAGCTGGTAGGGCTCCTAGAGGTATAGGGGTCATCCTCCTAAGACTAAACCCGGACTTTTTCATTTGTCCATATTGAGCAATTCCATCAATTACTATTTAGGTTTTCTCAACTGACTCCAGTATTCTCACCTGGATAATTCCATGGATAGATAAGACTGGCAGGCTATAGTCCAAGGGGTTGCAAAAAGTAAGACATGTCTCAGAAAATGATCCTAATATTGGTTCCTGTGGATGTTTCTACTTGCAGGTAAGAATAAGTTGTGATTCTATCCACCTGTCTGTCTCTCCAACTTAGGGGGCAATTTTTTTTGTCCTGTGACCTGAATTCTCTGTTAGATCTAAGAAAAGTTGTTGATTTTTCATTTTTTCCAACTTGTTTTCTTGTGTGGAAAGGACTGGTGGCTTCCAAAGTTCTTAGATATGAGACCCGAAACTAGAAGTTGTAATGCCACTATTTCAACATGAGACTTAAAGCACAGCCACAGCAGGGGGAAACACCTCAGAGAACTGCACACTGGCTCCCCAGATCTTCAGCCTGACAGTGACATGTCATTTCTATTCATATTTCTTGGGCCAAAGTAAGTCATATCGTCAATTTTTGAAATCTGAGCAAGTGTAACATTCTAGTGTTCCTGGAAAAAGAGGGCAACCAGCAGTACTGGGGAATGTTATTAATGTTGACTGAAGCACTCTATGTAACATGGTATTTCCAGCTCCACCGACTACCCTGCTCTCTTATCACATCATGTTTTCACCCTAGCACTTTATCAGACCATATTATACTATCCATATTATATTTCATTATAATGAAACCTATTATACTAGATGTTCTGTTTATTGTTTATCTTTCCCCTTCTACTCCCACTAATGTGAGAATCAGGGGAACAGAGACTTGGTCTATTCTATTCTATTTGTCTCTTTTTATCCCCCGAGCCTGGGATATTCCAGTGCTTAATTTGTATTTGATGAATGAATTAGTGAATGGATTTTGTTTAAAACTTGGTAACCCAGAAAAATAAACCCTTTACATCAGCCAAATCTGGCTCAGAAATTCTTTCCAACAGGGATGAAGCTGCACAACCCTTGTGCAGACCCTTTGTCAGACTAGCTGGGTACATCCTTTACTATCAGACAGCAAAAGAGAATGAAAGAGCCTCAGAAGTTCCCAGGAATGTGGTGCTATTTTAAGGCAAGTGTATGCACAGCTTGAGGGAAAATGAATTTGAAAATGAGCTTGTGAATTTAAGAACCTTCCCATCTTAGCTTTATGTTTATAATTAAGGATATTCAGCTCTCACTCCTCACTTTTTGAAAACCAAAAAGTTAAATCACCTCTTGAGTATGAAATGTAGGTACAATGCTTGGAACATGCTCCTTTTCAGGGGTTAGACCTGCCAGATTCTGGGGTGGTTGAAATGTAGACTTCCTGCTGGTTCAGGTGCACCATCTTTGTGCTTTTTTAGGCTCATTGTTCACTCTGAACTTAACGAGTGCATTCAGGCATGTAATGAAGAACAACACCATCACACAAACAATTCACTGTAGTCCAAAGATAAGGTGATTTTGTCAATTATATTATTCAGTAAAGTACACTTGCAATTTATTAGATAATACATAGATTGAGTGGCATCTGGAACACTGTGGTGTTAACACTCATGATATTAGCATATGTATGTGCTGTAAAAGGAAATCTTGAATTGCTGGCATTTGTTAAAGTGGGTATAAAGCTTTTGTTTTTCTACTTATTAGAGGAAAGAGATGAGAGCAATGCAGTTGTGAAGCAAAGGTCCTTCTGGTGTGGAATTCATCCCAACTAAGCTTAAAACATTTGATGACCAAAAGTATCGGTTCCTATAGCAAATGATTTTTATTTTCACCTCCATTAACCTTGGCTAATGGGATAAACACAGACTGGAAGGCAGGTGAATACCCCCACTTATCCAAGAGTTACATGAGCTAAGCAAAGTACTTTCTTTTCTTCTCTTTCTTTTCTACTTCGTTTTATAAAGTATGTTACAGAGTTTTCAGAGTGTGCTCAGTCGTTTCCAACTCTTTGTGACCCCATAGACTGTAGCCTACCAGGCTCCTCTGTCCATGCGATTTTCCAGGCAATAGTACTGGAGTGGATTGCCATTTCCTTCTTCAGGGGATCTTCCCAACCTAGGGCTCGAACCCAGGTCTCCCACACTGTAGACAGATGCTTTACCGTCTGAGCCACCAGGGAAGTCCATATATATATATATATATATATATATATATAATTTGATCTTACAACAAACATTCCAGTGAGATTAGCTTGGTCAGGGATTCTCACTTCTGTTTCCAGATAAGGGACACTGTTGCTTGCAGTCTTGAGTGGGAAAAACATAGGGGATTTTGACTCTAACTTCAATGGCTTTTAAAAAATTATACAACAATGATGCTCTGGGCTTCAGTTTCCTCATTTCAAACAAACTAAAAGATAATTATAATTAATTTGCCAACTTTAGTTGTGTGTATGATGAGATAGTTAAATTTTAAAATATTTTGATAAGTCAAAGCCTTATGTAATTGTAAAATAATCATCTTGCTTTTGTTTTAAGTCCAAGGGCTCTGTCCTTAGACCATAAAGTCTTCTTCTCCACATTCTTCTACAGAAAAAAATGTCCAGTATGAATATATGTGTTCAGACCTGGAATTTTCCATCTGGAAATTTTTGGAAATGAGCATTCTTAACAGACACATAAAAAGTCATTAAAAAGCAGCCATGGTAACTCTGATTTGGCTCTCTGTCAGAAGTAAAGTGAAAGTCGCTTGGTCATGTTCGACTCTTTGCAACTCCATGGACTGTAGCTTGCCAGGCTTCTCTGTCCATGGAATTCTCCAGGCTAGAATACTGGAGTGGGTTGCCATTCCCTTCTCCAGGGGATCTTCCCAACCCAGGGATCAAACCCAGGTTTCCCACACTGTAGGTGGATTCTTTACTGTCTGAGCTACTGGGGAAGCCATCTCTCAGAACTGCATCAAATTAATTTTTCTATGTGACGATTTGTTGGTTTGTTTAAATGTTGTTCTGTTTTCTAGCTCATTGATAAAGACAGCCCTCATACTTTTGACTAGGTTTTGCTACATAGGGTTATGATCTTCAAGGACAGAAGTATTAATACAATAATGAATGACTGTTTTATATTCCAAATTATGTTCTGACTCTTTCTTCAAGTATATAGAGCAGGGGTTAGCAAAAACTTTTTCTGTAAAGGACCAGCATCTGCAAGACATATGATCTCTGTCATGAATACTCTACTCTACTGCTGAATAGTACAAATGTAGCCATAGGCAACGTGTAAATAAATGGATGAGCATGTCCCAATAAAACTTTATTTTTGGATATTGAAATGTGAATTTCATACAATTTTCCCACATCATGAAATATTCTTCTTTCTATTTTTTCAACTATTTAGACATGGAAAAACCAGTTTTAGCTTGTGGGCCACGCAACAACAAGTGATGGGCTGGATTGATCCATGGACCATGTTAAGCACTGACCTAGAATACAAAAGAACAGTCATTGCTACTGTAGACACTACTCTGTTCAAGTAATTCTTTGAGCTAGAAAATGTTTCTAGGGAGTCTATTCTCAAAACAAAAACTTCCAGCACTGTTTGCAAAGGCAATATTAAACAGCAGATGTCTAGAAGTTAGTCATCTTTGCATAGGAAAATAGAAATGTTTCCTCATCAGAAATTTAGAGACCCCTGCTTTATATTCAAAGGAAAGAAATTAATCAGCACAATTTGGTACAGAGCTTGCAAAATCTTGGGGCAAAGATATTCTCACAGGGCTAAGTACATTACCAGTCTCAATTTGGTGCTCCATAAATATCTGTTGAGTTAATTGAAATTCCTGTGAAGCTCCTAAGTTCTCGCTTATTATGTAGAATGAAGTGAACATAGCCTATAAGTGTCTATTTAGAAGAAAAGGGGTTAATACAATGAAACTTTAAGTAGCACTCTTCATTGCTATTTATGAAGGGTGATTACAAAAGACTTAAATAACTGAAATTTTACAAAACTGTTAGGCAGTATGACAAGGTGTACACAATATCTAAATGATTAGCTATTACAAGCTTGTTAATACCTGTGACTAAGCTAGATAGCATTCAAAAGCAGAGACATTACTTTGCCAACAAAGGTTTGTCTAGTCAAGGCTATGGTTTTTCCTGTGGTCATGTATGGATGTGAGAGTTGGACTGTGAAGAAGGCTGAGCGCCGAAGAATTGATGCTTTTGAACTGTGGTGTTGGAGAAGACTCTTGAGAGTCCCTTGGACTGCAAGGAGATCCAACCAGTCCATTCTGAAGGAGATCAGCCCTGGGATTTCTTTGGAAGGAATGATGCTAAAGCTGAAACTCCAGTATTTTGGCCACCTCATGCGAAGAGTTGACTCATTGGAAAAGACTGTGATGCTGGGAGGGATTGGGGGGCAAGAGGAGAAGGGGATGACAGAGAATGAGATGGCTGGATGGCATCACTGACTCGATGGACATGAGTCTGGGTGAACTCTGGGAGTTGGTGATGGACAGGGAGGCCTGGCATGCTGTGATTCATGGGGTAACAAAGAGTCGGACACGACTGAGCGACTGATCTGATCTGATCTGATCTGAAGCTAATCTATGACTGTAAACTGGATATCTATGGAACCTACAAAATTCTTTCAGATCACCATTGTGTAATTTAATCAAAATGAGGCAGCTGATTACTGCTGTGCTCCATTGCCTTGGAAGTTCACACATATTCTCAACTCCTTTGCCTCATAGTCAGTGCCAAAATAGGTTAGTACCTAATTAATCTTTAGTGTGTTTTCATGTGTGCTACTTTTATTTCTGTAAGTTGTAAGATTCTTTTCAGCAGGAACATATCACATATTTGAGTAGCATAATGGTTAATAGCAAGACTGTGGATTAAGACTGCTGGGGTTCAAATTCTACTTTGACATTTACTAGCAATGCAGCTTGGGACACATTACGTAGTCTCTCTTTGCTCTCAGTTTATTTATAAATAATGATAATAAAAGTATTTGTTTGCCTGATTGGATTGAATTGCTAGTAGAGTTAAATGAATCAATGCATGCAAGGCACTCAGAACAGTTGCTGGCACACAGTAAAGATTCAAGAGATGCCAGCTAAAATTATACCTTTGAGCCCCAGTCTGATGCTATAAGATTCTATTTATAAGCTGATGACTTTTCCAGTTCTGATCCCTCTATGGGACGCCACCTCAGTTATCCACTTGGAATACTTACACACCTCCACTTTGAAATAGAATACTCATCTCAAAATTATCATGCCCACAAAACACACTTGTCTTCTTTCCTATTCCAAGTCTATTCTCCCTTAGTCTTTCCCTGCAATATGCAGGACAACTTCACTCTTCTAGTTTTTTGGGCTAAAATACAAATACGATCCTGAGGTCATTTTGATCTTTAAAAAATCTTTTTTTTAATGAAATTCTTTTTAAAAAAGTTATTTTTAAATGAAATTCTTTCTTTCTTTCTTTCTTCTTTGGCTGTACCATACAGCATGTGGGATCTTAGTTCCCTGAGCAGGGATGGGAACTGTGCCTCCTGCAGTGGAAGCAGGGAGTACTAACCACTAAGTTGGCTGGAAATTCCCTTGACTTCTTTCTTTTTCTTACATTCAACATCCCATCCATAAGGATATTCTGTGAGTTCTAAAAGAAATATATCTAAATTCAACTAACACTCCACCTTACTTATTCTCCTAGTTCACAATTACCTTTTGCAAAAGCTGTTATTGTAATAGCCTACAAACTGGTATCCCTGCTCTGTCCATGGTCCCCTGCCATCTAATCTCCATGCACCAGCCAGGCTTCCACATCCACAGCACCTACATTTATTTATTGATGCTTGCAGATGGTCACCCATCAATAAATAAACTAAAGGAACACTTGATTGAAATATGTCAATGCTAAAGGACTTATATTGTTAAAGTAAAGGAAAGATATACCCATCTAAATGCAGAGTTCCAAAGAATAGCGAGGTGAGATAAAATGTTCCTAACTGATCAGTAAAATAGAGGAAAACAATAGAATAGGAAAGACTAGAGATCTCTTCGAGAAAAACCAAGGGAACATTTCATGCAAAGATGGGTACAATAAAGGACAGAAATGGGATGGACCTAACAGAAGCAGAAGATTAAGAAGAAGTGGCAAGAATACACAGAAAAACTATACAAAAAAAGATTTTAATGATTCAGATAACCATATGGTGTGATCCCTCACCTAGAGCCAGACATCCTGGAGTATGAAGTCAAGTGAGCCTCACTACAAACAAAGCTAGTGGAGGTGATGGAATTCCAGTTGAGCTATTTCAAATCCTAAAAGATGATGCTGTGAAAGTGCTGCACTTAATATGTCAGCAAATTTGGAAAATTCAGCAGAGGCCACAGGACTAGAATAGGTCAGTTTTCATTCCAATCCCAAAAAAGGGCAGTGCCAAGGAATGTTCAAACTACTGCACAATTGTATTCATTTCACATGCTAGCAAAGTAATGCTCAAAATGCTCCTAGCCAGGTTTCAACAGTAAATGAACAACTTCCAGATGTTAAAGCTGGATTTAGAAAAGGCAGAGGAACCAAGATCAAATTGGAAACATTTGTTGGATCATAGAAAAACCAAGAGAATTCCAGAAAAACATCTATTTCTGCTTCAATGATTATTCCAAAGCCTTTGACTGTGTGGATCACAACAAACTGTGGAGGATTCTTAAAGAGATGGGAATATCAGACCATCTCACCTGCCTCGTGAGAAACCTGTATGCAGGTCAAGAGGCAACAGTTAACACTGGACGTGGAACAATGGACTGGTTCAAAATTGAGAAAGGAGTACATCAAGGCTGCATATTGTCACCCTGCTTATTTAATTTATATGCAGAGTACATCGTGCAAAATGCTGGGCTGAATGAAGCACAAGCTGGAATCAAGATTGAGTGCTAGGAGAAATATCAATAACCTCAGATATGCAGATAACAGCACCCCTTTTGGCAGAGAGCGAACAGGAACTAAAGAGCCTCTTGATGAAGGTGAAAGAGGAGAGTGAAACAGCTGGCTTAAAACTCAACATTCAAAAATCTAAGATGATGGCATCTGCTCCCATCACTTCATGGCATCCGGTCCCATCTCTTCATAGCAAATAGATGGGGAAACAGTGGAAACAGTGAGAGACTTTATTTTCTTGGGCTCCAAAATCACTGCAGTTGGTGACTGCAGCCACAAAATTCAAAGACGCTTGCTCCTTGGAAGTAAAGCTATGAAAAACCTAGACAGTGTATTAAAAAGCAGAGATTACTTTGCTGACAAAGGTCCATCGAGTCAAAGCTATGGTTTTTCCAGTAGTCATGTATGGATGTGAGAGCTGGACTATAAGAAAGCTGAGCACTGATGAATTGATGCTTTTGAATTGTGGTGTTGGATAAGACTCCTGAGAGTCCCTTGGACTGCAAGGAGATCAAATCAGTCAATCCTAAAGGAAATCAATCATGGATATTCATTGAAAGGACTGATGCTGAAGCTGAAACTCCAACGCTTTGGCCACCTGATGCGAAGAACTGACTCATTGAAAAAGACCCTGATGCTAGGAAAGATTGAAGTTGGGAGGAGAAGGGGACGACAGAGGATGAAATGTTTGAATGGCATCACCAACTCAATGGACATGAGTTTGAGCAAGCTCCGGGAGTTGGTGATGAACAGGGAAGTCTGGCGTGTTGCAGTTCATGGAGTCACAAAGAGTCTGACATGACTGAGTGGCTGAACTAAACTAAACCGTACAAAGATATGACCGGCTGGTTTGAGGTGATTCATAAAAGGATCAGGATGTTTCCCTTTCTTCTTTAGCATTGACAACAGAATCCACTATTTCCTATTTGAGATTTTTCAGAAAGTCATGGCAGGTGAGGAACTTTGACTGTTATCTCAAAGCCCAATTGATTCATCACTATTGATCTAAAAAGAAATATATATACGAATACACATGTAGCTGAATATAGGCAACAATCTGGTTTTCCTCCTTTATTGTAGTCTTTGGCTACTGGTGATCCTTCTGCCTTTCCGTTAGGGAATGGAAAAGACAGAGACGGACAAGAATCAGTGTAACATTTAAACAGCAGAGCTATCGTATCTGTGATAGCCATCTCGACGTGATGTCATGAGTAGTTGCTGTTTCCTTGGCAACACTACAGTGGTAAACAGAGATGTTTTCTGAATGGCTAGAGGAAATGTGGCTTTTATGCCGTCTCACACACTTCTGTCACCAACCCCCTACCATGGGTAGAAAAGATTTTATTTCCTTTTGCTATGAGTTTTCCACCTTGAGGTAGAATAAGTGAGGTGAGCCACTGTTTTCTTTGTCTGTTGATTATTATGCTCCCCAATTTTACAATGCTGGAAATTCTGTTGAAACACCCACTCAATTTAGAGACTATGATGTTGCATAGCAGATGCTAAAATCCCCTGTTGTCTGGAATTGCTAAGAATGCACGAAAGGAAATTCTGTGATGTGAGAGCTCAGGGTCATAACAAGTTTGACAAGATGAGCTTGAATGACCTTACCTTATGTGGCCACACAGCCGAATCTACTAGTACGGTTCTCAGAAACAGATAAGGCAGCTGAAGAATGGCTCTCTTGAGACAAATGCTTAGCTGTAACCGGAGTAGAAAAAGTAAATCTAGGACGTTTTAAAGTATTGCTTAACGAGTAAAATAATGTAATGTGAAGAATGATGGAGGACAAACATGGGTTTTTATAATTTCTCTGTAAGCTGCATAACAAAAGATGACAGGCAAATCATTTTGTTTTATAAAAACAAATAAGTCTTTTAAAATTCAACTGGGGAATGAGAATGGAAGGAAATATAATATGTCCTCCCCCCAAAAAAGCATTCATTAGAGTGTTTATTGGTGAACTGTGGCTGTTTTTCATGAGATAGTGACAATCCACTCTAATATACAGAGAGATGGAAAATTTTCAAAGGTGTATTTGCTTGAGATATTTGCAGTATTTCTCACTTAAGAAGGACTAACTCCTGTGAAAGGAAGGTTTTTTATTAATCAAAATATAAATGTAGGTAAGGTGTAAATGTCCTTATCAGGCACATCAGCCTAGATAGCTTATTTCCTATTCCTGGGAGGAAATTAGATGCTTGGTGGGATGCAGAAGCAGGTGAGCACATTTTCATTGGGGTCAAGATTGGGAATCAGTGGTTGGGACCTAGGATTTGGGTGAAGATGAGCCTAAATGGTCCTCAGCTAACAAGCCTGGGTCAAAACCTGTAATCTGGAGAGAAAAAGTCCAAAGAGCAAGGAACTGGGGACCAGTGTTGTAAAGGAAACACTTCTGTCCAGAGATAAAGCCAATTTCTCTGTTAGCTGAACCATAGCCCCCAAAAAGCAATGTTTGGTGTTTATGAGCTCTGTTTCTCAGGCTACTGAGAGCAAGTTCCATGACTATAAAGAGAGGAAGAGGAAGAGACTGGCTTTTGGCATCTGAAAATACATGTCCCTCACTAACTCAGTTGTGATTATCTGCCAGAGAGCAGAGCTCTCTGTCCATGGCAACTGAGAGGTTATAGGAAAAATAATATGGTGATGGGCAGCAGTAATGGCAGAGGGGAGATGAGAGGACCAAGGAGATGAGGAGCGAAAAGGGTGAAGAGAGACAAGAAATGAATGCTTTCTAAGTTTCTCATGTGTTTCTTCCTTTGTTTCCTTTCTACTTACTACTTCATGATTGCTGTAGGTATGTACATGGAGTACCTTGATTTGTGAGCATCTGTTCATCCGATTTGAATTTAGTATTCTCTAGGGGAAGTTCTGTAATGCAATGAGCAGAAAATGAGTTGCAGAGCCATTAGTTGCAGCAGAGGTGGGGAGGGGGTCTTTTACCTGAGGTGCTGCTTTGAAAATGTCATTTGGTACTCATGGCTTTACTAATTAAATGCTATCAGCCCTACAGATGGTAAAATGATGTATGTATTTTGCTCAATTACCTAAACAAGGAAGCTTTCCATAGAGGACTGCAATAAGAATATTCTTTGAAAAAAGAGAGAGCCCCCACTGGGATTCTATAAACTTAAATCAAAGTAAATGAAACCTGAACATTATTTTTAAAAGACTGTATGAATCTTTGATTTATGTTAAAAGATTGAAAATTACAAAAAAGAAACTTGTTTTTAAGGAGATTTTAAAAGTTTTCCAATCCAACTCCCAACTCCCATCTTTTCCTTAATCAGTGAATTTAGGAAAAACCAGACATGTTCATAATTCCTAATGATTTTTAGGGAAAAAATTAAAACCTATAGTACAGTTATTATTACTACAGCTATTAGATAATTAATCATCCAAAGTGGGGCATTTCAAAAAGTGTAAGGAGGCATTTTAAAAATAATTATATTAAGACAGCTTGAATAACCTATGACTGTCTTAAGCAAACCAGACAACTGAAGTATGACCACCTAAGCCTTCATCCTACATAAGTGCACACTTAGTTCTGGAATCATTGCTGCAAATTTTTCTACAGATTGGAGGAGAGGTCACCATGTCATTAATTGGGTTCTCCACATTTTCAGAACAGAAAGTTGAGACCCAGGAAAGTTAACTTTCTTGTGGCCTCGTAGCATCCTCTGCACCATTTTTCTCTTATCTCTTAGAAGTATCCTTTCTATAGTTTCTAGAAACTCAAGATCTTATCACCTCCCTGAGAGTAATTACAACCATAGCAGTAACACCCCTGGGACACAGTTTCAAGGCTGCAATTGTTTCCACAGCACTGTGCACTTAATACATTTTTCTAGGCCTCAAGGCCTGATTGTCTGAGCACTGTCATATTCAGAGCGGTATTCAGTATGAGGTATATTTCTTTCTCAATAATAGGAGATAAACTAAATGCACCTTTCAGTATATCCATGGGGATGAAGTCTTTGAACAGGTTAAGGGATTATAGTTGCCATTGTTTATTTGGTTGGTTAAAAGAAAAATTGGTTAATAACATTTTAACTCTTGAAAGGACTTTGCCTGAGTGCTTCCTTTTTCTTAGGTTAATGCCTTTCATGATAGCTGTATTTCAACAAGTGTCCTCATTAAGAAATTGCATAAATCCTGCTTTTGGAGTAAAGTTCCATACGGAAGATGACACATGTCTGTGATGTCATAAGTTCCTGAGGGGGTTTTCTAAAGGCTTTTGCTGAAGGCAATAATATTCAGTCTGGGTGTCCCCATTTCCTCTTTTTGTTTTATTCTGTGCAGCTGTGCTGGAAGCAAGCAGAGGAAGTAACCAAAAGTGGATCTGGATTAGAATGGTTCTTGAACTTCCCTTTCCAGCATCTGTCTTACTATGGGGCAATTCAAACAGGAGGCAGCCTCACAAACAGGCCTTTGTCAGAACTAACAGCATGTTTTTCTTCTGAGAAATGCCCTTTTGCCTAAAGTGAGTTTTAAAAGCTGTGGCTCATCTAAAGTAGAAGTCTTTGACCTTCATTGGAGTACATTGGTGGTGGTAATGTCCCCAGTTCCTCAAAGTGAAAACAGATGTTTGCAGTGAGAGGCTGACACTGCAAAAAGTATTTTAGATTCACGTAAAAATATCCTTAATAAAAGAATAGTTTTTTTGAAGAAGAAACAAAAAGCCCATGGTCCATGTTTTCACTATTTTCACAGACTTTTCCATCTTTGTGATTCCAGTGTGATAATTATTTAAACTTTTTTTTTTAATTTTATTTTATTTTTAAACTTTACGTAATTGAGTTAGTTTTGCCAAATATCAAAATGAATTTATGTTGACTCAGTGAAGCATCTTTGGTTGCTTTCGTGTTTGAAGGTTGTTTAAAGATGGCAACATCTTGAGATGTTATGTTAAATTTTAGTCAGTCATCTATTTTTTCCCCATAATTTCATTTTCTTAACTCACACAGAATTCTTTTGATATTTAGGTTGATTTCTTATTGTGACTTTGTTCAACCTGGATTAGCCAGACAAGATTTCACATTTTAGAACGCTCATTATGACTTTTACCTTTTAAGTCTCATTACCTCTGTTTTCTTATGTACATTCAGTTCAGTCACTCAGCCGTATCTAACTCTGTGACCCTATGGACCACAACATGCCAGGCCTCCTTATCGATCACCAACTCCCGGAGCTTGCTCAAACTCAGGTCCATCGAGTCGGTGATGCCATTCAAACATCTCATCCTCTGTCGTCCCCTTCTCCTCCTGCCTTCAATCTTTCCCAGCATCAGGGTCTTTTCCAGTGAGTCAGTTCTTTGCATCAGGTGGCCACAGTATTGGAGTTTCAGCCTCAGCATAAATCTTTCCAATGAATATCCATGACTGATTTCCTTTAGGATTGACTGATTTGATCTCCTTGCAGTCCAAGGGACTCTCAAGAGTCTTCTTCAACACCACAGTTCAAAATCATCAATTCGTCAGAGCTCAGCTTTCTTATAGTCCAGGTCTCACATCCATACATGACTACTGGAAAAACCATAGCTTTGACTAGATGGACCTTTGTCAGCAAAGTAATGTCTCTGCTTTTTAATATGCCATCTAGGTTGGTCATAGTTTTCTTCCAAGGAGCAAGTGTCTTTTAATTTTGTGGTTGCAGTCACTATCTGCCGTGATTTTGGAGCAGGAGAAAATAAAGCCTGTCACTGTTTCCACTGTTTCCTCATCTATTTGCCATGAAGTGATGGGACCAGGTGCCATGATCTTATTAGTTTTTTGAATGTTGAATTTTAAGCCAACTGTTTAATGCTCCTCCTTTCACTTTCATCAAGAGGCTCTTTAGTTCTTCTTCGCTTACTTATCTCTGACTCCTAATTCGGAAATTACTGCTTTGCCAAAAAATTATGTTTTCATTTTTGGTTGTTTTTGTTTGGTTTTGCTGTGTTTCATTGACTATAGTTAAGGCAATGATAGATGTTTATTTTTTCCATGTCTTTGTTGTCTTTGGGCAAATTCTGTAGCTGAACCCCACCAAACATGCATATACATAGATGATGGCCCTGAAGCATGTCTCTACTTCAGGGAGATATAGTTTTAACCTGTAACAAATCTTCCAACTCAAAACACCCAGGTTATTAGTCCTGAAGTCACTTTAATCAGTGGAGTTTCTCACAATCTGTTTCAGGGCCTAGTGATTGGGATTGTATCTATGTATTAGCCATGCTATGAGTAACATACTTGCTGAAATGTGTATCAGTGGCTTTGACTTCCCTGATTGCATGGAGGAAGGGAAGGGAGAGAGAGGGATGAAGCTCTGTGACCATCTGATTCCCATGAAAGTTTTCCTTGTTTGCTGCTGGAACGCTATAAGGCAAATGCTACTCCTTTTAAGAAATCCCACCTGCAGACAGAGCTGCTGACCACAATAGAGGCCGTTGCCAAAGCACTCTGTTGGAGTGCTGCTATGGCCCAGAGATAGTTGCAAACAAGCAGAAGTTTGCAAAAAAAAGTTGGGGGTGGGTGGTAGAAATTAAAGCTTATGAAAAGTTTTAAGATAAATAGAATTGCACCTATGGTTATGTCTATATAAACACAGTTTGCACATTTAAAGACGAAGTCTGCACTACTGTTTACATTGTTCAGGCTGGGTTGGGGAAACACGTCCCTTGGCTTTGATGACATCGGATCTCACTGGTGGCTGTGTGCGATTTTATTTTAAAAAACCCACATACTGTTAAAGAAAAAAGTCATTTATAGTTAATAATTTGGTTACTTTGTTCAGAGAAGGTAAACTCTGATATTGTAGCTGTGGGCAGGGCACACAGGTTGTCAGGTTGCTTTCGTTCCATTTTATGTTGTTAGTCTCTGTGTCTTTGGGGAAATACCTTCACATTCATTGTTTCCAGTTTGCTGTGACTCTAACCATGTCATTAATCTCAGACTGTGAACAGAATATGGCAATGGGAGGGGAAAAGCATATGTATAGATGTCTCAATATCATGCTTCAAGCTGCAGGCCTGACCCTGGGGTGATGACACGCACTGATGGAGATCAGGATGCAGATCTTCCACTGCAAAATGAGTTAGAAGAGAGAGATTTTTGGTGAATAGCCATTAAGAGGCTTTTAAGGAATCAATAAGTAACAGTCCATTTTTTCACCTCCTGAGATTGGAACCTATTGAAAAAGAAGATAGAAGCCAAACAAAAAAAGAGACCAAAATAAATTTTTTTCTGTAACAAAGTTGCATCAGAGAATACAATTTACTGTGTGGCCAAATGGACATTTAATATTTTCTTTACTTTCCATAGTGGATTTAATCTAGCACTCAAACTGCTGGAATTCCTTTTGCGGGGATGGGGACAGCCCACATGATTGAGAGCAAAATACAATGCCCTCTCTGTACAGTCAGCCAGCTCGGTAAGGGAGCACAGCCCACAGGAGGCTTTTCCCAAACTCACATCACACTGACTCACTCATCCTCCCAGAGGGAAGTGTAGGAAAGGACTCAGGAGAGAGGCCCAGGGAAAAAGAGGAGGAAGTTCCTCATAGAAATATGAGGCAAGAAAAGTTGAGACCCCTCCCCCTTAACATCCATAATCAGCATAAAGAGAGGGGAGAGTGTGAATCATAGCCGGTGCAGAGAGAAAGGTCAGCACCTTAGAAGTTCTAAGAGGGAGGTAGACAATGAGCCAGGGGTAAAAATAGATAAGGTCAAGAATGTGTGGAGAATAGAAACCAGTTTTTATGGCCATTTTTGATGGTTCACGTGGGCAAGTAAGAGGCTGAATGGCACATTAGCTAGGTTTAAAAGGCTAAAAGTGCAAAGAGTCCAAGTTCTGTTAAGGGGCAAATCGGGATGGATCTTGCTTATTTGGAAGCCCAAAGGGCTGCACCCTAAGAAAAAGGGTAAACTAAATATAAACAGATTCTCAGAGGAACTGCAGCTCATTTTAAGATCCCTTTGAGCGTGATCCCAGAATTCTGGTGATAACAGGCAATTGACAAGTGAACACAAATACTTTCTGATAGAAGGTAACACCATCTTAGTCCTCAATTTATTTATACAAACAATATTACAAATAAAATGTCTTGTACATAGTAAAAAGTATCAATACATATGCAGAGACAAGATAACCTTAATAGAAGTGAATGAAAATACCAAATAAGAGAAATAGATCTTCAGGATTCCAGATACTGATGTTATCAGATATAGGTATTTAAAATAACTATCCTTAACCAGAATTGAAAGAGACACGTGTACCCCAGTGTTCATCACAGCACTGTTTATAATAGCCAGGACATGGAAGCAACCTAGATGTACCATCAGCAGACAAATGGATAAGAGCTGTGATACATAACACAATGGAATATTAGCCATTATAAAGAGCACATTTGAATCAGTTCTAATGAGGTGGATGAAACTGGAGCCT
Organism: Bubalus bubalis; assembly: GCF_019923935.1. Lineage (NCBI taxonomy): Eukaryota > Metazoa > Chordata > Mammalia > Artiodactyla > Bovidae > Bubalus > Bubalus bubalis. The sequence continues at coordinate 98,362,889 of NC_059158.1, read as the reverse complement.
ATTATACAGAGTGAAGTAAGTCAGAAAGAAAAACACCAATTCAGTATACCAATGCATATATATGGAATTTAGAAAGATGGTAATGATAAGCCTATATGCGAGACAGTAAAAGAAACTCAGATGTAGAGAAAAGTCTTTTAGACTCTGTCCAAAGATAGAGAGAAGAGGAGAAGACAGAGAGAAGACAGAGACAGGGAGAAGGCAAGGGTGAGATGATATGAGAGAATAGCACTGAAACATGTACATTATCATATGTGAAACAGATCACCAGTCCAGGTTCGAAGCATGAGACAGGGTGCTCAGGGCTGGTGCACTGGAATGACCCAGAGGGATGGGATGGGGAGGGAGGTACGACTGGGGTTCAGGATGGGGAACACATGTACACCCATGGCTGATTCATGTCAATGTATGGCAAAAACCACTACAATACTGTTAAGTAATTGGCCTCCAATTAAAATAAATAAATTTAAAAAAATAACTACCCTTTTTATTGTTCAGGGAGAAAAGAGAGAAGACTGAGGATTCTGGCAGGAAAAAAATAGGAACTTTGAAAAGTAATCATATTGAAGTTCTAAGTTTCAAAATACAATAACTCAAATTTGGAACTTAATGAATGGGTTTATTTGCAGATTAGATGCAACAAAAGGAGGAATTGGTGAGATGGAATATAAGAATAAATTATACAGAATGACTCATGGAGAGAATAATGAATGGAATAAACAGAAAAGAGAATAAGAGAAGAAACAGTAAGAAAGTGAAAAATATGTAATTGAAATCTCAAAAGAAAAGGAGAGCAAAAACAGGGCAAGAACAGTATTTGAAAAGAGAATAGCTTTTGAAAACTGATGAAAGAGACATCACATAGCCCTGAAAATCCTGGGCAGCATAAATACAAAGAAGGATTATCTTTTTACATAATAATAAAATTATTGATTAGAAAAGGCAAACAAACTTTACATCAAGTGAGGGCAAGATTCTTGTCAGTTGTGAGAAAGCAAAGTAAACATGAAGGATCAACAGTAGTGCTGAGAGCATATAACAGAATCTTCAAAGTCTTGATATCTGATTGAATAAAAAAAAAAAACTAACAACCAATAAATAAACTACCAACCTTGTAGAAACTATGCTTAGAAAATTAAAGTGAAAACATTTTTAGTTAAGCAAAAATAAAAATACTTTTCCACCAGCAGATCCACCATGAAAGAAATGTTAGTGAGTATTCTTCTTTAGACAGAAGAAAAATGACTCCACCTGGAAGCTCGGAGATACTCCCAAGAGAAACAAAAATGGTAAATATATCATTCAATAGATTAGTGTTATCTGTGTAAAAATAATACTTTTATGTCACTTAATATATAGAGAAAGAATTAAATTATAACAATGTCATGTAAACTAAGAGAATGAAGTAAAGTGTTTTAAGAGTCTCACATTATCTAAGGAGAGGGTAAGATACCAATTAATGTATTTTATAAGTCTCTAGGGTAAGCACTGAAAAAGAAGTAAAAACACATATAACTTCCAAGCTAATGGAGAGAGATGGTAAAGTAATAGAAAATAATCCAAGAAGAAGGAAAGAAGCAAATAAATAACTAAATAAAACAAAGACATGTGAACAGGTAGGATAAATAGTAAGAAGCAAGTAATACAGTAGCTTCAAATTTTACTTGGACAGGTAAAGTTGAATAACTAAAACAATTTTGATAAAGAATAAAGTGAGAGAAATTAGTCCACCTGATTTCAAGACTTACTATATAGCTAGAATAATCAAGACTGTCTGGTATGGGCATAGGGCTGATATTTATATCGATTAAATAGAATAGAGAATCTGGAGACCACACAAATACAGGCAATTGATGTTTGACAAAGACACAGAAGCAATTCAATACTTGAAGCCTATTTTTTTAACAAATGGTGCTAAATCAGTTGGATTATACATCCACCCCCACTCCAATAAAAATGAACCTAAACCTTATACAAAAGTTAACCCTATTGATCACAGGTTTAAATGTAAACATAAAACAATATAGAGGGTAGAAGTTAACATAGGATAAAATATTTAGGAGATAGAGCCTTGGGAAGAGTTCTTAGACATGACACCAAAAGGTCATAAAAGAAAAAAAGGCAAAAGTCAGTTATCTTTCATCACAATTAAAAACTTGCTATGCAAAAGACAACATGAAGAGGATGCAAAGACAAGCTGCTGACTGGGAAGAACTATTTGCAAACCATGTATCTTACAAAGAACTCATATCTAGAATACAGAAGAACTCTGGAAACTCAACTGTAAAACAATCCAATTAGAAAATGGGCAATAGATATGAAGAGGCATTTTCACCAAGAGGATATATGAATAGCAAGTGAGCATATGAAAAGATGTTCAACATGACTGGGCATTCAGTTCAGTTCAGTTCAGTTGCTCAGTCATGTCCGACTCTTTGCGACCCATGAATCGCAGCATGCCAGGCCTCCCTGTCCATCACCAACTTCGGAGTTCATTCAGACTCACGTCCATCGAGTTGGTGTTGCCATCCAGCCATCTCATCCTCTGTCATCCCCTTCTCCTCCTGTCCCCAATCCCTCCCAGCATCAGAGTCTTTTCCAATGAGTCAACTCTTCGCATGATGTGGCCAAAGCAGCTTTAGCATCATTCCTTCCAAAGAAATCCCAGGGCTGATCTCCTTCAGAATGGACTGGTTGGATCTCCTTGCAGTCCAAGAGACTCTCAAGAGTCTTCTCCAACACCACAGTTCAAAAACATCAATTTTTCGGTGCTCAGCCTTCTTCGCAGTCAACTCTCACATCTGTACATGACCACAGGAAAAACCATAACCTTGACTAGATGAACCTTTGTTGGCAAAGTAATGTCTCTGCTTTTGAATATGCTATCTAGGTTGGTCATAACTTTTCTTCCAACGAGTAAGCATCTTTTAATTTCATGGCTGCAGTCACCATCTGCAGTGATTTTGGAGCCCCCCAAAACAAAGTCTGACTCTGTTTCCACTGTTTCCCCATCTATTTCCCATGAAGTGATGGGACCAGATGCCATGATCTTTGTTTTCTGAATGTTGAGTTTTAAGCCAACTTTTTCACTCTCCTCTTTCACTTTCATTAAGAGGCTTTTTAGGAGCATCAGGAGGCTCCTCTTCACTTTCTGCCATAAGGGTGGTGTCATCTGCATATCTGGACATTCAGATCAGATCAGATCAGTTAGGAACGTGCAAATAAAGATGAAGATGAGACATCATTACATACCTATTAAAATTGCAAAAATAAAAAAAATGACAGCATCAAATGTTGGCAAGTATGTTGAGAAACAGATATCATACATAGGAGTGTAATATGTCACAGCCACTCTGAGAGATTGTTTGGCATTTTTAAAAAATTAAACATGAATGTACCATACCCATTATCAATTACATTGCTGGATATTTGTCTCAGAGAAATGAAAGCATATTTCGACACAAAAATCTACATAGGATTGTGCATAGAAATTTCATTTGTGATAACCAAAAACTGGGTAAAACCAAAATATCCTTTGATAGGTAAGTGGTTAAACAAACTTGGTACATTCATACCATGGAGTCCTCAGTTCAGTTGCTCAGTCGTGTCCGACTCTTTGTGACCCCATGAATCACAGCACGCCAGTCCTCCCTGTCCATCACCAACTCACAGAGTTCACCCAGACTCAAGTCCATCAAGTCAGTGATGCCATCCAGCCATCTCATCCTCTGTCATCCCCTTCTCCTCCTGCCCCCAATCCCTCCCAGCATCAGAGTCTTTTCCAATGAGTCAACTCTTCGCATGAGGTGGCCAAAGGACTGGAGTTTCAGCTTTAGCATCATTCCTTCCAAAGAAATCCCAGGGCTGATCTCCTTCAGAATGGACTGGTTGGGTTTCCTTGCAGTCCAAGAGTCTTCTCCAACACCACAGTTCAAAAGCATCAATTCTTTGGCACTCAGCCTTCTTCACAATCCAACTCTCACATCCATACATGACCACAGGAAACACCATAGCCTTGACTAGACGGACCTTTGTTGGCAAAGTAATGTCTCTTCTTTTGAATATGCTATCTAGGTTGGTCATAACTTTCCTTCCAAGGAGTAAGCGTCTTTTAATTTCATGGCTGCAGTCACCATCTGCAGTGATTTTGGAGCCCAGAAAAACAAAGTCTGACACTGTTTCCACTGTTTCCCCATCTATTTCCCATGAAGTGGTGGGACCGGATGCCATGATCTTCATTTTCTGAATGTTGAGCTTTAAGCCAACTTTTTCACTCTCCTCTTTCACTTTCATCAAGAGGCTTTTGAGTTCCTCTTCACTTTCTGCCATAAGGGTGGTGTCATCTGCATATCTGAGGTTATTGATATTTCTCCTGGCAATCTTGATCCAGCTTGTGTTTCTTCCAGTCCAGCGTTTCTCATGATGTACTCTGCATAGAAGTTAAATAAGTAGGGTGAGAATATACAGCCTTGACATACTCCTTTTCCTATTTGGAACCAGTCTGTTGTTCCATGTCCAGTTCTAACTGTTGCTTCCTGACCTGCATACAAATTTCTCAAGAGGCAGATCAGGTGGTCTGGTATTCCCATCTCTTTCAGAATTTTCCACAGTTTATTGTGATCCACACAGGTAAAAGCTTTGGCATAATCAATAAAGCAGAAATATATGTTTTTCTGGAACTCTCTTGCTTTTTCCATGATCCAGTGGATATTGGCAATTTGATCTCTGGTTCCTCTGCCTTTTCTAAAACCAGCTTAAACATCAGGAAGTTCATGGTTCACATATTGCTGAAGGCAAAATGATAGGATACTGAAAGAGGAACTCCCCAGGTCAGTAGGTGCCCAATATGCTACTGGAGATCAGTGGAGAAATAATTCCAGAAAGAATGAAGGAATGGAGCCAAAGCAAAAACAATACCCAGCTGTGGATGTGACTGGTGATAGAAGCAAGGTATGATGCTGGAAAGAGCAATATTGCATAGGAACCTGGAATGTCAGGTCCATGACTCAAGGCAAATTGGAAGTGGTCAAACAGGAGATGGCAAGAGTGAATGTCAACATTCTAGGAATGAACGAACTGAAATGGACTGGAATGGGTGAATTTAACTCAGATGACCATTATATCTACTACTGCGGGCAGGAATCCCTCAAAAGAAATGAAGTAGCCATCATGGTCAACAAAAGAGTATGAAATGCAGTACTTGGATGCAATCTCAAAAACGACAGAATGATCTCTGTTCGTTTCCAAGGCAAACCATTCAATATCACAGTAATCCAAGTCTGTGCCCCAACCAGTAACGCTGAAGAAGCTGAAGTTGAACAGTTCTATGAAGACCTACAAGACCTTTTAGAACTAACACCCAAAAAAGATGTCCTCATTATAGGGGACTGGAATGCGAAAGTAGGAAGTCAAGAAACACCTGGAGTAACAGGCAAATTTGGCCTTGGAATATGGAATGAAGCAGGGCAAAGACTAATAGAGTTTTGCCAAGAAAATGCATTGGTCATAACAAACACCCTCTTCCAACAACACAAGAGAAGACTCTACACATGGACATCACCAGATGGTCAACACCGAAATCAGATTGATTATATTCTTTGCAGCCAAAGATGGAGAAGCTCTATACAGTCAGCAAAAACAAGACCAGGAGCTGACTGTGGCTCAGACCATGAACTCCTTATTGCCAAATTCAGACTTAAATTGAAGAAAGTAGGGAAAACCACTAGACCATAGAGGCATGACCTAAATCAAATCCCTTATGATTATACAGTGGAAGTGAGAAATAGATTTAAGGGCCTAGATCTGATAGATAGAGTGCCTGATGAACTATGGAATGAGGTTCGTGACATTGTATAGGAGACAAGGATCAAGACCATCCCCGTGGATAAGAAATGCAAAAAAGCAAGATGGCTGTCTGGGGAAGCCTTACAAATAGCTGTGAAAAGAAGAGAAGCAAAAAGCAAAGGAGAAAAGGAAAGATATAAACATCTGAATGCAGAGTTCCTAAGAATAGCAAGAAGAGATAAGAAAGCCTTCTTCAGCGATCAATCCAAAGAAATAGAGGAAAACAACAGAATGGGAAAGACTAGAGATCTCTTCAAGAAAATTAGAGATACCAAGGGAACATTTCATGCAAAGATGGGCACAATAAAGGACAGAAATGGTATGGACCTAACAGAAGCAGAAGATATTAAGAAGAGGTGGCAAGAATACACAGAAGAACTGTACCAAAGAGATCTTCATGACCCAGATAATCACGATGGTGTGATCACTGACCTAGAGCCAGACATCCTGGAATGTGAAGTCAAGTGGGCCTTAGAAAGCATCACTATGAACAAAGCTAGTGGAGGTGATGGAATTCCAGTTGATCTATTTCAAATCCTGAAGGATGATGCTGTGAAAGTGCTGTACTCAATATGCCAGCAAATTTGTAAAACTCAGCAGTGGCCACAGGACTGGAAAAGGTGTTTTTATTCCAATCCCAAAGAAAGGCAATGCCAAAGAATGCTCAAACTACCGCACAATTGCACTCATCTCATGTGCTAGTAAAGTAATGCTCAAAATTCTCCAAGCCAGGCTTCAGCAATATGTGAACCATGGAGTCCTACTCAGCGATAAAAAGAAGAAGCTATTGATACATGTAATAATTTGCATGAATCAAGGGGATTATGCTTGTTGAAATAAGATCTCAGAAGGGTTACACAGTACATGATTCCACTTATATGACATTCTCAAAATGACAAATGTATAAAGATGGAAAGTAGATTAGTGTTTGCCATGGTTTAGGGTGGCTGTGACTGTAAAGGAGTAGCGAGAAGGAAACCTTTGTGGTAATGGGACAGTTCTGTTTTGTTTGCAACTGGTTACATAAACCTATACAGGTGATAAAACTATATATTGTGTACACACATTGCACCAATGTAAAGTTCCTGCTTTGGATATTATAGTTTAATTATATAAGGTACAAACTGAATGAAGTGTACAAGAATCCTTTCTGTACTATCTTTGCAACATCTTATGAATCTATAATTATTTCAAAGTGTAAAGTTAAAAAACTGTACACATTTATCAATAATTATATTAAATGAAGTAGATTAAATGCTCCAATTATAAAACAAAAATTACCCGACTAGATTTTTGGTTTTTGAAGCCAAAACTTGTTTACAAGCGGTATTTTAAAAACATTAGGATACAGAAAATTTGACTGTGAAAGGATGGACTCAGTAACTAAAGAAAGGTGGTACAACTATATTATTATGTAAAAATAGTTGAAGCAAATAGTGCTTATGAATAATCATATGGTTTTAGGGATCTGTTCTTTTGGGTATTTGTCTGTTTTAAAGAATCTGCCTGCAATGCAGGAGACCCAGGTCTGATCCCTGGGTCAGAAAGATCCCCTGGAGAAGGGAATGACTACCCGCTCCAGTATTCTTGCCTGGAGAATTCCACGGACAGAGGAGTCTGGTTGGCTACAGTCCATGGAGTTGCAAACAGTCCAACACGACTGAGCATCTAACACTTTCACTTTTTCTGGTGTTTTAAAATTAGCCAGACCATAATATTACTATGACTGACAAAAAACAAGCAACAATTAATGCCTCACTAAAGATGGAATACAACCATGTCTCTCTCTCTCTCACACACACACACACACACAGCATGTTATATGATTTGAACATCAACTTAATTTTTAAGTAACTTAAAAACCAGTACTGCATTATTGTGGTTCATCTCATAACTGTTTTCTAACACTCTAACCTAGTTTATTCTATACAGATGATTTTGTTTTGTTTTGTTTTCTTTTATTGTCTGGTTCTGTTTCTACCTGCCCTATGGACTAAGTGTTCAACAACCTTTGGGGAATAGTATATATCCTATTGTTTTAAGCTTGCTTGTTTTTTCCTGTTTTATTGGTATCCATGTCTAGATTTCATAAATGCCTCTATTGATTTTGTACTTAACACTCCTGGTATTGTAAAACTATTCAGAAAACTGCACTGTTATTAAAATGCAGAAAGTAAATGGATCTCTGGGAAGAGGAATATTCACTGAACATCTAGAGAAGGAACTAAAGAGTCTTTATAACCATACATAAAAACAGCCATTTTGCATGTTAAAATCAGCTTACTCCTGGGCAATCTCTCCCATGAATAATATTTTTTTCCCCTGAGAAACTCTTTAATAATGATCCATCATGAAGAAACCCTATTTGAAAATAAAAGTGCCAAAAGATCCTCTGAGATTTAAATGCCATATACATTTATCTTTATACTTCTACCGCTTAAATACTAACTGCTACTTCTCAACTCAGGAGCAAGGTGTTTACTGTTATTATTATTATTAATAATAACTTTAAGATAATGATTAATTGGACCATTTTATATTCTTGTTAAGTTTTATATTTCATAAGGCAATTCTCATAAACATTTTTATATTTGATCTTCACGATGTGCTAAGAATTATTCATGGCTATAGTTGTTATTTGCATTTGGAGAAAAGGAAACTAAGGTTCAGGGGTGTTGCCTGCCTTACTCTAAACCACACACTGTATTCAGGGGCAGAACTTGGTCTCGGATCCAGTCTTCATGCCTTCTAGCCCAGGACTGTGTTTTCCTTGCCACGCTGCCTTCCTTCCTTTAGTGAGACAAGGGCAGTGGGTCCTGCTTTTTTAAGAGGATTACCTCAGGAAGAATGCACATACCCCTCTCTGGCACCTTCTTCATTCTATGCTCCTGCTTCCGGCTTCCTTTCCCCGGGAAGCCCATAGTGCATGGGGACCACACTGTAATCTGCCTGCTGTGAATTTGTCTTCCTTCAGCACATTTATATGGTTGTTTCTGCAGCAGCATGTGGTCCCATGGCAAATTCATGGCAGGCTGATTGCTGTTTTTCTTTGCCTCTCAGTGTCAGTTGAAGCCAAATCAATTAAATAAAATCCAAATCAGGCAGAGTGCAGTGCCAAGCACAGCCCAGATGAAAAGCCCTGACTTTGAAAATAAGATTGGCCATGTTATCAGCATTGAATATTCTGATAAAATTTCACTGATGAAATGCAATTAAAGACTGCTGAGGAATAGGAATGAAAACAAAGTGTTGGTTTTAATCTCAGATTTAAAAAGAAGACAGCTTTATTTGGATTCACATCCTAGTCTAATTATTGATTTCATCACCACAAATGAAAAACATAAGGACTATAAGGAATGTAAGGTCCAATAAAAACATAGCAAAAAAAAGAAAAAAAAAGTGGGGAGGGAGTGGAAGAATGTGGAGAAACTGTATACAAGGGGTATAAAGAAGCGCCATTTTCAGAAGAACTTTTTGTAACTAGGAAAAATAGAGGCTGCAGTCACTTGCATTTCAAAAATTTCTGTGCGTTCAAAGCCTAGTGCCTGTCTTAGAATGAAGCTTGAGAGTTTCACAATGACCGGGATGCAGCTAAGCTATTTCTGGATGATGGGATTCATCTAGCATCACAGGGTGGCCTTATGCACACAAAACCACTTAAAATCATTTTTTCTCTGACTAATTTATACATTAAAAATAAACTACCTTAGAAGGGTCTGCTTTTGGGGAGTGACTTTGGAGGGTCTGCACTTTTAACAATTCTATAGCAGAATTTGCTATGTTATATACAAAGTCAGCCTTTGATATGCGTAGAACTTAGACAAAGTCTAACAGAACTCCAAAGCAGATAAATCAGGAAAGCAATTTATGAAAGTAAGGCAACAAGCTTTAATAAAAGAAACTGAGGTTTTTTGAAGGGAAATTTGGAAAGTAGGGAGAGTTAGTCGTAGGAGTGTGATAAAGATTAGGTTAGACTAACCACTGAACTGGCCACTGCCCAGATCCCTTCAGTTGGGCTGTGTTTCCAAACTTCAGTCATTCTCAAAACATGTCCTTGATTTTTTTCCATATCACCCTTCAAACTGCTCAGTCTTTTTATTTAATCTTTTTATTTGAATTTATTTTTTTTATATTAACCTCCTATAAAATTTTTTTAATTTTATTTTATTTTTAAACTTTACAAAATTGTATTAGTTATGCCAACTATCATAATGAATCTCTTTAAAGCAATTTTATGTGACATATCATAAATGGAAAACCATTAATACCTGATATAGACAGAAAGAAGTATAAAAGGAAATATAATAACAATTCCATTAAATTCTAGCAGTATATACTATTGTTTGTGGTGAATTCTAAGTTTGAGGCCTCACCTTTATGTTCTTGCCAGAAAAGGAAATAAAGAAGCAGCTGTTGTTGTTCAGTCACTAAGTCGTGTCTGACTCTGCGTCCCCATGGACTACAGCACTCCAGGCTCCTCTGTCCTGCACTATTTCTCAGAGTTTGCTCAAATTCATGTCCATTGAATTGGTGATGTGGTAGAGGAGTTTTAAACTTATGTCATCATTAAAAAGATTCTTTTTCTTTGATGTAGTCTGACGGTTTAAAGGAACACTGTACATTGAATAATAGTCTTAATTTGTGAATAAGTACTGTTGTTACTGTTTGGTGGTTTGCTTTTTATTTCAAGCAACAAAAACCATTATTAGGAGAACATGAAGTAAATGACTGTAAGTATTCATGTAAATAATATGAACTGATCACTGTCAAGTCATTTCCAAATATCATTGCTTGGGTGAATCAGGCCCACTTTTCACCCCTCCCGATGTACAATTTGCATCCTACTAATCAAGATTGAAAGATTCAAAGAAGGAAGCCTAATTGGCTTAGAGAATGCTTACATTTCTTGAATAGTGAGGGCAGGGTTTTGCGCAACTCTTCCCCAGGAATGTGTACAATAAGAGTATGATCCTTAATTTTGTGTGTCAAATTGATTGGACTGTGGGATGCCCAGATAGCTAGTTAAATATTGTTTCTGGGTTTGTCTGTAAGAGTGTTTCAGCAAGGGACTACCATTTGAATTGGTGGAATGAGTAAAGTAGGTGACCTTCCCCAGTGTGGGTGAGCATCATCCAATCTAGTGAAAGCCTGGATAGGGCAAAAGATGGAAGAAGCTTGAGTTTACTCTGCAAATTATGTGATAATGTTTACATTATGACATTTAATGTTTTTTTGCTATAATAGTAACTATTGACTATAACTCCATTGCAATATTCAAAGATGATATATATACACACATATATGTATGTGTATATAAAATTCTTGGTTAAATCTGACAATTAATAATTCCAGTTGCCTTAGTCTCAGTAGAGTAATTCTCCAAATTGAAATTATTTCAAAATCACCTAAGAACTATAATATTTCAATAAAAACTTTAAATTTGTGAGTAGAAAATAAATTATGTAACTTCTTAATTATATCAATATAATTAATGATTGCACTGAAAAGAAGTAAAAATTAATTTTTCTGGAAAATGTATAATAATTATGATTTAGACCTTATTTTATTTTTTATCTATTCAAACACTCTCATTCCAACACATACCCAAACATATGCAATGATATTTTAATTTAGGCAACTTTATATTTTAGTAAATTTCAGTCATATAAAACTCACAGATTTATAAATATTCTAAAATATTTGGTTCTATAAGATTATAGAAAAACCCAAATGAATGTTTTGGCTAACCCAATATTATTATTTTAGAGATATAATTTTCCTAAGTAGTATATTTCCATCAATAACTATTTGTGACTTGCAAGTTTTAAATATGTAGCACTTTGAAATATTTGTTGTTGTTCAGTAGCTCAATTTTTTCTGACTCTTTGCAACTCCATGGACTGCAGCATGATGGCTTCCCTGTCCTTCACCATCTCACAGAGCTTGCTCAAACTCATGTCCGTTGAGTCAGTGATGCTATCCAACAAACTCGTCCTCTTCGTCTCCTTCTCCTCCTGCCTCAATCTTTCCCAGCATCAGGGTCTTTTCTAATAAGTTGGCTCCTAGCATCAGGTGGCCAAAGTATTTGAGCTTCAGTTTCAGCATCAGTCCTTCTAATGAATATTCATGATTGATTTCCTTTAGGATTCACTAGTTTAATCTCCTTGAAGTCTAAGGGACTCTCAAGAGTCTTCTCCAATACCACAGCTCAAAAACATTCATTCTTCAGCGTTCAGCATTCTTATGGTCCAACTCTCACATCCATACATGTCTACTGGAAAAACCATAGCTTTGACTAGGTGGACCTTTGTTGACAAAGTAATGTCTCTGCTTTTTAATGTGCTGTCTAGGCTGGTCATAGCTTTTTTTCCAAGGAACAAGGGTCTTTTAATTTCATGGCTGCAGTCACCATCTGCAGTGATTTTGGAGCCCAAGAAAATAAAGTCTGTCACTATTGCCATTGTTTGACATGAAGTGATGGGACTGGATGCCATGATCATGATCTTAGTTTTTTGAATGTTGAGTTTTAAGCCACCTTTTTCACTCTCCTCTTTCAATTTCATCAAGAGGCTCTTTAGTTCCACTTCACTGTCTGCTATAAGGGGGTGTCATCTGCGTATCTGAGGTTATTGATATATCTCCCAGCAATCTTGATTTCAGCTTGTGCTTCTTCCAGTCTGGCATTTTGTATGATGTATTCTGCATATTAGTTACAGAAACAGGGTAACAGTATGCAGCCTTGATATAATCCTTTCCCAATTTGGAACCAGTCTGTTATTCCATGTTGTAGTCTAACTGTTGCTTCTTGACCTGCATACAGGTCAGGAGTCAGGTGAGATGGTCTGATATTCCCATCTCTTTAAGAATTTTCCAGTTTGTTGTGATCTATACAGTCAAAGGATTTGGCATAGTCAATGAAGCAGAAGTAGATGTTTTTCTGGAACTCTCTTAGTTTTTCTATGATCCAATAATGTTGGCAATTTGATCTCTGGCACCTCTGCTTTTGCTAAATCCAACTTGAACATCTGGAAGTTCTCAGTTCACTTACTGTTGAAGCAAGCCTGGCTTGGAGAATTTTGAGCATTACTTTGCTAGCATGTGAAAAAGTGCAATTGTGTACTAGTTTGAACATTTTTTGATACTGCCCTTCTTTGGAATTGGAATGAAAACTGACCTTTTCCAGTCCTGTGGCCACTGATGAGTTTTCCAAATTTGCTGACATATTGCGTGCAGCACTTTCACAGCATCATCTTTTAGAATTTGAAATAGCTCAACTGGAATTCCATCACCTCCACTAGCTTTGTTGGTAGTGATGCTTTCTAAGGCCCACTTGACTTCAGATTCCAGGATGTCTGGCTCTAGGTGAGGGATCACACCATCGTGGTTATTGGGTCATGAAGATCTTTTTTGTTTAGTTCTTCTGTATATTCTTGCCACCTCTTTTTAATATTTTCTGCTTCTGTTAGGTTCATACTCCTTCTGTCCTTTATTGAGCCCATCTTTGCATGAAATGTTCCGTTGGTATCTCTAATTTTCTGAAGAGATCTCTAGTCTTTCCCATTCTATTGTTTTCCTCTATTTCTTTGCATTGTTCACTTAGGAAAACTTTCTTATCTCTCCTTGCTATTCTTTGGAACTCTACATTTGATGGGTATATCTTTCCTTTTCTCCTCAAATATTTGGAGCAAGACTATAGAAAGACAATAGCAAATTTAATCTAAAGAAAGCAAGATGAAGGGAAATATAGATAAAATAAGAAGTCTATGGACTCTGTGGGAGAGGGAGAGGGTGGGAAGATTTGGGAGAATGGCATTGAAACATGTAAAATATCATGTATGAAACGAGTTGCCAGTCCAGGTTCAATACACGATACTGGATGCTTGGGGCTGGTGCACTGGGACGACCCAGAGGGATGGTATGGGGAGGGAGGAGGGAGGAGGGTTCAGGATGGGGAACACATGTATACCTGTGGTTGATTCATTTTGATATTTGGCAAAACTAATACAATCTTGTAAAGTTTAAAAATAAAATAAAATTTTTAAAAAAAGAGTATTCTTAAAAGCTCTGGACAAGAAAAAAAAAAGGTTATAAAATTGTAAATGCTGCATGTGATTGAGGAAGACAAATGAAAGAAGGCAAAAATGAACAATAACAGACATAAGTGGAGACATCACTATAAATCCTATAAACATTAGAACCACGGTAAGGGAGTATTATGAGCAAATTTCAGATGAAATGTAGAAATTTTTAGGGGAAAAAAAACTTAACAAAAGTTTAATGAAGAAGAAATAACTGATTGAATTGTTGTTAACCATTAAATATATTTATTTTGTAATTAAAATTATGCCCCCAAAGGAAGTTATAGGCTTAGTTGACTTCACTCATGAATTTTACCAAATATTTAAGGAATAAATAATATAAATCTTACACAAACTTTTCCATAGAAAAAGAATGTCTTCCTAACTTTTATTATGAAGTTAACATAACCCTGGTTCCAAAACCTAACAAAGATATTAGAGAAAAGAACAATAATCAGGCAGTCTGACTCATGAACCAAATCCTGCAGCATATGAAAAGTGTAATATATCACAAGCAATTTAGGCTTATTCCAGTAATGCAAGGGTGATTTAATATTCAAGAGTCAGTCATTGTTATCCATCAAATTAACACAATAAAGAAGAGAAATGATATATATTCATCTCAATAGACATTCCAACATACCATTTGATAGAAATCAGCATCCATTTATGGTTCAAAATGAATAATTCTTACTGTATCAAGAATAGAAAAAAAAATTCATTAGTCTAATAAATAATGTTTACAAAATACTTAAAGCAAACATATATAATGGTGAAATGTTGCAAGCTTTCTCTTAGATAGGCATACAACTTCTATTCAACAAAGTATTGGCAATTCAACAAGCTAATAAAAAGAAATAAAGTATATAGCATTTAGAGCATAAGTTAAGCATACTGTTATTTGTATTTCATCTGGCCACATAATTAGGAAAGCCAAAATATCTACACATGAATTATTGGAATATAAATGAATTTAACAAGGTTGATGTGTCAATGTCAATGTATAAAAATGAATTATTTCCATATAAAAGCAAGAAACTCAAAAGAAATTAAATACCTTTACAATAGTCAACCCAATTGCCTAGTAATTTTAACTTATGAAAGATTAATTAATATGAATTACTATGAGATTATTTGGTTTTTATTATATTCATAAATATTATCGGAGAAGGCAATGGCACCCCACTCCAGTACTCTTGCCTGGAAAATCCCATGGACGGAGAAGCCTGGTGGGCTGCAGTCCATGGGGTTGCTAAGAGTTGGAAACGACTGAGCGACTTCACTTTCACTTTTAACTTTTCACTTTCATGCATTGGAGAAGGAAATGGCAACCCACTCCAGTATTCCTGCCTGGAGAATCCCAGGGATGGGGGAGCCTGGTGGGCTGCCGTCTATGGGATCGCACAGAGTCAAACACGACTGAAGCAACTTAGCAGCAGCAGCAGCATAATTATTATATTCAAATTAAGATAATTTATTACATAAAATTGTATTACACAAAATGATATTAATTCATAAATTAATGTAAAAGATGCCCTATACATATGTATGTATGTATCAGATCAGATCAGTCGCTCAGTCGTGTCTGACTCTTTGCGACCCCATGAATCACAGCACGCCAGGCCTCCCTGTCCACCACCAACTCCCAGAGTTCACTCAGACTCACGTCCATCGAGTCAGCGATGCCATCCAGCCATCTCATCCTCTGTCGTCCCCTTCTCCTCCTGCCCCCAATCCCTCCCAGCATCAGAGTCTTTTCCAATGAGTCAACTCTTCGCATGAGGTGGCCAAAGGACTGGAGTTTCAGCTTTAGCATCAGTCCTTCCAAAGAAATCCCAGGGCTGATCTCCTTCAGAATGGACTGGTTGGATTTCCTTGCAGTCCAAGGGACTCTCAAGAGTCTTCTCCAACACTACAGTTCCAAAGCATCAATTCTTCGACGCTCAGCCTTCTTCACAGTCCAAGTCTCACATCCATATATGACCACAGGAAAAACCATAGGCTTGACTAGACGGACCTTTGTTGGCAAAGTAATGTCTCTACTTTTGAATATGCTATCTAGGTTGGTCATAACTTTCCTTCCAAGGAGTAAGCGTCTTTTAATTTCATGGCTGCAGTCTCCATCTGTAGTGATTTTGGAGCCCAGAAAAATAAAGTCTGACACTGTTTCCCCATCTATTTCCCATGAAGTGATGGGACCGGATGCCATGATCTTCGTTTTCTGAATGTTGAGCTTTAAGCCAACTTTTTCACTCTCCTCTTTCACTTTCATCAAGAGGCTTTTGAGTTCCTCTTCACTTTCTGCCATAAGGGTGGTGTCATCTGCATATCTAAGGTTATTGATATTTCTCCTGGCAATCTTGATTCCAGCTTGTGCTTCTTCCAGTCCAGCGTTTCCCATGATGTACTCTGCATATAAGTTAAATAAGCAGGGTGACAATATACAGCCTTGACATACTCCTTTTCCTATTTGGAACCAGTCTGTTGTTCCATGTCCAGTTCTAACTGTTGCTTCCTGACCTGTATACAGATTTCTCAAGAGGCAGATCAGGGTATTCCCATCTCTTTCAGAATTTTCCACAGTTTATTGTGATCCACACAGTCAAAGGCTTTGGCAGTGTATGTATATTTATATATTATTGAGAGAAACTTAAGGACACTTAAAAAATGGAAGGACACATAAAGTTTATGTATAAGAAGATTCAGTATGAAGTCTGGAAAGGACAATGTATGTATGGACACTTAATTTGTGATACATGACATATAAGCTGCTGGGGAAGGATAAGCTTTTCAAAAAGTGATATTAGTTTATCTAGATATTTTTCCAAATAAATATACAAATATAAAGGAAAAAAGGAAAATAGTTAACCCCTATCTCATACTGTACACAAAAATTAATTTAAGGTTCATAAAGATCTAAATATGAAACACGAACTAATGCAGCTTGTGTAGGATAACAAAGGAATGCATTTTAATGTTGTTGGGATCGGAAAAGATATTTTAAACAGGATACAAACATATCAACCTAAAGGGTAATGATCAATATATTTGACTTAAAAAAAATGATTTCTATTCATCAAAAGATGCCATTAAGAAATGAAAAAAGAAGGCAATCAAAATGATAACAAAGATCTTATATTCAGAATATGTAAAGAACTCCTTCAAATGAATAAGAATTTCTGCCTAATAGAATGTTGGGCCAGAATCTTGGACAAACACTTAGAAGATAGATAAATGAATGTTAAACAATCCTGTCAATAATCAGGAAAATGCAAATTAA
This sequence comes from Bubalus bubalis, assembly GCF_019923935.1. Taxonomy (NCBI): domain Eukaryota; kingdom Metazoa; phylum Chordata; class Mammalia; order Artiodactyla; family Bovidae; genus Bubalus; species Bubalus bubalis. The sequence goes on along the minus strand of NC_059158.1, from coordinate 98,345,687 downwards.
AATTACAGCAAATATTGTACAAGAACTGCTCAATGGATAAACAGATCACAAATATATTCCTACAGTGAAATACAACTTAGGGGTAGAAAGGAGCAAACTACCAGCACACATGACAGTGTTGGGTGAATATAAAGAGCATTATGCTAGGCAAAATAAGGCAGACATAAAAGACAACATACTATATGATTTTGTTTCTGTAAAATTTTAGAAAAGACAAAATTATAATGGCAGCAGATCAACATTTGTTCAGGTCTGTGCGTGAGGAGGGAATGGCTGTAAAGAGACATGAGAAAGCTTTTCAGGGTGTTGGAAATGTTCTATATTTTGTGTGTGGTGGTGGATACATGACTATTTTGTTAAAAATCACTGAACTCATTCATACCACAAAAATTATAAGCAATAAAAATAAATGAATCAATACACCAATATCAATGCATTCTAAAATGCAATGTTGAGAAATAATAGTAATACAGGTAAGATCGAGGCCAGGGGCAGCGGGCGGAAGGAGCTCCCCACGCACCCACGCCGGAGGCCAGGGGCGGTGCCCGGGAGGACCAACCCCACCATGGCTGCGCGGGCACAGGAGGGCCTAGAGGAGCTATCCCATGTTGAAGGTCAGGAAGGGTGGTTGTGAGGAGATACCCCTTGTCCAAGGTAAGGAGCATTGGCTGCGCTTTGCTGGAGCAGCTGTGAAGAGATACCCCACACCCAAGTTAAGAGAAACCCAAATAAGATGGTAGGTGTTGCAAGAGGGCAGACACACTGAAACCATACTCACAGAAAACTAGTCAATCTAATCACACTAGGACCACAGCCTTGTCTAACTCAATGAAACTAAGCCATGCCCATGGGGCACCCAAGACAGGCGGGTCATGGTGGAGAGATCTGACAGAATGTGGTCCACTGGAGAAGGGAATGGCAAACCACTTCAGTATTCTTGCCTGGAGAACTCCATGAACAGTATAAAAGGCAAAATGATAGGATACTGAAAGAGAAACTCCCCAGGTCAGTAGGTGCCCAATATGCTACTGGAGATCAGTGGAGAAATAACTCCAGAAAGAATGAAGGGATGGAGCCAAAGCAAAAACAATACTCAGCTGTGGATGTGACTTGTGATAGAAGCAAGGTATGATGCTGGAAAGAGCAATATTGCATAGGAACCTGGAATGTCAGGTCCATGACTCAAGGCAAATTGGAAGTGGTCAAACAAGAGACGGCAAGAGTGAATGTCGACATTCTAGGAATGAGCGAACTGAAATGGACTGGAATGGGTGAATTTAACTCAGATGACCATTATATCTACTACTGCGGGCAGGAATCCCTCAGAAGAAATGGAGTGGCCATCATGGTCAACAAAAGAGTTCGAAATGCAGTACTTGGATGTAATCTCAAAAACGACAGAATGATCTCTGTTCGTTTCCAAGGCAAACCATTCAATATCACAGTAATCCAAGTCTATGCCCCAACCAGTAACACTGAAGAAGCTGAAGTTGAACAGTTCTATGAAGACCTACAAGACCTTTTAGAACTAACACCCAAAAAAGATGTCCTTTTCATTATAAGGGACTGGAATGCAAAAGTAGGAAGTCAAGAAACACCTGGAGTAACAGGCAAATTTGGCCTTGGAATACAGAATGAAGCAGGGCAAAGACTAATAGAGTTTTGCCAAGAAAATGCACTGGTCATAGCAAACACCTTGTTCCAACAACACAAGAGAAGACTCTACACATGGACATCACCAGATGGTCAACACTGAAATCAGATTGATCATATTCTTTGCAGCCAAAGATGGAGAAGCTCTATACAGTCAGCAAAAACAAGACCAGGAGCTGACTGTGGCTCAGACCATGAACTCCTTATTGCCAAATTCAGACTTGAATTGAAGAAAGTAGGGAAAACCACTAGACCATTCAGGCATGACCTAAATCAAATCCCTTATGATTATACAGTGGAAGTGAGAAATAGATTTAAGGGCCTAGATCTGGAGATAGAGTGCCTGATGAGCTATGGAATGAGGTTCATGACATTGTACAGGAGACAGGGATCAAGACCATCCCCATAGAAAAGAAATGCAAAATGGCTGTCTGGGGAGGCCTTACAAATAGCTGTGAAAAGAAGAGAAGCGAAAAGCAAAGGAGAAAAGGAAAGATATAAGCATCTGAATGCAGAGTTCCAAAGAATAGCAAGAAGAGATAAGAAAGCCTTCTTCAGTGATCAATCCAAAGAAATGGAGTAAAACAACAGAATGGGAAAGACTAGAGATCTCTTTGAGAAAATCAGAGATACCAAAGGAACATTTCATGCAAAGATGGGCACAATAAAGGACAGAAATGGCATGGACCTAACAGAAGCAGAAGATATTAAGAAGAGATGGCAAGAATACACAGAAGAACTGTACAAAAAAGATCTTCATGACCCAGATAATCAGGATGGTGTGATCACTGACCTAGAGCAGACATCCTGGAATGTGAAGTCAAGTGGGCCTTAGAAAGCATCACTATGAACAAAGCTAGTGGAGGTGATAGAATTCCAGTCGAGCTATTCCAAATCCTGAAAGATGATGCTGTGAAAGTGCTGCACTCAATATGCCAGCAAATTTGGAAAACTCAGCAGTGGCCACAAGACTGGAAAAGGTCCATTTTCATTCCAATCCCAAAGAAAGGCAATGCCAAAGAATGCTCAAACTACCGCACAATTGCACTCATCTTACACGCTAGTAAAGTAATGCTTAAAATTCTCCAAGCCAGGCTTCAGAAATATGTGAAAAGTGAACTTCCTGATGTTCAAGCTGGTTTTAGAAAAGGCAGAGGAACCAGAGATCACATTGCCAACATCCGTTGGATCATAGGAAAAGCAAGAGAGTTCCAGAAAAACATCTATTTCTGCTTTATTGACTATGCCAAAGCCTTTGACTGTGTGGATCACAATAAACTATGGAAAATTCTGAAAGAGATGGGAATACCAGACCACCTGACCTGCCTCTTGAGAAATATGTATGCAGGTCAGGAAGCAACAATTAGAACTGGACATGGAACAACAGACTGGTTCCAAATAGGAAAAGGAGTACATCAAAGCTGTATATTGTCACCCTGCTTATTTAACTTATATGCAGAGTACATCATGAGAAACGCTGGACTGGAAGAAGCACAAGCTGGAATCAAGATTGCCGGGAGAAATATCAATAACCTCAAATATGCAGATGACACCACCCTTATGGCAGAAAATGAAGAGGAACTCAAAAGCCTATTGATGAAGGTGAAAGTCGAGAGTGAAAAAGTTGGCTTAAAGCTCAACATTCAGAAAATGAAGATCATGGCATCCGGTCCCACCACTTCATGGGAAATAGATGGGGAAACAGTGGAAACAGTGTCAGACTTTATTTTTCTGGGCTCCAAAATCACTGCAGATTGTGACTGCAGCCATGAAATTGGAAGACGCTTACTCCTTGGAAGGAAAGTTATGACCAACCTAGATAGCATATTCAAAAGCAGAGACATTACTTTGCCAACAAAGGTCCGTCTAGTCAAGGCTATGGTTTTTCCTGTGGTCATGTATGGATGTGAGAGTTGGACTGTGAAGAAGGCTGAGCGTCGAAGAATTGATGCTTTGGAACTGTGGTGTTGGAGAAGACTCTTGAGAGTCCCTTGGACTGCAAGGAGATCCAACCAGTCCATTCTGAAGGAGATCAGCACTGGGATTTCTTTGGAAGGACTGATGCTAAAGCTGAAACTCCAGTCCTTTGGCCACCTCATGCGAAGAGTTGACTCATTGGAAAAGACTCTGATGCTGGGAGGGATTGGGGGCAGGAGGAGAAGGGGCGACAGAGGATGAGATGGCTGGATGGCATCGCTGACTCGATGGACGTGAGTCTGAGTGAACTCCGGGGGTTGGTGATGGACAGGGAGGCCTGGCGTGCTGCAGTTCATGGGGTCGCAAAGAGTTGGACACGGTGAGCAACTCATCTGATCTGCTCTGATATGTATGATAAACTTAAAAAAACTCTACAATATTTTACGTCATAGTAGAGGTCACCTTTGGGTTGAGGGAGGAGAGTAAGGATTCAAAAAGAGCATGAATTCAGAGAGGGTCTCCTGGGAACTGGCAGGGTTTAGTCCTTCACCTGGCAGTGAGTTCATGAGTGTTCATTTTCTGATGAGTTTATGAATTATGTAATTATGTGTTCAGGACTTTTCTGATGATTATGACAAGTGTCTGGCTGTTGGAAAGGTGGGAAGTAGAGACATGATTAAATGTGTGGTTTTATTTTATTTTTATTTATTTTTTTGGAGAGAGGAGATAATTGAGTAATATTACTTTTTCATGAGACTGAATTAATAGAGAAAAATAGAAGGTAAATGATTTGAAGCGATCATTAATACTGCAAAATTTCTGAGGAGAGGGGATTTAGAGTTTAGCTGAAAGAATTGCCCTTTGATTAATCAGAGGAAAGAGGAGAAATGTGCGCATGTAAGTTTGTGGTTGGGAAGCAGGGGGAGTACCTGCCTCACGGCTCTATTCTCTGTAAATTAAAAGTAAGGTGACTTTGGGGGAGGAAGTAGAAAGATGAGTAGATTTGCAGTTTGAGAAGTGTAAAGAAGTTTGGAAAAGTATTTGCAGAGAAGAATGTGAGACTGGCCTGGAATTCACTTGTTAGTGTTACCAGCCCAAAATGCCTTGGTGAATTGAATATATAGTTGGGGGTCATATGAGAAGGACCTTTGTTCTGGACTCAGACTAGCCGTGTGTAGTTTGGCTTCTTTGACACACTTACCGTGGCTAAATTCCTGGTCTCAAGAGGCACATAGGTCATACTTGAAATCACTGTCGCTGTAAATAAGCAACCACCACTGGTTCTGGGAGTAGCACATAGAGATGGAGTCATAAATGAGATCTGCACCTGGTGTGGGCAAGGTGAGTAAAAAAGAGGACCATCTGCCAACAATCACAGATATCTTGACAACAGAGTGTTCTTCAAATACAGCCTATGTATAAAATTAGAAGAAACATCCTCATACCTGAGTTATTTGTCTAAGTCATAGAATTCAAAACCAAAGAACCACCAAAGTATGAGATTATCAGAAGTGGCTAGATGTGGATATTATTTTGCCTAATACTGATTTTAAATTCCGAGGGAAAATTAGCAAGAAAGTGTGAATGAATCACCAGGAATAGGTCTACTATTTATATCTACTCTTTGAAAGTAATTCAAAGCAGTTGTCACAGAGAGGATTAGCCTGTCTCTTATTCTTGTGTGTATAATCATGTAATCTTGTTCTTAATAATATTTATACTAATCTTGTATATTGGAAGGGATATCATTCCTTTGAGAGTAATTATAGTTACTTTATCAAAATAAAGTGACACCCAGCTCAAACTATTAGGCAACAGTAAAAGAGATGAACGTTTACTATAATCTGTTAAAATTATTTTTAAATAACCTCCCAGCATTGAAACCTTATTACATCTGTATTTCGTTTCATCTACACATTTTCTTAGGGAACTATCGAGAGAAACAAAAATAAAAATAGGTAATCAGACAAATGACCGGCAAAAATTTAAACACATTTTTCTTTTTCACATTAGCTCTTTCTTGTATCAGTTGAGAAATAGATAAGGGAGAAAAAGAGGCTTTGGAGAAATGTAAAGCAAGACTCAATGTCAGGCTCAGATGGAGAGCAAAAATTGGTAGATCCACTTGAAAGTAGATCTTCAGATTTAAGGTTAATTATTAAAAAGAAAGATTATAATAAAAGTTTGTATATAATTAGTGATCAACTATGCAGTCAAAGACTTTAGATGCCCAATGAGAAATTTGAGTTCATTTTGGTAACTGAATTTGCTTTATTTTATGACAGTAATACTTGATTGTTTTTCAAGGTTAAACAAAAAAAGTATATATAAATGAAAGTTAATATCTTTAACTCTCTTTATTCCACATTGAGCTGCTGCTGCTGCTAAGTCACTTCAGTAGTGTCTGACTCTGTGCGACCCTGTCTGACTCTGTGCGACCCCATAGACGGCAGCCCACCAGGATCCTCCGTCCCTGGAGTTCTCCAGGCAAGAACACTGGAGTGGGTTGCCATTTCCTTCTCCAGTGCATGAAAGTGAAAAATGAAAGTGAAGTCACTCAGTCGTGTCTGACTCTTAACGACCCCATGAACTGCAGCCTACCAGGTTCCTTCGTCCATGGGATTTCCCAGGCAGGAGTGCTGGAGTGGGGTGCCATCACCTTCTCCACCACATTGAGCTAATCAGTGTTAATTGTTTGCATCTTTATTTTCAGATATTTCAGTGTTTATTCAACCATATGCAAACAGGTGTACACTCTGTTTGTGTGTGTTTAAAAACAAACATGGAATCTACCTGAAGAGATTACTCTGAAATTTGGTTTTATCACTAAAAATATATTATGGCCATTTAGTCCAACAAGTGGGTATAATTTTATTCATTCCCATCAGTATTTGCAGATTACATAATATGCATATGTACAATAAGCTACTACTATCAATATATTCTACTACCATATACATTCAAGTTATTTTATTTTAAGGAATTGACTCCTGTGATTATTGAACATGACAAGTCTGACATCTTGGACAGGGTGACAGGCTGGACACGCAGAGAAGAGCTGATGTTAAAGCTGAAGTCCGAAGTCAGTGTGGAGGCAGAGTTCCTTCTTCCCTAGGGTACCTCAGGGTTTTCTCACAAGGCCTTCAACTGACTGAATGAAGCCCACTCACATTATAGGCTTTTCTCAAAGTTTACTGACTTAAATATTAATACAATCTAAGTATTAATACCATTCATTCATGGCAACATCATGACTGGTGTTTGACCCAAAACTGGGTGCTATGGCCTAGCCAAGTTGGCACATAAAATTAACCCTCACACTATGTATACTCCTCTGGGATTTGCTTTTTTCATTCAACATTTTGTTTTTCAGATTCTTCCAGACTGTAGTTTTAATTCATTCCATTTTTGTGCTACATAGTATGCCATTGCATGAATGTATTACAATCTATTTATCCACTTATTCCCATTGACAAACATTTGAGTTATTTCCTCTTTTTTTTTTTTGGTCACAGTGTTGCATTGAACATTTTTTATTATAACTCATTGTTCAAGAGTTTCTTTACATTACATACCTAGAAGTAAACTTGCTGGGTTTTAGGATATGCACATATTTAGTTCACACAACAGTGCCAAACTGGGGTTCAGAGTGATATGCCAGTTCACACTCCCACCATCAGTGAGAGTTTTGCCTGTTGTACCTCATCTTGGTCTTGACAAGCTTTTAAATGTTTGCCAGTGTTTCAGTCAAAACTGGGACTCCTGGATTCTCTCACGAAGTCTGCTAAATACTAGCTGTGTGGCTACTATCGCAGTCCTGCTAGCCTTCAATTATACTGATTCCAAACTCTCATCTTAAGCTATTCAGGTAGATAATGTCAGGAATCAAATCAACTTCACACCAACTTACTGTGTGCCAACCCCAAAGACATTTAATTTAACTTGTTTTCAGGATGTTTGCTAGGTTAATGAGCTAGAATATAAATCAAGCCGTTGTGTGTCGGTTTCTTAGTAAGGAGCCTCTATGGCTGTTTTTACGCAAGGCATTTGAGTAGGAATGGAATTACAGTTTGCCTGAGGCAATAAATAGAATAGTTGCCACTGAGTTTTTTATGTTAAACAGATGTTATAAAGTCATTTGAAATAGTACCATCCACTACAGGTTTCTTACTATTTAACATATTTTCTATTGATGGACTGTGAATTTAAGGGAGCCAGGGACAGTTGAATGAAGCCTGAAAATTTGAGAGCTTTGTTTTATCAAGTGTTGATTTAAAGAAGCCTTTTTTTGGGAATTTTTAAAAAGCAATTTTCTCAATTTCTTATTTCAAAAGGCATAATTTCACAAGCTATCTTTTAGAGTGAAAGCCTGTGCTAGTTAAGCACAAAAAAATATGGTAAGAACATTTTTGGACTTCAAGAAGAATCAATGATTCCATTTCAAGCATCTCTTAACTAGTGTCCAGTGGAAGGAATCTAGATGAAAACGTTTCCATATGAGTGATACCCATAGGGATGACCATCAAGAACTTGGTATAAAAGTTGACTGAAAGAAGCCTGTGTGTGCACACGCTCAGTTGTGTCCGACTCTTGGCAACCCCAGAGACTGCTGCCTGCCAAGCTTCTCTGTCCATGGGAGCCTGAGTCTCCAGGCAAGAATACTGGAGAGAGTTGCCATTTCTTCCTCCAGGGTATCTTCCCAGCTCAGGAATTGAACCCATGTCTCCTGTATCTCTCATGTTAGCAAGTGGATTCTTTACCACTAAGTCACTTGGGAAGCCCAAAAGAAGACTACTACTCTCTTAAGCTCTGTTTAGAGTTAGACCAGGGTCAGCATACTTCTCTCTAAAGGGCCAGATGATAAATATTTTAGATTTTGTTGGCCATGCAGTCTGTTTATCCCTGACATAGTAGCTTGAAAATAGCCAGAAACAACACATAAATAAATGAACATAACTGTGTTCCAGTCAAACTTTTCTCAAAAAAATCGATGGTGGACTGGGCTTAGCTTGCAGATTGTAGTTTCCCAACCCAGTTTAGGCCTTGAAGGAAATTATATTATCTTAAGCGTAATGCATAAAACATTTGTGCCTATACTCTCTCCTCTTGCCTATAAAGACTCTGATGGTCTCTATCATGAGATAACCCTTGCTGTTCCTTCTTAGGATTATGTTTTCAGAGGATAATTGCACTGGGCTTTGTTTTGAGCTATTGGAACTACATTTAAAAAGGTTAATGCATTCCTTCTAAGGACATAGTACATTTCATGATTGCCTATAAGCAAGTTTTGACTGATTAAATCTGTTTATTCATTGATTGTAACAGTCCTTCCATGAGGTGGAAGAAAGGGCTGCTCAGCTAGGCTGGTTAAGGCTACAGGTTTGGCAGGTGTTTAAGTCAATGGCCCACAGGGAGTGGGTGAGCCTTTCCCCTTGCATGTGTGTCCTGCTGGCAGTAAACATTCCTCTCACTGCCTACCACATGCCATCTTTAGGAGGCAAAGTGCACACTTCATGATTTATCACAAGCAGTTCCTCTCCTGCCTCTTTTGAAATCAATCCAGCACAGTATACTACACAGTCTATGAACTTGAACTGGCAAGTCCTAGTTAGAGCTAATAATCACGAGGAGTGATCCCAGACTTTGCATGGGTATTCAGCTGGTGAATGAAAGCCAGTGGCTGTATTCTGCTGGACCATGGTGTATATACCTGGGATGTGGTCTGGAAGGAGGGTGATGTGTCCTTATATTTTCTCAGGAGCCCATTGTCTTCTTTCCATCTTTGTACCACTACTCACCATCTTTCTCTTAGACCCCTAGAAACCTACTCTAAGTCTTCCCACTTCCCTCTAATGTATTCTCTACACAGCAGCGAGAGTGACCATTTAAAAATGCAGTTCTCATCATGCCACTGGTTGACTTAAATTTCTTTTTTTACTTCACATTTCCCTTAGGAGAAAGCCACAATTATCATGACTTTCTCTCAAGACTATGCATGCTCTGACCCTGGCTCCCCTCTGCAACTTCATTCAGCTCTGCTACCTCTGATGCTCCTGTGTTTCAGTCGTACTTGTGTTATTTAGTTCCTTGAGTTAAGTCTTCATACTGGCTCCCACCTCTATATATGCTATTGTCCTATTTATCTTCTGTTTATAGTTTTTATTTCTTAAATGGAGAAGAGGGTACAACCCACTATAATCTGTTCTATCCAAGTCACGTTGTATAGGATCTCAACTTGTTCTACCAGTTGCTGCAAGTCTGATATGTGGCTTATTAAATTTAGTAATTATTATTTTTGGCAGTGGTCCAGAAACATAAAGAAGAAATTCAGTGATTTTAATCAACAGGATATATGCACATCATCTTATGAAATATCAATTAAAGAGTACTTGAAGCAAGTGTTGCCAAAGGCAGTGACTTCCAAAATTCGGCAAATCTGGAAATTTCCCTGACAAATTTTGCTGAAAAAATTACTTTCATGTAAAATGTGTAGAGATTTGAGACATATATAGGTTTATGTTGCCTATAATTTGTCTTGTGCATGGCTTAATTCCCTTATCTGAGAAACAAATAATATTACTTCAGCCCCCCCAATCCCTAAATATGGGGTTCATGCTGCCTTATAGCAAATTTTTAAGATCACCATAGGCTTTTATGAAAGCACAGAGATTTCAGCCAACATAGTTTCCAGGATTTCCATCCACAAAGAAGTATGGCATCCAGGTTGTTGTTATTTAGTCACAAAGTCCTGTCTGACTCTTTTGCTACCCCATGAACTATAGCCCACTAGACTCCTCTGTCCATGGGATTTCCCAAGGAAGAATACTAGAGTGGGTTGCCATTTCCTTCTCCAGGGCATCTTCCCTACCCAGGGATTGAACTTGCATCTCCTGCATTGGCAGGCAGGTTCTTTACCCCTGAGCCATGTGGTAGGAAAGCCCATGGGATCCAGGTGGGAGATTGTTAAATTATGATTTAGTCTAACACTGAGGGGAGCCATTCAAAGAAGGCAGTCTCATACCCAGGTGACTGACTCACCAACAGTGGTCCCGCTACAGACCTGAAGATAGCTCTGTACCTGAGAATTTGCCTACAGCTCCATTTGGCCTTGGTCCTGTTACCACCGTTATATGCCTGGGGACCTGAGAGGAGTCAAGCCTACCAATGAATCATGTAACAGGCATACAGACTTAGTCCCAGCTGTGGATCCTAAAGTGGTCTGTGAACCTTTTCCATCCCCTTTTAGCTGCAGTCTGGGTGTCCCTAGGGGTAAGCCCACCAAACTTTGTCAGACTGTAGATTATGAAAGGGCTCTTAATTTGGTTAAGTGCTACTCACAGTCAGCCAGCAATTTTGCTAGCAGGGAGACCTGGAAGGAGACACTCCTAAATAAGACCCAGGAAATCCTTAAAGTGTCTTTAAAGATATTTGACTTCAGTCTCTTGAGTTGCAATCAAGAGCAGTCCAGCCAGCCCAGTCCCCTGGAGGAAGACATGCCCATCTCTGCCTCCAGAGCCAAGTCTGCAGACCTCAAGCTTGGCTGTGGAACCTGAAACAGTCCTGAGGCTTTCAGCCACAGTCCAGGGCCAGTCCTACCCACTCAGGGACCCATCCAGTGATCAGCCAGGAACATTCCCAGGGACCTGGCCAGGTCCACACTCATCCGTATACCTGGTAATAAGGTTAGGCCCACCATCTGAGGACTCATCTTTGGACACTGAAACAGACCCTTGTTCCAGTGCCACCCTACAGAACAAAGTTCTGGAGGCAGTATCCTCTGTCCAAGGATGAGACAGAATCCATGCCTGCCTGGATGCCTGGTAATAAGCCCACCAACAGCAGAAGTCACTGTGCACCCAGAGACAGCCTCATAACTGAGTCCAACCCAGTATAATTTCAATTCCAGAGATAATTCCATCAGCCTAGAGAACTGACTGAAGGTCTTTACCTTCTGAAAGCAGTCTAAAAAGATTGGAAGTTTGCTCCTTCAAATGCACAGACACCAATGCAAGACTATGTGGATCACAAAGAATCAGACAAGTATGAAACCATGATACCACCAAAGGAAACTAACAAAATTCCAGTAACTAACTCTAAAGAAATGGAGGTCTATGATTTGCATGACAAAGATTTTAAAATAATTATTTTAAAGAAGCTAAATGAAATGGAAGAGAACACGGATAGACAACAGAATGAAATCAGGAAAGCAACACATGAACAAAATGAGAAGTTTAGTGGAAAAAAACAGAAACCATTAAAAAAAAAAAGAAAAAAAGAACCAAACAGAAATCCTGGAGCTGAAGAATACAATGAAAAAGCAGAAAAAGTCAATAGATTTAACAACAGACTTGATCATATAGTAGAAAGAGTCTGCAAACTCAGAGATCATTTAAATTTAGCCAATTAGAGGAACAAAAAGAAAAAGAATGAAAAAGAGAAAGCCAAAAAACCTATGTGAACTTTGGGATGCGATGAAGTCAATAAAATATATTTAAAAAAATAATAGCTGAAACTTTCCCAAATCTTGGGAGAGATACCAACATCCATATACAGGAAGCTCAAAGGACCCCACCAAGATCAACTCAAAGAACATTAGTCTAAGACACACTATAACCAAAGTGTTAAAAGTCAAAAACAAAGAGAATACTGAAAGCAGCAAAAGAATTCCCTCATCACAAATAAGGGAAGATTGTAAGGCTATCAGTTGATTTCTCTACAGAAACCTTGCAGGCCAGGAGGGACTGGGATGATATAGTCAAAGTCCAACAAATTGGATAGCCTAGATGAAATGAATAAATTACTAGAAATATATCACTTATCAAGACTGAATTATGAATAAATAGGAAATCTAGACAAACCAATAACAATTAAGGAGATCAAAAATCTCCCAAAGAAGAAATGCCCAGGACCAAATGATTTCACTGGTGGATTATACCAGATATTAAAGAAGAATTACTGTTAATTCTTCTCAAAATCTTCCAAGAAATTGAATAAAGAAGAACACTTCCAAACTCATTTTATGAGGCCAGAATTACTCTGATACCAAAGTCAGATAAAGACACTACAAGAAAACTACAGACCAATATCCCTAGTGAATATAGATGCAAAAATTATTGACAAAATACTATCAAATTGAATTCAACAGCATATTAAAAGAATCATACACCATAATCAAGTGGGATTTATCCATAAGATGTAAAGAGGGCTCAACACACATAAATCAATAAACATGATGTGTGTGTGCTTAGTTGCTCAGTCATATCTGACTCTTTGCAACCCCATGGACTGTGGCCCACCAGGCTCCTCTGTCCTTGGGGGTTCTCCAGGCAAGAATATTGGAGTTGGTTGCCATGCCCTTCTCCAGGGGATCTTCCCAACCCAGGGTTCTAACCCAGGTCTCCCACACTACAGGTGGATTCTTTACAGTCTGAGCTACCAGGGAAGCCCAACAACCATGATATACCACATTGAAAGAATGAAGGATAGAAACCATATGATCCTTTCGACAGATTCAGACAGAGAAAGACAAATACTGTATGCTCTCTTTTATATGTGGAATCGTAAAAAAGCTGAATTTCATAGAAACAAAGAATAGAATGATGGTTGTCAGGGCATGGGAATAGCTGGGGAAATGGGAAGATGTTGGTCAAAGGGTACAAATTTCCAGTTATAAAATAAGTAAATTCTGGGGATGTAACATATAGCATGGTCAATAAGTATATTTATTTTTTTTTATTTTATTTTATTTTTAAACTTTACATAATTGTATTAGTTTTGCCAAATATCAAAATGAATCTGCCACAGGTATATTTAAAAGCCCCCAACTTCATTAGTCATCAGGGACACACATATTTAAACCTCTGTGGTTTGGTAATCACATACCCAAAGAATGTCTAAAAATTAAACAGACTGACCTTATTGAGTGTTGGTGAAGAGGTGGAGCAATTAGAACTCTCACTTATTGCTGATAGGAATGTAATTTGTTACATCTACTTGGAAAGACTATCATCATTTCAGTTCAGTTCAGTTCAGTCACTCAGTCGTGTCTGACTCTTTGTGACCCCATGAATCGCAGCACACCAGGCCTCCCTGCCCATCTCCAACTCCTGGAGTTCACTCAGACTCATGTCCATCAAGTCAGTGATGCCATCCAGCCATCTCATCCTCTGTCGTCCCCTTCTCCTCTTTCCCCCAATCCCTCCCAGCACCAGAGTCTTTTCCAATGAGTCAACTCTTCGCATGAGGTGGCCAAAGTACTGGAGTTTCAGCATTAGCATCAGTCCTTCCAAAGAAATCCCGGGGCTGATCTCCTTCAGAATGGACTGGTTGGATCTTCTTGCAGTCCAAGGGACATTCAAGAGTCTTCTCCAACACCACAGTTCAAAAGCATCAATTCTTCGACGCTCAGCCTTCTTCACAGTCCAACTCTCACATCCATACATGACCACTGAAAAAACCATAGCCTTGACTAGATGGACCTTTGTTGGCAAAGTAACGTCTCTGCTTTTCAATATGCTATCTAGGTTGGTCATAACTTTCCTTCCAAGGAGTAAGCGTCTTTTAATTTTATGGCTGCAGTCACCATCTGTAGTGATTTTGGAGCCCCAAAAAATAAAGTCTGACGCTGTTTCCACTGTTTCCCCATCTATTTCCCATGAAGTGATGGGACCAGATGCCATGATCTTCGTTTTCTGAATGTTTAGCTTTAAGCCAACTTTTTCACTCTCCACTTATACTTTCATCAAGAGGCTTTTTAGTTCCTCTTCACTTTCTGCCATAAGGGTGCTGTCATCTGCATATCTAAGGTTATTGATATTTCTCCCGGCAATCTTGATTCCAGCTTGTGCTTTCTTCCAGTCCAGCATTTCTCATGATGTACTCTGTGTATGAGTTAAATAAGCAGGGTGACAATATACAGCCTTGATGTAGTCCTTTTCCTATTTGGAACCAGTCTGTTGTTCCATGTCCAGTTCTAACTGTTGCTTCCTGACCTGCATACAGGTTGCTCAAGAGGCAGGTCAGGTAGGTCTGGTATTCCCATCTCTTTCAGAATTTTCCCAGTTTATTGTGATCCACACAGTCAAAGGCTTTGGCATAGTCAATAAAGCAGAAATAGATGTTTTTCTGGAACTCTCTTGCTTTTTCCATGATCCAGCGGATGTTGGCAATTTGATCTCTGGTTCCTCTGCCTTTTCTAAAACCAGCTTGAGCATCAGGAAGTTCACAGTTCACATATTGGCGAAGCCTGGCTCATACCCCATGATTCAGCATTTTTCCTTTTGGAATGTCTCTATAGATGTTTGTATAAGTGTATCAGAAACATGTACAAGAATATCCATTGCAAAGTTATTTGTATTATCTCCAAACTATCTGAATGCCCTTTAGTAGTAGAATGATTAATATCTTGTGCATTTATAAATTAGTTTTATAAGTAATGTATAATGTTACTTTTCAGCAATGAAAATAAACTGCAAACATATATAAAATGGGTGCTTTTCATACTCTATTGTTGAACAATAGAAGCCAGGCACACAATCACATGTATAGTATAATTCAGCATATATAAATTTTGCAGAGTGGCAAAATTAATTGCTGGTGTTAGAAATAAGCCACTGTTACCTTTGAAGAAGGAGGAAAAATAACTGACTCAGAAAGGCCTTACAGGAGGCTTCTGGTGTGTGTGTGGTGGTGGGGGTGATAATATTTTATTTCTCATGGATTCATTCTGTATTTTCACTTTGAGAATTCTTCAAGCTGCTTACTTATACCATGTCCTCTTAAAAATACAGGTTAAATTTAACATTCAAATAAAAAGGAAAACCTGTTTCTGATTCCTAGGTTTTGTGTTTTCTATCATGCATGTCTAATTTTATACGAAGTAGGTGGAAGTAATTGATTGGCCTTGGATGTTCAGTAAAGTGATGACACACCCCCTGACATTTGTGTTTGAAGGTTAAATTTGAATTTAGATCTGCATCATAAGCTCAGAACACTGGGTGTGTGCAGGTTTTCAGTGTTTTTCTATTATTTATGCCATTTCACTCCTTTTCTATTTCTTTTAATCAATAATTTTATGAAATGATTGACGCAAGGACCTAGAAAATCTCCGTGTAAACTGAATTGATGATTCCTTCCTTGCTGTAATAGAGGACATCATTCTTCTTTTATAATGCTAAATGCCAGTCAAAGACAGGAATATTTATACTTTTGAGCACAGCAGTCGGTGCTGTTACAGGTTCAGATTATTCCTCTCATCTCTTAAAGGTTATGGTCTGGACATGGGGCTCTTTTTCAAGGCATACATCTTAGTTGACTGTCTGTAGCAACTGCTGAATCAAATAATCATTTTCCAGCAACTGCTTTGAAGCCTTAAAAAAAAGTATTCCTATTACTGTTAAGACAGTTATAATTTTAATTATAAATCTAGACCTGAACCTTAATAGAAAGCCACTTCTATGCATCTGAATTTTCCAGGGTTAAATTACCCTTTATAGTAATATGTTCCTGGTGGAGTATGTTATCTGGATTGGATTGAACTAAATTTTTGTGTTACGATGCATCTTTGTCAAGTTATATCTAATATAAGCATCATGTATGCTGTGAACAACTAATAAAATATTCACTGACTGCTGACATCATGGAACTGTGTTTTTGGAATTATTTCATTATTTCCGCTAGCCTTCAAATTTTTTAAGAAATAAATATACTCATAATTTCTTCATATATGATAATTTGGAATATTTGGACTTATAAACAGCACTGCAATAGCATGTGGGTAAAAGAGGCAACATGGTTGTTGGTCACTAAGTCATGTCTGACTCTTTTTGACTCTGTGGACTGTAGCCCACCAGGCTTCTCTGTCCATGGGATTTCCCAGGCAAGAATACTGGAGTGGCTTGCCATTTCTTTCTCCAGGGAATCTCCTGAACCAGTGATTGAACCTATGTGTCCTGCATTGCAGGTGGATTCTTTACCAGGGAAGACCAAAAGAGGCAATGGCCTACTTAAAATGTAGTAGACTTTCAGAGTGTTGGGAGAAATCCTCCTACCAGTATAAACCCAAACATTGACAAGTTGTTTTTACTTTAAGTTAAAACAAAGAGTATACAGAGAAGGTAATTGTTAAAGAAAAAATATTTTTATCCCTTAGAGGGTAACATATTTGTTTTCCTTTTAATATAAACCTAGTTTACAGTTTAGAATAAGATTTAAAATTTGGTCAAGGTGAGGCCTCATGCATTCTACTCCTTTGTTGGACCTCTTCCTTGTCAGTCACTCCCCCATGATTTCCTAAACTCACACCTCCCTCCTGCAGGGCACAGGGCATGCTGGGATCCAGGTTGGGTGCAGAACTTGTGGATATTTTACTTATTCTCTGCTTCTCTGCACTTGCTGAAATCTCGACCAGTGACAGAAGTGAAAATACATAAATAGAGAACATCAGAATATGGGAAATTGATTCTGAATAAGAACAACATCCTGTGACTTTAACCCAGATGGCTTTGGTGTTGGGTACTTTAGTGCATTCATTTGATTAGAATGCCTTTGCCATTGTCTCAGTCAACACTTATATACCCTCATCCTGAATAATTATTGTATTAGTAGCTGGCATTTGTCAGGTGCTTTTGACATACCAAAGACAGTGCTAGCTCTTTATTTTGCCCTATTTAATTCTTTTAAAAAAGATGGGAGCTTTATCGCCATTTAACAGATTGGGAAATTGAGGATCCAAACAATCAAGGAATTTGACCCAGGTTCTAAAGAAGGTCGGATAAGGCGATGGTACCCCACTCCAGTACTCTTGCCTGGAAAATCCCATGGACGGAGGAGCCTGGAAGGCTGCAGTTCATGGGATCGCTAGGAGTCAGACACGACTGAGCGACTTCACTTTCACTTTTCCCTTTCACGCATTGCAGAAGGAAATGGCAACCCACTCCAGTGTTCTTGCCTGAAGAATCCCAGGGATGCGGAGCCTGGTGGGCTGTCGTCTGTGGGGTCGCACAGAGTCAGACACGACTGAAGTGACTTTAGCAGCAGCAGCAGCAGCTACAGAAGGTAGATGGTGAAGCAGCAAACTGAACTCAGGTCAACTTCATCGAGATCGTGAATCTCTAAACTTCACATACACTGTCTCTCCAGATCTTTTCCAGACTGAAAATTCAGGTTCTGTGCTTCCTTTTTCTTAATATACCTTGCACCTGTCTCATGGCTGAAATAACTCATGTTCAGCAAGTGATTAATGAAATGGAATCCTACAGAGAGCTGCAAGCTCTTCATGAGAAACTGCTTGGTTATGGTTTATCAGTCATATTCTGTTTGCTGAGGCTGCCTTAATCTAGAAAACACTTGGTTTATGAAATCTCCCATTGGGCAAGGCTTGGCAGTGGCTTACAGTTACCAACCAAATGTTTCCCCCTTTCTCATTTATCACTAAGGAATAGCATGGAGGGCTTCCTAGGTGGTTTAGTGGTAAAGAATCCTCCTGCAATGCAGGAGACACAGGAGATGTGGGTTCGATCCCTGGGTCAGGAAGAGCCCCTGGAGGAGGGTATAGCAACCCATTCCAGTATTTTTGCCTGGAGAATCCCATGAACGGAGGAGCCTGGTTGGCTACAGTCCATGGGGTCGCAAAGAGTTGGACACGACTGAAGCGGCTGAGCACACTGCACAGTAGCATGGAAGGTCTCAGGGGGCAGGTATCCAAGAGCTTTTCCTTCTTGTGTACTTAGAATGAGGACAGAGGAGAAAGAGGTGAAATAGTGGAGTGGATGGTGACACTCAGAGTGCTGATTGACCTTTGCACTTCAGACTGGGGAAAAGAGGGCATTTTATAGGGCCAGACGGCATAGCTGTCTCCTGAAAACAGTTGGATTGACAGGGCTGAATAGCAGTTAAACAGTCAGTAGTTACTTAAGTTCCCAGTGATCTGGTTGCAGCCCATTGATGGCTTTTCCACTTGCATGCCTTCTCAAGCAGTGGCTCTCAGAAAAGAGAACTCAAGAGTAATTATGTGTCAGAAATACCTGGCTTCACAGTGGGGTATGATCAAACCTGTGAACTGCACCTTAATCCATTTAACCTCCTTTTTCTCTTGGTTGCATGAAACCACGCTCACTGCAAGAGTCTTTTAAGTTATTCCCTTTTATCCCCTCACCTTACTGTCCTCAAACTCTCATAATCCTCCTTTCAATCTCCTTCCCCTTTGAACCATGCCTCTCACTACCTCAAAAGGAAATATTTACTCCACACTCAACCTTTCAGAATTACTCTTTGGCAAATATTACAGTTTAGACTCTATAGGCACACCTGTTATGGGATGTTAGTGATAAAGGTTTAATGAGATTCAGTAGAGAGATTCACTGAAATACACACTGGAACTATTTTAGCCTGTGTGGTTAAACTCTGTCTCTGAATCTCTGTTTAACGATCCCTTATGTACAAAGTCCAGCTAACTTCCATCTCCAGTAAACCAAGTGTCGATTTGTTACTGTGGGCTTATTGTCCTAGGTGTGATTTTTTAAATTCTTATAGGCTGTGTTTTAGAAGAAAGGAGGAGGGAAGCACACTCATACCTGTAGAAGCCTGAGTCAAACGTTAACTCCTGGGGTAGCTTTAGGCTGAGGACACACAAAGAAACATACAGAAAAATGTGATGGCTCTTTGATTTTCACACTTGGCCTTAAATTGGTGATTAATCATGATCAGACTTTCTTTGTGTCTTTCCAGTGCATAGATGGCATTCAGTAGGGTGTTAAATGTTTCATTGTCCTCATAATCACTGCTTTCCTTAAACTTGTTAACATCTGTAGGGAAGAGGCTTCATAATCTGGATGCTTGTATTCTTCTTACAAACACATTTCCTACCCCTTTGGTAAATGACATGTCCTCCCAAACCTCTGATGGAGTATGACCAGGTGATTGGTATTCAGGTCTTCCACTTGATACGCCCATTTGCTGCATTTGTTCTATCACCCACAGCTGTAGTCCTGAAACTCCTCCGTTACGTAGAGTGGGCCATCACTTTCTCCAAGTTCTAAGAGCTATTGTAGCAGCAGCATGTTATTCTGATTTTCTGGAGTTTTTGTTAGGATGTTAAAACCTGTAGTATATGACAGTGTCCCCTTAATGATAAACCCTCCCTTCTCCATCTCTGTGTCCTGCACCCCTCTCCCATACTGACCCAACACCTTCAAGGCCCAGTCCCATACAGACTCCCAGCCCCATACAGATCCAGCTGCTACTGGCACATATTGACCAGATCCTGCCGTTCCTTCAACATATCATCTGTTTTCTCCCTTTGCAGACCCAGCAGGTCCCCAGGTTGGTTCATATCATGACACGACCCAAGTTATTGGTCTGGTGACAAGGAGAGAAGGCAGGGTGAATCCTAATTTGGGTGAGGGGCAGCATGTGTAGTCTTCCTAGGCCAAGGTGTTTGTATTGTCTTCAGTCAGAGGGGAAGACTAGCTTTGCAAAGGGAGAAGCAAGTCCCTTTTATAGGTCCAGAGGGTTCATGAGACTTTAGGGTTTCAAGTTTCTTGAGTGCATGGATTCAGATAGTTCTAATGTAGTCTCAGAGCCTCATCCTTTCCTAACCATTGCCCTGACCTTGACCTAGCACTGACTGGAAATGAGAATTCAACTTTCCCTAGTGCTCCAGTACCCTTATTATTAAGTTCTGGACCAAAGGCCTAGCTTATTCTGCCCTCCTAGAGATCAGAATCATCATATGTTGCCAGCAGGCTCTTCGATTTTCACACTTGGCCTTAAATTGGTGATTAATTATGATCAGACTTTCTTTGTGTCTTTCCAGTGCATAGATGGCATTCAGTAGGGTGTTAAATGTTTCATTGTCCTCATAATCACTGCTTTCCTTAAACTTGTTAAAATCTGTGATATTGCACCCAGGTGGCACCCCCCTTCCAAAGGTGCCACTGCATCTCTGTTGACCACCAGTGAAAGTTGTAACAATTGTACTGCCATACCATGCCATGCTGCTGCTGCTGCTAAGTTGCTTCAGTCGTGTCCGACTCTGTGCGACCCCATAGATGGCAGCCCACTAGGCTCCTCTGTCCCTGGGATTCTCCAGGCAAGAACACTGGAGTGGGTTGCCATTTCCTTCTCCAATGCAGGAAAGTGAAAACTGAAAGTGAAGTCGCTCAGTCATGTCCGACTCTTAGCGACCCCATGGACTGCAGCCTACTAGGCTCCTCCGCCCATGGGATTTTCCAGGCAAGAGCCCTGGAGTGGGGTGCCATTGCCTTCTCCAATACCATGCCATGGAATAACTTTAAATACTCCTCATGTGTAGTGACAGAGAAGACAATGGCACCCTACTCCAGTACTCTTGCCTGGAAAATCCCATGGGTGGAGGAGCCTGGTAGGCTGCAGTCCATGCGGTCGCTGGGAGTCGGACATGACTGAGCGACTTCACTTTCACTTTCACGCACTGGAGAAGGAAATGGCAACCCACTCCAGTGTTCTTGCCTGGAGAATCCCAGGGACGGCAGAGCCTAGTGGGCTGCCATCTATGGGGTCGCACAGAGTCGGACACGACTGAAGCGACTTAGCAGCAGCAGCAGCATGTGTCATGAGGGCTTCCCAGGTGGTGCTAGTGGTAAAAATAAAAACCAACCTGCCAATGCAGGAGGCATAAGAGACCCAGATTCGTTCCCTGATTGGGGGAAGACCCCCTGGAGGAGGGCATGGCAACTCACTCTAGTATTCTTGCCTGGAGAATACCTTGGAGAGAGGAGCCTGGTGGGCTACAGTCCATAGGGTCACAGAGTTGGACATGACTGAAGCAACTTAGCACCCATGCATGTGTATAGCGGTGGGGTCCACTTTTAAAGAAAAGTTTTAGGTTTTGCTTCCTTGAACCACTCGTGGCACCAACCTTCTCAAGTTGAGTTCCTGGGGAAACAGACTCTGTGAGGGAGACTTGCACTCATTAGATTCCTTGTTTAGCAACAACCTCTGTGAGGAAGTAAAGGCAGCAGTATTTGGCAGAAGTACAATTGTGAGGAAATCCTCACTCATCCCACTACAAGCTTTGGAGCTAGGCAGGCCTTTAGGGTTGTCCTTCATGGACATGAGCTCTGACTTTATACCTCTGCACTGGCCAGTCATTATAATTAGGATGCCCCAGGGAGAGGCATGTTTCTTCGGCAGAGGGCCATTTCCAGGGTGGGGTTTTGTTGGCAACATTCCCTGCAGCTGGGAGAATGAGTAAGTCAGTTTAAAAGAGGGATCTGCCAGTGCACTTTGACCATGTTTGGGCTGTGAATGGACTGATCAAGTAGTAAGGGACTTTGGGGCCAAAGGAAACCTTAAGAGACATCTAATGTTATCATCTTTGCTTATAGCTTCTTCATCATGGGCACATCTAGGGCAAATGAAGGATTCTTGATTTACAGTCCATACTCTGCTCTTTTTACCTCATGAGGCTTACTTTGTGTGTAGGTTATGCTGTATACCATAAGTGTAGGGAAGTAGATGGGAAATAATCATAATTCAATGTTACATTGAAATAATTTATTAAAATATTTTAGCTTTCGCCATTGCTAGGGAAAAGATATACTTTAATTTAGGCAATGGACATGCTTCTAAAACATCTAAACAAGAATCACATTCTGAAACAACTGTCTCTATTGTCCAAAGGGGTGCTGCTGCCCCTAAGGGAACCAAAGTAAATCAGACAGATAACTGGATGCTTTTAATATGTATCAACTTCACCCTAGGGACACAATCCCAGGCATTCACGACTCATTTATTTTCTCTGTTCTACACTCCTTTTCCTCCCATTTCTGGAAGAATTTCCTTCTATACTCTTGACATTTTTTGTATTGGTGCACTAACTTAATCTACCATATCAAAACATGTTTGAAAGTATTTATTATTTTTAAAAGGAAAATATTCATTGAAAGGATGTCAATATTAGTTGTTCTTTACTACGAATCAACTGATAGTTGTTCTTGCCACTGGACTGAGGCTGTCTCCACTGAGAGAATGGGGTTTTGAGTAAGAAAAAAGGAATCACTCATGATCACTATTATGGTGAGGGAAAGGTAAAAGGTTGGGCAGGTGCCTTGGAGAAGGACATGGGCAGCCCCTGCCTAAGGAGAGAGTTGGAAGAGGTGGAAGAAGAGTACAGATGAAGCATCAGTAACTAGCAGTGACTGTAACTGTCTAGGGTCATGAGTGTAAGTGAACTAACTTTCCCTCTTTCCTCTCTTTCCTATACCACTGAGTCTCCTACTCCTAGCATCCCACATTCAGGCCAGTGTAATTGCTACTATTTTTTATCCACAGTGGGGGTTAAATAGGCCTTTCTGGGATAATCTGAGCACTAACTACTATTTATCTGATAAAAATATAGCCTGAGCTCCAAACCACCAATTTACAGACTGTCATCATGGGCATCAACAGAGGAAAGACTTGCAGAATCATGTTCTTTGCATTGAATTACATCCAGGAAGTTTCCATCTTCTTCCCAGATTGACATCCCAGTGCAAGGTGTATCTTTTCTTCATGCTTCAGATGCTCTATAAACAGCTACAGACATTAGAAATATTACTATTAAATAAATCCTGTGATGAGAAATGATGTGATGGGTGATGGAAGTAAAGTCCAATGCTGTAAAAAGCAATATTGCATAGGAACCTGGAATGTTATATCCATGAATCAAGGCAGATTGGAAGTGGTCAAACAGGATGTGGCAAGAGAGAACAATGACATTTTAGGATTCAGTGAACTAAAATGGACTGGAATGGGTGAATTTAACTCACATGACCATTATATCTACTACTGTGGGCAAGAATCCCTTAGAAGAAATAAAGCAGCCATCATAGTCAACAAAAGAATCTGAAATGCAGTACTTGGATGCAATCTCAAAAACAACAGAATGATCTCTGTTCGTTTCCAAGGCAAACCATTCAATATCACAGTAATCCAAGTCTATGCCCCAACCAGTAATGCAAAAGAAGCAGAAGTTGAATGGTTCTATGAAGACCTACAAGACCTTCTAGAACTAACACAAAAAAAGATGTCCTTTTCATTAAAGGGGACTGGAATGCAAAAGTAGAAAGTCAAGAGATACCTGAAGTAACAGGCAAATTTGGTCTTGGAGTACAAAATGAAGCAGGTCAAAGGCTGACAGAGTTTTGCCAAGAGAATGCACTGGTCATAGCAAACACCCTCTTCCAACAAGGACTCTACACATGGACATCACCAGATGGTCAATACCGAAATCTGATTGATTTTATTCTTTGCAGCTAAAGATGGAGGAGCTCTATACAGTCAGCAAAAATAAAACCTGGAGCTGACTGTGGCTCAGATCATGAACTCCTTATTGCCAATTCAGATTTAAATTGAAGACAGTAAGGACAACCACTAGACCATTCAGGTATGAGCTAAATAAAATTCCTTATGATTATACAGTGGAAGTGAGAAATAGATTCAAGAGATTACACCTGAACATAGAGTGCTGGAAGAATTGTGGACAGAGGTTCGTGACATTGTAAAGGAGACAGTGATCAAGACCATCCCCAACAAAAAGAAGTGCAAAAAAACCAAATGGTTGTCTGATGAGGCCTTACAAACAGCTGAGAAAAGAAGAGAAGATAAAGGCAAAGGAGAAAAGGAAAGATATACCCATTTGAATGCAGAGTTCCAAAGAATAGTAAGGAGATATAAGAAAACCTTTCTCAGTGATCAATGCAAAGAAATAGAGGAAAACAATAGAATAGGAAAGACTAGAGATCTCTTCAAGAAAATGAGAGATACCAAGGGAATATGTCATGCAAAGATGGGCACAATAAAGGATAGAAATGGTATGAACCTAACAGAAGCAGAAGATATTAACAAGCAGTGGCAAGAATACACAGAGGAGCTGTACAAAAAGATCTTCACAACCCAGATAATCATGATGGTGTGATCACTCACCTAGAGCCAGACATCCTGGAATGTGAAGTCAAGTGGGCCTTAGGAAGCATCACTATGAACAAAGCTAGTGGAGGTGACGGAATTCCAGTGGAGCTATTTCAAATCCTGAAAGATGATGCTGTGAAAGTGCTGCTCTAAATATGCCAGCAAACTTGGAAAACTCAGCAGTGGCCACAGGACTGGAAAAGGCAGTTTTCATTCCAATTCCAAAGAAAGGCAATGCCAAAGAATGCTCAAACTCTGCACGGTTCCACTCATCTCTCACGCTAGCAAAATAATGCTCAAAATTCTCCAAGCCAGGCTTCAATAGTATGTAAACCGTGAACTTCTAGATGTTCAAGCTGGTTTTAGAAAAGTCAGAGGAACCAGAGATCAAATTGCCAAAATCCGCTGGATCATTGAAAAAGCAACAGAGTTCCAGAAAAACACCTACTTTTGCTTTATTGACTATACCAAAGCCTTTGACTGTGTGGATCACAACAAACTGTGGAAAATTATTCAAGAGATGGGAATACCAGACCACCTGACCTACTTCCTGAGAAATCTGTATGCAAGTCAAGAAGCAACAGTTAGAACTGGACATGGAACAACAGACTGGTTCCAAATAGGGAAAGGAGTATGTCAAGACTGTATATTGTCACCCTGCTTATTTAACTTATATGCAGAGTACATCATGCAAAATGCCAGGGTGAATGAAGCACAAACTGGAATTAAGATTGCCGGAAGAAATATCAGTACCTCAATTATACAGATGACACTGCCTTTATGGCAGAAAGCAAAGAAGAACTAAAGAGCCTCTTGATGAAAGTGAAAGAGGTGAGTGAAGCAGTTGGCTTAAAACTCACCATTCAGTAAACTAAGATCATGGCATCCCGTTCCATCACTTCATGGCAAATAGATGGGGAAACAATGGAAACAGTGAGAGGCTTTATTTTCTTGGGCTCCAAAATCACTGCAGACAGTGACTGCAGCCATGCAATTAAAAGATGCTTGCTCCTTGAAGAAAAGCTATGACCAGCCTAGACAGCATATTCAAAAGCAGAGACATTACTTTGCCAACAAAAGTCCATCTAGTCAAAGCTATGGTTTTTCCAGTAGTCATGTATGGATGTGAGAGTTGGACTATAAAGAATGTTGAGCACTGAAGAATTGATGCTTTTGAACTGTAGTGTTGGAGAAGATTCTTGAGAGTAACTTGGACTGCATTGAGCTCCAACCAGTCACTCCTAAAGGAAATCAGTCCTGAATATTTATTGGAAGGACTGATGCTGAAGCTGAACCTCCAATATTTTGGCCACCTAATGTGAAGAACTGACTCATTGGAAAAGACCCTGATGCTGGGACAGATTGAAGGCAGGAGGAGAAGGGGATGACAGAGGATGAAATGGTTGGACAGCATCACTGACTTGATGGACATGAGTTTGAGTAGGCTCGGGGAGTTGGTGCAGAACAGGGAAGCCTAGTGTGCTGCAGTCCATGGGGTCACAGAGAGTCTCACATACTGAGCAACTGAACTGAACTGATCTTCTCATAGCATTTGTGTGAGAGACAAAACATTGTTTTTAGAGATAGCAGTTACTTCTAAAAGATGACATTGTTAGGAATAAACTCTTCTGATGGAGAAAAATTCCAGAGGTTTTGCGATAAGCACTTTCTCCCTCCACCATGCCTAGCAAGGCTTGCAGAATATTGTATGAAACAGGGAACAAAGAACCAGCTTTCTTCTTAGCTTACGGTAACAAGAACTTGGATATTGAATGCAAGCCACTTGGGTGTGGGGTGCCAGGAAAGTGGTAAGAGATAGGAGAAGTGTCTCTGTAGAGAATAGAAGACTTGTAGTTTGGCAGTAGTTAGAACTCAGTGAGACAAATGGCTTATGAGAAACTCCAGACTGTGGTAGCTATAGAATATTAGGATCGTGATGTCTAAAATATAATTTAAAGTTTCCTTCCTTTCCCCTCACTTATACTATACTCAGCCTTCAGGAAAAGGTGACTATGTACAGTAGGCTTGAGTAGAGGTCCTTCAGGAAAGGTCAGAGGAAGGACAGGGAAACAGAGGGAAACAAGGACAGCAGTTGAGGAAGATGAGTCAGGAGAAGAAATTTGGAACAAGTGGTAATCAGAATACAAGTTCCTCGGAAATCCTTTAACCACGTGGAGGCCCTGGTCTTCCCACAGCATGTGAGATAAGGGCTTGAATTATTTGCTTTGGGGCGTTAAAGGACATTTAACCCCAGGATGCTGGAGGACTTAGAAAAACAAGTAACATTTATAAATTTTATTTTCATATATTGAGTTTTCAGCATTAAAAAGTCGCATTTTGATTATAAAGCCCATATTTCTCCATTCCTTTATTTTGGCACCTCTTCTCTAGAAGAGATTTTCTGAATCTCTCACTTCCACAATCCAGGCTGAATGGATTATTTCTCTGCAGTCGGTATGGGGCCTGTGTATTTAATTCTCTGCCCAGTACTTTATGCTGTGCAGTAATAGGGGGCTAAGAGGCAGCCCAGGTTCCGGGACCAGACAACCTGAGGTGAGTCCTTTTGTTTCCTCCTCTTATGAAGTGTACAATCTTGGACAAGTTACTTAACCTTTCTGTGCCTTAGAATTTCCCCGTTTAAAGGAAGATGGTAATAGTACCTATAGCATAGAGTCTCTGTGAGGATTCAATGAGTAACAAACACAAAGCACTCGGAAGAATGTCCGACATACAGTAAATATTAACTTACTATCATCACAGAATAAAAGTCTTATGGAAATATTTATTGAGTGGGTAAGTACAAGAGCAATTGCTTGAATTCCAGGAGTTATTTTCTGTTTCTGTGCATATAGGTGGACCACAAATGTGTTACCTGGATTAAGAGATCCCTGAAGTTGGGAACTGTGCCTTCCCATGAGTGTCATTACAGAACTCAGCGCTGCTGTGCACAGAAAGGAGAATGCTTGCCACTGTGTGTCGATGAGAGTAGCCAGCTTCAGCTGGTGTGGTTTTGGTCCTGTGGAGTGTACAGAGCAAGTATATTGTCTATCATGATCCAGAACTGCCAAGAAGTATGGAGGAGGAGAAGAGTGTCCTTAGATAGTAAGACAGTCGATTTTCAAATGCTGTTTGTGTATTTGTGGGTGTGTGTGTTTAGTCTCTCAGTTGTGTCTGACTGTTTGCCTGTATGTTGCCTGCCAGGCTCCTCTGTCCCTGAAATTTTTTAGGCAAGAATACTGGAGTGGTTGCCCTTTTCCTCCTCTCAGGGGAACTTCCCAACTCAGGGATTGAACCTGCATCTCTTGTGTCTCCTGCATTGGAAGGCAGATTCTTTACCACTAGCACCACCTAGGAAGCAGTGTATTTATGGGTAATATGTATTAAACAGGCCAAATTCAAGACAATCAGAACTTGCGGAATACAGCGCACTGACATTGCAAAAGAAAAAAAAGACGTGAATTCAAGATTGGACCTGTTCTGCTATATACTAATTCTGAGATCTTGTGTATTTCCACCCAATTATTGATCGCATGATTTAGAAATGATTTAGAAGTAGCTTACAAAATATTATTTAAAAGAAGTCAAGGTCAAAGACAAGGGCAAACTGGGAAAGAGACCATTGTGACTTACATGACAGCAAAGTTCACATCATTGACAGTTAACACTCTGACAAAGTAATGAGAGAATGAACTACCCAAAAGGTAAATGACATGAATAATCAATAAAGAAGAAGTAAGATATAAAATGATATCCAATCTAAATAATAACCAAAGAAAAACAAATTAAGGCAAAAATGAACTTTGAATTTTCTTTATTAAACTGGTACTATTTTTAAAATATGAGGATAACTAACTACATTCCCAGATAACAAGAGGAAACAGAAAATAAGCATTCTTCTAAACTGCTGATGGGAATAAAAATGATTGCAACTTTTCCAAAAGGCAATTTGGCAACATTTATCAGAAGTCTTGAAAATGTACATACCATTTGACCCAAAAATTCAACTCCTAGGAATTTCTTCTAGAAAAATAATAGGACTAATATGCAAAGTAAATCACACCAAAATGTTCATTGCAGGTTTGTGTAATTAAAAATTAGAAATAACAAATACAAATCACTGGGCAGATTGAATAAATTATGGTATGTTCATACAAATTCTAAAACCATTATATTATTTATTATATATTATACATAATTCAACATATTAATATTGCTGATTTATAAGCATTATTATAATAGTAATTAAATTATTAATATGTAAATGATTAATTTTGGCTTCCCTGGTGGTTCAGATGGTAAAGAATCTGCCTGTAATGGGGAGACCTGGGTTTGATCCCTGGGTTGGGAAGATCTCCTGGAGGAGGGCATAGCAACCTACTCCAGTATTCTTGCCTGGAGAATCCCATGGACAGAGAGGCCTGGTGGGCTACAGTCCATGGGGTTGCAAAGAGTCATAGATAACTGAGCGAATAAGCACGCACACAAATGATTAATTATACTGATATATTAAAAATTATTTATAATATCTGATGTATATATTACAGAAAGATCATACTATATTAGTAGTTTAATGAAAAACTATTAGATTACAAAGCAGTATGTACAGTTCTGTACTATTTTTTTCTAAATATGTGTGCCCATGTGCACACAGAAAATAGTGCTGTTATTATTGCCTGTTCTTGGTGTTGAGATTATAAGTAATTTTTTTGTTTCTTATTTATTGAATTCTTTGCAGGCAGCATGGATTACTTTAATAATAATTAAAAAAAAAAAACTATTTTCATTTTGATAAATAAAGCACAAAAGGGAACTAACAACCCAGTACTAGTTGATACAACTTCACATTACTACCTTGCTTAAAATCCTCAGTACCTACAGTGGCCACCAGTTAAGTCTTTTGAATATCTCACCTTAGTCAGGGTGCACCAGTCTACAAGGAAGACAGCCAACTTTTCCTTTGAGGTCAACTCTGAACACCCCCATGAAGAAACTGCTACTCAGTTATACAAAATTGAGTTCATTAATAGCATTATCATCCTTGTCTTTGGTCATTTTTTTTTTTTCTCTGTACTTCCTGAGGTAGCAAACAATCCACCAAAAGCCAATTTCATGTTTGTGATGGGTTCCTATGCAACTCCACTCATTCAAATAAAGCAGGGTTGGGGAAGGAAAATCTGTAAAACTACAATGAATACAACCTTCTTCCTGCTAGAATTTTAATGTTCTCCAAAGACCCATTAGTACACAGACTTGCTAGACTAGTGGCATTTGACCTAATTCTGGGAGAGTCCCGAGCTCGGGGACCCTCAATAATCCTGCTGAGGCTTATGTGTCTTATTTATAGAATCTCCAAATGGGATGCAGGATGCTCTATACATAGATTCAGAAACTGTATAATGAAAAGTTTTAAGTACTTAGACAAGGTGATTATCATTTTATTTATTTGAAAATGTAAGGAAAGACTCTTAGCACTTTACAACCCAGAAGCCCTCAATACACTAGATTTATAGCTGAATAGTTTGTAGAGAAGGAAAAGCTGACACTGAAGGATTAAATTCAGTAATTTTCAGGAAACTTATTCAGTGCAGACAGTATTATTGATGATTTAATTTTTCAAGGTGATGCCTTAACTGTGCCATGAAAGAATTTAATAAAGAGAAGCCTTAAAATAGCACAGCTTTTAAAAAAATGTAGTTTAAATTTTGTTCACAGTTCTAGGATATTGATTATTAGCTAAGCTCAAAAAAGAATTTCCTCTTGCTTCATGAAAAAAAGTGAATTTTGTATGCAACTCATCTTTGCCAGCATTTATGTAAAAACGTTCTGTAGCATAGGGTCACTTCTTTATGAGAATTTACATTAATTTTTAAGTACAGGTATTTAAAGACTTAGATTCATTCCAATTATTCTTAAGCCACCATGCTTTCCTAATGCACAAATTTCTGTTAAAAAAAAAATCAAAGCATTTTCATGAAATCCTCTAGGAAAAAAAATATTTGCCAATTTAAATGTGAATAACAACATCTGTAGTTATTTGGAATGTAAGGGAGATGCTGAACAGTGCTTCCGGGAAAACCCAGAGTAGAACTGCTACTCAGACACAAAACTATTTTCTAAGTAAACTCTATGCCAGTTGGTGCAACAGATTTGGAATGCAAAGTTTTCTTGCATTGAACTTAAAAATGTATTTGAGCCAAGTATATTGTTTCCATCTTAAAATATTTACTCTTAAGGTTTTCCCCCCATATTTGTTGAATCAAAATGTCATTAGATGAAAATTTCTTAATTCTGTTTTTTAAAACTTTTGTTCTATGTCATAGATTAACTGTGGTTACAAAGCTTTAATTTGAAACAAAAAATTTTTTAAATTCTACTTGTTCTGTGAAATGTATAAATTTAAAGAACTTTCCTCCTGTGCTTAAAATGTGCAGTAATGTTGTACAACTTTTCTGAATTCTGCTCTGACCTTTAGTCTTCTGGGAATTGTCTGTTTATTTGTGGCAAATGGAGTTCCTTGTTTGGAAGACAAAAGTTCATAATGATTTATGAGAAACACATTTAGGTTTCTAGATCATGCCACGGGGCTATCTTAATAGATATAGAGAAGCAAAAATTTTTGTGAAGACCAATAGAGAGAGAAAAAGGAAGGAAGGCATAGCCAAAGAGAATATTTTGGATTTTCCTGACACAGACAATTTTTAACCAATGATTAACAGTGTCTGATAAATTCCAAATATAGAGCAATTTGTTTATTCTCTGATTGCACACATTTCCATTAGCTGTGCAACAACAGGATGTTTTTCTTTTGACTTTTCCTCATTCGTGCATTACTGTCAGAATTTTTGTTAAAATAGCTTTGAGATGAGGATAACAATGGAGTGTCTTCTCTGAGTGAACTGGTTTTGTCTCAATAGGATCTTTCCATTTGAAGATTGTATACATCAGGGTTATGGTTTTGCAAACTAGGTAAAATGTCTCTCCTGTTCTTTGCGCTAACTTTTAGAAACCTCATCTTTTAAAGTGAGATTACTCTGAGTGAGGCCATGTGCTGATTTGTTAAACGAAGTGGGAAAAACTTGGAGTGAACCCAGAGGGAGAGCAGTGCCATTTATTTTCAAAATGTATGAGCTCCCTGGAAGATGGGCATATTTCCAAACCACCAGACAAAAATGACTGGACAGGGGTTTTTATGGATCGGTGTCCCCCTGACTGGTAGCTTGTTTTGTGGGGCCATCATTGGGTGATGCAGAAGCTTAGTTTACTGCGGCTTTTTCTCTTCAACTCCTGGGAAATTTTACTGTGCGTACAAAGCAAAAGCAAAGGTTTTCTTTGCATAGTTACAAAGCAGTAGTGATTTAAGTTTCCTCTATGGTTCACAGCTCCTCTCGATTTGTTTTCTTTGAAAGGGCCTGATAAAACTCTCTAGTTTATATCTCTCTGGATCCTTTACCTCAAACAATAAAATCTATTAGATATTTGCGGTGTATAAGACACCATGGGCAGATCTAAAGACAGTTAAGCTGTGGTCTCTGGCCTAGAAAGAATTCATAATCTAGACAGGGAGGTAAGACAGACATGGTCTCAGGGGTTCCTAAACCAGCAGGAGCAATGGAAAGTTGAGGAGTCCCTAAATCTACCTGTGAAGAGTAGCAGAACATAGCATCCAGATGAATGAAAGGTTAAGTCTAGACCTTGTAAAGCTAGAAGCAATGGATGAGGAACAATGGCTACAAAAACTTGAGTGTATCACTTTGCCTCTTGGGACCTCAGTTTCTTTACCTATAAATCTAGATTTGATGATATTTTATAAACTTTCCAGCTCCAACGTGTTACGATTCCATAAAATGGGATGGATTGTTGAATTATAACAAAAGTACTCTTTCATTTTATATGACCTTAGAAAAGAACAATGCCCTCAGATGATGTGACATTTTCCAGCTCTAATTTGCCTCCTTAATTCAGAATTGAAGCAATAACAGATGGGATTGACAGTGAAATTGAAATTGAAATTAGCACATAAATTACATAGAAAACTATTAATTTGGTATAGCAAAGCCATGGTTATTCACAAAGTTTGGGATAATAGTTTTGTTGGGAAAAGTTTCTTCATAGGTTAAAACTGTATGAATCTCTTTGGCTTAAACTAATTACTCTTGAAATTCAAACTAATTGAAGAGAAGTTTTCTATAATAATTATTAAAGACTTCAAGTCTAACACAGAGAATAGGAACTCAGTAAATAGGAGTCTCTGTGCTCCCCTTTATTCTTTCTTGTTTCATCATCGCTCCCAGTTTGAAGGCATTGGCGTCTACAGAACTATTAGTTTACATGACCTAGTGCTTTGCTGAGGTTTTCTGTAAAAGGAAGAGAGTCTCGGAAATGAGCTGAAGCGACCAAAAGCCCCTTCTCAATAATCAGCTGTGATCTGCAACCCGTGAGAACTCCCCAGTGTGGGGGCTATCAGCTAAATATAGTCAATTCCAATTTCTCTAAACTTTGTAAAGGATAGTCTGCAATGACCTCAAATTCAGTCATACTTAATGGCTTCGGGAATCAGTCATCTGCCTTTATATGCTTTTCATAAATATTAAATACCAATGTAGCTCTCTAATAGCCAATGGAATTTACTGAAAGTTTGGAACATGTAGCAAAGAATACTTAGTATGAAGAATTTTCAACATCCATGTTTTGTCTGTTTCAAGAATATCTGTTGCAATTATAGACTCAAAATCTGAAAGAAAAAAAAGTCATGACTTTCCTCTCAACTGAAACTTTTTGTCACTGTGTTCACAGAAAGTTGGCTAAGAGTAATTCTAAAGGAGATCAGTCCTGGGTGTTCTTTGGAAGGAATGATGCTAAAGCTGAAACTCCAGTACTTTGGCCACCTCATGTGAAGAGTTGACTCATTGGAAAAGACTCTGATGCTGGGAGGGATTGGGGGCAGGAGGAGAAGGGGATGACAGAGGATGAGATGGCTGGATGGCATCACCGACTCGATGGACATGAGTTTGAGTGAACTCCAGGAGCCAGTGATGGACAAGGAGGCCTGGCATGCTGTAATTCATGGGTCGCAAAGAGCTGGACACAACTGAGTGACTGAACTGAACTGAACTGAAACCATTTATAGTATGTGGTTATCGAATATAATTACATAGTAGCATCAGTGTGTGATTAATTAGCTAGTAGAGCATAATGATGCTTACTGATGATGCATAATGGCACAGATTAAGTTTAACATCAGGAAAGAAAACAAAGGGATTCCAAGGACCCCTTCCATCAGCTACACAGAGGATAGAGAGTGCAGCCAGTGGAAAAAAAAAGAAATTAAGAGAAATGTCTGCTAGACCAAGTAAAATGACCAAAAGTTTCCCAAAGATCAACCGAAAAATCAAGGAAGCCCATGTTTTGTATAAGCACAATGGAAAGAAATGAAACCTTCCAAAAGAGAGCACTTACAGTGAGTTTTGAGCACCCGCAAATGCAAAGATTGAGGATTATGTAAATATTATCTCCAGGGCCCTGAAATGTGAGAAAAACAACCCATCACCAAGTGAAAAACTGCAGACCTATAGGTCTCGCAGAAGAGAATAAGCACCAAGGGAAACAAGGTAGTATGGGGTGTGGATGCTGTCACATAATCTAGTCCTCTTCCCCACCGAGGAGCAAGTGGAGGTCAGCACCCACGCGCTGAACAGTGTTTTCAGTCCTGATGGTGGAATTACACTACTGCATGTTAAGACAGAACGCTGGTCAGAGATCTCACAAGGGAAGGAGATCAGGAACTTGTATGTGAGCACGGTTTCTAGCAAGGTCAGTCAACTCTAGAGAAACTTCTGTAAATAAGCCCCTTGGAGCTCACGTGTGTAGGTGAGACACCCCAGAGAGCATGCCCCCACTGTAATAAATACTCTAAAAATGTTCTTCACTAGTTTTGGGAAATGAGGTATGTAAAGTTAGAGCCCAAAATAAATCACCAGGATAACAGAGAAGGTAGCACCAGTGGGTTTTCCTTCGTAGTTCTTCCCTCATGCTTTGACTCTGAATAAAATAATTGAGCGAACACTTTTAAAAGATCTGTCTGAAGTTGAAGCAGCATGTTCGTCTGTCTAAGGTGCCAGCGTGTCTCCTTCTAGCCATTGTAAAATGCACACAGCTCTCAGTTCAACACTTGGCATGAGTCACTATCAGCAGACACTCAGTCATTTTCATGAAGACACCCTAGAGGCGCTGGTGTAGAGCCCTTCTGGTTTAGCTGGCGTGCCGGCTTCCTGATCAGTAGTGGCAAGATTCCAGCACCCGCTAAACCCAACTCAGATAAAAATACAGTTGTTCAGCCTATTTCCATCTGGAAACTACAGTTGCCATTTGTGTTTCATTAACTCTTTTCTGCTTATCTTACTCGAAACATCAAACATGCTACAACTGGTCTTATCGGAGTCCCTTGGAAAGAGTGGTTTATAAATATCTTGATACTATCTCACCTAGAAGAGGCAAATGTCTGGTGACCAATGAGTCCCATCTGTTTCCATCTAGTTGAACAAAGAAATCATTAACAAATTATTTATTCCTACAGAGGTTTTAGTAAATTTATCGCTATGAATCTATATGATATGTATATGTGTGCATATGTTTAGTACTACACATTATCAGAAATCACGAGCTTGTGGACAGGAGTATATGTTATAGAACAATGTCCTGAGCAATAAAAAAGAGTAATTTTATTACATATAAGTTGATAGTGTACTTCAAATTACTTAAATCTTCCTAGCCTATTCTGTGAAAGACCAACAACACACCCACTTACTCTCAAGTATACTTAGCATTGGATCATGACGGGATTCCTGCT
Source organism: Bubalus bubalis (assembly GCF_019923935.1). Lineage (NCBI taxonomy): Eukaryota > Metazoa > Chordata > Mammalia > Artiodactyla > Bovidae > Bubalus > Bubalus bubalis. The sequence goes on along the minus strand of NC_059158.1, from coordinate 98,310,343 downwards.
CTCTCAGAGACAGGCATGCAAGAGGATGGGTATGTGGCCACCTGTATGGTCAAACTGTTCAGATCAGTAGAGGTTCCTGCTAGGCATATGGGTGAGACTGTCCCAAAGCCTCCCAAAGAGGAAAAAGTATAAACCAGTGTTCACACTGAAATGTGACCAGTGTGAACGCCAAGCTGCTCCAAGGAGTCATGGCCAAAGAAAACAGAAGTGCAATCCCCCTTCTCCACAAGTGATTAGTGGGAGGCTTACTTCTTTCTCTGATCTTGGGCTTATGATCAACAAATGCAATTTTAGAAAGACACTAGCTTTCCCCACCTATCCCTGTCATGTTGCCTGCATGTCAAATTGTTTCCAAGTTACTCTCCTTGATGGGGGATAGACACATGGTTCACTCATTTGATGGGATTCTGAAAATGAGAAAAATAATTCCAGTTTCTTTTCATAATTTAAAAATTAACTTAGATACCCCTCAAAAAAGGAAAAAAAAAAAGTGTACACCCATGTGATGAGAAGAGACAGGAAAGTAACTGAGTTCTGTTTTTTTTATTTTTATTTTTTTGCTCAGCTCTGCTACGTTGGGCCTCAGATGTGTATTTCTGTTAAAGGAGTTTCAAGTCTTAGGTTTGACTAGGAAATTTATAATCCTGTGAGAGAAAGTAAATGGGAGTGGTTTAAGAGAACACTTTGAAACTAGACTTACCTGATCCATATCCAAGTCCTCCCACTTCCTAGTTGTGGTTCAGTTGCTCTGACCTGCCTGACTCACTGCGACCCCATGGACTACAGCACACCAGGCTTCCCCGTCCTTCACTATCTCCCAGAGCTTGCTCAAACTCATGTCCACTGAGTGGGTGATGCCACCCAACCATCTCATCCTCTGTAGTCTCCTTCTTCTCCTGCCTTCAATCTTTCCCAGCATCAGGGTCTTTCTAATGAATTGGCTCTTCGAACCAGGTGGCCAAAGTACTGGAGTTTCAGCTTCAGCATTAGTCCTTCCAATGAATATTCAGAATTGATTTCCTTTAGAATTGACTGGTTGGATCTCCTTACTGTCCAAGGGACTCTTAAGAGTCTCCTCTAACACCACAGTTTAAAAGTATCAATTCTTCAGTGCTCAACTTTCTTTATAGTCCAACTCTCACATCCGAACATGATACTGGAAAAACCATACCTTTGACTCTATGGACCTTTTTCAGCAAAGTAATGTCTCTGATTTTAAATACGCTGTCTAGGTTCGTCATAGCTTTTCTTCCAAGGAGCAAGCGTCTTTTAATCTCATGGCCGTAGTCACCATCTGCAGTGATTCTTGAGCTCAAGAAAATAAAGTCAGTCACTGTTTCTCATCTATTTGCTATAAAGTGATGGGACCAATGCCATTATCTTTGAATGTTAAGTTTTAAGCCTGTTTTTTTTACTCTACTCTTTCACCTTCATCAAGAGGCTCTTTAGTTCCTCTTCACTCTCTGCCATAAGGGTGGTATCATCTGCATATCTGAGGTTGTTGATATTTCTGCCAGGAATCTTGATTCCAGCTTGTGCTTCATCCAGTCCAGCATTTTGCATGACCGTGATGTACTCTGCATATAAGTTAAATAGACAGGGTGACAATGTACAGCCTTGACATACTCCTAGTTATGTGACTTTGAACATTCGCTTAAACTTCATTTTCCTCATCTGTAAAATATGGATACTGTTAGTATCTGTCTCTTAGAGTTAGTATGAAGATTAAATAAAGTAGCCTATGTAAGATGTTAAGCATAGTACTGGGCACATAGGAAAAATCAATATATTAGCTGCTATTATTATTTTCAATTTGGCAATGGGTTTTTTGTTTTTATGCTCAGGTTCCATCTGATAATTAAAGTATCCCACTGCCTTTCCTTCCAAGTCCCTCCTCCTTAATTTTGAATGTGGAAAGTCAGAGTCGTGGAATGATATTACAGAGAATGGTGCTATGGAGACTTGGACTTTGAGCTCCAATGAGGTGCAGAAGCAAAGGAAGCCAGGGAATAGAAACAGGAGCATTTCTCCACTGGTCTGAATTAAGCCACAGAGCTTGTTAGCCCTTATAAGTCTGTGAAGCCCCATGGACCTTTCACTCCCCTTTTCTTGTCTGATCTCAAGTTAAAGGTGCCTCCCTCTCCTTCAAAAATTATGGCTAATTGTCAGAATGTGAATTTTCAAACTACCAGGGGCTGATTTTGTGGAAAGTACTGGCAAGTAGCACACAGTCTCTTCAGAGAGTGATATCTTGTTATAATTAAGGGAATGCGCAGCTTTGCTTCTCTTGCAGACGTAGCCATTGCCAATGAAATGGTACTGTGTATAGGACTAAGGAAATAAGTGGATGCTTATTTGGTTAATTGTGTTCTGTAAAGTCACTGCAAACACTGAATCGAGGTATACTGAACCACTGCTCCTAGGAGAAACAGGGTTAGCTTCCTATGAGCCTCTGGTCACAATATTTTCACCAACCAACAAATATATTGCCCTATTTTATATGTTTCTGTTTAAAGACACCTTATTTAATATATACTGTTGATCCATTCATACTTAACTCATGGCCAGCAGCAGGCTTATCTAACACACATATTTTCCCCATAAGACCCATCACAGCCTGTTTGCACTTAGGAACAGTGGACGGGACTTCAGCACTAGCTTTAAGGGCCATGTTAAACAGCAAAATCACCCAAAAAAGGCACAAACGTGTGAAACACATGGCATTAAATAGATTGCGAAAAGGACACTTGTTGACAGTGAGAGGAGCTGAAACGAGGAGGCAGAGTGTGACCCTGTTCAATGTCAGCTGGGAACATGTGCCTCAGACAACTCACAGTTTCCAGTCCTGTGCACATCTACACACGACTGCAAAAGCACTGTGAGTGCTGATTTGGAGGCTGCAAATAAATTTAGTGAGTAGGTAAATCCACAGATACAGACTCTATGCATGAAGAGGCTGGACTGCACGAAACTTTGCCAGTTTATATCTCCTCCAGCAATGCTTGTGAATTTCTCCATTCCACGTACTCACAGCACTTGGTGGTCTCAGACTTCTATTTTCACAATTTGGTGAATGCATGTGCTTCATGGTAATCCTCAATGCCTTGAACATATGTGGCACAAAGTAGGCACTTGATACATGTTCAGTGAATTAGTACACAGCTAGCGCACAGAATCAGATTAACCTGCAAATTAAGATCGGTTCCATAAAAGTTCATTTTTTCAGGCTCTATCAGAACACTGTGATATCTTTTCAAATGTCATAGGTGAATAGGTTTAAGAACTCAAAAAAAGTTCCTAAACACAGATGTATAAGAACTCAAAAAAGGTGGGGTTTTCCTGCCTTACCTAGTCAGGTCAGTCACACTTGTCAAATTCACAAAGAACAAAAAGTACTTTAAATGTGTTTATATTATTGTCTTGTAATTTTTTTCTTTTTACTCATTGAGAAACATTCAAGGGATTTATACCTATTGCACACAAAAATGAAAATGCCATGGTATAGAAATATGATTGCCTCTATTTACTCCATCCAGTATCTTTTCAGAACTGAAAACAAAACTGCTGAAGTTTCAATTGAGTTTGAGACTGCACCAATCTTAACCAGGAGGAATGAAGTCTAATACATAACACATGCCTGTTTTGTATTCTCCTGGTTAATATAGATTTTTTAACCTGAGCTTCAAGAAATGATTAATTAGCTTTTGTTCATGAATGTTTACTTTCTTTCTAAATGTGCTTTTGAGCTTTGTGTCCTCAGTGTAGTTTGGACGTTTCTTCCAAGACCATAGTATTCATGTTCCAAGTCTCATGTGAGATACCAGCCTTATTTGTTTAATTGCTTGAAATATTTTCTAGCCATATAGTATTTAACTTGGCAATTCCATACTGGAGCAGAGAAAGGAAAGCTGCTCTAAGTTTCACTATAATGTTCCAAGGTGAGTCAGGGCAACCCCAACTTTTCAGCCTTCTTTAAAATGGCTTATTTATGTTGCTCTCCTCTAGGAGACAAAGCAGGACTTTAAAAAACAAAAACAAAAAAAACGTTCTTTTGTTTTTAAGAAAGTGGATTAATTAACTGTGACATTCGCTAATTAAACTGATAATATGCCTTCAGCAAGTAAAATTGCAAAAGGTAGGCTCTAAGAAGTTTCAAGGCTCAAGGGCCCGCTCCTCTAGGACCCCTCTCTCAGTGAGATGGTCCTTCACCGTTGCCCATGGAAGGTACTAGAGAAGTGATTGTTGTTATTCTTATGTTTTTCCTGACCCAGCATCTTTGTCTGTTTGGACTGCTGTAACAAACTACCATAGTCTGTGTGGTTTCAAGGCAAACATTTATTTCTCACAACTCTGTAGTCTGAGATGTCCACAGTCCAGGGGCTGGCAGACTCGGGGTCTGGTGAGGCCCCGCTTCTTGTGCTACTGTATTTGGTACAGAGGCTCTTCACCATCATAGACTGACTCAACCTCGTTCACTTCTTTGTGTGTGCGTTCCAATTTTTTTTGCATTTTCAAAATGTTATTATGTTATGTTAGTTTCTGCTATACAACATCATGAATCAGCTACAGGTATACATATATCTCTCCTATCTTGAGCCTCCCTCCCACCCCATTCCCCAGCCAATCCCTCTAGGTCATCTCAGAGCACTGAGCTGAGCTCGCTGTGCTATATTGCAGCTTCCCTCTAGCTATCTATTTTACATACGGTGGTGTGTATGCTGCTGCTGCTGCTGCTAAGTTGCTTCAGTCGTGTCTGACTCTGTGCGACCCCATAGATGGCAGCCCACCAGGCTCCCCCGTAGCTGGGATTCTCCAGGCAAGAACACTGGAGTGGGTTGCCATTTCCTTCTCCAATGCATGAAAGTGAAAAGTGAAAGTTAAGTTGCTCAGTCGTGTCCGACTCTTCGCGACCCCATGGACTGCAGCCTACCAGGCCCCTCCGTCCCGGATTTTCCAGGCAAGAGTACTGGAGTGGGGTGCCATCACCTTCTCTGGTGGTGTGTATAAATCAATGTTATTTCCCCAATTCATCCCTCTCTCTTCTTCCCTAATCTGTTACTCAGTCTCATTCACTTCTAATCTTGATAGTGATGTTCAGTCTCTCAGTTGTGTCTGAATCTTTGCAACCCCATGGACTGAAGCCTCCCCAGGCTCCTCTGTCCAGGCAAGAATAGTAGAGAAGGGCATGCTTGATAGTGATGTTGTTTTCCAATTTGTTGGTTGCCTAAATATGCAGATGACACCACCCTTATGGCAGAAAGTGAAGAGGAACTCAAAAGCCTCTTGATGAAGCTGAAAGAGGAGAGTGAAAAAGTTGGATTAAAACTCAACATTCAGAAAACGAAGATCATGGCATCTGGTCCCATCACTTCATGGGAAATAGATGGGGAAACAGTGGAAGCAGTGTCAGACTTTATTTTTGGGGGCTCCAAAATCACTGCAAATGGTGACTGCAGCCATGAAATTAAAAGACGCTTACTCCTTGGAAGGAAAGTTATGACCAACCTAGATAGCATATTGAAAAGCAGAGACATTACTTTGCCAACAAAGGTCTGTCTAGTCAAGTCTATGGTTTTTCCAGTGATCATGTATGGATATGAGAGTTGGACTGTGAACAAAGCTGAGCGCCGAAGAATTGATGCTTTGGAACTGTGGTGTTGGAGAAGACTCTTGAGAGTCCCTTGGACTGCAAGGAGATCCCACCAGTCCATTCTGAAGGAGATCAGCCCTGGGATTTCTTTGGAAGGAATGATGCTAAAGCTGAAACTCCAGTACTCTGGCCACCTCATGTGAAGAGTTGACTCATTGGAAAAGACTCTGATGCTGGGAGGGATTGGGGGCAGGAAGAGAAGGGGACGACAGAGGATGAGATGGCTGGATGGCATCACTGCCTCGATGGACATGAGTCTGAGTGAACTCCGGGAGTTGGTGATGGACAGGGAAGGCCTGGCATGCTGCGATTCATGGGGTTGCAAAGAGTCGGACATGACTGAGCGACTGAACTGAACTGAACTGAGCTAAGTCCCTTCATCTGGCTTCCCAGGTGGTGCTAGTGGTAAAGAATCCACCTGCCAGTGCAGGAGATGCAAGAGATGCTGGTTTGATCCCTGGATCAGGAAGATCCCCTAGAGGAGGAAATGGCAACCCATTCCAATATTCTTGCCTGGAAAATTCCATGGACAGAGGAGTCTGCTGGGCTACAGTCCACGGGGGCTGCAGAGAGTTGGACACTACTGAAAGACTGAGCATAAAAGTCCCTTTGTCTCATTCAACTTATTCTGTGTACTCTTCTTCTTATACCCACTGTTATTTTAAACATTCCACAAAGTTTATATTCAAGATCCTTAAGAGGTGTTTCTGTGTTTTCCCTGACTGGCATAGCACAAAACTTCACAGCTTTCTTTTTTTTCTTTCTTCTTTTTAATTCTGGCACCTGTTCCTGATAACTTTACTTATACGACTTGGAATATGACCTCTACATAAGGGAATATTGCCCCACCCCATTTCCACCACTGAAACATAATTTATTTCTCTTAGAGTTTTAAACATTACTAGATTCAAATAGCTGACAACCTCCAACTCCACCTAAAGTCTTTCAAGTGTTGGAAGTAAGAAAGTTTATTTTCATCACAAAATATGGATGATTATCTTTCCTATATGAACTTCTAAAAGATGCTGAATGTTTTCAGTAGTACTATAACCTGCATTGATAACTTATAATTAGGAATGTATATAACCCTCATTGGAGCAAAACTTGAACAAAAATATGTAATGATGTACTGTATTCCCTGTTGCAGAGCAATGTGTAGGAATATAGTAGACATTTAATACACATATCTTTAATAAATGAAAGAACATTTACAAGATTTTCCGAGTCATTCAACTAATAATGAACTATACTTTGCATCTATTAAACTGATAATAATTTTTAAAACTCAGGGATTCTTTGGTGGCTCAAATGGTAAAGAATTCACCTGCAAGGCAAGAGACACAGGAAATGGTTCAGTCTCTGGGTTGGTAAGATCCCCTGGAGAAGGAAATGGCAACACATTCCAGTATTCTTGTCTAGAGAATTCCATGGACAGAGGAACCTGGTGGGCTATATATTCCATTGGTTCGCAAAGAAAGATGCCTATTGTTATGGAGGATGTTAAGAGATGGTATTTTCATGCATTGTTTATGACAGTGTGGACTGTTAAAGCCAATTTGGAAGAAACTTGGCCCAATCTATTAAATTATAATACATGTACCCTTTAGTTCAGCAACCCAGTCCTGAGACTCCATCTCTCAGGATGACAGAGATCATCTATAAGAACATATATTCTTATAGGTAGATACACATGAATATAGGTTATATATATGTACATGCAATAAATATGTAATATATATTTTATGTTCACTTGAGGGAAGGAAAAAAAAATCTGAGTATTCTCCAGCAGTGGAATATTAGATAAATTATTATATCTAGTATAATATTTACAGTCATTAAAAAATATAGTAGACCTGTATCAATTGACTTGGAATGTTTTCTATGAAATATTACTAAGTGAGAAAAGCAATAGAGAAAAGGCACATAATATAACCTCTATTTGTAATACAAGCCTTAATAAAAATGTCTCTTACATATGTATGCATTATTATGTAAGCAAGAAAAAAAGTAGAGAAAGATACACACTGGGTTCTTACCATGAGTTACCCAGTGGCAGTGAAGGGATGCCGATACTGATGGAGTGGACAACTGCATATGGCCACACAGATTATACATGTGTAGTTCCAGGGGCATCATTTATATAAATTGTGGTGGACAGAGTTTTAAATGCCCTCTTTGATTCTCACTTGCTAGTATTCATGCCCTTCTTTGATCTGTTATATGTAGGAGGAATCTGAGATTTGCTTCTATAATATAATGTAACACAGTCAAGGTGATTAAATGTATGTGATTATGTTAAGATTGTAGTGCCCATCTTTCTAGAATCTCTTTTACCCTCCTTGACTGTGAGGAAGCAAGTAGCCCTAGAATGGAAACCCACATGACAAGTACTGCATGTGAGTTGCTGAGGATGGCCACTGGCCAACAGCCACAACAACTGAAGCTCTCAGACCTACAGCCCTAAAGAACTCAATGCTGCCAGTTCAGTTCAGTTCAGTTACTCAGTCGTGTCTGACTCTTTGAGACCCCATGAACAGCAGCACACCAGGCCTCCCTGTCCATCAACAACTCCCGGAGTTTACCCAAACTCATGTCCATGGAGTCGGTGATGCCATCTAACCAACTCATCCTCTGTTGTCCCCTTATCTTCCTGCTATCAATCTTTCCCAACGTTAGGGTCTTCCCAGATGAGTCCTGGCTTCCCAGGTGGCCAAAATATTGGAGTTTCAACTTAAACATCAGTCCTTCCAATGAACATCCAGGACTGGTCTCCTTTAGGATGGACTGGTTGGATCTCCTTGCAGTCCAAGGGACTCTCAAGAGTCTTCTCCAATACCACAGTTCAAAAGCATCAATTCTTCAGTGCTCAGCTTTCTTTATAGTCCAATTCTCACATCCATACATGACCACTAGAAAAATCATAGCTTTGACTAGACAGACCTTTGTTGATAAAGTAACATCTCTGCTTTTTAATATGCTGTCTAAGTTGGTCATAACTTTCCTTTAAAGGAGTAAGCATCTTTTAATTTCATGGCTGCAGTCACCATCTGCAGTGATTTTGGAGCCCAAAAAAATAAAGTCTGACACTGTTTCCACTGTTTCCCCATCTCTTTGCCATGAAGTGATGGGACCAGATGCCATGATCTTCGTTTTCTGAATGTTGAGCTTTAATCCAACTTTTTCACTCTCCACTTTCACTTTCATCAAGAGGCTTTTTAGTTCCTCTTCATTTTCTGCCATAACGGTGGTGTCATCTGCATATCTGAAGTTATTGATATTTCTCCCAGCAATCTTGATTCCAGCTTGTGCTTCTTCCAGTCCAGTGTTTCTCATGATGTACTCTGCATATAAGTTAAATAAACAGGTGACAATATACAGCCTTGATGAACTCCTTTTCCTATTTGGAACCAGTCTGTTGTTCCATGTCCAGGTCTAACTGTTGCTTCCTGACCTGCATACAGGTTTCTCAAGAGGGAGGTTAGGTGGTCTGGTATTCTCATCTCTTTCAGAATTTTCCACAGTTTCTTGTGATCCACATAGTCAAAGGCTTTGGCATAGTCAATAAAGCAGAAACAGATGTTTTTCTGGAACTCTCTTGCTTTTTCCATGATCCAGTGAATGTTGGCAATTTGATCTCTGGTTCCTCTGCCTTTTCTAAAACCAGCTTGAACATCTGGAAGTTCATGGTTCACGTGAAGCCTGGCTTTGCAATCAGGGAAGCAGATGATTCCCCAGTCAAGTCTCTAGATGATGCTGCAGCCCTGGATGACACTTGGTAATAGGCTTATGAGACCCTAAGCTGAGGGTCCAACTAAGCCACACCTTGATTCCTGACCCATGGGAACTGTGAAATAATAAATTTGTATCATTTTAAGTTGTCAACCTTGTGGTAATATTGTCATGGAGCAATAGCATAGAGCTCTCAATGTGATCTGATGTTTGCAGTTAGCAATTTGTACAACCATGCATGGCAGCCCAGGGTAGAGAAGAAAAAGAGGAGAGAGAAAGGGACAGAGGTTAAAAAAGAGAAGACTGCTCAGATAAAAAATAAAAAAAAACATAAAACCCCACACACTTTATACTGTCCCATTTTTGTTAAAATTACATGAGTATGCATTAGTAATTAGAATAAAAAGTTGAATAAAAAGAAACTGCACAGTAATTAGTACATAAAATTATTCATTTTCATTGCAAATCAAATGAAAAAGCAAGCATAGCACAATTTTATATATATGGATAAATACATATATAGATTACTGTGAGCCCTTTGGCCCAATAATGCTCAGCTCTTTACAGCACAGATGTTCTTTTGCAAGAAAAATATTAGTTCCATGTATGATGAGGATTTTCTGAGAATTATTTGCTTCATACCCAGAAGAGTCAGTAGTATCTTCTGGATCTTGAAAAGTTAATGGTTCATTTTTGATAGCCTGTATCCTTTATTTTTTACTTGTCACCCTTGAAAACACTTCATGAATAGATAGTTCACTTAATTCTCCTTTTCCAAATGAATAAGCTTTCTTTTAGAAATGATCATGAAGTGACATTTTGTATCAAAGCAATTTTAGAAAAATCATAGCAGGGAAAAAACTAAGAAAGGGTCTCAATAAGGTGAAAATAGTTTCTTTTATAGGTCTCTTTCTAGCTTTAATTTCACAGATTATTAGGTTTGCAATCTTTCTTTGGAAGAGGAAAAAGTTTATTTTTTAAACAAATACGTGAAAATAATTGTATAATTTTTCAATAACATTGAAATGATATTTGTGCTACTCAAAATATAGCCTCATGTCATTCATAAGCTCATCTACCACTAGATTTACCACACTTTTACAATTATATATGAACAAAATATTATGACTTGCTCCAAGGCATATATGAATTTAAGATGTTTACTGGTTTTAGGTTTGCAGGTGTCATTCATTCATTCACTCATTCATTCATTCATTCACTCGTTCATTCAACAAGTGTTAGCCAGAGCTGTATTAGTTGAAAACTATGTAATACTAACTAAAAGTGACATATTCCTTAATCCTGTGAAACTCACAATATAGAGAAAGAGAGTTTTATGAAAGACACATACAAATAAGTAAGCTATAATCAGTGTCAAAAGTTGGGCTTCCTAGATGGCTTTGTAGCAAAGAATCTGCCTGCCAAGCAGGAGACTCAGGTTTGATCACTGGGTCAGGAAGATCTCCTGGAGAAGGAAATGGCAACCGACTCCAGTATTCTTTCCTGGAAAATCCCATGGACAGAGGAGCCTGGAAGGCCACAGTCCATAGGGTTGCAAGAGTCAGATACATCTTAGCAACTAAACAACAGCAACAGCAATGTCATAAGTGCTATTGGGGAGATATATCTCTTGCTATCAGTCTTTCTGACATAAGGAAGAGACTTAGAAAGATGGAAAAGGGATACCCTGAGGTAGTGATGATTGAGATCTGAAGGCAGAGCAGGAGTGACCTTGGTAAAAGGGTATGGGAGTGTTCCAGGATGGTCCAGGATGGAGGCACAACCTGTATAAAGCCTAAAGCAAGAAGGAGCACGGCATGCCCAAGGCACAGAAGGAGAGCTATGCTGCAGTAATACTGAAAGGGCACAAAGAAGGGGTGGAGCTGGCGAGGCCATAAGGGCAAGATCAGAGCTTCTGAATGTCTGCCTTCAGAGTCACTTGGTGAGCTAGGGGCAGCCCCAGATCCTTGGAGGAGAACCACCTAGGCAGGGCCCATGCAGTGGTACAAAGCTCCCCAGGGATTCTCTTATCAGGCAGAGTTCAGAGATGCTTGATTAGGCCAGACAGTGCCTTAAGACATGTTGGGATTTTAGATGTTTTCCCCAACATTATGCATTTTAATTAGAAAGTTAACAAGGTTAGGTGAGGGTTCCCTTGTGGCTCAGATGGTAAAGAGTCTGCCTGCAGTACAGGAGACCTGGGTTCAATCCCTGGATTGGGGAGATCCCCTGGAAAAAGGAATGGATACCCTCTCCAATATACTTGCCTGGAGAATTCCACGGGCAGAGGAGCCTGACGGGATACACTCTATGGGGCCACAAAGAGTTGAACATGATGAGCGCACACACACAAGCTTGGATTTGAAGACTGAAAATGCCATTTAAACTGCCATATAAGGCATACATTGGTGGGTTGTGGCATAGTGCATCAGTAGGTAGACCATTGCAGTAGAGGAAGGAGTTTGGAGTTTCCAAGTGGAGGGAGTGTGGAGATGGATAGAATATTGAAAAAATAAAATGAAAGAATAATTTAGATAATTCCTATTGGGCTTGTCTTCATGGGTATAGCAATGCTGTTGAAAAGCCTAACAGTCAGATTCTTGTTCATTTTTAGATGATTTCTTTTTCTCTCAGGAATATTCAGCATGTTCTCTTTGTTTTATGTTTTAATATCACTGTAATATGCTTAGTTGAGGTTTTAAAGTGTAATTTAAACTATTTTTTTCTTATTTATCCTTTTGGAACACTTTTTAGCATTTATTCAGCCAGAGGTCTGATATATTTTTCTTTAATTCTAGGAAATTCTGGCTCATTATTTTTTTAGCTTTTTAAATTTATAATTTATATATACATATATATCATTATTTTATTCCTTGTTGATATATTCTGGGAAAGTTCTTCAACTTATGTGCCCAGCTTATAACTGATTTTCCAATGTTTTATAATCTTCTCTTCAACCCATCCACTGAGGTCTCTGTTTCAGTAATGATACATTTTGTTCTAATATCTCGAATAGGATCCTATCCCAAACTGTTAGTTCTGACACCATGTTTCCAATATCTCATTCTGAGTATCTGTTCGGTTCATTCCATTAGTTAATTTCCTTGTGTAATTCTTTCTATTTGTAATGTGGCTTTTTCTCCTCATTGTTCCCTGGCTTCACAAGTATGTCGAGTGGTAATATTTCTTTGAGGAAGGAGGAAAAAAGAGCAAAAGTCCAAGTCTTGCTTGATGCTCTTAAAAAAAAAAATATTCTGAATGTGTGTGGGAAGTGAGCACCTCAATATCACTGCTTATTCCTCTATCCACCTCCACTCCCCAGTTCTCTCCTGCCACCCAAGATTGTCACCAGAATTCTTTTATACATCAGCCCTACTCTTGTGGAAGCTGTTGCTTCTGATAACCAAGAGGTGGGATTATTCAGAAGCCCACCAGACAATTAGGACTCCTTGCTTAAATCTCCCCACTTCAGCTCAGTTATGCCACTGTCCCCCTGCTACTTTTCACTCTTGGCTGCTGCTGTTGCTTTCCTATCCAGAATCAGATAGATGGGTAATAATCTAAGACTTTGGATTTTGAGGCAGTACTGTGGGCCTAGCATGGGTAGAGAAATGGATGCAACCAGAATGCTCTCCCTTGCCCATTCTGTGCTGGGATCCAGACCATAGTTCCCCACCAACAGGCCACTGCTCATACCACTAGTAACCTCTCTTTCAGCCTTCTTGTATTCTTCTTGGTTTCTTTGGTTTCTTAATTATCTGCTGAGTAGGGTGTTGAGATTCACCAGCTTTCCCCTTTCTGCTCTAGAACCTCCACTATAGTTAGATGAGTTGGAACAACAGCCTTCCCAGTTTACATTTCCTTCTTTATTAAATCACTCCTAGGAATTTAGAATCTCTCCTTGCCTTTTAACAAGGCCTTCTGTAAACCTATGTATAAGAGAACATTGCCCATAAACTCCTCCAATAATTAGTTTTCAAGCCTTAGAAAATTCTTGTTATTTCTCTGGATTTTTTCTAAATATCTGCTCCCAAACTGCTTTACTTTTAGCAAAATGTAAATCCTTATGATAGCTTTCCCAGGCATAAGAAGCACTAAATCTCTTATAAAATTATTCTGATATCAATTTTTGTTATAGTTCTAATTTTTCCTTCATATATTTAGATCCTCTGACATCTATTGTATAAATGTTTATGACTTTATGGGTTTTTTATCTTTTATATTATACATATAAAAGCTTTCACCTTGAACTTAATATTGTGACTATATTTATAGTAATATTTGCTTAATACATTTCCCATGTGCTTTTATATTCAAAATTTCTATTTAGTTTTTAAGATATCTCCCAGCCATGGGTTAAATATTTTTAAAGCAATTAGAAAACCTTTCACTTTTATGGTGGAATATAAACCATCTATGTTTACTAACATGTGATACACTTAGCTTTACTTTTGCCATCTGTTTTCTTGTGTTTTGTTTATGTTTTATTGTCATTTTGTTTTCTGACTTTTGCCATATGGATTTTTTCTTTGCTAGTTTCCAGTAATTTTAAAAATATGTATTATGCTTTTAATTAATCATGAATTTTAAAATAAATATTTCTCTATCAGATTAAGGAGAAGTACATGAGATGTGGAACTTAGCATATCATTATTCTTTCTACACTTTATTTTCCCAGTATTTTTAATATATACTAGAGACTTTTGGGTTCAGAACATTATGATGTACTACATTCCACATCTTTTTATTGAACAGAAGTTTTTAACATTAATGTTACATTTGGGCCCCCAAATTACAACAATTGTTTGATCATAAGTCCCTTTTAAGATATTGCCAATACTGATTGCTAATTGTTTTATGCCATGGTTTTTCCATTATTGATGTTCTTACTAAATTAGGATTTAATTTTAGTTTTTAGGGATATTTTAAGCATTAGATTTTGTATGTAAAGTACATACAAAATAGTACTTGGCAGAGAAGTAATCCTTTAATAAAAATAATGTTATTTATTTTCTTATTTTTGAGGGACATGAAGGGATACTTTAAATTAGTAAAGTAGTCTTTAAAAATTATTAGTGGCATTATTTGCAATTTTTCACCTCAAAAATACATTTTCAGTAACTTCACCCACGCCACGGAAAGTATTCCCATATCTTTATATATATAAACTCTTTTTCTGTCATGTGAATGCACAGATTTGGTTAAGTATGTGTTTTCCTAGCTTTGCACATTTTATCTTGAATTCGTTTTGGCATTTAATTTTTCAAAAGAAAAATAAAAGGCCATCTAATTTTATGACTAGTGTAGCATATTTTCTCCTCTCCACTTCTTCCTTCTCCTCTTCCTTCTTCATGCTCATCCTCTTCTTACCTTCTGGTTGTTTATAGAATATTTTTCTTTACATGGTTTATGCTTTCATCTAGTTGTAATTGTATTTCTATTCACTGTTCTTGGGATATGATTGGTCCACCTAGAACAGCCTGTATCAGTGGGCTATTGCTCTGTTAACAAACGACTTCATTGTTTAAAGACTTAAAGCAATAAGCATTTAACTTTTGTTCCGACATTTATGGGTCAGCTGGGTATTTCTAATGCTAGGAGATAGGCCTGGCTGTTTTCTTTAGAACTGCTCATGTAATGGAGATCATCTAGCAGGTTCACTGAGAGTTGGCTTCAGATAGGATGATTTTCCTCTGATGCACATTATTCAGTAGGTTAGCTTGGAATTTTTCACATGGTGATGATAGAGTATCGGAAAGAGAATAGAAGTTCACAAAGCCTCCTAAGGCCTGCCATATTGTCACACCACATTCTGTTGGTCAAAGTAAGTTACAGGGACATCTCAGATTCAGAGGTGGAGAAATGGAATCCACCTCCTGATGAGAGGAGTGGCAAAGTATGTAAATTTGAAATAGATGGATAGTTGATGACATTTTTTTGTGAAATAATCTACCATGATACCCAAGTGATGTGTCAAATTGGAAATTTTCTTTGGTTTTCTATTTGTTTATAATTTATTTTCAATTAGCTTTTTTGTTGTTCCAAATTCAAAGACCATAACTGTTAGTTTAAATCTTTAATCTCTATTCTATGTATTGATCATCTTTCTTTACTAGTCATGTCCTTCACTTTTTATTCTGCATGCTAGGAAAAATTTTCAAAATTATTTTGTTCACTGCTTAGTATTTCTGGATGACATTACTATTATTTACTGCATCCAAATAATTATTCAGATTTTTGAATTGCGTTTTTATGTCTTTGCATTTCTTTCTTAACTAATTTATTTTTATTTCATCTTATTTTATATATTTCTCCCCACTTTTCTCTTCATTTTTTTCCCTCTTGAGTCATAGGTCTTAAGTTTTAATTCAGTTGCCAACATGGAGAATTAGGAGATTTATTAGAAATCCTGAATTCCAGCTTCTTTCAAAAAGAGAGATCTGGCAACAATATATCTCAGATCCTGCTTGCAACAGCAGGCTGTGACCTCTCCCTTTATATGGAACATTTTAGTCCAGTTCACTGCAAAACCCACCCCTCCCTGACACTGTTTCAGTTGTATTTTATCATTATACTCATGTTTGTTTGTTTTTTCTTTTGCTAATGTTAAATACAAAATAAAATATTCTTGATGCCTATTCTAGATACATATTTGCATCAAAAGGTGAGGGGATGAAAGACTGAGGGACTGCTTGTATAGAAAAATATTATAGTACATATCTTTTTTCCTGTGGATATGAAGACTGTTTCTTCATGATCATATGCATACAAAACCTATCTGTGCTAAAAGAGTATAATTTAAATTATCTTTAGAAAATAACCTATAAAGAGAACTAGGTAGGAAACCAGAAAAAAGCAAGTTAAAACTTTAATAAAGAAATATTTTAACTTAAAAATGGTGTTAACATGTCAACATGTCAGAAGATTTATCTCTGAAATATTTTGGATCATAAAATCATCCCCAAATTAAAAGCATTTCACAATGACATGTTTTTTTAAGTCCGTTGGATACGGTACGAATTATATTTTCCAACAGGAATAAGCAATCCTATTTGTAAATATAACTAAAACATTAGCTTGGAATGTTTAAGCTATCGTGTAGAAAATATAGGAAAAATATAAAGAAAGTAACCATTTGGGGCATTTTTCTACTGTAGCTGATGAAAACAAAGATTAAAATTACCACTGAGTTCAGTTCAGTTCAGTTCAGTTGCTCAGTTGTGTCCGATTCTTTGTGACCCCATGAATCGTAGCATGCCAGGCCTCCCTGTCCATTACCAACTCCCGGAGTTCACCCAAACTCATGTGCATAGAGTCGGTGATGCCATCCAGCCAACTCATCCTCTGTCGTCCCCTTCTCCTCCTGCCCCCAATACCTCCCAGCATCAGAGTCTTTCCCAGTGATTCAACTCTTCGCATGAGGTGGCCAAAATACTGGAGTTTCAGCTTCAGCATCAGCCCTTCCAATGAACACCCAGGATTGATCTCCTTTAGGATGGACTGGTTGGATGTCCTTGCAGTCCAATGGACTCACAAGAGTCTTCTCCAGCACCACAGTTCAAAAGCATCAATTCTTCGGTGCTCAGCTTTCTTCACAGTCCAACTCTCACATCCATACATGACCACTGGAAAAATCGTAGCCTTGACTAGACAGGCCTTTGTTGGCAAAGTAATGTCTCTGCTTTTTAATATACTGTCTAGGTTGGTCATAACTTTCCTTCCAAGGAGTATCTTTTAATTTCATGGCTGCAATCACCATCTGCAGTAATTTTGGAGCCCCAAAAAATAAAGTCTGACACTGTTTCCACTGTTTCCCCATCTATTTCCCATGAAATGATGGGACCAGATGCCATGATCTTCGTTTTCTGAATGTTGAGCTTTAAGCCAAATTTTTCACTCTCCTCTTTCACTTTCATCAAGAGGCTTTTTAGTTCCTCTTCACTTTCTGCCATAGGGTGGTGTCATCTGCATATCTGAGGTTATTGATATTTCTCCTGGCAATCTTGAGTCCAGCTTGTGCTTATTCCAGCCCAGAGTTTCTCATGATGTACTCTGCATATAAGTTAAATAAGCAGGGTGACAATATACAGCCTTGACATACTCCTTTTCCTATTTGGAACCAGTCTGTTGTTCCATGTCCAGTTCTAACTGTTGCTTCTTGACCTGCATATAGGTTTCTCAAGAGGCAGATCAGGTGGTCTGGTATTCCCATCTCTTTCAGAATTTTTCACAGTTTTTGTGATCCACACAGTCAAAGGCTGTGGCATAGTCAATAAAGCAGAAATAGATGTTTTTCTGAAACTTTCTTGCTTTTTCGATGATCCAGAGAATGTTGGCAATTCGATCTCTGATTCCTCTGCCTTTCCTAAAACCAGCTTGAACATCTGGAGGTTCATGCTTCACATATTGCTAAAGCCTGGCTTGGAGAATTTTGAGCATTACTTTACTAGCGTGTGAGATGAGTGCAACTGTGTGGTAGTTTAAGCATTCTTTGGCATTGCCTTTCTTTGGGATTGGAATGAAAACTGACATTTTCCAGTCCTGTGGCCACTGCTGAATTTTCCAAATTTGCTGGCATTTTAAGTGCAGCACTTTCACAGCATCATCTTTTAGGATTTGAAATAGCTCCACTGGAATTCCATCACCTCCACTAGCTTTGTTCGTAGTGATGCTTTCTAAGGCCCACTTGACTTCACATTCCAGGATGTCTGGCTCTAGGTTGGTAATCACACCATCGTGATTATCTGGGTTGTGAAGATCTTTTTTGTACAGTTCTTCTGTGTGTTCTCGCCACCTCTTCTTAATATCTTCTGCTTCTGTTAGGTCCATACCATTTCTATCCTTTATGGAGCCCATCTTTGCATGAAATTTTCCCTTGGTATCTCAAATTTTCTACTACTTTCTTCAATTTAAGTGGTTTTCCCTACTTTCTTCAATTTAAGTCTGAATTTGGCAATAAGGAGTTCATGATCTGAGCCACAGTCAGCTCCCAGTCTTGTTTTTGCTAACTGTATAGAGCTTCTCCATCTTTGGCTGCAAAGAATATAATCAATCTGATTTTGGTGTTGACCATCTGGTGATGTCCATGTGTAGAGTCTTCTCTTGTGTTGTTGGAAGAGGGTGTTTGCTATGACCAATGTGTTCCCTTGGCAAAACTCTATTAGACTTTGCCCTGCTTCATTCTGCACTCCAAGGCCAAATTTGCCTTGTACTCCAGGTGTTTCTTGACTTCCTACTTTTGCATTCCAGTCCCCTATAATGAAAAGAACATCTCTTTTGGATGTTAGTTCTAAAAGGTCTTGTAGGTCTTCATAGAACCGTTCAACTTCAGCTTCTTCAGCATTACTGGTCAGGGCATAGGCATGGATCACCGTGATATTGAATGGTTTGCCTTGGAAATGAACAGAGTTCATTCTGTCATTTTTGAGATTGCATCCAAGTACTGCATTTTGGACTCTTTTGTTGACCTTGATGGCTACTCCATTTCTTCTAAGGGATTCCTGCCCACAGTAGTAGATATAATGGTCATCTGAGTTAAATTCACACATTCCAGTCCATTTTAGTTTGCTGATTCCTAGATGTCTACATTCACTCTTACCATCTTCTGTTTGACCACTTCCATTTTGTCTTGATTCATGGAGCTAACATTCCAGGTTCCTATACAATATTGCTCTTTACAGCATCGGACCTTGCTTCTATCACCACTGAGTTAGTTAGATCAACAACTTTGATGAAAATTTTGATAGGATCAAGAATTTTAGACATCAGGCTATGACAGGTAGAATTTCACAAAATGACTTTTTTGTATACTGAAAAACTTTAATGTTGTCTTAGCAAAATCAATAAGCTTATATACAAAGAATATTTGTGAGATGGCTGAAGTTGACCTTGGACTTCTTAGAAAACTTATATTCAAAGTTGCACATGGTAGAAACAAGAAACTTCAATTTCAAAATTGCATTATTTATTGGTGTAGTTTTGTGCTAAAAGTTGGAAATAGGATACATAAACATTGTAAACTGAATTAACTCTGTGTCTTCATCCATCCTTAAAGTGGATGCACAGTAAGGCATATTGCTGTACTACCTAAAAGTTGGGTCAATGGAGTGGGTGAAGGCATTTTTTTAAGCCACTGACAAAAATTTATTTGTTCATATCTTCCAAAAAAAAAATTCTTGCCTCTGTCCTTCAATAAAAGAATAGATCAAAATTTTATTTTTAGATTTATATAACCCAACAAAATTTGACTATTTCTATACAAGGGAATTCCTATTCATTATAAATGTTTATGATTTGATTTTCTCATTCATTTCTAGTGAAAGTGTATTGTATTAGTTTCCTGGGTGTGCTATAACAAATTTCCACAAACTTGGATTCATAAAGTAAGGAGATTTACTGTCTCACAGTTTTGGAGATCAGAATTCCCAAATCAGTTCTGCTGGCTTAGATCAGGGTGTCAGGAGGGCCATGTCCCCTCAGGAGGCTTCAGGCAAGAATTTGTTCCTCAACTCCTCTAGCTTCTGGTGTTTCCCAGCAGTCTTCAGTTCACTCGAGTCTCTGCTTCCCTGGTCACACTGACCTCTCCACTTCTGTATGTTTAATCTTCCTCTGTTTCTGTCTTACAGGGACACTTGTGATGGCATTTAGGGTTTATCCAGTTGATCCAAGGGCTTCCCCAATGGCTCAGTGGGTAAAGAATCTGCCTGCAATGCCAGAAACACAGGAGATGCAGGTTCGATACCTGGGCTGGGAAGATCCTCTGGAGAACAAAATGGCAACCCACTCTAATAATCCTGCCTGGGAAATCCCATCGACAGAGGAGCCTGGCAGTTTACAGTCCATGGGGTCTCAAAGAGTCAGACACAACTGTGTGACTAAGCACAGAACAGTTAATCCAAAATAATCTTCCCACTCAAGATCCTTAACACCTTTTATAAAAAGGGTAAAACAGGCTAGGATGCCATATCTTCCAGGGAGCAGGATGCCATATCTTTGGAGCCATCATTGAGCCTGCTACACTTGTCTTTGGAAAATTTATTTGGCAAGAAAAAAAAATCTGGCCCACTTTCCTATGCTGTAATCAGTTGCATGAAATGAGTTTGCTGAGTTACATTTCTGACGTTGTGAAGATGAAAAATGAATTTCAAAAAAGCCTATATAGTTGCAGACCTTATGAAAATGAAGTAAAATTGATTAATTTCCTTTCTTAATCAACACTGATAATATGAATAAAGAATACAACTAGAAATTGCTGAACTGAATGGCAAAATGTTACTAAAAAGTAAATCTGAAACTGATAGAATACCAGGTTCTGAAGTATCTTGGGAGTAATTATTCAAAATGTAAAAAAGGACCATTCATGGATTCTTTCCATGTTCAAAGTATATATCTTTGTGAACAGCTGTTTTATGTTATAAAGCAGAATAAAATAAATATTCTCAGCTAACATTTCCAAGAATGAATTATTTACCGCCTATCATAATTTGAATGTTAGATCTAAATGAGTATCTTGGTACAGAAGAATATGAATAAGGTTTCCAGTTAAAAATCAATGTAATGACGATGAAGAAAGAAACATTTAATAATTAGAAATCATTTTCAATTTCTGTAAAAAAATTAATTTAAAATATAATCTAATAAAGTCCATGGTTGAATTATCTTGCATGGTTATATAAGTTTAATTAAAACATAGAAATCTTTATTATGTGTGTCATAATTGATGTTTCACATCTTCTGCCTTTTCTTACTCCATTACATTATCTACCTAAGCTCTGTGTGCTTTTGAGTTTGCAATACCTGGGTGCATCTTCTTGTTTCTCATAGATGAAATACATTATTTAAAAAGACAGAAGCCGTCTTCTGTTCTTAAGAATAACTTGGAGGGTTTTTTCTTTCTCACTTTTACTCTAGTCCTGCGTTGTTAAGGTAATTCTAACTGCTCCATAAATCCTCATGCCTCAGTGGTTTAACAAAACAGCAATGCACTTTAGAGTCATGTAAACAAAGTGGATGGCCCTGATCCATGAGGCAGCCTCCCTACAAGTGAGGCAGAGACTCAGTTTTCTTCCATCTTTTGGCTCCACTGTCCTCAAAACACAGCTTCCACATTGCTGCAGAATAGGAAAGAGGCTGGAGAATGGTGTGTGGGAGGTTTTCTAGTCCAATCCTGCATCTGGTGACCCTCACTCTCTCTTACATCTTACTGTCTAGAACTCAGTTACATGACCACACTTAAATACAAGGGAGTATAAGAAATGTCGTCTAGCTGTCCTCCCAGGAAGAAGAAGAGATTGGTGAATACCAGCAGCACCTCTCCTTCACCTAAGAACAACTAGAAAAGGAACAAAATAAACAAAAACTATATTAAAAAAAATTCAGTCTTCACTGAAACAAGAAAATGGCCAAACCCTAAATCATATTTTTTTGACCCTGTCTTGTCAGTGACAATACAGAAACCAAAACTGATAAGAGTGCTAAGAACTTATACATACTTTTAAGGTCTGGGGTTGGACTACATGGTTTCCTGAAAAAAGAGAGTCACAATAATCAAAAGCATAGCATAGAATGAAAAAATCAGGGGTCACGAATAAGTCTTGAAGGATAAGGAGATATCGCAGAGGAACCTAGTTCAGCTGCATGAGAGCAAGGGAAAGGCAGCTGCCAGAGAAACTTTCTTCATAAATCTTTTTTTATTTTGTTTTTTTTTTTCCAATTCTTCCCAACTTAAAGAAACCACAGGAAATGAAGCAGAATTGTTTTAAATAAGGGAGGAATAGGGAATTATTTGGCAGTCCAGTGGTTAGGATTCTGCACTTCCACTGCAGAGGGTACAGGTTTGATCCTTGGTTGGGGAGCTAAGATCCTGCATGCTGCACTGTGTGCCCAAAACAAAACAAACAACCAAAAAGGGAAAGAACTAAATAAAAGTGCAGATACATTACAAAGAGAATAGAGGAGCTTACCAAAGAAAGGGAAGGGTTCAAAGAAATGGTTCTCACTATTCTCAACAAATTATAGGCAGTGTGATTTTGATATTTGGCAAAACTAATACAGTTATGTAAAGTTTAAAAATAAAATAAAATTAAAAAAAAAAAGAATTAAAGATTATATTTTGGAGAGTAAAGTAACAATCTCTGTAGAACATTTGCCTTAAAATATGTGTTTATTAAACACTAACCTGAACAAGATTATCTATTTCCATGCAAGTCTTTATATTTAAAAGGTGGGTAAAGTTGATACTTCTGTTAATATTCTCCATTCATCACTTTATCCAAGCTAGTTCCTGTTTTCATTCAGTTTTATCAAGTTGTGATTGATATACAGCACTGTATAAGTTTAAGGCATAGTGACTTGACATATATATTGTGAAATAATTACCATGATAAGTTTAGTTAACATCCATCATCTCACATAGATTTAAAAATGCTTTTTTTCCTTGTAAAGAAAAGTCTTAGGATTTCCTCTCTTAGCAATTTTCAAATACTATAAAGCAGTGTTAACTGTCATGTTAATGTCATCATATTGTACACGACATCCCCAGTACTTATTTATTTTATAACTAGAAGCTTGTATTTTATTACCGCTTCAACCCCCCACACACATCCGGTAACCACAAATCTGATTTCTCTTTTTATGAGATTGCTTTGCTGTTTTTTAGATTCTGCTGGTAAGTGAGATCATATAGTATTTGTCTTTCTCTGTTTGATTTACTTCATTTACCATAATGTCCTCGTGGTCCATCTATTTTGTTGCAAATTGCAGGATTTCCTTTTTTTCTTACTGCTTAATAGTATTCCTGTGTGTGTGTGTGTGATTGTGTTTTAGAAAAGAGCTTAAAGACCCAGTGAAATGGTTCTGGTAAGAAAATATATAGCAGAAAATTATGTAAAATGAACTGGTAGAAAGAAGAAAATAAAAATGCAGTGAAAACATAGAAGATAAATATTATTACAGTCTCACCACTTGTGATCTGTCTGATTATATTTTCTATTTTTTCCTGATCCTGTCTTTGAAAGTTGTATGTTTCTATAAATTTATCCATTTCTTCTAGCTAGCTAGTCTAATTTGTCAACATGTATAACATATGGGGCAAAACATCCCCATTAACACATCGTTCTGAGAATCAGCTGATCACTTAGAGAAACAAAACACTTCCTGTTAAACTTCCCTGATCACGCTATCTGCTCACCCCTACCAGTTGCCCTGCTCCCCATAAAGTTCCTGCGAGTCCTGTTTTGTTCTCATTCAGTTGCCAAGTCTGACTGTTTGCATCCCCATGGACTGCAGCATACCAGGCTTCCCTGTCCTTCACTATCTCTTGGAGTTTCCTCAAACTCACGTCCGGTTGAGTTAATACCATCCAATCATCTCATCCTCTGTTGTCCCCTCCTCCTCCTGCCTTCAGTCTTTCTCAGCATCAGGGTCTTTTCCAATGAGTCAGTTCTTTGCATCAGGTGGCCAAAGTATTGGAGCTTCAGCTTCAGCATCAGTTCTTCCAATGAATATTCCAAGGAATATTCTTTCCTTTAGGATTGACTGGTTTGATCTCCTTGCAGTCCAAGAGACTCTCAAGAGAGTCTTCTCCAGCACCACAGTTCTAAAGCAACAATTCTTTGGTGCTCAGCCTTAATATAGTCCTGAAAAAATATTTAGTTGGATTTTCCAAAGTTAACAATGGCTGTTTTCAGGTCATGGAATTAATTTTTTTCCTTTGGTCCTTTTAGTTTTGCTTGGAAAGAATTTTTTAATGAGAATGAATCATTTTTACTTTAAGGATAAGATCACTGTTTTTTAAATCCAGAAATGTTAGTGTAGATTTCTAGTTTTCAACTTATAAATTTGAAAATAGTGTACACATAGATAGACATATGTATATGTGTATCTATATGGTATACTTATACACAGTATATACACATAGTAAATGTATAGGTTGTTAACTGATTCAAAAGGATTTTTGGAGCATATCTGCAGAGTATAAAACAGGAGCTATAATGTGATCTGTTTTGAGATTTATATGTGTGTGTGTGTGTGTGTGTGTGTGTGTGTGTGTGTGTGTTGGGCTTCCTGGGTGGCTCAGTGGTAAAGAATCCATCTGCCAAGCAGGAGATGTGGGTTCACTCCCTGGATCAGGAAGATCCTCTGGAGAAGGAAATGGCAACTCACTCTAGTATTCTTGCCTGGGAAATCCCATGGGCAGAAGAGCCTGGTGAGCTATAGTCCACGGGGTCACAAAGAGTCAAACACGACTTAAAAACTGAGCATACATGCAACACGTGTGTGTGTTATGTGTGTATATGTGTGTTATGTTCATGTATATACCTTAAATCTGTTTGGAAGACTATCAAACACTGAGTGATTCTCTCTGGGTGTTAAAGTTATAGGCAAATAGTATTTTTTCTCATATGTTTTTCCCAATTTTTCAAATTAACAAAATTAATTGTGTAATTAAAATAGCTTTTGAGAGAACAAATATTTTAACTTATATTCCTGGCGAGACTGAGAAAAAAATCTGTGACTTTTAAGAAGTTCTATGTTCCCTGCTTACTTTGAACATAAAAACTTACACCTAGTTCCCTGGTGTCCTAAAATAATTAATGCTTTTACTCAGGGTGAAGCAAAAAATTGTATAACAAATAAAACTATTTGAACTCTCTATAGAAAGTTTCTATTTTCTACATGCTTTTTTTTAATATAAATTTATTTATTTTAATTGGAGGCTAATTACTTTACAATATTGTATTGGTTTTGCCATACATCAACATGAATCTGCCACAGGTATACATATAAGAAATGTTTTAGCTGATATGAATAGGCAAGAAAATTTCCAGTTGTTTAGTGCCAAAATTTTTATGAAATCTCATCAGGCCAACCTATTTGTTCTCCTTTTCTCTTCCACTGCCCTGTGGTTTGCATTATTATTTACTAACTTGATTACAGCCTGCTGCTCTCTTCAGCTATTTCCCAGCTTTTCTCACGTGAAGATTTCTTTTTTTGTTGTTAAATACTAGTAATTCATTCATTTGATTTCTGTGTGGAGGATGAATAGCTACATAGCAATCTCAAAGCCACGGGAGAATGTCAAAGGTGTTTCTTAATCTGTTTTACAAATGATTATAACAGCTGAGAAATAAGTCAAGGATGGGAAATCACCTTCTCCAACTAGGAATTTATTGCCCATTTAGGTCTAAGAAAAGTCTTTAACCCAGTGGGGATGATTGAATTTTATATTAAATTTAGAAGACAGAAGAGACACACAAAAGAGAAGTATTTAGAGTATTTTATGCACATTTGCAGTTTAGAGAACTGGGACTTTCAGTGAAATACTGCTATAAGAAGACCTATAAAAATATAGGTCTGGTAATAGCTGCAGAATTTATTTTTTTTCCTTTGAAAAGCTTTATTTGTGTTTTTTTAATTTAATGATTTATTTAAGATGCTATTATGTGGAGTAAGATAGGGCCTTATTTTCCTCATACATGACAAGGAGCAGTAATACAGAAAATGCATCCAAGAGAGTTAGGGAAAAAAACATTTTATTTCATTATGGTTGCTTTTCAATGGATGAAAAATGTTCTTGGAATATGATATATATTTAAATATAAATATCTATATACATTGTCTGCCTTTTAATATTCCAAAATTGGTGATTTTATGAACTCTAGGCTAAGCATTTTTTTTTTCCGCAAAAGAAAATGGTATGTGTGTATTTCTATGAAGATCCTCTCAACCTGACTTTGACTTCAGCCATTGCTGCTCCAACAGCCACTGCTGTTCTGCACCTGCTTTGACCAGCTTTGCGCTGGCATAACCTGACAAAAGCTCTCTTGGACCTACACAGTGTGCTACCTCTCACTTTCCACCCCAGAGCTTCTCTAGCACAGTGACGTGGGACCCCTGTGGGGATTCACCTGGTGAGCAAGCATGTGCAATAGGACGTGAATGTCCAGAGGTCACCCTGACTGATGGGAGATGGAATAGAAAGTGTGAATGTGTTCCCCTGTTCTTCTCTCAAAAGATAATTCAGAGATTTATCTAATAATGCTTCCCAATGCTGTGATTGGCCCCTTGCAGTGGTGTCCAATACAGTTGGCATACTGTCCTTTCCCTACCCCTTTCTCAGTCTTGCTCTCTTAGATCACTTCTACCTTCAGATCAGATCAGATTAGTCGCTCAGTTGTGTCCGACTCTTTGTGACCCCATGAATCGCAGCACGCCAGGCCTCCCTGTCCATCACCAACCTACATATAAGACTTTGGCTCAGCCTCTGTATTTGGAGAAACCCAGGCTAAAACAGAGGTAGCAAAAGTAGCCCAGAAAGTTGTCAGGATGGAATTTGGAAACTAACAATAAGGGCCAATTGCTGGTTGTAAGATA
Source organism: Bubalus bubalis (assembly GCF_019923935.1). Classification (NCBI taxonomy): domain Eukaryota; kingdom Metazoa; phylum Chordata; class Mammalia; order Artiodactyla; family Bovidae; genus Bubalus; species Bubalus bubalis. The sequence goes on along the minus strand of NC_059158.1, from coordinate 98,283,591 downwards.
GGCATAGTTTCAAGAGTTTCCACATATTTGACAACAACCCTAAAAAATAATATAATATTAAAAATAAAGCATATAACCAAGATACATTTTAAATCTATCAATAATAAAAATGTATCAATTGTGCTAGAGAAACCATTGAATTAGTTTTCTGTATTCTCTGTAGAAAATATTACAGAATTGTCATTGCAGAGGATTCAAAGGATATGCACCCATAAAAAGCAAGATTAATAGTATATAGTTGTGGTTGGGCATAAATATTATGTTTTTTATTTTCTAGTGTTTTGCAATACTATTTCATGATTCGGTAAATGACCTGAACTGGTCTTCTGATAGTGAATGATCCTGTTTGCTGGATTCAAACCTGCAAGATTATTACCCCAGGGGGCTACAGACTACAGTCTTGCAACCATGTGGGCATAGAAAATGGAGCCAATGGCGAATAAGCCATGCCTAAAAATTGAGGGAGAAATTATTTGAACCCTAGAGTAAGTAATATCTGAAAGCATGATGCCATTACATGAAGCAATAAATTCCTCTTTTTCTTTAACAATTTTAAGTTGGGTCGCCCATCACTTACTGTAGAAAGCAAAGATACACAGGGAACATTGTCCTCTTGAGTACAATGGAAGACAGAACCTTTGGCTTTCTGTTATAAAAACTGCATTTAATTATTTCCAGTGTTATTTCAAATTTAATCCATGAGATCCTGTATACACTTTACTTTTTCCTCACTTTTTAACTTTCTTGTGATTGCTTTAGGGAAGGCTGTTTGCTTTTGAGAAGTTTATTTTCCCTGATTTGTCTTCTCATGGTACCCTGCATTTCATTTTCATATTATAGATCAATAGATTATGGATTGATAGGCAGATAGATGATAGATAGGTGATAAATTTGTTTTTCAATGTCTTTCCCACAAGACTTTAAGCTCTAAGGGGGAGGCTTACTGTCCTCATTTATTTTCAAAGTTACATGCCCAGCATCAAACCTGATACCTGTGTGAAAAGAATATTACCTGAGAAAATAGCACCTGATGGAATGAATAAGTGATTTAACCCGTATAAACATGAGAAGCCAGAACCTTAGAATTTCTAAGTCAGTAAACATATAATTTTGTATGTATATTTAATATACATAAATATACAATTATGTATGTGTATGTTTTATATGTATTTGTGTATGTGTGTACATATGTATGTTCACACAATTATATATATACATATGTACATACATACAGAAACACATACATGTTCAAGAGATGAAGGGCAGATTTTACATAGGCCTGAATCCCGTGTAATAGCCACAATGCTTAAGATCCCTTCCAAACCTATTTGATCTTAGAGTGGAGCAGGTGACAGAAAAAGAGGAGTGTATGCTAAATGTCCCAAATTCTATTTTATGATGAAATATTTTGTTTCTACACAAATTACATAGTAAAATGCTTATATTAGCTTGATATAATATGTGTGATGAAGATAGATAAATATTTGCCATAAGAATAAGTCACTGAAGATCCTAAGGTAAAAGGATTCAGAATGAAATACAAGTCATTCTCCTTCGTGATTGTGGATGTCATGGGGCAGAATGCCACACACAAAAAAACATTTATTTGCCTAGAAGAAAACTGACTGCCACACAGGGAAGTGGGAACCCACCCATCTCTACAATAGCTGAACAAAATTCCCATAATTCTCCACAATTGCTTCCCTCCCCCCTAAGATTCTATTCTAATGTATCCAGTGGAATTATGAAAAAATATCCTAATCTTAGAAATAAAAGGAAAAGTACAGTATATTTTTTTCAGTGACATACTAAGACATTTTGTCAACAGGTCCACCCACCCTTGGATTATTTGCTTTTCTTAGAGGCTGAAGGAAAGTTATGACCAACCTAAACAGCATATTAAAAAGCAAAGACATTACTTGCCAACAAAGGTCCATCTAGTCAAGGCTATGGTTTTTCCAGTGGTCACGTATGGATGTGAGAGTTGGACTATAAAGAAAGCTGAGCACGGAAGAATTGATGCTTTTGAACTGTGGTGTTGGAGAAGACTCTTGAGAGTCTCCTTACTGCAAGGAGATCCAACCAGTCCATTCTAAAGGAGATCAGTCCTGAGTGTTCATTGGAAGGACTGATGTTTGAAGCTGAAACTCCAATACTTTGGCCACCTGATGCGAAGAGTTGACTCATTTGAAAAGACCCTGATGCTGGGAAAGATTGAAGGCAGGAGGAGAAAGGGATGTCACAGGATGAGATGGTTGGATGGTACCACCAACTCAGTGGACATGAGTTTGGGTAAACTCCGGAAGTTGGTGATGCACAGGGAGGCCTGGTGTGCTGCAGGCCATGGGGTCGCAAAGAGTCTGAAACGACTGAGCGACTGAACTGAACTGAGAGGCTGTAACTCTGAAGCTGCATGTTACTTGGAGATTTTTTTCCCATAAAACATCACCCATAAAACATAAAACATTTCCCATAAAACATCAAAGAGATTGTTGTCTTATTGTCCCCACTGGACTTGAATAATCTTTGTGTCTTACTTAGACAATTAATGTTCATATTTTATAATGTCTTTATAACTAGTTTCTTGATTATTCTTTGAACCAACTTTGTCATCTTGCTGGTTACATAATTAGTAAGTTAACATTCAACATGATATATCTGTTTTATAGAAGACATCTTTAGTTTTTTAAAAATTACCCTCTGACAGAATCTATGCTCATTCTTGTTTATTTAGAACAAGTTTTGAAGAATATTTAAACTACTAATAAATGAATTTTTCTTCCATTGATTTTTTCTTCCATTGAGAAAAGTTTTGTTTGGATTTTTGAGTCACTAGAGCTACTTTTTTTTTTTTTTCATTTTGGGTGAGTGTAAAAGAAACTGGTCCTCCTGTGTAGCAGTGCTTCTCTCTTCTTTTTGAGACTGGTTACATTTCACAAGTGGTCCCTACACATCTACCGTTACTTAGTGGAGTTTGACACATCATATGATTTTAGTGGTCCTTAGGCACTTGTTATGTATGTTGGCAACTTGAAGGGTTTGAATACTCTCAACTTCTCTTTACCCCACTTTAGTATTCTGTTTCAACCTTTTTAAGATCAGAAACCAGTAGACAGCTGAAGGAAGTGACTTAGTAAGTGTTTGGAACCACTTATTTCTAGAAATTATGTGGGTGGTATGAGGTGACAGGAGGGCCAACATGGGTGAGTTGTAACTGAGGTGGGAGACCCAAGGGTCTGGTCTTGCCAGTGTCTTCTGAAGCCATCTTTCTGGCGCCTTTGTCCCTGTGAAGCTAGTACACCATCTGGCAGTCAGGCCGTGTGCCATTGTAACAGATGGGACCCAGGATAGGAGGCCCTGAGACCATTTATTACTATCAACCACAGCGTTGCACAGAGTTTTCAGTGGAAATACTCCACTGACTCTTTTTCACCTCATCTTTTAGTTACTCAGTAAAAACAAATAATATTTCTTCTCTTAAGTGAGAAAAAGACAAGAAATGGTTGTCTCTTGGGGATCTGTGCTATCAGAGTTTGAGTCGATGCCAGATCTTACACATCCTGCATTATTCACACAACTGAAGCAAACTGACTCTTTAAAAAAAATTTTTTTCCCTTGCAAGACAGTTTATAACAGCCTAGTTTATAACCTCATAATTTGTATGTATATGGAATCTTTTGAATGTGATTTAGAAACAAAACAGATTGAGTCACATTTTTTTTTCTTCTTGTGATGTCCTGCTGCTAAGTCACTTCAGTCGTGTCTGACTCTGTGTGACCCCATAGACGGCAGCCCACCAGGCTCCTCTGTCCCTGGGATTCTCCAGGCAAGAACACTGGAGTGGGTTGCCATTTCCTAGAAGGAACTGAAATTAAGAGGGCAAAAAGCCATCAGTCATTGGCCCCTTGAAAAAATTTTAGTGAGCGCTTAACTTAGGCATAATGGTACTTTATGATTCAAAGTAGTAAATCACACAACTCTTGCCCTCAAGAAACATCAGTTTGTTGGGAAGATAAAACACACACCTAAAATGACAACATTTCTTCTTTCATTATTAAAGTAATTAATAATTAGAATAGAGCATTTGGAAAGTATAGACAAGTAAAATAAAAATTATCTGTAACCTCTCCACGCAGAACCAATCCTACCACACTTTGAAGTATTCATCCCCAAACACCAGTGTCGTTTTTGTTCTTTTGATGCATACTCTTTATCGGGTTGATGTATTTATGGTCATGTTATATATCTGACTTTTAATAATGATTTTTCTTAATATGCTATAGCATAATAATAAGTTAATATTATAGTATTATAATAAGTACCTTGTAAAGATTTTTTTTTTTTTTTTTTTTGGTAAATATCAGCTCTGTATCAACCTAGAGTGGTGGGATGGGAAGGAAGATGGGAGGGAGGTTCAAAAGGGAGGGGATATATGTATACCTATGGCTGATTCACATTGAGGTTTGACAGAAAACAACAAAATTCTGTACAGCAATTATCCTTCAATAAAAAAATAAATTTAAAAAAGATCATTTTTAAAGGTTGTATAATATATCAACTGAATGCACTGATTTTATAATTTCTCTCTTTGGGGTCTTGTGGTTGTTTCTAATTTTTGTTAATAGAAATATGGCTTCAATAAACATATTTGTAAATATATTTTTTCCCTCTTTTTAGGATTATTCTTAGAAAATGTCCCCAGAAGCAGACTTTCTATGTCAAAGGAAATACTTGTTTATATATTAAAGAGTCTTCACACATGATCGGTATATATTTTAGAATAATTACTGGGTACACATTTTGTTTCAGGCTTTATATCAAGCATGTATATTCACAAAACTTTCCTTAACATCCACAACTACAATAGTGGATAGTCATTTTAATTTCAGTTTAACTGACAAAGCAACTAAGATACACGTGTCATAAAGCCAGTTGTTCCTATAATTAAAGGAACAAACTGCCTTTTGCCTCTGAATCCAGTTATCTTTCTACCAAACCGCCCCTATTCCTTTAGATTAGACATGTTCAAAGAATAGTGAGCTGATAATTTGTCTACTCCAGAAAATCAGTAGTATAGTTTAATTATAGACAAATATTGACTTCTGGCCAGAAAAGGCAATGGCACCCCACTCCAGTACTCTTGCCTGGAAAATCCCATGGATGGAGGAGCCTGGTAGGTTACAGTCCATGGGGTTGCGAAGAGTCGGACACGACTGAGCGACTTCACTTTCACTTTTCACTTTCATGCATTGGAGAAGGAAATGGCAACCCACTCCAGTGTTCTTGCCTGGAGAATCCCAGGGATGGGGGAGCCTGGTGGCTGCCGTCTATGGGGTCACACAGAGTTGGACACGACTGAAGTGACTTAGCAGCAGCATTGACTTCTGGCAGATTTTAATGGCCTTCCTACTTCTATGTGTGAAGCCTGAGGTCTTCTACCTTCCTAAAAATATTCTTCTCTAGGTTTTCCAAATCTTACCCTCTGAGCAGCAGTAGTCCTGATAGAGGAAGGACAGAATTATAATTATCTGTGGCAATAAGTAATCTGTATACTGTTTGGGGAGCTTACTCTGGCAAATCTTTCTATCTTTCCACCTGCTGTATTTGAAATATAAACCTATTATAAGGGTGGGAAATCTACAATGGTGAGAATTTTGAATATTTCAATTCAAGTTCAAGTTTACTTTCTGTATTTCCGGCTTTTAAAGAAATCACTTCAGAGGGATATGTTTGATCTGTTAGGTCTATTATTTGTTATATTTTACTGTGTTTTATGTGTATATGACTCATTTCCCCATCTTGTTTTAAGTTCCCTGGAGTTAAGAATTGGATCTCATACGCAATTCCCTATATATAATAATTACTGAAAGATGCCCATAAGATGGCATGAATTATTTATGTATTATAAATTACATTTCTCTGGACAGAAAGGCAGACAAAGTGTTGTCCCACTAGAGTCTTCACTAAACTGTTAAGATATCAAAGATGATTATTCTTGTCAGTTATACTCCTAAAAAACATTAGAATGCATAAATAATATATATTTATAAAGAAGTATTATTGTTTAGCCACTAAGTCCTGTCTGACTCTGCGTGTGACACCAAGGACTGTAGCCCAGCAGGCTCCTCTGTTTATGGATTTCCCAGGCAAAAATCCTGGAGTGGGTTGCCATTTCCTTCTCCAGGGGATCTTCCTGACCCAAGGATCAAACCCACATCTCCTACACTGCAGGCAGGTTCTTAACTTCTGAGACAACAGGGAAGCCACCAAAGAAGTATTACGGATCACATATATATTTAGTAAGTCATAATTTTTCTAGAGAGCTAGTGTGTATATATTAATGCATGTATGCAGGTCCTTTGTTATGAGTATTTATGCTTCTTCATGGGATTTACCTGCCCTTCAACATCTCATAGCATACGTGTGGGTTTTTGATAACATCCAGAGTGCCAGTTGTCATGAGTTTGCTGCATTATTTTGTTTGGAACAATTGTATGTGTACTTCAGATTTATATCACACACTAATCGATTGAAAAGGACTATTGGTACTAGAATATTACAGTACCAAAACTAACCATGGTGAAAGACAGTTCTGCAAACAAAATATATATTTGGATCTTTTTCTTTCAATTATATAAATTATTTAAACCAAGAAACATGTATGTATATAATTGATGGACCAGAGATTATATCAGAAGTAAAATGAAATTTGAAAATTATTCTTTTTCTCAAGTGGGATGTATTAATACTGGTCATTACTTTTCCATTGCAGAAATAGCCACAAGCTTAAATTTTTAATGACCTTGAAAAAACAATTTCCTATCATTCTACTTTATAGAAATTAGCCAAAAATATACATTTGTTAGTAGAAAAGTTTTTGCTCACATTTTTGTTATTAAAAGTAAAATTTGGAATGTAGGTTTTCTTTTCAATGATTTTAGGATATTAGAAAAATTGCAAGAAATCACAGAAAAATCTTCATGAAGAAAAGATGAAGAAGCATAAATACTCATAAAAAAGGACTTGCACGCTTTCATTAACATATATACACTATCTCTCTATAAATGTCATATTCATTCTTGTTATCATCAATTATTATTGATTAGTACAGAAATCCCATGGATGGAGGATCCTGGTAGGCTGCAGTCCATGGGGTCGCTAAGAGTCGGACATGACTGACCAACTTCACTTTGACTTTTCACTTTCATGCATTGGAGAAGGAAATGACAACCCACTCCAGTGTTCTTGCCTGGAGAATCCCAGGGACGGGGGAGCCTGGTGGGCTGCCGTCTATGGGGTTGCACAGAGTCGGACACGACTGAAGCGACTTAGCAGCAGCAGCAGCAGCAGTACAGAAAAGTCAAATGAAACAGTTGTTTAAACACCAATGCTTCTTCTCATCCAGTTTCTGTTCATATATACCTAATGTAAGGATTAATTTAGTTATGTTCATAAATGCTATTGTTATTTTCTATGGTCTTTATAAGAACTCTAAGCACATTCTTCAAATGTCACTCTAGACGTTTTAGAGAAACTCTTAACCATGTGCTCCCCACCAAATGGATAGGAATCTTCACAGTTCATAGTAGAAAAACAAACAGATAATTATTTTAAAATTCCAAAGTGGAAACAACTGAGTTACAGTAAAAAGATATAAACACAAAGTAAGATATTTCAAAGAAAACTGGTATTGAAAAGGAATAAGCCACAATTATTAACATGGGTAAATCTCAAAAGCTGGTACTTACATAAAAAGCAGATCATAGAAGAATTGGAGAAGGAAATGGCAACCCATTCCAGTATTCTTAGCTGGGAAATCTCATGGACTAGGATCCTGGCAGACTATAGTCCATGAGGTCGCAAAAGAGTCAGACAAGACTTAGCAACTAAACCACCACCACCATAGAATACTCACAGTGTGAATATTTTCATATAAACTTGGAAAATAGTCATACTAAATAAATGGTAAAATATAATTAAAAAATAAGAATTCTTAATGCAAATTCAGAGTATTGATTAGGGGAAATGAAGGGAATGCAGTAGAAGAGTATATATAATATTTTTCTAAAGTTCTGTTGTGAAGACATGAGTTTATTATTATTTATACATATAAGTTTTAGAGCATTTGTATATGCATAGTATTTCCACAATGATAAAAATTAAAAATTTTTGATTAAAATAAATTACAGCAAATGTCTTAGTGTAATAGTGTTATTTAGAATAAATAATAATGATTCATGGCACATGAATCATGAGAAATTCTCCAGAAAACTAGACATAGATGTAGCAGACCCAGGTTGATATCAACTGCTGCAGTCACTGACTATAAGAGCTTAGGGCAAATCACCCAGATTTACTAATATCAATTTTCTCATTTTAACCTAAGAATAATTCATAGCTATTGCTTTATGGTAGAATTGTTGCAGGTTCAAATGAGCTGTTGAATGTAATGCACCCATGAATAGTTTGAATTTAGAATTAAAATTTTTTTGAATACATAAGCTTTAAGTTGTGGAATATGAATTATATAGTTAAATTCTACAATATTGGAAATGATAATTATTTGCAAACTTCTGGATAAAGCTTTATAAATCACTATGTGATAGGAACTTTTAGCAGTTGCTTTTTTGTTTGTTTTGGATGAAACCAAGTCCCTGTTGGGTTTCTTTCTTTTTTTGTAGTTCAACTTTGTATTATTTTTATTTTTTTCTGATTTTAAATTTTTTATTTTGTGTTGGAGTGTATGCAGATGACACCACCCTTATGGCAGAAAGTGAAGAGGAACTCAAAAGCCTCTTGATGAAAGTGAAAGTGGAGAGTGAAAAAGTTGGCTTAAAGCTCAACATTCAGAAAACGAAGACCATGGCATTCAGTCCCACCACTTCATGGGAAATAGATGGGGAAACAGTGGAAACAGTGTCAGACTTTCTTTTTCTAGGCTCCAAAATCACTACAGATGGTGACTGCAGCCATGAAATTGGAAGATGCTTACTCCTTGGAAGGAAAGTTATGACCAACCTAGATAGCATATTCGAAAGCAGGGACATTACTTTGCCAACAAAGGTTCGTCTAGTCAAGGCTATGGTTTTTCCTATGGTCATGTATGGATGTGAGAGTTGGACTGTGAAGAAGGCTGAGTGCCGAAGAATTGATGCTTTGAAACTGTGGTGTTGGAGAAGACTCTTGAGAGTCCCTTGGACTGCAAGGAGATCCAACCAGTCCATTCTGAAGGAGTTCAGCCTTGGGATTTCTTTGAAAGGAATGATGCTAAAGCTGAAACTCCAGTACTTTGGCCACCTCATGTGAAGAGTTGACTCATTGGAAAAGACTCTGATGCTGGGAGGGATTGGGGGCAGGAGGAGAAGGGGACGACAGAGGATGAGATGGCTGGATGGCATCACTGACTCGATGGACGTGAGTCTGAGTGAACGTCGGGAGTTGGTGATGGACAGGGAGGCCTGGCATGCTGCAATTCATGGGATCACAAAGAGTCGGACACGACTGAGCGACTGATCTGATCTGATCTGATAGCTGATTAAAAATGTTGTGATAGTTTCAGATCAACAAGGGGACTCAGCCATACATATACATTATCCATTCTCCCCCAAACTCCCCTCCCATCCAGGCTGATGCATAACATTGATCAGAGTTCCCTGTGCTATACAGTAGGTCCTTGTTGATTATCCATTTAAAATATAGTGATGTGTACATGTCCATCCCTAACTATCCTTTCCCCCCATCTTTCCCCTTGGCAGCTGTAAGTTTGTTCTCTAAGTCTGCAAGTCTCTTTCTGTTTAGTTGCATTTATTTCTAGAATTCCCAAGTGCAAATACAAGCTCATTAATAGGAAATGGCATTTCACCATGAGGCTTCACAATATTATTATTAAACTCAGGGCAAAGCAAATGTCCAGAATTGTAGCCAATCAATATACCTAGAGGCTTTTTTGCTAAGTATCAATTTCTTAAAAACTACTTCACCGAGGGATTAATCTTTAAAATTCACTGAATTGACCAAATATTCCAATTTCTTAATAACTTATTTTAATAAATATTAATATTTTCTCTGTATGATTACATATATGAATTCAGTTCAGTTCAGTTGCTCAGTCATGTCTGACTCTTTGCGACCCTATGAACCACAGCACCCCAGGCCTCCCTGTCCATCACCAACTCCCAGAGTTTACCCAAACTCATGTCCATTGAGTCGGTGATGCCATTCAACCATCTCATCCTCTGACATCCCCTTCTCCTGCCCTCAATCTTTCCCAGCATCAGGGTATTTTCAAATGAGTCAGCTCTTTGCATCAGGTGGCCAAAGTATTGGAGTTTCAGTTTCAACATCAGTCCTTCCAATAACAGACTGAAACCATAATCACAGACAACTAGCCAATCTGATCACACGGACCACAGCTTGTCTAACTCAATGAAACTAAGTCATGCCGTGAGGGGCCACCCATGACTGATGGGTCATGGTGGAGAGGTCTGACAGAATGTGGTCCACTGGAGAAGGGAATGGAAAACCACTTCAGTATTCTTGCCTTGGGAACCCTATAAACAGTATCAAAAGGCAAAAAGATAGGCAAAAAAGATATATATGAATATTATAGCATTAAGTAATATTTGACTTATTGAAAATTAATCAACATTATGTGCTTTAATCCTCTCTTGAATTCTGGTATATTCTTTTTCATAATAAATATACTTTAAATTATAAAGATTATTCTTGAATATTCAAGAGGTGAACTTATATTTATTCAGTACAGTCAATGAAAATAATATTTTGAAATGCTTTTGAAAATAAGATGAATTAGATATTGGTAAACTTGAAAAATCTGGTTACTTACTAAATTAATGCTACAGAGATTCATCTTTTGGTTAATTAGCCTGCTTGTTTATGGCAGGAAAGGAATAAGTTTGTTATGTTTTATAGTAGGACAGAAACATCTGGAAAGGAAATTAATGTATGGGTGAGGGGATTTACATTGTTGTTCAGTTACCAAGTTGTGTCCAACTATTTGTGACCCCATGGACTGCAGCATGCCAAGAATCCCTGTTTACCACCATCTCCTTGAGTTTGCCCAAGTTCAAGTCCATTGCATTGGTGATACCATCCAACCATCTCATCCTCTGTTGCCCTCTTTTCCTTCTGCCGTCAATCCTTCCCAGAATCAGGCTCTTTTCCAGTGAGTTGGTAGTTCACATCAGGTGGCCAAAGTATTGGAGCTTTAACTTCCGCATCAATCCTTTCAGTGAATATTCAGGGTTGATTTCCTTTAAGATTGACTGGTTTGATCAAGGCCCTCTTGACTTCACACCCCAGACTGTCTGGCTCTGGGTGAGTGACACACCATCGTGGTTATATGGGTCATTAAGATCTTTTTTGTACAGTTCTTCTGTGTATTCTTTCCATCTCTTCTTGATCTCTTCTGCTTCTATTAGGTCTTTACCATTTCTGTCCTTTATTGTGCCCATCTTTGGATGAAATGTTCCTTTGTTATCTCCAATTTTCTTGAAGAGAACTTTAGTCTTTTCCCTTCTGTTGTTTTCCTTTATCTCTTTGAATTGTTCATTGAAGACAGCCTTCTTGTGTCTCCTTGCTATTCTCTGGAAATTTGCATTTAGTTGGGTGTACCTTTTCCTTTCTCCCTTGCTTTTACCTTGCCTTCTTTCTTCAGCTATTTGTAAAGCCTCCTCAGACAACCACTTTGCCTTCTTGCTTTTTTTTTCCTTTGGAATGATTTTGTTCACTGCCTCCTGTACAATATCATGGACCTCTATCCATAGTTCTTCAAGCCCTCTGTTTACTAGATCTAATCCCTTGAATCTATTTATCACTTCCAGTGTATATTCATAGAGGATTTTACTTGAGTTGTACCTGGCTAGCCTAGTGGTTTTCCCTGCTTTCTTAAGTTTAAGCTTGAATTTTGCTATGAGAAGCTGATGATCTGAGCCACAGTCAGTTCCAGGCTTGTTTTTGCTGACTGTATACAGCTTCTCCATCTTTGGCTACAAAGAATGTCATCAATGTGATTTCAGTATTGACCATTTGGTGATGTCCATATGCAAAGTCATCTCTTGAGTTGTTGAAAAAGGGTATTTGCTATAACCAGTGCATTCTCTTGGCAGAATTCTGTTAGCCTTTGCCCTGCTTCATTTTGTACTCCAAGGCCAAACTTGCCTTTATTCCAGGCATCTCTTGACTTCCTGCTTTTGTATTCCAATCCCTATGGTGAATAGGATTGGAATCATCTTTTTTTTTTTTTTTTTTTTTTGATATTAGTTCTAAGAGGTCTTCCAGGTCTCATAGGACTGATCAGTTTCTTCGGAATCAGTGGTTGGGGCATATACTTAAATTATTGTGATGTTGAATCGTCTGCCTGGAAATGAACCAAGATCATATTGTCATTTTTGAGGTTGCACCCCAAGTACAGCATTTTGGACTCTTTTGTTGATTATGAGGGCTACTCCATTTCTTCTATGGGATTCTTGCCCACAGTAGTAGATATAATGATCATCTGAGTTAAATTAACCCATTCCCATCCATTTTAGTTCACTGATTCCTAACATGTCAATATTTACTCTTGCCATCTCCTGATTGACCATGTCCAGTTTACCTTGATTCATGGACCTAACATTCCGGGTTCCTATTCAATACTGTTCGGATTTTGCAGCATTGGATTTGCAGTGTTGGATTTTGCTTTCATCACCAGACACATTCACAACTGAGCGTTGTATCTGCCTTGACCCAGCCACTTCATTCCTTCTGAAACTATTAGTAGTTGTTCTCTGCTCTTCCCCAGTAGCATATTGGACACCTTCTGACCTGGGGGACTCATCTTTCAGTGTCATATCTTTTTTCCTTTTTATACAGCTCATGGGTTTCTCACAGCAAGTATACTGGGGTGGTTTGCCATTCCCTTATCCAGAAAATTTTGTTTTTTCAGAACTCTCCACCGTGACCCATCCATTTTGGGTGGCTCTGCATGGCATGGCTCATGGCCCCATTGAGTTATGCAAGCCCCTTTACCACGACGAGGCAGTGATGAATGAAGGGGAGGGGATTTATAGACAAAGAATATTTGGAAGATTTAAGTGGATGAATGTTGAGCTAACACAGAGATTAGATTTTCAATCAAACTCACACAAATCAGAGATTTTAGCTAGTATCAAGTTTTACTAAAAATTTCAAGGATATGAAGAATGAAATATCCCACAAGGTTTCCTGGGTCCTTTCATGTGACATTACACACATACATCTGGCCCAGAATAATAGATGGAGTCTCTAAATGAGTTTTGTGGGCTTATTCACATAGCAAAGAATGTTGAGGTTATGAAATATCTTCATTCTATACTCCAGAGAGTTGATTCATTTATGTGGAGTTCTCCAAGGATCCATCTTTCAAAATTTTTAGATCCTGTGTTTATTTGCTACAGGTAATACTTTGGCCAGAGATATCTTACAAACGGACATCTTATAGGTTAGGTATTTTCCTCTTAGCAAATCTCACCAGCCTACTTGCATATAGGTCCAGTGGAAAGGCCTCCGGCCAGATCATTGGCTTTCTTTCTTTAGAGTAGGCATATCCCACTGGAAAGGGAGGAAATGCTTTTAGTCCAGCTGCTCAACTCCTTCCTCTCAGAAATTTGGTTGAATTTAAAGATACACTTTTTGTGAATTTATGCAAAAGAAAAAGCAAACACATGAAAGAAGGGAAAGCAAAATGGAAAATCACTATAGGAAGTCCATCAATTAGAAACTCACGATATAAGAAAGACAGTGAAATCATAGTGATTCATAGCTCCTCAGAAAACAACATTTTATATAGTCATAAAAATGTAAACAGATTTGTAAATTTAAAATTTAGCCATGATTATAGGAGGTAAATGGATAAATACATATAATATAATTTTGGAATTGAAACAGTAGGTGAGCTGAAAGAAATAATGTGGATAATGTAATTTTTATATTGCAAAGTAAAAATCTACTGTCCATATTGATAAGGCAAAGAATAAAGGAACTAGTAAATTATTTTAAGTCATAAAGCTAATGAATTTTGAACTAATAGTGGTAAAAGTCAATTGGGAGGGTTGGTAGGGTAGGAGAGAGAAGGAAAAGTGGTGTAAGTCAAGTCCTCATAAATCATTATGGTATTGTCAGAAGACAAATGTTACATGAAGGAAAATAGTTGTTTTTTTTACTATATATAACACATAGAATAATCTCCTTGATATGCAACTTAGTATCCACAAACTAAGAAGAAAGAAAAAATATATCAACAAGATAGAGAAAAGGGCTAAGAAAATGAATAAGCAGTTTATCCAAAAACTTTTTTTTTTTTTTGCTTTTTCATTTTTTTTTTAATTTTATTTTATTTTTAAACTTTACATAACTGTATTAGTTTTGCCAAATATCAAAATGAATCCGCCACAGGTATACATGTGTTCCCCATCCTGAACCCTTCTCCCTCCTCCCTCCCCATTCCATCCCTCTGGGTCGTCCCAGTGCACCAGCCCCAAGCATCCAGTATCGTGCATCGAACCTGGATTGGCAACTCGTTTCATACATGATATTTTACATGTTTCAATGCCATTCTCCCAAATCTTCCCACCCTCTCCCTCTCTCACAGAGTCCATAAGACTGTTCTATACATCAGTGTCTCTTTTGCTGTCTCGTACACAGGGTTATTGTTACCATCTTTCTAAATTCCATATATATGCGTTAGTATACTGTATTGGTGTTTTTCTTTCTGGCTTACTTCACTCTGTATAATAGGCTCCAGTTTCATCCACCTCATTAGAACTGATTCAAATGTATTCTTTTTAATGGCTGAATAATACTCCATTGTGCAAAAACTTTTTTTAAATAACTAAAAATGACCAAAAAATTACATGTTGCTCAATTTATTTTGGATTTAAAGGCTTAAAAAGTAAGTCAATGAGATAAAATTTTTTACCCTATAAGGTTGGCAGAGATAAAAAAAAAAGATCGTGGCAGTCAGTGTTGTAAAAGATCTGGGGAAATAGAAACTTTCCTAAATGTTTATAATTTAGGCAGCAATATAAATGTATGAACATTTAAAATATGCTTTTTATTTCAGAACAGTTTTAGATTTACACAGGAGCCTGGACAGAGGCTATGGACAGAGGAACCTGGTGGGCTATAGTTCGTGGTATCGCAAAGAGTCAAACACAACTGAGCAGCTAACATTTAGATTTACAGAGAATTTGTGATGATACTTCAGAGTTCCTATACCCACCACACCCAGTTTCCCCTATTAGTAACAACTAAAGATATCATGGTACATATGTTGCAGGTAATGAGCTAGTATTAATACTTACGGGCCAAACTTCAGATAGCCTTAGTTTTTACCTCGTGTCATTTTTCTGTTCAGCATCCCACCCAGGACATCATATTACATTTAGTCACCATGTCTCTTTTAGGCTTCTCTTGGCTGTGACAGTTTCTCAGGCTTTCCTTGCTTCTGGTGGCTTTAAGAATTTTGAAGAGTACTAGTCAGATAGTTTGTAAAACGTTCTTCAAAGGGAATTTGTCTGATGTTTCTCTTATGATCACACTGGTGTTAGGAGGAAGACCACAGAGGTAAAGTGCCATTTCAACACATCATATCAAGGGTATGTACAATGCTAGAAACAAAGCTTGTCACTATCAATGTTGACCTGTCAACATTACTCCACTGTAAAGTCACTCTTTTTCACTCCATTCCCGTACTGTCCTTTTTGGAAAAAAGTCACTTTGGGTAGCTCACACTTAAAATGTTGTTTTTATGTTCCTGGCACCCCACTCCAGTACTCTTGCCTGGAAAATCCCATGGATGGAGGGCCTGGTAGGCTGCAGTCCATGGGGTCGCTAAGAGTCGGACACAACTGAGCGACTTCACTTTCACTTTTCACTTTCATGCACTGGAGAAGGAAATGGCAACACACTGCAGTGTTCTTGCCTGGAGAATCCCAGGGACGGCGGAGCCTGGTGGGCTGCCGTCTATGGGGTCGCACAGAGTCAGACATGACTGAAGCGACTTAGCAGTCCTTGATATAAATGATTTGTAATTCTTCTGTACTCTTTGTACTTTTACATGTTTTCAAAGTTTTATCTTTTCCAGAATGTCATATAGTTGGAATCATTTCAGATTATATGTATGATTTCAGACTGGCTTCTTTTACTTAGAAATATGCATTGAAGATTTATCCATGTCTTTCTGGTCTTGTTAACTCATTTACTTTTATCTTTTGCACCACAGTTTATCCATTCATCTATTAAAAGATGTCTTGGTTGCTTCTGGTTTTGGTCAATGAAAACTCAAAGATGCTATAAACATTCACGTGCAGGCTTTTGTGTGACCATGAATTTGTAAGTTTTCAGATTACTTTGGTTAAATGTCTAGGAAGGTAATCATATCACATGGTAAGACCATATTTTGTTTTGTAAGAAACTGCCGAATTATTTTCCAAAGTGGCTGTACCATTTTGCATTCCCTCCAGAAATGAATTAGAATTCCTGTGGCTCTGCATTCTCACCAGCCAGGAGTTTTTGGATTTTAGCCATTCTAATAGGTGTGTAATGCTTTATAGAGGACAATTTAGTGCTGGTTCCAAAAATTTTAAATGTGACTATCATTTGACACATCCAGGGATTTGTGCAGTATAGAGTTGCAAGCATGTATAAATATATTTATGTGTGCTTATAAAGCAAGTCATAGCACTCTATACAGAGTAGGATTCCATTTGCCTAACAAATATATATGCATAGGACATATTTGTTGGAGCCTAATAGAAATCATTACCAGTGATTTCCTCTGGAGCAGGAAATTGAGAGGATTTAAGTTGGAATTGTGGTGAAGAAAGCAACAAGAAAAAAAGACTAGTTATTTATTACTTTATACCTTTCTGTAGTGTTTCCATTCAACAATAATATATTATCTTTTTATAAAAAGATTTAAATGCTTTACATTGGCTTAAGTGAACATTGGCTTAAATTTATATTGACTTAACTTCTAAAATTAGAAAGTTCTCTTCCTGTGATCTGAAAATTATAAATTGAGGTTATTTCAAGCAAAATAATTCACTTTTACATTTACAAATTAAGTTCAATTTTGCTTAGAATTCAAATTATGAATTTTAATAAAATTTATGTTAAAATGATATATGGACAATATCCTTAAAACTTATAGCACCTTTCTAGCATCTGAGACTCTTCTACTTTTTTCCAGAAACTCCTTCCAACAGCTGTGTGTGTGTGAGCTCAGTCGTTCAGTTGTGTCCAACTCTTTGAGACCCAACGGACTGTAGCAGGAGTATGACAGGTTCCTCTATCCATGGAATTTTCCAAGCAAGAATACTGGAGTGGGCTGCTATTTCCCACTCCAGGGAATCTTCTCAACCCAAGGCTCGAACCTGCATCTCCTGGGTCTCCTGCACTGTCAGACAGATTCTTTACCACTGCACCACCTAGGAATTAGACCCATCATTTTTAGAGTTTGGAAAGCAGCCTAAGGTTGTTGGATGAATGACTCAACCTACAGATGGGCATAGATAAACTTGACCTAATAGCTGTACACGGCTTCCCTGGTGGCTGAGAGGTTAAAGAGTCTGCTTGCAATGCAGGAGACCTGGGTTCGATCCCTGGGTTGGGAAGATCCCCTGGAGAAGGAAATGGCAACCCACTCCAGTATTCTTGCCTGGAGAATCCCATGGACGGAGGAGCCTGGTGGGCTACAGTCCACAGGGTCCCAAAGAGTTGGACACGACTGAGCGACTTCACTTCAATAGCTGTACAAGGAATTCTTACTTTGTAAGAAAATAGATTTGAGAAGTTGGGAAATCTCTTTACCAAACATAATAGAATGTAACCCATTAAGAAAATTTTCAACCATGTCAATCAGTCATCTGACTTGTTCATGTATTTTTAACGAAGCTTAAATAAATGTACAAGGATTCACCGATTTCCTTTTTTCAGAAGAGTGCAACACATTTCATCTCAGTTTCCTGTGCTGACTCTTCTACTGAGGCCAGTTCTAAGAGAAACCAGCCAAAGATCAGAGGTTTGGCCTCCAAGGGAGTTAATGAGCTTCTCTTAAAAAAAACCCTCAGCATTTCCATTAGAAGTAAACACTAAAATAGAACAAGCATCTTAAAATCCTTCCAGTTGCAACCAGCAGCCCTTACTGAGTTCTGGAAGTAGTTGAGATAAGTGTGAGAATTGAAATGACTTCAGGTAGGACCTGCACACTGATTGCAGTACACCCTGCTCTACATGTGCTGCAGCGTTCATAAAAAGCAGGGCTTTCTAAGTGAAAGCCATGTTAAATTTTTTAAAAATAATGAATAAGTATAAATATATAAGTAACAACTACTAATTTTTTCTTCTTTTTGTTTTTGCCACTAATTTTCAGAGAAATGTAGCTTTTGAGTTGCAGCAGCAACTAATAGAGCCAATTATATAAAAATGTTTTTATTATGGGCTGAACTGTGTCCCCTTAAAATCCATATGAAGCCCTTACCCCAGTATCTCAGAACTGCATTTAGTAATAGGGCCTTTTCAAAGGGCTAATTAAGTTAAAACGAGGCCACGAGGGTTGGCCCTAATCCTCTCTGATTAGTGTCTTTATAGGAAGAGGTTAGGACATATAAAGAGAAACCAGGGCACATGCACACACATAATTTTTTTTTAATTAAATAATAAAGACCATGTAAGGACATAGTGAGAAGGCTGCCATCTACAAGCCAAGGAGAGAGGGCTCAGAATGAAACCAGCCTTCTGACACCTTGATCTTAGCTTTCCAACCTCCAGAACCATGAGAATATAAATTTCTATTATTTAAATCCCCCAATCTGTGGTATTTTGTTATGACAACCCTAGCAAACTAATATATTCACAGAACGTTGAGGGTCCTTAGGAAGAATTCTAGCTGAGGGTCAGAGGGCTGAATGTATTTAGTTGTAAATGTCTAAGAATAAAATGTATTTTAGAAGAGGGTTTTCAAGACAGTACAAGTGAGAAGAAGCAAGCATGTCTTGTTACCCTGGACCCTCTTGAAGGATAAAGGAAGTGATTCCTTGTTAGGGTGGGAGATGCAGCCAGAGGCACCCCAGCACGCAGACCCTTGTGCTCTGGGCATGCCCCCTCATGCTTATGATAGCCACAGGAAAAGAAAGTTAAGCCCAGTCCCCTCCCCAAAGAATGCCAGAACCAATAATGGTTACTTCCAAAAAACACAAGTGTATAAATAACTCAGCCAAGGCCCCTTATCATGATACTTTCTAAGTGTAATTTCCAACATGAAGGCTCCACATAAGTTCAATGTCTAAGGTTTAATACTCACAGAAAGCATCTGAGAAATAAGTAGCATGTTTTCTCATCCAGTCTGTTCCTAAGCATCTTATAGTTTTGATATCTGGCATTTTCAAGCTCAAAACTAAAGCCAGATCAAAATTTTCATTGTACTAAATGACCTCAGTCATCACATAATCCTGGTTGATTTTAAGTGTATCAATCCCTTTTGAATTTTTTTCCTTCCAAATACTAGAATCGTCTATGGAAATAAGTTAAAAAGGGAACAAATTACTCAGAAATGAGACTGTGGGTAGAAAGATTAAAGTCCCCCATGAAGGAGGACTACATAACAGGATCCAGCCAACTTCTGTAGAATGTAGGCATTAAAGACTACTTGCTAATTTATCTCAGTCCATTTCCAATTGAGGCCATGTCTTCCAGGCCAAGACAAAATACCTACAAATGTTGGCCTGTTTCAAAGATCTTGGTTGAATTCAAGGTAGGGAATGAGTGATGTAACCAGAGAAACATAGCTGAAAATTACGTTTTGAAAAATAAAATGTTTTGCCTTAGCTAAGGCACTTCTGTACTGCCATTATTGTTCAGTCACTAAGTCGTGTTTGACTCTTTGCCACCCCATGGACTGTAGCATGCCAGGCTTCCCTGTCTTTCACCATCTCCTGGAGTTTGCTCAAATTCATGTCCATTGAGTCACTGATGCTATCTAACCATCTCATCTTCTGCTGCCCTCTTCTATTGCCTTTAGTCTTTTCCAGCGTCAGGGTCTTTTCCAATGAGTCAGCTCTTCACATCAGGTACCCGTGTTGGAGCTTCAGGTTCAGCATCAGTCCTCCCAATGAATATTCAGTACTGTACTGTCATAAGGAATGTGAATTACTTCCAGCACATCCAGTGCCAGGGTAACCACAGTAAGCATCACTGGCTACTTGTGTGACAGCAGGAAAGCTGCGGTTGTGGTTGTGGTATGGAAATGACTTGGAAATTTTTGCCTGCCTGGGTGATACCTGCCTGACTTTTCAGGAAATCTAAGTTTATTGAGCACTTACTATACAAGGCCTATGTTAAGTACTTGTCTTATATTTTCTGAATTAATCGTTGAATAAGAAAATGTAGTTTTTTCCAAGTTGCTCAGAAAATTAGATAATTCGCCCAGAATGACTGATCTGAAAAGTTGTGGATCCAGGAAAGACACCCAGGTTCATCTGTTCCAAATCATTCTCTCTCACAAAAGCTTTGTCTTCCTGCTGTGATCATTCAACTTAAAAAAAAAAATGCTCTATTTTTAAATCTATTTAAGAGCACACGTTCTAAATACGTAAATTCTGACCAGCATGTCCTAAGTATGTGGCATACCTAGATTCAAGTGTCATTGTTTTATTGTAATTTCAGCTACTTATTTGGGCAAAGAGTTGGACACGACTGAGCGACTAACTTCAGCTTTTTTTCACTTCATTTACTTATTTAGGGCACAAATATCTTAGACAATGAAAAGAAGGAGTTACCTCCTCCAACAAACGGTAAGTGTCTTCATTCAAGAAATATATGACTTTGTATAATCTAAATATTAATAGGAAGATGGCTTAGTTTTTATTTCTTCAGAGCAAAACCTGACATGAGAATTCAAGTGCAAGTCAGACTTCAAGAATGTACTTAAGGTTATCAGAGGGGAAGGGTGAGGTGGGGAAAGACTGGGAATTTGAGATGGACATATACACACTGCTGTATTAAAATAGGTAACCAATAAGAACCTACTGTATAGCACAGGGAACTCTGCTCAATACTCTGTAAGAGCTTAAATGGGAAAAGAATTTGAAAAACAATAGATAACACTGCTTGTATAACTGAATCATTTTTCTGTACACCTGAAATTAACACAATATTTTTAGTCAACTATGCTCCAGTTTAAAATATAAAGATTTTTAAAAATGTTCACTTATCAGCAAAAAAAAAAAAAAAAAAAAATCAAGTACAAGTAATTTGGAAGGTATGGGAAATGCCATAAGGGAGTGAGGAATTGATGTCTGGAAAGGAAGAGGCCAATAAAGGGTGAGGTATTAACCAGCCCATCTACCAGAGCAAGTGAATGGAGTTTAATCCTGCAGGGAAATGCTAGCAAAAGCCATACTTCAATTCATCTCTACTGAGGGGGAATGGAGCTGAAGTGTTTATACACCAGCTGCTCAGAGTCCTGGGTAGGGGCTACCTTTGAGGTCGTGAATTCCCTGGCAACTCCTGCCTGCCTGTGAGTGATGCTTCTGCATTTCCAGGAGAGGATGCCCTCAGGCACAGAGATGCAGATATGGCAGTTGGAAGTAAGCTGGATGTTCTGGAGGGGATAGGCAGGTCAAGGACAACTTCTGCTACCAAAAGAAATGATTATTTTTTTTCATGTGCTAATTTCAGAAGCTTGTGTTTGACTGTCAGATCATAACTATGAAAGTAGTAATCAGCTGAAATTTAGAAGTTTAAATAAAAAAGAAAGTGTGTGATTTTGAGGTAGGTAAGGTTAAGCAGAAGTATCGGGTACTTAAATTCTGGAGAAGTCCCATGCTTTAGTCAAGAGACTAGTTTTCTTGTTTTATAGAGCCCCTCTTCCTACATCTCACTGCTTTCTAAAGATAAAAAGGAGAAAAGAAAGCACTGATATGTATGGAGGAGAAGGGCTGTCACCAAAGGAAAACCAGGAAAAATTAATCTCTTCTTGAAAAAGGCAAGGACTTGCTACAAAATTTGGATACCGAATGCCTTACACAGATAGAAGAAGTCAGATGATTGAGTCCTAGGAGTTACCAGAAAGAGATGAGAAAGAGAGATCAATGATAAAATTCTTGGAATTTTTTGTATGTGGGCTGTCATAACACCAGATACACAGCTCAAGATGTCCACTGACTAGTGGGACTGGGGCAGAAAAACAAAATTAAAAGAAAAATTACATGAGACAGGGTAAAATATTAACTGTATTGCTAGTGGATAGACAGGATAACTTAGAAGAATGGATATTTACTTACCTTTGTTGATGAGAGAAGTAACCAAAGAGAATGGAGTCAAGAACAGATCCAGGGCAGCTGAAAGGAAAATGGACTACCTTGCTTATCACTTTGGCCCTAACTCTTTCTCATCTCCAGCCACTTGGCCATCCTTGTTCTGTATCAAATATGTTAACCTGCTCCTATCTCAGAGATTAAATTGCCAACATCCGTTGGGTTATTGAAAAAGGAAGAGAGTTCCAGAAAAACATCTATTTTGCTTTATTGACTATGCCAAAGCCTTTGAATGTGTGGATCACCATAAACTGTGAAAACTTCTTAAAGAGATGGAAATACTAGACCACCTGACCTGCCTCTTGAGAAATCTGTATGCAGGTTAGGAAGCAACAGTTAGCAACATGGAACAGCAGACTGATTTCAAATAGGGAAAGGAATATGTCAAGGCTGCATATTGTCACCCTGATTATTTAACTTATATGCACAGTAAATCATGAGAAATGCTGGACTGGATGAAGAATGAGCTGGAATCAAGTTTGCCAGGAGAAATATCAATAACCTCAGATATGCAGATGATACCACCCTTATGGCAGAAAGTGAAGAACTAAAGAGCCTCTTAATGAAAGTGAAAGAGGAGAGTGAAAAAGCTGGCTTAAAACTCAATATTCAGAAAATGAAGATCATGGCATCGAGTCCCATCACTTCATGGGAAATAGATGGGGAAACAGTGGAAACAGTGTCGGACTTTATTTTTTTGGGCTCCAGAATCACTGCAGATGGTGATTGCAGCCATGAAATTAAAAGATGCTTACTCCTTGGAAGGAAAGTTATGACCAACCTAGATAGCATATTCAAAAGCAGAGACATTATTTTGCCAACAAAGGTCCATCTAGTCAAGGCTATGGTTTTTCCGGTAGTCATGTATTGATGTGAGAGTTGGACTATAAAGAAAGCTGAGCACTGAAGTATTGATGCTTTTGAACTGTGGTGTTGGAGAAGACTCTTGAGAGTCCCTTGGACTGCAAGGAGATCCAACCAGTCCATCCTAAAGGAAATCAGTCCCGAATATTCATTGGAAGGACTGATGTTTGAAGCTGAAACTCGAATACTTTGCCCACCTAATGTGACGAGCTGATGCATTTGAAAAGACCCTGATGCTGGGAAAGATTGGGGTAGGGAGGAGAAGGGGATGACAGAGGATGAGATGGTTGGATGGCATCACTGACTCAATGCGCATGAGTTTGAGTAAACTCCAGGAGTTGGTGATGGACAGGAAGGCCTGGTGTGCTTCAGTCCATGGAGGCACAAACAGTCGGACACGACTGAGCGACTGAACTGAACTGAACTATCTCAGCGCTTTTGCTCTTGCCGTTCCCACTTCCCCTGGATAGTCCCAGTGCTGGTTTCCTTGTCACCTATAGATCTTTGCCCAAATGATAGCTTCTCCAGGCCTTTGTTGATTATTTTATTGATACTACATCCTTTTAACATCCCCTGTCCCTCATCCCTGGCTTATTTCCTCCACAGCGCTTTGTACCTTCTAACATATGATATAATATAATATAATATAATATATAGTGCAGTGTAACATTTAGTTCAGTTCAGCCACTCAGTTGTGTCTGACTCTTTGCGACCCCATGGACTGCAGCGTGCCAGGTTTCCCTGTCCTTCACCAACTCCCGGAGCTTGCTGAAACTCATGTCCATTGAGTTGGTGATGCCATCCAACCATTCAGCTTCAGCAGCAGTCCTTCAAGTGAATATTCAGGACTGATTTCCTTCAGGATTGACTTGTTAGAGCTCCTTGCAGTCCAAGGGACTCTCAAGAGTCTTCTCCAATTCCACAGTTCAAAAGCATCAATTCTTTGGTGCTCAACTTTATAGTCCAACTCTCACATCCATACATGACTACTGGAAAAACCACAGCTTTGACTAGCTGGACCTTTGTCAGCAAAGTAATGTCTCTGCTTTTTAATATGCTGACTAGGTTGGTCATAAATTTTCTTCCAAGGAGTAAGCATCTTTTAATTTCATGGCTGCAGTCACCATCTGCAGTGATTTTGGATCCCCCAAAATTAAAGTCTTTCTCTGTTTCCACTGTTTCTCCATCTATTTGCCATGAAATGATGGGACCATATGCCATGATCTTAGTTTTTTGAATGTTGAGTTTTAAGCCAACTTTTTCACTCTCCTCTTTCACTTTCATCAAGAGACTCTTTAGTTCTTCTCTGCTTTCTGCCATAAGGGTGGTGTCATCTGCATTTCTGAGGTTATTGATATTTCTCACGGCAATCTCGTTTCCAGCTTGTGTTTCATCCAGCCCAGCATTTCACATGATGTACTCTGTATATAAGTTAAGTAAGCAAGGTGACAACATACAGTCTTGATGTACTCCTTTCCCAATTTGGAGCCAGTCTGTTGTTCCATGTCCATAATATAATATAATATAATATAATGTAATGATAACTTATTTTTAAGCATCTGTCTGTCCCCACTGTCAAAGGCTCCAGGGATATTTGGCACTCTGTTCAATGCTGTATCCCCAACACCAGGCACATTGCCTGACATAGAAAAGGCCTTGGTAAATATTTGCTAAATGACTGTTCTATTGAAGTATTTGATTGTGAGCTTCTGAACAGTAGGGTGTCCTTAGTGGGGAGGAGCTTGTACCTAAGTGAGATGCAGTACATAAAACACAGGTGACAGATTTTAGGTCTCAGAGCAGACAAATTTATTTGAATATCACATGTCCTAAAGCAGAACTACCAGTCTCTGAGCCTCTGTTTCCTCTTGCGTAAAATAAGTTTCATCACCCTTACTTTGTAGGTTACGATTAGGATTAGGGAGTGAACAAGTGTGCTATCAATAGTGTGGTCTACTTCAAACTCAAAAATTAGAGGTCATCAGAAATATCAATTGTGGATCTGGCTAAGAATCACTTATTGATGTCATCATTTTGGTTCTTCCCAAACAATCCGTTTTGTTGGTTTTTGAAGCCCTGAGTTACAGCATTTATTGATTCTGGAAAGGCTTTTGGTGTTGGGAAGACTCCCTGTAGCATCCTGCCATAGACTATTGTACAATAAGCACCATGATGAAGACTTTAGGCCAAGGATCTCTGAGTGGGGCCTGTTTTTCCTGTGCATGTTTTTGGATGTTGACAAGTGTGGAGCTGGGAAATCTTACAATTCCAGATCAGCTGTGATCTGCCTTGCCATGTCACTGCTCTGCTTCTCACTCTGTGCTGAATAAGGCTGGCTTTCTTTCTTGACCGAGAGGACTGCAGATCCATCAGCCAGATGAAAACTCTCTTCCTGAAAACCAGCAGGCAGGTTTCTCGCACTCTCTGAAGTGGAGGTCACTCGACAGCTGCCAAATCCTTGGACTGCAGAGTGACTGTTTTGATTTCCAAGTCCCACTTGACTGCCATGAACAAATACCTGGCTTATGATCAAGAACATCCTTAGTTAGGCTTATAGGTGACAAGGGCAGTAGAAATTTTTAAAGTCTGTTTGTTGGTTTTTTTAAAAAAGGAAAAAGGATCCTGCTTTTGAAAACAAAGCCACAGTTTCCCTGGTCCTGCATTGCTTAGGCGGCCTAGGACATTGTGTGCCGCTGTACTGAAATTACCATTCTGCAAAATTGGCACTGGTAGCTAGAAGTCAAATCTGAAATGTTTCAGGCAACAGAGCTCCTTTGGAATCTCTCCCACATACCAATACATCTCTTGATCTTGAGAAAACATTTCCCGATATTCAGGAACTTTTCCATTGTTTCTTGCAATGTCCCCCAAAGGACACATACGGCTTCCCGAGACCTCTTGACGCCCACAGAACCTTCCCATATGCTAAGTGCTGGCTGCTCAGAAGTAAGCTGGCCAGAATTCACTGGGGACTAAGATGTGAACGCTTGTTCCATAGACTTTTTGCTTTTCTAAGATTTTAGAGGTGAAGCAAGGGCCTGAGAATTTTGCTGCATTGAGTGAAAATTTTTTGCAGGGAGTTCTTTCCTACTCTGTCACCATAATGATGTCATCAACAGAATATTGTCTCTACTGCATCCTAAGTGAGGAGCTCACTGCTACTGAAAGAGTTAAATTTTATGGGAACCCAGAGTAATTTGTATAATCTGTGGTATGTATGTTTCTTCTGTCAGCCTACTCATTCTTCTTAAAGTTAAGCATTCTTGAAGACACACAAGTGGTGTATGATCTGATACGGTATTATCAGAGTCAACAGCTCTGAACAAGTTATTTTTCCCACACTATGTTCTTGAACATTAATTCTATGTGATGTCCCATGGAAAAGAAGGTTTGCTAAGGCCAAGTGACTTTAGAAATCTTGTATCATCTAATCTAGTTTTTTAGACTGGCCATATATATTAGCATATTAAATGACCTTAAAGGAGCTACTAAAAAGAAATCTGTTTCACTTGACTTATTCTCACATTTGCCTTTTTTTTTGGACCACAGCTCTCCTTTTCTTTTGTTATATCTAATAACATTCTGTATGTCTAGCAGGTATTTCAGGAAACTCAACTTGAGTGACAGTGTTCTAAACACAGTAAACATAACTAACTGCTGTTGTGAGGTTAGAGTTCTCAAAACTGTAGCCTTTGAGGTTTCGGTAACCCCAAAACTAAACAACAAATGGAATTGTTTTAAACAGGGGTCTGCAAACCTTTTCTATAAAGGAACTCGTAGTAAGTATTTTAGACTTCATGTGAAAAATGTTGTTGTTGTTTAGTCGTTAAGTTGAGTCTGACTCTTTGTGATTCAGTGAAATGTAGCCCTCCAGTTCAGGTCTCCAGGCTCCTCTGTCCATGGGATTTCCTAGGCAGGGATACTGGAGAGGGTTGCCATTTCCTTCTCCAGGGGATCTTCCTGACCCAAGGATCAAACCTGTGTGTTCTGCCTTGTGGGCAGAACTTTACTGCTGAGTCACCAGGGAAGCCCAGTCATTTGCGTGACATATAGCCTCTATCAAGACTATTCAATTCTGGTCGAGTGTGAAATTAGCTGTAGACAATTTCCAGACAAATGAGCATAGCTGTATTCCAATAAAACTTTACAAAAACGGATGGCAGCCTCAGTCTGGGCCAGTTTGGGCTGCAGTTTGCAAACCCCTGTTTTAGACAGAGGCAACCACCTCGTATACATAGTTCAGTTATCTGATACCTTAAGAATATATGTAAGATGAAAAAAAGTTTATGGTGATTTTGTTCTGCAGCTAAGCTTGGTCTGCTTTAACATTTAGGAGACTGGAAACTGGTCTTAGTTCACTCAGATCGGTATCTAAAATCCCTCTTGTGGCCAAGAGAAAGTTCAGAACTTGTCTGCTCTTTGCAACTAAGAGAACAAAGCATAAGGTAAGTACCCTGGTGCCTTTAAAGCCATTTGCTATTTTGCTTTAATTCTCTCTAAATGGCTAACCAACAATTTCCTGGTAAAAAGGGAGGAGATTTACCAGTAGGACTCCAAGCTTCCTTTTGGAGCTTAAGTAAAACAGGGAGGTGTTTAGGAAAGGAAATCTGCAATAAGTGCTAGAAAATACCAAACCTGTGGTTATTTTAAGTCAAGCCCTACTGCAGAATCAACAGTGTCCATTAAGCACAAGGGACCACCCACCCAAGGAGCATCCAAAGATAATAATCTATGAGCAAGGAGACCACAAAAATGTGGATGCTGAATTTCTGGCAGGACCTTGTTATTCACGTTTAAAGAAGTGATTGTCCCTTAGATACCAGCCATTTCACTAGCTTTATGCTTGGCAAGCTTTCTGTTTATGGATGCTTTATCTTTGTGCCACTCTGTTTTTAACTCTTTATCGTGAAAGCATTTTGATCCCCTGCGGAAAAGTGTTAAAGAATGGGCTGCTGCTGCTGCTAAGTCGCTTTAGTCGTGTCCGACTCTGTGCGACCCCATAGATGGCAGCCCACCAGGCTCCCCCGTCCCTGGGATTCTCCAGGCAAGAACACTGGAGTAGGTTGCCATTTCCTTCTCCAATGCATGAAAGTGAAAAGTGAAAGTGAAGTCATTCAGTTGTGTCCAACTCTTAGCAACCCCATGGAGTGCAGACCACCAGGCTCCTCTGTCCACGGGATTTTCCATGCAAGAGTACTGGAGTGGGGTGCCATTGGCAGAGCCTTATAAAAAGCTTCTAGACTAACAGAATGAAAGAATGCTAGTACTGGGAGCAACCTGAAAATACCTAGTCCACCAACATTTAAAAGATCGACTCTTTAGGCACATTGCCCAAGATACAAAAGGATCAGTGATTGGATGTGAGAGCCAGGTTTCCTGAGTCATTGTCAAGGCTGTTCAGAGGACAGAGCTCCCCAACTGCTGTCTTAGACCTTGTGAAGTTTCTGTCACCAGGTCCCTGGATGGCTTCTGGCATTCTTTGAAAATAGTTAAGCCTTAGATACTAAGATACATGCATTCTCAAGTAGCAGAGATATTTTGGCTAAACCTAAACTGGGAAAGAAAGTCTGTCTGTGAATGCAAAACTGATGATCTGCAAACCTCCAGCATGAATTGGTGTACTCAGTGAGGAGGTGGTGCTGTTGGGAGTAAGTTTTGAGTGCAGGTCCCTGGGGTACTTGCAGGAAATGGAGAACTTTGTATTCCTCTCCTGCTTGAATCGGCAAAACTAATATTTGTGCTTTCTACAGACAGAGGCACAGAAGAACTTTTTCCATCAAAGACTTTATGAAATTTGGATTTCAAACATTACACACTAGAGGTCCAGGGCTGGGGAGAATGGCGTTCTTTCATTTCACCTTGAGCACTATGAAAGTTCAAGGGAAGCCAGTACAATTTGGCATCCTGATGGTTTTTTAGGCCTCAGGGGCCCAGGGAGAAGGCATGCAGGCAGGAAAGGTTTTTTTCATGTAGATGTTGGCATGTTTGAAGTGGCTGCTCAAGAAAGCTTGAGGTAGCAAGCATCTACAGTGTGTGGATTTTTCCCTGTGTTCATGTGGGAGATACCCTGGGGACAGAGCATGAAGAGATTGGGAGAAGTAGGCTCTAAGACCAGCTCCAGTTATTCACGTGGGGTGATAAGTGGGACCCTGCTTTTAGCCGTAGGCTGTAGAAGTCTGAGAAGTTTGGGTTATATTTGGCAATGAAAGTGAAAATGAAAGTCACTTGTGTCTGACTCTTTGCGACCCTATGGACTATACATGCAATTCAGGCCAGAATACTGGAGTGGGTAGCCTTTCTCTGCTCCAGGGGATCTTCCCAACCCAGAGACTGAACCAAGGGCTTCTGCATTGCAGATGGATTCTTTACCAGCTGAAGCACAAGGGAAGCTCATACTTGGCAATATTAAGATTTAAATTCCCCATAGGAATTTTAAAGCACTTTTCCCAAATAAAGGAGAAACTTTAACTTTCTGCAAGTCATGATTCATATACTGTTATTAAGGAACCACCAAAAAACCCACAAAACTAAAACTTAATATCTTCATGTGATCAGTCTCAGAGAGGTATGTTTTGTCTGTTCTCATGTGTTTGTTCAGTATAGCAAATATCCTGTGGTTAAAGTTCCCCTCCTTATTTACATTTTAAGTCCTTTTTTCCTCCCCCAAAAGACTTTGTTTTAAAAGTAACCTCTGTCTGTATGCGAGAAATCTATTAAAATATGGAGAAATATTGTCTTGTTTAACCAATGCAAGAACATAAAGTTACCCAACTTTAGCAATTGAGAACAACATTCACTCTAAGAAGTTTGTGCAAATAAAGGGCATTGGGTTTTTTCCTTTTAATTGAAAATAGAATAGTCTTTTTGTAAGGTTAAACTTTGAAATGGACCTTCTGTTAAATGCTCAAGAGACTTTGTTTCCAAAGTGAATAATTAGGCTTTGCCCACGTGGTTAGGTCTCTGCTCCCAGATGTTTTGTGTATCCCCTGCTTTTCCCCTCCAGCTCAGCCTCCCCACCCCACCTACTTGGAATGGTTCTTCCTCCACATCTTCATGACACCTCTTAATCCACTTAAAGGTTAGTGTACCATCTTTGCCCTGGTCTACCGTATGGAGTATCTTTCCAGATGAATCTCTCTTTCCATTTGTACATCTAGAACTCATGCTTGTGACAGATGAGTGCACACTCTGCCCTCAGTGACATGCCTGGCTCCCAGACTGCATGTGATCAGCAGGCTGACTGCATGTCTGCCACTTGACAGATCGGGGTCACCAGCCCTGATGGCAGCCTTCCAGCAGCTAGGATGAACTTTCACATTTGAAGCTGTAGTTTTCAAAAGTGGAAGGTGTGGTTGAGCCAGCCATGTGCCCTAGTTCTAATGCTCATAGAAACTTGGGCTTGCCTGGGCCATCAACCCTGACAGTCAGGACAATGCCACACATTCCAGGGCCTGTCATCTTTGCCTGGCTTTGGATTATGCGATCGTTGCTGAAGGCTGGCCTTCACTCAAGCCAAGCCCGTCTTACTCAAGGTCCTTTGAACAGCTGCATGTGTCTCTGCCTCCCCGCTGTCGGCCACAGTGTCACTGCAGCTGAAAGGTCCTCCCAATCTGCTACAGACTCACCCACTCCCCATCCTCCCATCAAGCCCCAATTCCAGTTTTATGTCCTTTGTAAGTCCTTTCCCAGGCATGCCACCCACAGAGGTCTCACCTTCCTGGAACCTCAAGGAATTTGCTCTCTGTCTCATGTGGAATTCTCTACATTCTCATTTTGTTTGATAATTTGTTTATTTTCCACCCTTGCACTTTCATTTGGCCTTTCTGGTGGTTATGGTTTATTTTCATAGCTAAGTTGTAAAAGAGTTGGTTACCATGTTATTGTTTCTGGTTTGGAAAGTGCCTTAAGACCTCATCCTGTTATTCAGAGCATTCAGTTATGATTTAGGGCACAGAGTAGGTGGTCAGCGAATAGAACTTGCTGACAGCCGCTGTTTCACACCACGCAGCTGGAAGAGAAAATCTCCAGATGTTTCTTGTACGATTTTCCTGATTTCCTAGAATTAACTGCTACTTTGATATCATGTGATACAAATGGAAGAAAGTCATTTGATCATAATTCAATAATGATTCTTCTAGAAGACAGTGTGCTAAGTCTGTGTCATTACTGACCTGTAGGGTTTTGATGAGGAGTCCTAATAGATTTGACTGCCAGTTTTTCACTTCTTTTAATCATGGCCAAGTTTAACTTTGTTAAACCTCAGCTTTTCTCTTTTTCAATCTCTGTGTGTATGTGTGTATTAATTAAGAAATTTAAGTGATATGCTATAAAATCACAAGATTTTTTTGAAAAGCATTTTACAAACAGCAAACATTTCTTGGACCTATTTTTTTTTCTACCAGACTTTGTATAGAGGTATAAATACATACAAATTAAAAAATCCACATAAATTAATGCTACTCTCTAATGCCATTTTTCTTCATTTCCAAGAAAGCAGCTTAATTCATAACCATTATCTTTAACCTCTATGTTTTAAAAATTCATGGGTCTGGTAGGAATAGAAATTTGTATTTCCTATTTGTCGCTATCTACTATAGCATAGCTATGGCCTAATAATTCCACTTTTAGATGGAGAGTATGCAGAAATGTACACACAATCACCAAAAGACATGTATTGTAATGTTCATAGTAGACTTAACACTACTTCAAGCTGGAAATTACCCAATTGGCCATCAGTGTTAGAATGGGCAAATAAATTATGGTATGTTCACACAACAGAATATTACACAGAACTGAGAATAAGAAATTACATTGACACAAACAGTGTGGATGAATCTCACACACTTAATGTTGAGCAAAAGAAGTGAAACACAGGAGTGCATACTGGACGATTCTATTTGTATAAAGTGCATACAAAGGCAAACTCACTCACACTGCAGGGTGTTACTGTTAGCAAGAAAGGAGGTAGTAATTGAAGGCTCCCAGGAAGGGCCGTTAGGCTGCAGGTAATACTCCGTTTCTTGGTTTTAGGGCTGGTTGTACAGGTGTGCTCAGTTGTGCAGTGAATTTATGATGTGGACACTTTCTTGTATGTATATTATATTGGAATACATTAAAAAAAAATCTTCAAGTATGTCCTGATTACCATTCATTTTGGAAGCATCTGACACTCATTGGCAGGTCATGCCACTCTCTTCCTGCCTTCCTACTGATGCTGGCTCCTCAGTTATTTCCTGATAAGACTCCTGATAGGAGGAAATTGCCTATGGACTCTGATTGCTCCAGTGGTTATTTTGAATTCACTCCTTGGTCTTTGTTAGCATTTGTTTCAAGATTGCTTACTTTGTGCTTCATTTTTTTTCTCTTCTCTACTTGTTAATTTTTTTAAATGAATTATTCGTTTGCTTCCATTTGTTTTTACCTTTGACATTGTCAAGATGCTGTTTTTCCTCTGTTTTACCTCAGTTTTTCTTTTCTTTAAACTGTCCTCTTTCTGTTTTCAGTCATTTCTCTGGCAATCAAGAATGCCCTAGATCTGCCTCATGGCTGACCACCAGGTGCTGACTGTGGTACATCCAGGAGCTGAAGACCCTCGGCTATAGGAGTATGTTGCTTTCTCCTTTAATGATGTACATATACTACTGTGTCTGGATTTCTGTGCTTGGGCTTCTCTGTGCTGCACCTGAAGCCATTAGGTATGGTGTGACCCACATTAAAATTCTGCTTAGAGCTCTATGCGTGGCCACCATATGGCAACCAAACACAGAGGCTCCTTTTCCCTGGGAAAAGGATGCAGGCAGATGGATACTTCTAGTGCTCCTTGCTTCAGTCTTACCAGTCATTTATTATCCCCTGATTACACCCCAGATCTGTCTTGTTTTACTCAGTTAATTTAAAACATGGCAAGTTTCCATAATTAATCTAGTTATCCTTCAAAGAAACATTATATTTTCATATAACATGTACAAAGATAATACACATATATACATAAATGAATAGCAAAGGAAAGTTCTTCATTTCGATAGGCATTAATTATAATAAATGAAAAAGGAATAATGGAGGTAGGAAATCAATATTTCACACACATTGTAGTAATGATTCAGTGAAGACTCATTCAGTCCAGTTCAGTTCACTTCAGTCGCTCAGTCGTGTTCTACTCTTTGCGACCCATGAACTGCAGCACACCAGGCCTGCCTGTCCATTACCAACTCCCGGAGTTTACCCAAACCCATGTCCTTTGAGTCCGTGATGCCATCCAATCATCTCATCCTCTGTTGTCCCCTTGTCCTCCTGCCCTGAATCTTTCCCAGCATCAGAGTCTTTTAATGAGTCAGTCCTTTGCATCAGGTGGCCAAAGTATTGGAGTTTCAGCTTCAACATCAGTCCTTCCAATGAACACCCTGGACTGATCTCCTTTAGGATGAACTGGTTGGATCTCCTTGCAGTCCAAGGGGCTCTCAAGAGTCTTCTCCAACACCACAGTTCAAAAGCCTCAATTCTTCAGTGCTCAGCTTTCTATATAGTCCAACTCTCACATCTATACATGACGACCGGAAAAATCATAGCCTTGACTAGATAGACCTTTGTTGACAAAGTAATGTCTCTGCTTTTGAATATGCTATCTAGGTTGGTCATAACTTTCCTTCCAAGGAATAAGCATCTTTTAATTTCATGGCTGCAATCACCATCTACAGTGATTTTGGAGCCCAAAAATATAGTCCACCACAGTTTCTACTCTTTCCCCATCTATTTGTCATGAAGTGAAAGTGGAGAGTGAAAAAGTTGGCTTAAAGCTCAACATTCAGAAAACAAAGATCACGGCATCTGGTCCCATCACTTCATGGGAAATAGATGGGGAAACAGTGGAAACAGTGTCAGACTTTATTTTTCTGGGCTCCAAAATCACTACAGATGGTGACTGCAGCCATGAAATTAAAAGACGCTTACTCCTTGGAAGGAAAGTTATGACCAACCTAGATAGCATATTCAAAAGCAGAGACATTACTTTGCCAACAAAGGTTCGTCTAGTCAAGGCTATGGTTTTTCCAGTGGTCATGTATGGATGTGAGAGTTGGACTGTAAAGAAGGGTGAGCACCAAAGAATTGATGCTTTTGAACTGTGGTGTTGGAGAAGACTCTTATGAGTCCCTTGGACTGCAAGGAGATCCAACCAGTCCATTCTGAAGGAGATCAGCTCTGGAATTTCTTTGGAAGGAATGATGCTAAAGCTGAAACTCCAGTATTTTGGCCACCTCATGCGAAGAGTTGACTCATTGGAAAAGACTCTGATGCTGGGAGGGATTGGGGCAAGAGGAGAAGGGGACGACAGAGGATGAGATGGCTGGATGGCATCACTGACTCGATGGACATGAGTCTGAGTGAACTCCAGGAGTTGGTGATGGACAGGGAGGCGTGGCGTGCTGCGATTCATGGGGTTGCAAAGAGTCGGACACGACTGATTGACTGATCTGATCTGATCTGATCTGATGGGACCGGATGCCATGATCTTAGTTTTCTGAATATTGAGCTTTAAGCCAACTTTTTCACTCTCCGCTTTCACTTTCATCAAGAGGCTCTTTAGTTCCTCTTCACTTTCTGCCATAAGGGTGGTGTCATCTTCATATCTGAGGTTATTGATATTTCTACCAGCAATCTTGATTCCAGCTTGTGCTTCATCCAGCCCAGTGTTTCTCATGATGTACTCTGCATATAAGTTAAATAAGCAGGGTGACAATATACAGCCTTGACGTACTCCTTTTCCTATTTGGAGTCAGTCTGTTGTTCCATGTCCAGTTCTAACTGTTGCTTCCTGACCTACATACAGGTTTCTCAAGAGGCAGGTCAGGTGGTCTGCTAATCCCATCTCTTTCAGAATTTTCCACAGTTTATTGTGATCCACACAGTCAAAGGCTTTTGCATAGTCAATAAAGCAGAAGTAGATGTTTTTCTGGAACTCTCTTGCTTTTTTGATGATCCAGCGGATGTTGGCAATTTGATCTCTGGTTCCTCTGCCTTTTCTAAAACCAGCAAGACTCATTAATGTGTGCTAAAACTAGTAGGTGAAAATTTGACAGGAAACAGAATATTAACATAATCCCACAGTGTCTCCATACAAAACACCTACTGATAAGAGAAAAAGTAAATAACTTCATTATGAAAGACACTAACTCAACCAAGCAATCAAAGTTCATATCACCAATAATGGGACAGGTCCAACATGTGCCTCCTGGTTTGATTTTCTGAAGACAAAACAGCACTTACATCATGTTCCTGCCAAAAATGCACAAACTGAGTCTAAACATGAGTATCATTTGAGAAAGCCAAATTGAGAAGATCTGATGTCATCAAAATTCTAAAAGTATTATAAAAGAAAAAAAAAAGGATTAAGAAGCTTTCAGGTAAAAGGAAATATTTGTTGAAATACTGTTTAGAAATCTTTATGATAGACACAACTTGTTCTGAAATGGTTCAGGAAAAGAGAGAGAAGTGAAATAAATGCAATGAAATAGTAACAATTGATGAATTCAAGTGAAGTTATACAAGAATTCTTTAAATTATTCTTTCAACTCTTCATAACTGATATCATTTCAAAATAAAAAGTTAAAAGTGTGTCCCATATTTTTCTGATTTTTTTTTCCATAAAATGAAGCAGGCATAAATTTAAGAAATACCAATAATCCTTGCAAATGTATAGGAGCTTATCTGATTCCCAAATACGCCTCATGGCCCCTGGTCCTCACATCTGAGTCTCAGGCAGCACGGTGCTCTGAATCATCTCAACCAAACTTCGGATGAGTGAACGTTCCCTGATACGCTTCTAAGTGGGCACTTTCCGATCGCCTTCTCTGGTTTTGACCCTCACTATAAGATGTCCTTTTGAGAATCTCCTGTCTTGTTCTTTGACTTTTGCTGGTCTTTGGCCTTACTAAATTACTGTAGTTTCCCCCTGCCCACAAACACACCCAGGCCTCCAGTTCATGAGCTCGTCAGCACCTTCCAGTGATCCCTTCTTAAGTGCCCAGGGTCCTCATGAGGCCAGGACTCTGTTCCTCCCTTGTGCCCCACCATTCCCCTTCTGCATTTGAAATCTGTGCACCTAAGGAAGCACTTACAGATTCCATATCCTGCAAGGAACTTACCCCACTCCCTTTCCAGTTCATGGTACCTCAAGCTTTTTCAGCTTCCTATTGTGTTCCACACTTAGCTCTCCTTCTCAACTTCTGTTCATGTCTTTTCTGCACTTGAGCATTCTAATCTCTCTCCATGACAGCTAGTATTATGTTGACCACTTTTTTGCCAATGAAGTAGAAAAAACATTAATGCCATCCAACCAGCAGACTCCAGATTTATATCATGATACATATGTAAGTATATTTTATGTGCAAATAAATTATGTATAATTGTATATGTATATATCATTGCCTTCAACTGGTCTTCTAAGTATTTTTTCTTACAACATAGCCAGAACTCAATCAATACATTTTTTTCTTCCCTTCCTATTAAAACAGGTTGGGCTCAGCAATTGTAATGTGAAATTTAGATGTATTTTGTAATCTTGTCCTTTACA
Organism: Bubalus bubalis; assembly: GCF_019923935.1. Classification (NCBI taxonomy): domain Eukaryota; kingdom Metazoa; phylum Chordata; class Mammalia; order Artiodactyla; family Bovidae; genus Bubalus; species Bubalus bubalis. Next base: position 98,246,805 of record NC_059158.1, on the reverse strand, counting down.
CAATTCTACAGAAAGGATATATTGTGTTGGTGTTTCAGAAATTCTCCTTTTGTGATTCTCATTGGAAGGCTGGAGGTAGCCAAGAGGATCAGACGTTTCTTCTCGCAGAACCCCAGAAGCTGGCCTGAGGTATATGTCTAATGTGCAACCAATCAGAGGCCTCTGGCAGGAATTTGGCTTGTATAGCAAGCATCTTCAGAGAAACAAGGACAGGTGGACAGTCATCTAGAGTCCTGTGCTCAGGGTTCTACCCCGATAGGGTTCTAACCAGACAATCCCCTGGCTCCCTGAGTGTCCTCATGCACTCAGTCTCCCTTGCTTTCTTTTCCAAACATGTGACCCCTATACCCTTGGCTGATTCTGAGAGCTACCTTCTTTCCATTAGATCAGTTTCTGACCCCCAGTTTCTGAATATGGCATATGTTATTTGACAAGTCCTGTAGATATGAATACTTCAGTGAGGGATCTGATGTTCACATGTATATTATCCTGTTATCAGGTACATGTCTAAGCCAGAATTTAAATTCCAGTTTACTGGCTTCAAAACCATTTTCCAAAAAAAGAAAAAAAAATAATACACAGTGTTTTAAAAACATGTTTTTATTTTATCAATATTTTCAAATTTGTGAGCTACTCGTCAATATGCTGAACGTAGGGGGAACAATATCCGTGTTCTACAGCCAAACTCCAACCGTTGCATTCTTTGTTACCTCTCCACAAACTGAATTGATTGCTTTGGGGGCATATGTCAATGTGATTTCTCTTATGCCTGTAGAAAAAAAAATTCATTCTCTTAGTTTTTCCTCTGGGTGACCTTGGAGATGTTGCATGTTATTCTGTAGCCACGAATATTTCTGCAAAAGGATAAAGGTGTTTCATGGTGGAGATCCACTAATGGGCAGGCCTACCTTGATATTTTGACACTAACCTTTGTGAGGTTGGTTTTTTTCCTTCTCCCATTCAGAAAATGTCATTAGTATCAGAAAAAAAGGAAAGTGCCTTAAAATGTATTTAATCAAAAAACTGTGCTGTGTGTGTTCTTCTTTTTGTGTGAAGTTTGTGTAGGTGTTTCTGGCCCAAACACATTTGACATTCTGATAACCTGCAGGATTGGAAGGGCTGCTTCTGAAAGAAATGCATTGTGGAATGCAAAGAATGCCCTATTCAGGTCTTAAGTAGCACCATCTGTGTATCTCTTAAAAATGCGGGCGCCTTGAAAAGCTTTGTCCCTGAGAGGAAACTTGGCTTCCCACACAGTGCCCAACAGCAGTGATGCTGCATGAGGCGCTTTCCCTCGTGCCTTCCGTGTGGACCTCTAAAGGGCTGCCTCGGGGAGGAGGCGAGTTCCATCTACTTGCTGAAATCTTGGGAATAAGAATTTAATGCCTGATAAAGAAGGCAAAATCCCAGCTGTCAAAGCATGATTTCCAAATTAAAGTGGACAGGGCCCTTCTTCGTTTGCATATAAATAGGTCAAAATAATCACCAACAGGCAGAAAGAGTGCCTACAAGGCCAGAGCTGAGAATTTTTTTTAATCTATCTTGTCTTCTTTAGTCCTTTAGAATATGATGTGGGTCGGAGGAGACTAGATGGAAAAGTTGAATATTATTCTAGGAATTGTCCCAAATCTTCCCAGGGTGCCTCTACTACTATGTTACTCATAATAGTTTTCATTTGTGATTTAAGACTTTTCAATAATAAATATATATTTCAGCCAACCATGTATCACAGACAAATCTCCCAATGTAATACATTTAAAATGTATTTTAAAATAACATATACATAGGTATTGATATTAATAAAATGCAATTATTATTAACACACCGTTTTCTATTTAAAAAATGCAATTCCTTATTAAAATCATTTAGTAGCCCTTAAAACCTGAGGATCAAAGATAATATATGATATTTATTGTACTGATTCCTGTTTTTTAGTTTGAAAATCTGTAGGTATTCCCAGAGCATATTTAATACCACCAACTTTCCTGAATGTAAATTCAGTAAACAGAACCTAAACACTTTCAGCTTGTGACAGTGAGATCCTTGGTAGAATTTACACGATTGTAAATCTCTGTTTTGTTCTTAGGACATAATAAATTCTCTCCTTTTGTCTGAGTTTTGGATTAAAAATACTCAGAGCAATTCTTCCTTGATTAATCCCAAGAGCTTCCAGTCTCTGTTTGCACACTGGGTTGGAGTCCCTCAGTGAGGGCTGCTCTCTCTCAAAGTTGGCCTGCCCTCCCAATTAGAGCCCTGAGCTTCCCCAGGCACATGGTGCCTGTATTGTTCCTGGCTTTTGAAGCGTTGCACAGTATTTAGTGGGGTACTTAGCACACAGCAGGCGCGCCATGTTGCCAATGACCAGCGTTTACACACTTCCACACTGACTGGCAAAGGCAGAGTTGTCATATAGCTTCATTTTGCGGTTCTTGCTCAGTCTGGAAATTTATCTGATCCATCAACCTTGAATGTTCACTCCATAAGTCTCCAGCAACAGATTTCCTAGATTATAAGCTTTGTCCTTTGGGGCAAATCACTCTATACCTCAGTCTTCTTGCCCAGAAAATGTGAGAGCTTACAGAATGATTTCTAAGAACTCTCCTAGATGAAAATTCTGGGATTTTGTGATACTCAGTGGCCTACCCAGTAGCCATCTGAGCCTAGATGTGTTGGCATATTTAATTTATCAAGTCCAAATGCATTTTCCCTGCAACCACTCTCATTCTTGTCCTTATTTCCTTTGATGGAACTGAAAGTTTTTCCCTTTTTGAAGTCCTCTTCTCTCTGGGTTCAAATCCAGTCAGATGTATGGGTATCCAGCTTCTAACTGCACTGTCTTTCTAGTTATATACACTTCCTTCCTGCTAACACTGAGACTATCTGATTCAAGACATTATGACTTCTTTTAGTAGATTATTAATTTTTCTGTTTACAGTTTCTTTCCCACACAGACCCACCATACACATTGCTGCTGGACCACATCTCCTCATGATTGTATTGTTTCCTTCTATGGAATTCTATCATCTACCTAATTAAGTTGATAACTATTTGTATATACTTTGTAACAACATCCCAAACTACCTGTCCAGATATTTGCCTACTCTTCCCATTGTGTTTCCTGTTTTCCAGGCAAATAATACCTCACCAAGTTTCCTTAGTACAGGCCTTTACTTATGCCATTTACCCCAGCTGAAGCTTTCTATCATTTCTGCCTCTCAAATCTTGCCCATCATATAACTGTATCTCAATTGATACTTTTTCCATAAAGCATTCTGAGCCTTCTAATCAGAAGATCTGATTCGGATGTGATCATGATTTCTTTTGAATTGCTACAATATGTTATTCTATTATTATCTGTATTATGGGTATTTGTATACTTCTCTCTCTTAAAAACTTTTAAACACCCTATGTCTTACAATTGTGTTATACTCAAACGGACATGGGTTTGAACCTCTGCTCTGCTACTAATAAATGTGGCCTTGGGCCGCCTCCTCAATGTTCCAAGTCGCTGTTTCTTCATCTATAAAATGGGGACACTGAAATCTGCCTCACATAGCTCTTGAGAGGCTTCAGTGCAGCAGTGTGCTTCCATAAAAGATATTGTTATTTGCTCCCTATTCTTGATCCTCCTTTTTTTCCCCTGCAACACACAATGTTTCTCCAGAATCTTGGAAATTTTATCAAAAAATATATTTGAAGTAGCTTATTCCTCATCTTTATTTCAGAAGGGTGGACACTGGCTTGTCCATGGTCATGTTGCTAGAAGTAGAACCTGGGGCCCCTGTTTCCTGTTTGTATCAAATTACTGCTGAGTTTCTAAAGGTCCCTGGGTTTAGAGGTGCATGAAACCTCATTGTAGTTTCTGAAAGTTCCTCCTTATGTTAGAGTGAACGACTGGTAGGTTTCATGTTTCCTCATTCCTCTGAAATTCCAGTACTGAAATGTTTCCACTTAGCTCAGCAGAATCCAGCAAAGCATATCAGAAATAGAGAAAACTATATTTTGGGGTTCAGTCTGTAATTGATTTTGAAGAACCATAAAGTGCTAGTGTGAAAGAGCCAGTTCCCCATTTCCCTGAAGACGTTTCCTACCCAAATGACAGGCAGCTGGTGTTATAAAATGAGGGGACTGAGACCAGCTGCTTAAAGGATGGCCACCACATTGCTTTTCTGAGGTAGAAGAAACGAGAATGACTTTAACATCAAAGAGTACCCTGCCAGCAGCAAGAGCGCCTGAAAAGGAAGCCTGCGACACTGCAGTTCTGCTTGTTAGTTTTATTATATGGCACATAGCTTGCATGACTTGGACCCCAGGTGTGTCCCTGAGCTGCAAGGCTTCTTAGTCATGTAACAGCATTTCCAACACAAGAAGTGAAGGCATTTGGGTGTCACCAATTAGGTATTACCAGGACATGTCCCATCTTGCCATTTTAGTAAAGCCCTTTGGGGCTGAGAAGTTTGCTCAGAATAAAACCCCTGAAATTGCAAGTTCTTTGGAAGATGCACCCTCTGCCTGCTGGTCTTGGGATTTTTCTCTCCACAGGACTTACCGTGGTGCCCAGAAAACCAGGGTGGCACTGGGCTAAATGCTCTCTTGAAGACCTTCTGTGTCCAAGTTTGTTGTTGTAGACAAGGTGGAATTTAGGTCTTTTCTTCCAGTTTCATTTCAGCTCATTCTAATGGGATTGAGAATCTGGAATGAAAAAACATGCTCCATTGATTCTTTTGTTCCATTTTGAAAGCTGGCTGGGGTCCTGATAACTCTTCAGTCCGTGATCTTCCCCTAGAACCAGAGACACTTCCCTGGCATGCTTGGGCTGGAGGGATGTGTTGGCATCTCTGGCTCTTAGAAGAGTGCTGACACTGAGCCTAGGGGTGAGATGGTGCAGGATGGTGCCTGGGCTAGTTTAGTTAATGCAACCAAACTGGGCAAGTAGCATCATGTTCCTCTTTTTTGAGGTCTTGTTGGCATCTCCAGTGACAAATGACTTCCCTCAGGTGTCTGTCATCTCACCTTTGTCCTCTGTGGGTGAGGTGACTTCATCTTTAGAGTCCCAAGCTGCAGCAAAGGGATGAGAACGGACAGCCCCTAAGGAAATAAATCTCGCCCACGTTCTGTAATACGAACAGGTATCAGTGCTTCCAGAGAACACCTAATATAGAATAAGTTTGGACTCATTCCAATATGCTTTTGTTGAACTTTACCATTTAACTTAGCTCAATAAGGCTTTGTCTTCTCTTTGGAAAGAATGGGAAAGTATTCATACCTTATTACTGGTTCTATCTGATAGACAGTGGGTGTTCAATAGTGGTTAGTTTCCTTCCCATTCCTGACATGATTGAAACAATCATGGAAGGCTCAGCTTAACAAATTTTGGAAGATTTCCCATAACCACTTATTTTTAGATTGCCTTTCTTTTTTATTGTCTTTGCCTGTTTTTTTTTTTTTTTTTTGCTTCAGTGCTATTTGATAATGTACTTATATTTTTACATGCTTTAAAATATTCTTTCATATAGGAAATTTTGCTTTCATAATATACTATAGTTTCATTGTCCAGTGGCCCTGAATTCATTAATACCTACAGCCTGTAGGTTGAGAAAATGCTGGTTCCTTTACCTGGGGGTCTATTTTTGTTGTATCTCGTGTTATAGAGATATGGAGCCTAGACAGCTGCGGCTTAGTGTGCTAGACAATGCAGTAGACAATGCAGTGGAAAATAATAGGGACTGTAATCCATGTGGTGCTGCCCATAGTGTCGAGTTTCACAAAGACTGAGCATCTCGGTGTGGGGACTGCAAAACACTAACAGAATCACTTCTGTTCATTTTTTAATGTTAGTTCTATGCACACATTAAATTAAAACAGTCTCCATGGATGAATCCTGGGAATCTGACTTTTCTTTTTAACAGCTGAGAGGATTCTTGTGAAGAAAGTTTGGGAAATGGTATCCACTTCCTATTAATGTATAAGAAATGAGGATCCATTTGTTAATTTCCTAAATTAATGAGTAACTGCCTTTGGCTAAAAAAAGAGGGTAGTGCCTGAGTCTCCAAGTACAGTGGGCTATGCCAGGCAAGAAATAAGAATTTACCTCATAAATTTAGTATGTTTTCCTGGCATTTATGATTTATTCCAGAACTTTGGACAAAAGTGAAAAAACATTTACAATAGTACTTTAAATTTTTCAAAATGAACATATTATGGATCAGAATATATGTTGCACATGACCTAAATAAAAATGTCTTCAAAGAAATATAAAGCTTGTGGCAAGCTTCTATAGCCTTCTCCCCAGAGCCCCTGGTATGGCCACTCACCCTCCTCCTGTTAGGATCTCTTTGCAGATCAAGACTAGGGTCCTCTCTTGTAGGGGATTTGGATGGCAGCATCAGGAGAAACAGCAGCAAATGATCTTTTGAGATCTGCATTAAACCTTTGTTAATGAAACACTCAAACAGTATTTCCATTCATCTCTTTATTAGAAAGTCAAATACCAAGTCCATGACTTGATAACAGATAGATTTTTAAAATTTAACTTCTCGAGTATGCCTGCGAGGCAGTGAGATTCATCTGGTACTGTCTGTCTTGTACACCTGTGGTATTCCCAGAGGCACCTGGGCTCCTGCGGATGATTCTGTGCGAGTCCTCATTTAAACAGGAAGCCTTTCTTCTCTTCAACCAGTAATCCTTCACCAAGTTTTGGGGATCTTCTAAATGACTTTAAATGATGGCCTTCTGTTCTGTAGTTGCTCAGTCATGTCCAACTCTTTGTGGCCCCATGGACTGTTGCCCACCACGCTCCTCTGTCCGTGGGATTCTCCAGGCAAGAATGCTGGAATGGGTAGCCATTCCCTTCTCCAGGGGATCTTCCTGACCCAGGGATTGAACCTTGGTCTCCTGCATTGCGGGCAGATTCTTTACCATCTGAGCCATCAGGGAAGCCAACATTTTATTTAAAATGTAAATCTGATGTCATTCTGCTTTCTTTCAGTTTCTATCACCCACACAGTAGAACTCAGGCCACATACTATTACATATGTGCTGTGGCTCCACCCTTGCCTTTCCAGGCTCACTTTTCACCAGGGTTCCCTGATTGTCTAACTGTGCTAAGCCAGGTGCAGAGCCTCACACGTGTGCTTTCTTGGCTCTTTACCACTGCACATGCTGTTCCCCACTTTGTGCAACTTTCTTACCAATAAGCCCAAATTGCCTTCCCTCTGAAGCTTTTTGATGCCATCCTTCCACCTCTAGCTCTCAGAGGTAGCTCCTGCTCTCTTTTCCCTGTAATGATGTGAAAATGACTGTTTCACAGAAATAAACATTCTGTATTCTAAATATTTATTACTAAGTAATGCCTATGCTTGAAGGTGTCTTGAAAGCATTACTACATAGAATTCACCTTAACTATCTTTAATAGCAAGCCCAGAGATTAGTATTTAATAGAAGACAAAAAATATTGATATAAGAAATATTGAAATAAACTAATTATGTTAAATCTACACATACTAAGAAATAGAATTTCATCTTGTCAAAAGATGAGGCAGACATGGTCTTTTGGAAGCAAACCGACTTATGTTTTAATTTTTTATTTTTGAGCACTAGTTTTGTGATTTGAGCAACTTAATCTTTCTGAGACTTTTACCTCAAATTAGTTTTTTTTTTTAAATAATAATACATACTTTATAGGCTTATAGTGAAGATAAATAACATACTTTTTAAAAGTTAGTATTATATTTGACACAATAGTCAATAAAATGTTATTTCCTTCCTTCCCCATTCCAAAGGCTTAACTAGAACAAAAAAAAAAGTTTGTTTAATCCCAAATCAACCAGAAAATTAAATTAAATGGAAACCCAAACCCCCAATTCTCTAAGCATTGTGGTTAATTGTTGTTGCTGTGTATGTTTTGATAAACAACAAAGGCCCAAGGCCTCTGTTTGTGCTGATGTGGAACTGAAACTGTTAAGTCCCCAACCGCTGTTCTTTATGGTACACAAGAGCATCCTTACCCACTGTCTAGAAAACTTCCCATATTTTCCATAATTGGGCCCAGATCCCAGAGCTCACAAGATAGGTACAATAATTAAGCCTGTCAGAAATCTATAAGATTCAGCTCTATCTGTGTAAAAATGACCTTGCACAGCTGGCCTGGTAACTGTGATATGCTGGGAAATTTCTCCATCCAACCATGTTTCTGAATCTACTTCCACCCGCGGGGACAGGAAGAGCCAGTCAGCATGGAATGACATTAATCTTGACCGTGTGGGAACACCAAGTAGTTTAGAAGTTGGAAATTCTCCACACAGGCACTGAAATTATTTTGCTTATGGGCTAGCATAGGCTGTTTTGGCTTGTTTCATTTTTAAACAGAGAGACATTGTTTTTCAAAAGGATGTATGAATTTCCAAGGATTTTCTGACCATGTTAGTTCTCTTGATGGGGTTGGAAACTTGTGTGAGAACTTGCAACCAATAGGACCCACTCCAAATAAGAGCTCTGGGCTCTGAGTCTTAGTTGGGAAGCCGCACACTACAGTCCTCATGCATCCAGTGAGATGTAACTTGGTGAGATTGTTTGGAAATAATGGGCTCTTATTTTAAAGAAAAGACTGGGGAATATTTTTACAAATGAGGATTGTGAACAATCTAGACAAACTAAACTGTCAAAAATTTGCTAAAATTTAACTAAAGGAAATGAAGACTATGGGAAAAAAAAGATATCCAAAAAGATAATTTAACTTCTTATTTTAGCCCAGATATTCTGCTACTGACTTTTGGGCCTCATGGCAATTCTGGACCACATGATATTGCTCACACTTTTCTGTGAGTTGTTTGACAAATGGATGCAACTGACACTATTTTGCTTTAAGAACGTGAACCACAGCTGTAAGATTCTACGGCGTGACAGAAGCATGGTCCAAAGGCCAGAAATCTTTAGTGTGCACTCAGAGCTGACTTCTCATGATGCAGCAGAAGTTCCAACTTCATTTCAAAACCCTTCTTTAATGGAGACTTATACAAAATATAAGGCTTCTCAGGTGGCACAGTAAAGAATCCACCTGCCAGTGCAGGAGACCCAGGACATGAAGGTTCAATCCCCACATTGGGAAGATCCCCTGGAGAAGGAAATGGCAACCCACTCCAGTATTCTTTCCTGGAAAATTCCATGCACAGAGGGGCCTGCTGGGCTACAGTCCATGGGGTCACAAAGAGTTGAACACGACTGAGCCACTGAGCACACACATGCATACAAAATATAAGGAAACTTCCTCCAAATTATGTACACTCAACCAGAAGTGAGAAAAGTGCTGCCAACTTGATTTATTCCTTAATGCAAAAGCAAAGTGACTTGTTTCTTAACCATATGACCATGTCAGGCATCGTGTTTTGTTTATTTTTTTCTTATGATAATTTTTTCTACAGGGAACTGAGTACGTCCTGTTGAGAAAGTTTCATGTTTGCTTTGCCAATAATTCTCTTTGAGTTTATATGTTATAATTAAAGTTGGGGAGAAAAGGAAAAAGGGTTAAACCAGCCTGCAAACTCTTTGCTGCTTTGACAGCTGACTCTTAAGAAAGGTTTCACTCACATGATGGCTAAGATATGGTGCCCCTCATAACATATATACTGTTGATTCTGTTTGATCAGACAGTAGCATTTATCTGTCTCTTCAATTTACATTTGTAGCTGTTTGACATTCATAAAATCACTGTAACTAAGCTTGGAACTGAGGCTTGTATATGCCTGCTTCTCACTGTACCCACTTCATCAACAGGAACATTTCTCCTATATTGATTTATTATAAAGTTATAATACAGGTACAGAATGAAAATTAAATAGTTCAAAAATATTAAAGTGAAGACATAAAAAACATCTCCTCCTTCCACTAACCATAGCCTTACTCATAAGAGGCAACATTTTTTACTTTCTGATCTTGTTTTTAATGGTTATAGTCACAACACTAAATTATATATTTGAAACTTGATTTGTTAATTTGTCAATTTTAGATAATTATCTATTTACTCCCAAATATGAAATATGAAGAATAAAGTCCTTTTTCCATCTCTTTCGTCCTTGATTTGTTGCTAATTTTTTTTCCCTTTCTTCTAGGGGTTGACTACAACTTTTAAGCAATACATATAAATGTTTCTTGATCCATCCCCTTAGAATCCATTGACTTCACATTGTCTTAGATGAGGAATAAATGCATGAGTGTCTTCTACTTCTCCTCCTCCATTTATCCCTCCCAACCTTGAATGGCTGTACCTTTGATTTCCCAATGCCAAAATTTATTTCTTGCATTTTTCTCTGTAACTGTAATGATGTTTTCTACTTTAAATTGATTAATAAGCAATATTTACAATATATTCGCATTTCCCAGAACCAAGTAGTATGATTATGCTAACAGAGAAAGAAATATAATTCTATATTATTAAGTTCTTGATGTTTGCCATTTCAAAGTCAAATGGAGTTTCTTTCTCTGTACTCTATAATTGGCACAAAAGTCATGTTACATTTTATTTAACTTCATATTTAGGCCATACTTTTCTTGCACACATTTCTGTTTTTTTCATACAAGAGATGAGGAAGAACAATTTACCTGACCTATTCCACAGATGCTCATTAGCAAGTGCCTTGATTACAGCCCTTCCTCCTTTCTGGCTTCAGCACCAGCTGGACCTGCTGGGCACCTGCCAGGAAGGTAGCTGTCCCTCCCAGTGCCACCAACTCCTGTGCATCTTCAGAAGACAGTATTCTCTCTTAGGGTCTATTCATCAGTATGATTCTATCTACTTTCTTCTAGAAGCTTATCAACATTTCTATTCTATTGGTGAATCTTATATTAGTCTAGATTCTCCAGAGAAACAGAACCAATAAGATATCTCTAACCCATACCTCTCTGAAAGTGAGAAGTGAAAGTGTTCGTCGCTCAGTCGTGTCTAACTCTTTGCGACCCCATGGATTGTAGCCAGTCAGGCTCCTCTGTCCATGAGATTCTCCAGTCAAGAATACTGGAGTGGGTTGCCTTGCCCTCCTGACCTAGGGATCAAACCTGGGTCTCCTACATTGCAGGCGTATTCTTTACTGTCTGAGCCACCTATACCCCGCTATTCATTTATTATGAGGAACTGGCTCACTGGATTTTGGAGGTTGAGAAGTCCTAAGATCTACAGTCAGCAATCTGGAGACCCAGAAGAACCAATGATGTAAGCTCTGGCTTGGACCCAAAGGTCCAAGAAAACCAGGAGAACCAATGGTGTAAGTGCCAATGCAAGTCCAAAGCCAAGAGAAGACCAGTGACTCAGCTTGGAAACAGGCAAAGAGAGAATTCTCTCTTAGACTTTTGTTCTGCTGATGCTCAGTGACTTGGAAGAGGGGCTACCTCTTATCAGGAAGGATAATCAATCTTCTTTACATGATATACCAATTCACATGTTAATCTCACCCCAAAAGGTACTCACAGACACACCCAGAATAATGTTGAACTAAATATCTGGGCACCTTTTGGCCCAGTCAAGTTGACACATAAAGTTCACATCACAGATCCCTTCCTCGTCTTCAGTTCCTTTATGTCTTTTGTGACATTTTTTGAGATTTAGGGGGAGAGATAAACACAGTCCATCTTTTTGAACCAGAATCACTGCTTGCTTCCTGGTGCTAGAATGGTAACTAGCATGAATATTTGTTCTCCTGGATAATGTCTGCTCATGTTCGGTCTGTTCTCCTTCCTTTTTGTGCTCTCCGCTGCATTTCAGGGTCTGGATGCCTAGAAAATGTGTTCCCCAAACTCTTTTTCTGACAGGATTCTTTTAAGTTATGCCAGTAGAAAGCATTTCAGTGAGAGTGCAAGGACAGCTCAGAGGGTAGTCTTTCTGCTTCTGATTCCAGTAGGAGCTGCGGTCAAAAAGTCCAGGTGAACTGTGGGTCACCATGACCTCCAGCAGCCTCGGTGGATCTGGGACCAGCAGGAGACAGTAGTGGGGAGGACAGATGACCACGGGCTCCAGCGTGTTGGTGGCAGCCTCAGCAGTAAATGCGTTATTTCTAGACTCTGTGAAGTGCCCCCGTTCTCCCCTCCACTCTACTACTCAACCAAAATTTTTGCAACGATTTTTTTTTTTTAATTTGATTCACCTTTGTTTTAAATTTTCAGAGCACTTATGCTTTCCTGACTGGACCATGACTGATATACTAACTAACATTAGTACATTAGTAACATTACATTTCCTCTTAGTAACATTACATTTCCTCTTTGAGATGATGCGATATATCTTTAAGTGACAGCATCAGCTCAAAGGAATGATTTAGTGTAAGGAAAGGTCACTAACTTTTATTTAATGTGTACTGTTTCTACTCACAATAACTTACAAGTAAATATTATTGTCCTTATCTTATAGATGATAACACAGGATAAGGTATGTTTAAAGAAAGAAAGAAAGTCACTCAGTCATGTCCGACTCTTTGCGACCCCATGGAATGTGGCCTACCAGACTCTTCCATCCATGGGATTTTCCAGGCAAGAATACTGGAGTGGGTTGCCATTTCCTTCTCCAGAGCATCTTCCCGACCCAGGGATTGAACCTGGGTCTCCTGCATTGTAGGCAGACACTTTACCATCTGAGCCACCAGGGAAGTCCAGGTATGTTTACTTGACCCAAATTGTGCAGTACAAGCTGATGTCCAAATTAGAGACCTCTCTTTCATCTGAGAAAATCATACTGATGCTTGATAAAAATCCTAGCAAGTTGACTTGGCATATGAATAGCTAGCAGTCCCCTTAGTACATAAATTTCCAAAATCAAATGAGAAGCAGGTCTCATCACTTTATATTCTTGGATTTTGAAAAGGTGGTTGGGGGCTTCCCTGGTGGTCCAGTGGTTAAGACCCTGCGCTTCCACTGCAGGGGGCAGGGTTTGATGCCTGGTCAGGGAAGTTCCACATGCTGTGAGGTGTGGTCAAAGGGGACAAAAAAAAGAAAAGATAGTTGGACTTTGATTAAAACAGTCCGGAATTCAGCAGAGCTCTCCATTACTAACAATTCAGGCAGTGGAAGTTCTGGTTATTCTAACAGTTTTTAGTCACAAGTATTTTTGAATAGCATGGTTTATATTTCTATCCAATTTTTATGGATTCAAATAAAAAATTAAGGGAAAGGAGAAGAGGGAACCTCTTCATATCATCACATGATAGCACCACTGCACGTGATGAAATTAACAAGCAAGGTTTCACCTGCTTGTAGATTTCAGGTAGTCAGCCTGAGACTTTCTTCACATTGTGTTAGGATGACATTTCCTAATCAGCTATCCTCTCACTGACATGGGAGGAAGAGGATCAGCTTTGGGAAGTTTAATTTCTTGGGAAGGTTTTTGGAAAAGTCACTCCAGGAAATTAATAAGCGTATCTTCTAGTTCCCAGGATTTAATGTGACAGATTTTATACACAGCCACATTCCCTTTGGACTGTAATGTGCCAACAAAGTTGTTGTTAAGTAAAGAGCTCTTATAAATGTGAAAAAGAATAACACACTTGAGACATTTGTATACCTGTACCTGCATCTGTTTCCTTCTATACACAGCCACATCACTCAGACCTAAGAGAAACTGAGCTCAGCTCAAGGAAGTAATGATTTTTTAATGCATGCCTCGTTGTCTTTGCTGTTTCTCTGCTCCTTGACAATCTTTCCCTCAGAGGACTCAGGGAGCCTAAGCTAAGTAATTAGAAATGTGGAGTGAACATCTACTGCTATACTTTGAAAAGAATGCTAAGCCCTAAGGACTGCTCTTGGGACTGACCTTGGAGCATCAAGATCTTTTACTTCCAAATACATAGTCTAAATAAAATTCCACCAGCTACCACTCTTTTTAAATTTTAATATGGCACTGTATGTCTTACTGTTTGACTTAGGAAAAAAGTAAAAGTCCTTCTTCTGAGACCAGAAATAAAGCACTGATGATGTGTTTGCATTACAAGTCTGCAAGCAACAGCCACTCACCAACAAGAGTAGTTTTCTATTGCCAACAGCATGAATTTAATAGTCTCAGGCATCAATTGTGCCCCAGTGCATGTCCTGATGGTTTTTGTTTTGACAAAATAATTTAGCAAGAGATTAAGTTTCAGTGTGACTGTAGTTTTGAAGTTTCAATTACCCTTTGCAGAACCATAGAATTATTGGTGTTAGAAATGGGAAGAATTCTAAAAGCAAACTTTGTTCAGTTCAGTTCAGTTCAGTCACTCAGTCGTGTCTGACTCTTTGCGACCCCATGAATCGCAGCACACCAGGCCTCCCTGTGCATCACCAACTCCTGGAGTTCACTCAGACTCACGTCCATCGAGTCAGTGATGCCATCCAGCCATCTCATCCTCTGTCATCCCCTTCTCCTCCTGCCCCCAATCCCTCCCAGCATCAGAGTCTTTTCCAATGAGTCAGCTCTTTGCATGAGGTGGCCAAAGTACTGGAGTTTCAGCTTTAGCATCAGTCCTTCCAGTGAACACCCAGGACTGATCTCCTTTAGGATGGACTGGCTGGGTCTCCTTGCAGTCCAAGAGACTCTCAAGAGTCTTCTCCAACACCACAGTTCAAAAGCATCAGTTCTTCGGTGCTCAGCTTTCTTCACCATCCAACTCTCACATCCATACATGACCACTGGAAAGACCATAGCCTTGACTAGACGGACCTTTGTTGGCAAAGTAATGTCTCTGCTTTTCAATATGCTATCTAGGTTGGTCTTAACTTTCCTTCCAAGGAATAAGCGTCTTTTAATTTCATGGCTGCAATCACCATCTGCAGTGATTTTGGAGCCCCCAAAAATAAAGTCTGACACTATTTCCACTGTTCCTCATCTATTTGCCATGAAGTGATGGGACCGAATGCCATGATCTTCGTTTTCTGAATGTTGAGCTTTAAGCCAACTTTTTCACTCTCCTCTTTCACTTTCATCAAGAGGCTTTTTAGTTCCTCTTCATTTTCTGCCATAAGGGTGGTGTCATCTGCATATCTGAGGTTATTGATATTTCTCCTGGCAATCTTGATTCCAGCGTGTGCTTCTTCCAGCCCAGCGTTTCTCATGATGTACTTCACATATAAGTTAAAGAAGCAGGGTGACAATATACAGACTTGACGTACTCCTTTACCTATTTGGAACCAGTCTGTTGTTCCATGTCCAGTTCTAACTATTGCTTCCTGACCTGCAAACTTTGTTACTTTGGTAGTATTAGTTAAAAAAAAAAAAATTAGAAAAAAGGAATCAGTGTAAGCACGATGTAAAGTAATGATGCATTTGCCAGGTGTGTTTCTGTATCCTTTTAAAATTGAAGCAGGGACACTGAAGTTCAATATGTATCTGGATCAATGCAGTGAGGGTATCTGGTCCTTGCTGAGTTTTCTCTAAGATCAGTGTAATAGTTCTTATAATGGAAGTCTGAATTTGTTAGGCAAAACTCTTATTTGAAAAATAATATGCTTAGTCTATAGCCATGTTTTTACAGAACTCTTTCCCAGTTATGATTAGTCAGGCCTATGTAAAATTTATTCTTTGCAAAGTATAAAATTCTTGCAAAAAGGTAATGGGAACAGACAATCCTAAGTAGCTGAAGCACCAATATGACAAACAGAATGGTAGAGCTTGGACATTTCCTGAAAAATTACATATTACAGCACCTTCATTTTGCAGATGTCATAACTGAGGACCAGAAAGGTTAAGTGGTGATTCAGTATCACCCAACCTGTTATAGCAGAGCTACGCCTTAAAGGCATATTTCAAAATTAGTGCCTTATTTGTTGTTAGTTTAGGTAGTTCTTGAATTGGCTGGAGGAAAAGTGTTTGCAACTTGAGATGGAGACAAATGTGGACTCTGAGTGGAGGACTGTCAAATGCAGAGTGAGTCCTGGATACCAGTCAGCATCCATCTTGTTCCTGACTGCTTCTGGTTGCCCATAAAAACACATGTTTAATTTATAAGAATTTAAGTTTGTAAACAATATGTCTTAATGTTCCTTGTATCAATATATGAAATGGAAGCTCGGAGCATGGCAAACAATTTCCTAACCCCAAATCAAGACACATGCTGTAAAGCATATGACAATATTTAAGGGTATAATAAGATTAATACATCTGAAATCAGAACTTTTTCTATCGTTTACATTATCCTGTAATAATTAATTATCTTCAAAATATTAAAGACATGTAAGGGAATTTCCATACAAAACAGTGAGACCTTAACATGGTTTTATCTTATTCTCATGACAATAGTCTCTTTAGCTACAGCATGTAGGAGCTGTCAGCTGAATGTTGTTAGAATGTCTAGCTCATCAAACTCAAATAAGAGTCTGTGAAAGTAATGCATGGTTAATAAGGTAAGCATGTAAGAAAGTTGGAAATTCAGAGGGGAATAAGGAAAAAGTCTAGATGCTCCGCTTCATTGGGGGTGTGTGTGTTTGTTTGAAAGAAGAAATCTCCTTCACTTCTGTTGTGTACTTACTTCAGTTACCATCCACTAAAGAGAAATACAAATCTTTAAACCTTAGTTTTACAGCTGAAATATTTTCCCAGTCAAGTCTTTGGATTACTCAGCCAAGATACCTGGTTCTCAGATCTGTTCCCCCATGGACTGCAGGACAGGGATATAGAAATGGATAAACTGGAAATAACTCTGTGCTTCCCTGAAGGTCATGGGGGGTAGAGTTCACTGTGAATTAAGTACGTACTTGTAAGATGTGGGGAACACAGACACCAGAGTGTGAATTGAAGTCCAAAATGTCACCTTCTTCCTTTGTGCTGAGTTGAGCTTGAGAGGGTAGGAAGAGCAGTGCTTTCTAACCTCAAAGGTATGTTCCTCCTCCACGTTACATTCCAAGCCATACAAAATTATCCCGGGTATAATTTCCATAAAGCAAGGCCTTAGGTCTTTGACAATCACAAGGAATGGAGTTCCCCTCTTCATTGATGTCAGTAGGACCTTTTCTTGGTCCTGGACAACTTCTGTGAAAATGTGGCATTTGGAAGCTGTAGGACATAGCTTCTTTCTCTTTTCTGTCTCTAACCTCTTTCCTTTCCTTTGCAAATTAATTTCTTCCTTTAGATAAGCGACAGAGGAGTTTGAAGGATTTGGCTGTACACAAATTGAAGGAAACAGTGGGAAAGTTAGAAAATTGGACAGAGAACATAAGAGCCTTTGGGGAACCGTCCCCCTGCCCCCTGACACATACACAAATATCTCTGCAGGAAATAGCACTTCAGCAAGCTCACAATGAATTTGTGTGTATCTTCCTCTGTTACTTCATCTTATTTGGATATTGGCAAGAGAGTGTATGTATAATGTCAATTTTGTTTCTTTCTGTCTGAGGTAGCTACAAGGAATGAGTTGTTTCAACCTAAATTGCAAAGTGTTTAGAATAGGGAAAGGTATGGAAAGTCAATCAATCAATTTATTATGCAATCATCTCCAAATGAGAAATGAAAACCAATGGATTTTCTGAGAGCCCTAAAATGCAAGCTAATTTCTTAAAAATTATTTTTTGGACCATGAGAAACAAAGATTAACAGGATGAAATTCTTAATGTTCAGCTTTTCTCCCAAGATGGATCTGCTGTCATCGATTGGAGCAAAGTCAGTTCAAGTTGCCCCGCACTAGCTGCTGTGGAGCCATTCCTCCTTCTCCCAGCGTGTCTGTCTAGCCGTGTAAGGTTGCTTGTTAAACTCGGGAGCATATCGAGGATCTAATGTAAGGCCATCAGCCTCCTAGCATTGTTGATTTGGAATTATACACTGATGAAACTGAAACCATGGGAACTTCACAAAACTGTGTCTAGTTTTCACTTGCAGTTTGAAAGTGATCTCCTCTCTCTCTCTTCCCCTTATCAATAGACACATACATTGGGTACTTTCATTGTTTAACCCTTTGAGTAAGTGATTTTGGTTTTTGCCTTAGTGTTCTTATTCTCCTGAAGCTCCTTTTAGGCCAGCGAGATATTAAGGCTGTTTGATGGATGACATGTCAGAGAAGAGTTACTTGGCTAACTCATTCCTTATTACTGCTGGAATGTGACGAGCTTCAGTTTCATTCAACAGAGTTTACACAGCTGTGCATAAGACACTGTAAGAGGCCTGGGAGTTCAGTCGCTCAGCAAAATCAATCCATCAACAAATACCTATTGGACATCAACTTTGTTGGTAGAACAAGGTATCTAGAGTTGAGATTTAGATAGATTACTAATCCACAGAGAAAGAATTTAAAGTCAAAAATTTTTAATATTTATAAATTGTATTTAATTATTGAGGAGATATTCAGAGAAGCAGACTGTGTTATGAAAAGGTCTGTGTAAAATTGGGTTTGTTTTGGAGAGCAGTAGACATAAAGTCTAAAGAAACTTGCAGTCAAGCACCAGGAGTCCCACTGCATCCCGCAAATAAAACAAACCCAAGAAACACACAAATATATCAAAAGACTTTCTTTAGAAATACAGGGTGGATGACTTTGAACAAGTTCAGCTCTTGAATACTGTACATACATGCTCTGACTAAAACATAGAACAGGTAGGGGGAAAAAAAAAAGCAGTTGCCCTGTAGGAGGCTGATTCAGTGGGTGAATGTTGGAGCATTCACCGAGCTATGCAATAAACACCATGAAAGTCTATGTCAGGGGTTTTCAAGAAGCGTGTGCCCTGCATATGGTCTAAGGGACCTTTTGGGGCAGTCTGCCATGCATCCTGAGGACAGGGTTGATTCCTGCATGTCATAATAACAGCTGCCTTCTGAAGTGATCCTGTGCAAGTCACTCTAGACAACTTTGACATATTTTCTCTTGGAATCTTCTCAACAACACACGTAGGTAGTTAGTCTTAACTCTATCTTACAGATGAGAAAATTTACACTTAGTCAAATTGATACTAATTAGGTTTAGTAATTAAGTTTAATAAATAGGTTTAGTTCCCAGTGTCCAACAGCTAAAAAGTGGCAGAATTAGGATTCCAATTTGGTCTTACTGGAAATCCATGCTCATACCCACAACACATATCTTCATCAGTCTTAGGAGCTTATCCTACTCGACATGTCTGATTTTTTTTTATGGGCAGGCTCTTTAGATTTATGTATGGGCAAAGTAGCTAGAAGCATTTAGAAGCATGACACATCTTTACATGGATTTGCTCTCATTTGTGTTCCTTCTCTGTGCTCTCCTAAAAGTGTATTTCATTTTTATATTACATTTTATGTTTTTATCACCCAGCATGACTTGTTTTCCTCCTCTCAGATATGCCCTGATAAATAATTGAATATTTCCCAAAATATTAATAGCTAGTCCTTACCATCATCATCACTATCAAAATTTTCTTTTTCTATTTAGTGTTTGGCCACAAGACAAAATCAATAATAGTTAGGTTCATTGCAATTTCTAAGGCAACTTCTGGCTAATAAAACATCTTCTCATAGGGGGCAGAGAGCTAAATCTTAATTCAGACCTGTGTTCTCAGCATCTTATTTTAGTGTCTCATAAATAGTATGTTCAATAATTATTTGTTGAATTGTTTAATCATCATCATGACTTAAAGAGATAATAAACTTTTATCCTGTGAAAACTGCATGTAGGAACTAAGTTAGGTGATGAATAGAGTGCAGGAAAGCGTATCAGTTGTGCACATAGCTTAACCACAGGCTGGGCACTGTGCTGGGTACCTCCTTTCCATGTAGCACTGCACTGGGTCCTCCTTCAAACCTCATGTTGTTGCTGTTCAGTTGCTCAGTTGTGTCCAACTCTTTGTGACCTCATGGACTGCAGCATGCCGGGCTTCTCCGTCCTTCACCATCTCCTGGGGTTTGCTCAAATTCATGTCCACTGATTCAGGGATGCTATCTAACCATCTCATCCTCCACTACCACTTTATCTTTTTGTCTTCAATTTTTCCCAGCATCAGGGGCTTCCCCAAAGAGTCGGCTCTTCGTATCAAGTGGCCAAAGTATTGGAGCTTCAGCACCAGTTCTTCCAATGAATATTCAGGGTTGATTTCCTTTAGGATTGACTGTTTTGCTTTTCTTGCTGTCCAAAGGACTCTCAAGATTCTTCTCCATCACCACAATTCAAAGCATCAGTTCTTTGGCATTCCACTTTCTTTATGGTCCAACTCTCACATCCGTACATGATATTGGAAAAAGCATAGCTTTGACTACATAGACCTTTGTCAGCAAAGTGATGTCTCTGTTTTTTAATATGCTGTCTATGTTTGTCATAGCTTTTCTTCCAAGGAGAAAGCATCTTTTAATTTTATGTGCCAAACCTTAAGGACACTGTTGATCCTTCAATGTTAAGAGATGGGGAAACTGACTTCTAAAGAAGGTAAACAAAATATGTCCCCATTTTCCAAAGCTATTAAGGGGCAGAAACTGGATTCAAACCTAGGCCAGGTTTCTAAAATTAATAGACTTACTTGTGGTAGAAATCCTTACCTGGCATTGAAAATTCGATTTATTCAGAGAATTGTCAAACAATGATCCATAATAACAAAATATGCTTTCTCTTAGCTTAAAATATATAAACTCACATGAATTCATTTTTTCTTTAATTTTCGGCTGGAAAGAAGCTTTCCTATTACGTCTCGACCCTTCCCTTGGGAATCCTAAGTTGTCTTTCTTGTACAAACCACATCCACAGTACATTGTCTACAGTTTCCACTTTCAGTTTCTATTAAATGGACTCAGAATTTAAGGACATGTGAAAAACAATTTTCAATATAAACTCATTCCACATTTCTATGATTTTTTCTGTCTGTTCAGTTGCTTAAAAAACACCAAGTCCAAGAGCATTTTTTAAAACAACATCTCTTTATTAAATTTCTCCAAAGTCTTCAACCTAATTTTCATACAACACCCTTTTTGCATATTTAGCATGTTTACTCAAAAATTCAATTGTTTAATTTAAAAAGTAAAAATTACTGTCATAAATTGCTCTGGGAATCAGTATCAGTGCAGTCATTCAGTCATGCCTGACTCTTTGTGACCCCATGGACTGCAGCACCCCCGGCCTCCCTGTCTGTCACCAACTCCCGGAGTTTACTCAAACTCATGTCCATTGAGTCAGTGATGGCATCCAACCATCTCATCCTCTGTCATCCCCTTCTCCTCCCACCTTTAATCTTTCCCAGAATCAGGGTCTTTTCAAATGAGTCATTTCTTCACATCAGGTGGCCAAAGTATTGGAGTTTCAGCTTCAACATCAGTCCTTCCAATGAATATTCAGGACTGATTTCCTTTAGGATGGACTTGTTGGATCTCCTTGCAGTCCAAGGGACTCTCAAGAGTCTTCTCCAACACCACAGTTAAAAAGCACCAATTCTTCAGCGCTCAGCTTTCTTTATAGTCCATCTCTCATATCCATACATGACTACTGGAAAAACCATAGCTTTGACTAGATGGACCTTTGTTGGCAAAGTAATGTCTCTGCTTTTTAATATGCTGTCTGGGTTGGTCATAACTTTTCTTCCAAGAAGTAAACATCTTTTAATTTCATGGCTGTAGTCACCATCTGCAGTGATTTTGGAGCCCCCCAAAAATGAAGTCTGCCACTGTTTCCACTGTTTCCCCATCTATTTGCCAGGAAGTGATGGGACCGGATGCCATGGTCTTAGTATTCTGAATGTTGAGTTTTAAGCCAACTTTTTCACTCTCCTCTTTCACTTTTATCAAGAGGCTCTTTAGTTCTTCCTCACTTTCTGCCATAAGGTTGGTGTCATCTGCATATCTGAGGTTATTGATATTTCTCCCAGAAATCTTGATTCCAGCTTGTGCTTCATCCAGCCCAGCATTTCTTATGGTGTACTCTGTATATAAGTTAAATAAGCAGGGTGACAGTATACAGCCTTGACACACTCCTTTTCCTATTTGGAACCAGTCTGTTGTTCCATGTCCAGTTCTAACTGTTGCTTCCTGACCTGCATACAGATTGCTCAAGAGGCAGGTCAGGTGGTCTGGTATTCCCAGCTCTTTAAGGATTTTCCACAGTTTGTGGTGATCCACACAGTCAAAGGCTTTGGCATAGTACAGCAAATAGATGTCTCTCTGGAACTCTCTTGTTTTTTCAATGATCCAATCAGTTCAGTTCAGTTCAGTCACTCAGTCATGTCCAACTCTTTGTGACCCCATGAATCACAGCACGCCAGGCCTCCCTGTCCATCACCAACTCCCAGGAGTTCACTCAGACTCACGTCCATCGAGTCAGTGATGCCATCCAGCCATCTCATCCTCTGTTGTCCCCTTGTCCTCCTGCCCCCAATCCCTCCCAGCATCAGAGTCTTTTCCAATGAGTCAGCTCTTCGCATGAGGTGGCCAAAGTACTGGAGTTTCAGCTTTAGCATCATTCCTTCCAAAGAAATCCCAGGGCTGAGCTCCTTCAGAATGGACTGGTTGGATCTCCTTGCAGTCCAAGGGACTCATAAGAGTCTTCTCCAACACCACAGTTCAAAAGCATCAATTCTTCAGTGCTCAGCTTTCTTCACAGTCCAATTCTCACATCCATACATGACCACTGGAAAAACCATAGCCTTGACTAGACGGACCTTTGTTGGCAAAGTAATGTCTCTGCTTTTGAATATGCTATCTAGGTTGGTCATAACTTTTCTTCCAAGGAGTAAGTGTCTTTTAAGTTCATGGCTGCAATCACCATCTGCAGTGATTTTGGAGCCCAAAAAAATAAAGTCTGACACTGTTTCCACTGTTTCCCCACCTATTTGCCATGAAGTGATGGGATCAGATGCCATGATCTTCATTTTCTGAATGTTGATGATCCAATGGATGTTAGCAATTCGATCTCTGGTTCCTCTGCCTTTTCTAAAACCAGTTTGAACATGTGGAAGTTCACAGTTCATGTATTGTTGAAACCTGGTTGGAGAATTTTGAGCATTACTTTACTAGTGTGTGAGATGAGTGCAATTGTGCAGTAGTTTGAGCATTCATTGGCATTGCCTTTCTTTGGAATTGGAATGAAAACTTACCTTTTCCAGTCCTGTGGCCACTGCTGAGTTTTCCAAATTTGCTGGCATATTGAGGGCAGCACTTTCATAGCATCACCTTTTAGGATTTGAAATAGCTCAACTGGAATTCCATCACCTCCGCTAGCTTTGTTCGTAGTGATGCTTCACAAGGCCCACTTGACTTCACATTCCAGGATGTCTGGCTCCAGGTGAGTGATCACAGCATCATGATTATCTAGGTCCTGAAGATCTTTTTTTGTATAGTTCTTCTGTGTATTCTTGCCACTTCTTCTTAATATCTTTTGCTTCTGTTAGGTCCATACCATTTCTGTCCTTTATTGAGCCTATCTTTGCATGAAATGTTCCCTTGGTATCTCTAATTTTCTTGAAGAGATCTCTAGTCTTTCCCATTCTATTGTTTTCCTCTGTTTCTTTGCAGTGATCACTGAGGAAGGCTTTCTTGTCTCTCCTTTCTATTCTTTGGAAATGTGCATCCATATGGGTATATCCTTCCTTTTTTCCTTTGGTCTGGGAATAAGCCCAATCAAGTATTTATAAGCAAAGAATTCAACTGGTAGAAGCAGGGTTAGACAACAGAGTACATATTAATCATGAACATTTCTGAGTCCTCAGGCTTCAACTGATGCTTTCAGAGGCAACTGGACATTAATTAACTGAGTCAAATTTACTTAAGCGAACTTCTACTGTTTTACTCACATGCATTTTCCTTTAACAGACACTGATGTAACACTTACTATGTGCCAGTCACTGTTCCTAAAGTACTTTACAAATATTATTTTATTTCATAGGCTTCCCTGATAGCTCAGTTGGTAAAGAATCCACCTAGAATGCAGGAGACCCTGGTTCAATTCCTGGGTCAGGAAGATCTGCTGGAGAAGGGATAGGCTACCCACTCCAGTATACTTGGGCTTCCCTTGTGGCTTAGCTGGTAAAGAATCTGGCTGTAATGTGGGAAACCTGGGTTTAATCCATGGGTTGGGAAGATCCCCTGGAGAAGGAAATGGCTACTCACTCCAGTATTCTGGCCTGGAGAATTCCATGGACTGTATTGTCTGTGGGGTCGTAAAAAGTCGGATTAATGCTCAAAATCCAGCAAAGAAAGCAATTTAATTCCCGAGATAGTTATTTTTTAAGTCAGAATAAAAACCAACTTTAGGTAGTGCCCCTTTCTCTTGGCTTAGTGTGATCACCTATAATCTGAAATTTATATAAATGTACCATAGGGATATAAATATACCATAGGGATATAAATATACCACATTCTCAACTTGGGAGTGCTCAGTGAGATCATTAAAAAGAATTTTCAGCCAAGTCAAAGGATTACAGGCATCAGATTCACACTACTCTCTGGGTACATACTACTGTTATACCATTTTACCAAAAGAGGAAGCTGAGGCTCTAGGAGGTTATCTACTGTGTCCAAGGTCATACACCTAATAAATGGTAGAACCGAATTTGGTCCGGGTACTTGCTCTTAAACCCTTAATCCAGGCTTGTCAGACAAAACTCATCGTATCTCTTCTCCAAAAGCACAATCCACATGGAAAGGTCATGTATATTTGGGTTGGTCATCCAAAGTTGCATATGGGCTTCCCAGGAGGCACTAGTGATAAAGAACTCTCCTGCCAATGCAGAAGACATAGAGACGCAGGTTCGATCCCTTTGTGGGGATGATCCCCTCGAGAAGTGCATGGCTACCCACTCCAGTATCCTTGCCTGGAGAATCCCCATGGACAGAGGAACCTGGTGGGCTACTGTCCATTGTGTCACACAGAGTCGGATATGACTGAAGCAACTTAGCACAAACTTGCATAGGTTAATTACCTAATGAGAGGTCCAGGAATTCTCAAACATCCTCTCTAGCAGTGTTCACTAAAGACACAAAAGAATTTTCAATCAGGAGTAGGTAAACCTCTCTTGTAGACTCTATTAATATTTTCCATGTTTCTCTTTTCTTTCCTTCCCTAAATGATAATGATGAACAGGAGCCTCAATTTTCCTTTGTTAAGCCACTTTTTTCTTATCTCTTTACAACCATTTCCTGTATATATTACTCTTCTCTATGGCTTCCAGGCCCTGGAGTGATAATGCAGATCACGTGTGAAAGGCCAGCGGGTTGGGCAAGCACACTGGAATGTGTCCTGGAGGAGGACTGAAATCCTTTTATCTCTCTCATGGATTATGCACAGTAATCCTCACCACTTCCTGGGATTCTAGGTTCAAGGTCATAGAGTAATTTTCATGTCCCAATCAAACTACAAATTTTAATCTGAAGCAAACATCTTTAATTTTGATGCCACATGAACAACTTTTATGGTCTTTATAGGTCTTATAGGAGAGGGGAAGTAGATCTGAATTCCTAATAACTTTTGACTGGCAATGACTTTCTCTTTCAGAAAGTGCTTTTGAGCCCTAAGAACACATGTGTAACTTGTATC
Organism: Bubalus bubalis; assembly: GCF_019923935.1. Classification (NCBI taxonomy): domain Eukaryota; kingdom Metazoa; phylum Chordata; class Mammalia; order Artiodactyla; family Bovidae; genus Bubalus; species Bubalus bubalis. Next base: position 98,221,393 of record NC_059158.1, on the reverse strand, counting down.
AAAGAAATTGTGTTGCATTTTTAAAAACTACTTAATATTTCTTTTATGTCGATAATAGGCACATTGTTCAAATATCAGACATACAAAAGTTCTCTAGAAAGTCTTCCTCCTAACTCTGTCCTGAGGTACTTACCCCATCTGTGATAGGCACACACCATTCTCTGTTACAAGGAATATTTAAAAAATACATATATAAATGACCTGAAATGTCTTAGTAAGATAAATTGTTCCCCATAGCTAGGAAGATGAATATTAATGCCACATTTTCATTGAAGTGTTGCGTCAAAATATCAGATTTCCTGGAATCTTCTTAGCATTCTAGTAAATCTGAGAGTGGTTGACAGAACAAGAATTCTAACATAAAAATACAAAGGCATGGTCGTGCATTTAGACAGTGAGAGGTGACTTTTCTATCCAGAACACATATGATGCACATTTTTGTTATTATAATGAATTGAAGTTAATCATGGTAGTAGTATAGGGGAGGAGAATTAAACTGCAGTTTAATTCTAAGAAATTCTTATTTAATGTTATCTCTCAGAAATCAATTTTCAGTCTTGTATGTTAACTCAATTAGGAATGTAATCAGAGGTCTTTTGAAAGTTGTATATATAAGAATGTGTTGTTGTTCAGTCAATAAATCTGGTGCTTTAAAATAACAAGTAATTATCATTCTCTTATGGTAGTTCATAATCCAAAGACTTAGCCATACTCAGCTCCAAGTTGCAGAAATGAGAAACTGAGAGCCAAGTTCTAAAGCATTTTTTAAGGGCTGCATTTATTTTTAGCTTTTAGCTCATGTTGTTCTAAAGTTAGGATAAGGATGCTATGGAGGAAGAGAGATGTACACATCGAGTGGCTTCTCTAAGAGGTTGTGTGTGAGTATCTTAACACTAGTTTCCCAGGAAGAAATATTCAGCTCATATTGCAATGGTTTGCCTCTTCCATGAGTTTTGTTGAAGCATCTGTGTACTATTATATAATTTAGGCAAAAAATGTAAAGCAAGGACTTGATCCCACCTTTCTCATCAAGATTTTGATGCATATAGTAAATCAAAAGAGTTTTGTTTGTGACGTGCTAATATTCTAGTATTATATAATATTTGGACCACTCCCTGTACAGGAATACTTAAGGATCCAGATTATGCTTTTCTGGGATGGACTTGCCTTTTTAAAAAATACCAAGAACTTGCCTATATGTTTTCTTTCACGTAGCAAGACAGTGTTCCATTTGGTGTTCATAATGGCAAAATCTTCATGTAAAATGCTGAAAAGTGAAAGTGTTAGTCACTTAGTTGTGTCCCACTCTTTGCGACCCATGGACTATTAGCCCACCAGGCTCCTCTGTCCATGCAGTTCTCCAGGCAACAGTACTGGAGTGGGTTGCCATGCCCTCCTTCAAGGGATCTTCTTGACCCAGGGATTAAACCCAGGTCTCCTGCATTGCAGGCAGATTCTTTACTGTCTGAGCCACCAGGGAAGCCCTGCAAGTTTACAAATCTCCATTGTAAATAAGAATGTGAGAGAGAGCAAAAATTTATGTTTTATTTTTCAGAGAGGATGCTAGATTTCTTGGGAAAAACACTCATATTGTGTATTTATATTTGGTTTTGTGAGTCAGGGCTCCCTGCACACATAGGCAAATTTAACTTATAACTTAATTATGATTAGTCAGCCTTATGGGGGCCAAGAAGAACATAATTGAATTCTACAGAATGTCACCAAAACTCATTTATTGATCATGTTATCCTTTCCCACCCCCAACTTAATCATTTTAAAAATAGTAGAACTGCCTTAAGCAAGGTTAGAAGTTATGAATTTCATTTTCTTTAATTTCTGTTCATAGCTGCTGGCCACTGAAATAAGTAGCGCAGAGAGGAATCAGCAGCTGAATGTGCTGAAAGGAATCCACAAACTTGATTTTTTAAATGCTTCTGAATATTTGTTATTTGATTAGGATAATGAGTCTGTCTCATGGTGTGAGTATTACATTCTGAAAATCATGTATTCTGAGTGTTGCTGATTGCTAAGTTTGAAATAATAATTTGTGTCCAGGGTTTGGTGCTGTGAGGACATTTATTTTACTATGGCCATCATTATCATCATCAGCAATATCATTATATAAAAGCCCAGCTTGCCATGTTCTATATGACCCCAGATTAGGCCCCTGCTTGGGCTGAATGACCCTTCTCTCTCAGCAGTTAAGTCTATACGTGCCAACGTATAGTTGATAAGAGACATAAAGATTAGAGACGTAAAGAGTCTGTAATAGCCAAACATGAGAGGCTGGGGGATGAAATGGCAGTCCTAGGAAGAGAAATCATTCTTCTTTTAAAGGTGCTGAGCCTACAGGGAGCAGGGAAGTCCAGGAAATGAGAGTCATTCAGTGTGGTGAACATAAGCACAAGGGAGGGAAAAACGGTGAGTGATGACGCTAGAGAGGAAGACAGGGTCCAAAGCAGATCATTTGGGAAATTACTCAGTGAATTCAGACATTATTCTAAGAGTAATGGGAAGGTACTGAAGAGTTTTAGGAAAGAAGACAATATTATTTTTGTGTTTTAAGCATTTTTCAATGCCTCGGATAGAGAGAGCAGAACAGTGGTAGGTGAGTTAGTTAGGAGACAGTTAACAGCAGTCAAAGTGAGAGCTGATGGAGGCAATCATGGCAGTGATAACAAAAAGGAGTAAAAGATTTTTAGAAGTGTATAGTACAGAATTATCTATTCCTTAGATGAAGAGTGACTGTGGTGGGTCTGAAATCCGAGTTCCTGGTTGGCTCATGGAAAGATGACTCCGATCAGGGAGAAAGTTGATGAATCCCATGGTGGGAATGTTGTGTTTCACGTACTAGTTGGAAATCCAAATGGAAATATCCAGAGGACTATCTCGAATTCAGGAGGCAAATCTGTGAAAAGTTGTAGAACTGGCAATCTTCAGCACAGACCCTTGGAAAAAAATGGAGTTCATCCTAACAGTATGATTCAGAGACCAGACTTTTACAGGGTGGACAGAGAAAGTGTTCCAGACTGGGAAGCCAGACTGTATGTCTGCAGAAATAGGTTGACCCCAGTGAAGATAAACTCCCATGTGAAAAGTACCCTCGCTGTTCAGGAGAGAAGAAGACATTCTTATTAGTCCAGAGGTGATACCAGAGGAATCTGCAGACAAACCTTATTCTATTAATTTCCTCCCATAGATTTACTGTCTCATCACTTGCCCACCTTGGAAGCCTAGAACCAATCTTCTTTGTCCCGTCATTTCTCTACAACTTCATTGTCCTCTGTTGAACAGGCTATAAAAGCTGGAATTTTGAGTACCATTTTGAGTTATTTCTTACTCAGTTTTCTCCAGGGTGATGTGCACTACAAACATTAATAAACTATTTTACTTAAAAAAAAAAAAGAGGCTGAAAAGGACAGATCAGAAAAGTGGAAGAAAAATCTGAGGTGATGAAGAAGACAGGAATTAAGATATGGGAGCATTTCAAGGAGAGAGCATTCAGTAATGCAGAGAAATCAGATCATACTGTGACTGCAGGCTCAGTGAAGTAGTGGTAATAAAATCCAATGGCAAGGGACAAAGTGTAGGAGATGAGGAAATGGCAACAATACGTATAAGCAGCACTTAAAAGAAGTTTGGCTGGTAAAAGGAAGCAGAGAAGTAAAACAAGATCCTTTACAAAAATGAATTTCCTTATACCATCAGTTAAGCTTAAATATTACTCAATATTACACAATAGTGTGTTTAAAACATAAATGGCTCTAGAGAATATTTCAAAGGAAATGCCTTTCTCTCTAATTCTTAAATATTTTGAACTTGTGCCAATGCTTAACATTTAAAATTCTTGTTTAGCATATTCCTTTTCAACTTAACCATTTCTCTTAAATAACAAAGTCAAATGTTTCTTCTAAGGGCATATTTGGCTCCACAAGCATGTGGCTTACAGCCATTTTTGTCATCAAAAGCCTTTTAGATTGCTAGCTTACACAGCCAACAGAGAGCTGGTATGTCAACTGCTCAACGCTAATGAGAGGAAAGGCTTTGATATGCCTTTATACCTTTCCTGGGCTTCGTTGGTGACTCAGATGGTAAAGAATCTGCTTGTAATGCAGAAGACTTGGGTTCTAGCCCTGGGTTGTGAAGATCCCCTGGAGAAGGGAATGCTTGCCCACTCCAGTATTCTTGCCTGGAGAATTACATGGACAGAGGATCCTGGCAGATTACAGTCCATGGGGTCGCAAAGAGTCAGACACTGAGCGACCAACACTCACTAGTAACACTATACCTTTCCTAATACCTCGTCTCTTTTTCCACTGAGAAATAACTAAGCTACCTTAAAATCTGACCAACTTTAACCTTCTTGGTTTGTCGATGAGGAAATAAATGTTTGAAGAGTTATTGTATGTCCCAAAATACAGAATTTGAACATGACAGAATGGAAACCAGAATCTCCAATGGTTTTGCTGCATATCTCATCTTTCCCCAGTGAATATGTACCTCTTAATGTTGATGGAGTTCCTTTCCAATCAGAAAGGTAATGTTTAAAAAGTAAGATAGATTGGGACTTCCCAAGTGGTCCAGTGGTGAAGATTCCAAGCTGCCAATGCAGGGGGCCCCAGTTCAATCCCAGATCAGGGAACTAGATCTTACATGCATCAACTAAAAAAAAAAAAAAAAAAAAAAATCCCACATGCCGGACTAAAGATCCTGCATGCCACAGTGAAGAAACAGTGCAACCAAATAAATAATAAATTTAAAAATGCAATGCAATTTCTGACTATTAAAAATAAATAGTAAAATAGATTCCCTCTCCTTTGTGATATCCACAATTATTAATGACCACTTGAAAGTGAAACTTGCTCAGTCATGTCCTACTCTTTGCAACCCCATGGACTATACAGTTCATGGAATTCTCCAGGCCAGAATACTGGAGTGGGTAGCCTTTCCCTTCTCCTGGGGATCTTCCCAACCCAGGGATCGATCCCAGGTCTCCCACATTGCAGGCGGATTCTTTACCAGCTTAGCCATAAGGGAAGCCCTTGAATTTTACATTAAGTGCCAGACTCTTTTGTAATGATTGCTCATGTTAAGGACTTTTATATGGGATCAAATACAAACTACTTCAGCAGGAGTGCTCTTTAGAATTAATTTTAACAAGAGTTTGTTTTTCTACTAAACCAAAGTCATATTCACACTTCTATTTGATAAGTTAACCAAGAGTTTCAATAGAGATAAAAAAGTACTATAATTGCAAGTATTGGGCAAGTTTCCCTAAATGTGTGGGACAAAACTTTGTCAAATACTGTAGATGTTGGAATAATTCTGTTCCATGATAAGAAGCTACTCTAGACATTAAGTAGGAAATTTGATTACTCAGAATACATCTGTTGTGGGTTTGTTTTTTGTTTTTAAGGAAATTTTTCAGGAGGAAAACTGGCAAAGAAATCACTGAAAAAAATAATACTCGAACCAAAATGACAGCCTTGGTTGTTGCAATGAGTAGATTTGGGAGAAATATATGAATATAAATATAAATGCAAACATAGAAATTTTATTTGCAAAAACGGTGATATTCTAAAACTACTATGATGATCCTCTTTAAACAAACTCAAAAAAAAAAAAAAAAGAGAGAGAAAGAGAGACTGTTTTCTGAACGTCTCCTTCTAAAGAACTTCCAAACTTCCCACACACCTTTGATTGACTACGCAAGTGGTATGTTGTATAAAATCAGTAGTGACTTTTTTGTATTTTAGTGGCAGCTTTATACCTACTTCAAAATTTAGAGAATAACAAAACTTTGATGTGTTTTACTTGCTTTCTCTCCATTTTTACTTTGGTTATATAACTTCAATTGCATATACCTATTTTCTTGTCAAATTTTTCCATTAAATGTTATTTCCCTAGCAACAAAAACTGTACAGAGAAAATAATATTCATACAAATAGACTAAAAAAAATAATGTTCATATGAATAAACTCACAAATATAACATTAAAATACTGTAGGGAAAATGAAATCATTTCTTAATCAACATATTAAATTAAAATGACAAAAGATTAAAATTCAATCACATAAAAATGCCAAAGACCTGTGTCTCATCTTGGATGGCTAATCATGATTGAATCGGTGTCATTTAACTTCAAGTCTATTAAACAAAACTGAAAATAGAGTGGAACTGAGAGTATTTTGTTTGTTTTGTATTGTTTTCTTTATTTAGTATAAAATAAAATACTAAACGGGTGATATGTAACCTTTAATGTATTTCCTAAAGAGATGAATGTGGATAACAAGAATTTCTGTGTATTTTACTTTTAGAATAGGAATGAAGTAGACTTAGAAAGAGATATACCCTGAGAAGTGAAGAAATAATACTAAATCATTTCACAGAAGCTTCTGGTAACATTTAAATATTAGTGAAAATATCCAATTAAAAGAGTTCTATTATATCTTTGTGCACTGTTATAAAATATTGGCTTATGTAGTACACAGGTTTGCAATGTTCAAAGTGCCTTCACTTACTGTATCTCTTCCATTTTCATAAACTTCTTGTACAGTACTCAGTACCTATGCTCAGTATAAAATCTGAGCATATTCAGATTTTGGTATCTATGGGAAGTCCTGGAACCAGTCTCCAAGAATACCTATGGATGACTATAGTTATGGATAAGGAAAACCAAGTAAATTGGAAGGCTTCTACTTCTGGTAATAATAGAGTAGCTAATTCAACCAACACTCTGGCTAAAGACTACTTGCAAAGCTGAATAAAGTATTTTTAAAATCTCTTTGATGACATTGGGCAGTAACAAAATAGGAAAGAATTACTGGATAAGATCTGGAAGGAAACTGATGCCCATGGAAGTGAAGCCAGAATTCTGGGGTTGTTTTTCCTCCTAGGCACACTTAGTGATTTCAGTAGGAGGAGCTGAGAATCCTTTGTGACAATGTGGATGGACCTTAAGGGTGTAACGCTAAATGAAATGAATCAGACAAAGAATGACAAATACTGTTCGATATCACTTACATTTTAATCTAAAAAAAAAAAAAGAAATTCAATACAATCAGAGACTAGAATGGTGGTTACCAGGGACTGGAAGATGGGGGAATAGAGGAGACATTGGCCAGGGGTATAAACAGCCAGTTTTAAGATGAATAAATTCTAAGAATCTAGTGTACAACAAGGTGATTATAGTCAATAAATACTGTATTATATACTTGAAAGTTGCTGAGAAAGTAGATCTAGAATATTCTTACCACAAAAAAAGAAATGGCAACTATGTGACTGGATGGAGATGGTAACTAATTCTATGATGGTAATCACTGTATGTCTTAAACATGCACAATATGTCAACTATATATCAAAGTTGGGGAAAAAAGAATTAATGGTGCTTTTGACTATCTCACTGAGCTAGTGAGATAGGAATTAGAATTCTCACATTTGGGAGCCTTGGTGAAAACCTTTTGCATATAGTTAGAATCATGAATGGCGAGACTCTAGGAATAAAGATAATTGCAAGTAGACAGATTGCATTGAGGACCATAGTACAGTTTTGAATCACTCTAGAGCCTGAAATTTTATTCCTAGCAAGATGCAATATATCATCTGGCTTCAAATTATTTTTGCAAACAATTTTTACTAGTAAAATTAAAGGGAACATATCAAAGTAACCAGACATAAAAGGAGACAAGTCAACATGAGTAGACACCAATGGAAACAACAAAAAGAAGCAGAACCACAGAAACGCAGGGGCTTCAGATAATGAAGCCATCAGATACAGTCTCTAAAACAATTATTCTTACTATATTAAGAGATATAAAAGACAAATTAAAACTTCAACAGAGATTGGAAGGTATAAAAGAAACCTGATTATAATTGTAACACTGAAAAATATAATAATGAGAAAAGTTTAAATAAATGGGGTTAATAATAGATTAGACTAGACTCAGCTGTAGAACTAGTGAAGCAGAAATTAGAGTGAGAGAAAAATTCTAGACTGAAGCACATAGTGTTAAAAAGATGGAAAATAGAATATAAGGTCTACTGGTATCTGAAAGTAGAATGTTCCTACTAAAACTTTCATATGCCAGAATGGTGTGAAATGAAGAAGCAATTCACTTTTTTTTTTTTTAGCAATTCACTTTTTTAGTAAAAGCTGAAAATCCTCTTCAGAGTTCTTTTGGTTAATGAAAACAGGTGCTAAAACAGGACTTTCCCAAAGTCCTATACACAAAGCAAAGGTGTATAAAGCAAGCTTTCTCAAAGCAGGGATACCTGTAGTGATTATGAGACATAGAGGTATAGTGAGAAGATGTAATATATGTGTATTAAAGTCCCATAAGAGAGAAGAGAGAAAATAGGATAGAAGTAGCAATTGAAGAATAATGAATAGTAACTTCCCCAAATTGATGGGATACATTAAGAAATCTGTTAAACTTCAAAGTGAGATAAACTATTAAAAAAAAAAAACTACATGTACAGATCAAAACAAGTCTGCTAAAAATCAAAAGCAGTGAAAAAGTCATAAGAGTAATAAAACCAAAGCAAAACTTTTAAAGAGAGAAAATTTGATTGACAGTTGACCACTCAATAGAAATGCTATATACATGAAGGACATGGAATAAAATCCTTTTTAAAGCCATTTAAGAACTTGTTTACTTCCTTGTTTATTTTTTGTTAGTTTTTAATTGAGGTATAATTAGCATATGACTTTATATAAATTTTAGTTGTCCAACATAATGATTTGATATGTATATACCCTGGGAAATGATCCCCACTAAGTCTAGTTTACTGTCAGTCTTTTCCAAGGGGCTTCCCTAGTGGCTCAGATGGTAAAGAATCTGCCTGCAATGCAGGAGACCCAGGTTGGAAAAGACCCTGATGCTGGGAAAGATTGAAGACAGGAGGAGAAGGGGATGACAGAGGATGAGATGGTTGGATGGCATCATCGATTCAATGGACATGAGTTGGAGCAAACTCTGGGAGATGGTGAAGGACAGGGAAGTCTGGCATGCTGCAGTCCATGGGGTCACAAAGAGTTGGACATGACTGAGTGACTAAACAAAAACAACAATGTCAGTCACCACAGAAAACTACAGTTTTTTTCTTTTGATAAGAATTTTTAAGATGAACTCTCCTGGCTTCTTTCAAATATACTCTGCTGCTGCTGCTAAGTCACTTTAGTCGTGTCCGACTCTGTGAGACCCCATAGACGACAGCCCACCAGGCTCCGCCGTCCCCAGGATTTTCCAGGCAAGAACACTGGAGTGGGTTGCCATTTCCTTCTCCAATGCATGAAAGTGAAAAGTCAAAGTGAAGTCGCTTAGTCGTGTCCAGCTCTAGAGACCCCATGAACTGCAGCCTACCAGGCTCCTCCATCCATGGGATTTTCTAGGCAAAAGTACTGGAGTGGGGTGCCATTGCCTCAAATATACACTACAATATTATAAAATATAGTCAGCATTCTATATATACCATCCTCCAAGCTGCATGAAGGTCTGTGTCCTACACACAACTGGGAGAGGCTGCCATTCCACTATGGGTTGAAACTTGTTTGCCATACAAAAAATGTTAGCGTGTCTCACAAGCTACATGAATGAACTTTTACAGAGACTGTAAAGTTATAAAAGTTCACTTCATAATTGAAAGTTTGCACCACATAACCACTTTCACCCATGTGGAACACCCTTCAACTCCCCTCCCCTCTGGCAAACCCCATTCTGTTCTCTGTGTGTGTGTGTGTGTGTGTGTGTGCAAGCTAAGTCGCTTTAGTTGTTTCGGACTCTTTGTGACCCTATGACTATAGCCTGCCAGCCTCCTCTATCCAAGGGATTCTCTAGGCAAGGGTACTGGAGTGGGTTGCCATGCCGTCTTCCAGGGGATCTTCTCTACCCAGGGATTGAACCTGCATCTCTTAACGTCTCCTGCATTGGCAGGCGGGTTCTTTACCACTCATGCCCCACCTGGAAATCCCATTCTGTTCTCTATAGGTTTTATTTTGTTTGTTTCATCTGTTCATTTGTTTTGCTTTTTAGATTCCCCATATAAGTGAAATCCTACAATATTTGTCTTTCTGTGTCTGACTTATTTCACTTAGCATAATATCCCCAAGGTCCGTTCATGTCTCCAATGGCAAGATTTCATTCACTGTTATGGCTGCGTAGTATTTGATTATATATATACTGCATCTTCTTTATCCATTTATCCATAAGTGGATGGTTAGGTTGTTTTCATATCTTGGCCACTGTAAATAATGCTTAATGAATAATGTACACCTATCTTTTCAAATTAGTGTTTGCATTTTCTTTGGTTAAATGCCCAGAAGTCAGGCTTCTCTGGTGGCTCAGTGGTAAAGAATCTGCCTCTAGCGCCTGGGAGCTGAAACTACGGAGCCCATGTATTGCAGCTACTGAAGTCCATGCACCCTAGAACCTGTGCTCTGCAACAAGGAAAGCTACCTCAGTGAGAAGCCTGTGCAACTGGAGAGTAGCCCTACTTGCCACAACTTGAGACAAGCCCATGCAGCAACGAAGACCCAGCAGAGCCAAAAGCAAATAAATAAATTAAAATTATAAATACCCAGAAGTCGAATTGCTGGATCCCGTGGCAGTTCTGTTTTTAGTTTTTTGAAAAACCTCCATATTGTTTTCCACAGTGGCTGTACCAATGCACATTCCCCTTAACAGTGCACAAGGGTAACTTTTTCCACACCCTCTCCAACATATGTTATCTGTAGACTTTTTAAAATGTATTTATTTTTAATTGAAAGATAACTGCTATACAATATTGGTTTGATCGGAGAAGGCAATGACACCCCACTCCAGTACTCTTGCTTGGAAAATCCCATGGACGGAGGAGCCTGTTAGGCTGCAATCCATGGGGTTGCTAAGAGTCGGACACTACTGAGTGACTTCACATTCACTTTTCACTTTCATGCACTGGAGAAGGAAATGGCAACCCACTCCAGTGTTCTTGCCTGGAGAATCCCAGGGACAGGGGAGCCTGGTGGGCTGCCGTCTATGGGGTCGCACAGAGTCGGAAACGACTGAAGTGACTTAGCATAGCATAGCATTGGTTTGATACCTGTCATAAATCAACATGAATTGGCCATAGGTGTACATATCTCCCCTCCCTCTTGAACCTCCCTCCCATCTCCCACCCTTTCCCATCCCTCTAGGTTGTTATAGAGTCCCAGTTTGAGTTTCCTGAGTCATACAGCAAATTTCTATCGGCTATCTGTTTTACAGATGGTAGTGTATATGCTTCCACACTATTCTCTCTGTTCATCTCACCCTCTTCTTCCTTCCCCACACACTTGTCCCTAGGTCTGTTCTCTATGTCTGTGTCTCCATTACTGCCCTGCAAACAGTTCATCAGTACCATCTTTCTAGATTCCACATATATGCATTAATATATATTATTTGTTTCCCTCTTTCTGACTCACTTCACTCTGTATAATAGGCTCTAGGTTCATCCACCTCATTAGAACTGATTAAAGTGTGTTCCTTTTCATGGCTGAGTAGTGTTCCATTGTATATATGTACCACAGCTTCTTTATGCATTTATCTGTTGATGGGCATATAGGTTGCTTCCATATCCTGTCTATTGTAAATTGTGCTGCAGTGAACATTGGGGTATTTGTCTTTTTCAGTTTTGGTTTCCTCAGAGTATACGCCTAGAAGTGGTATTGCAGGGTTCTATGGGGGCTTTATTCCTAGTTTTTTAAGGAATCTTCATACTATACTGTCTTCCATGGTGGCTGTATCAGCTTGCATTCTCACCAGCATTACAAAAGTGTTCCCTTTCTCCAACCTTCTCCAGCACTTGTTTGTGGATTTTTTGATGATGGTCTTTCTGACTAGAGTGAGATGATATCTCATTGTGGTTTTGATTTGCATTTCTCTACTAATGAGTGATGTTGAGCATCTTTTCATGTGTTTACTAGCCATCTGTATGTCTTCTTTGGAGAAAGGTCTTTTGCCCACTTTTTGACTGAGTTGTTTGTTTTTCTGGTATTAAGTTGTATGAGCTGCTTGTATATTTTGTAAATTAATCCTTTGTCAGTTGTTTTATTTGCTATTATTTTATCCCATTCTGAGAGTTGTCTTTTCACCTTGTTTATAGTTTCCTTTGCTGTGCAAAAGCTTTTTAAGTTTAATTAGGTCCTGCTTGTTTATTTTTATTTTTATTTCCTTTATTCCACAAGGTGGGTCATTGAGCCTCAGGCAGCGGCTTTTAATGTATGCAAATATATACAGTCCTATAGGACCACAATCATAATACTTGCTGGCCTCTAGACCAGATGATCTTGAGGTATCCTCTGGGCAACTATTGTAAAAATCAGGTCTCCAACTGAGTGTATAAGCTCCTTTCTGTAAAGTACCATAGAGCTGCTCTCTCGGTCCTCAGTAGTGAGGCCGAAGAGGAGCATAAAGATGGTGATCCCCAGCCTACGTTTCCTGAGAGCAGTACTGCAGCCTCTGGATACACGACAGACCTGAAACCTGCCTCTCAGGCTGAAGCTCCAGGACGAGTAAGTAGGCTTTTTCACGGAAAGACTGGAGTGTGTATCAATCTTCTGTCTATGTGGTGCCCTGGTGGTAGTAGCCTGTCAGAAAAATCAGGACAGTGGTAACCACTCTAGAGTAGGAGAAAAGTATAAGGATTGGGTAGTGCCTGGGAGCAAAGTTTCTATTCTTGATGTGAGAAGAAATGACACAGTTTACTTTGTGGTAGCTCATTAAACTGTGTGTTTTTGTTTGCAGTAATTTTCAGCATGTGTTTTATATTTTATGATATATTATGTTCACAGCATAAAGCTCCAGCCAAAATGTGAGAACTGGCTGAATGGCCATAACAAAATAGAACATGGATATCCATTTAGAGGTATCTGGTTGTGTTCTCAGTTCTCTATCCCAAACTGCCAGCAGTTTGGTTCCAAATTTATCTAACACTGAAGGAGCCATGGCTATGACATTTTCAGAAGCAGAACACTGAGATAGATGATAGAATCAAGATTCAAAATAATCTTGACAGACTTGTAATTGTAGTCCCAACCTAGAAGAGGAAATGTTCCAGGGACAGTGTAGGCATCACACACTAAACATCGGCTGCCGGGTGTGAGCAGAGAAGGTTTCAGGGCTCCTGCTGCCAAGAAGTGTTTCAGGAGGTGCCCAAGAGGGCACAGTGAGTTGGTCTGGCTTTGGGTCACTGATGAACAAGAGGCTCTTGCATTCAAAGGGAATTGAAAACGCTCCCTCAGTCGCAGGAACACATAGAACAGTTGACCCTCAGAGAGGGTCAGCAAAAGGAGCACACAAAGCACACACAGAGCCTTCAGGACTGAAAACCAAAGAGCAGCAGCAGCCCACAGCCCTTCGTACCACGTGGCAAAACAGGCAACCAGAGTCTGAGAGGAATACAAGCCTAGGTACTGCAAAAACATTCTGCAAGCAAAATTATGGCTGAGAACAGTGATGTGTCCTGAATCAATCATGGTCCAGACCCCTCATTACGGTCATCGGGGGACAAAGAAAAGGGGATTCTGGGAAACCAAAACTGAGATGGTTACCCCTACCAGCCTGGCAATCATGATTGGAGAATATAAGACTATGTGATAAAATGTTTATAGTTCTTACTACACAATCCCAGTCCCATCATTCTTGTCAAATGTTCTGGCTGTGCCCATAAAGTTTTGACTTAAAGAGCCCTTCCAGGTGTTGTTAAATACAGATGCCAAAACCTACGTGACTCACTCAAGAGAGATCCTGGCCCTCCATGTGAGCAAGATGACAGACTCCCTCAAGAGTTCTGTCAACAGCCCTTTATCCTTTCTGGCTCAAGTTTGAGGTGCTCATAAATCAGTTTCACCAGCACAGTAGAGGTGAGAACTAGTCTAAGACATAAATGACGCTTTGTTTGTCTGAATCCTGACTCTGGCAAGGCAGGAACTGTGTCTGTCTTGATTCTTTCTTAATCCTCAGGGCTGAAACCCAAGTAACACTCAAATATTACTGATGAAAGAGAGAGGAAATGCTGGTAGGCAAAGAGGCAGAAAGGAATGAAGGAAAAATCAGGTAAAAAGTCCTATGTCTTACAACTGGCTATAATGTCAGTATTAGACAACATTATAATGTGACTCAAGCAAGCTTATCATTAGACTGCAACAAGTGAAGCCCAGAATCTAAACAAAGGGAGAGAACAAGTCAATTCCACTCTAGTGGGACCAAATCTAAGCTTGGAGTTCAATGCTTGGTTGCCACATTTAAAAAGCACATTATGAAACTTAAGTTCAGGGCGATGATCTAAGTGATGAGAAATGTACAAACCAAGGCCTACCCAAGAACAGGTGAAGAAACCAGGGCTGTGTGGCTTGGAGAGGACAGTGCACAGATGACCCTGTCCCCATGTGTGGAAGGGAAGGGCTGGCAGGTAGAAGGTGTAGGCATGCTTCTCAAACCCAACTGAACATCCACATCATCTGTTAAGAGTGCAAAAAACAGTTGCCTCAGCATGTTCAGGTTGACTGAATCAGAACCTCCCAAGAGGATGTGTGAACATGTTTTGCACAAAGATCTATAGATCACTCTGGTCTTCACCACAAAGCTGAAGTTAAGAACCACCAGTATAGGGAACGTAAATTGATACAGTCACTTTGGAGAACAGTATGGATATTCCTTAACAAACTAGGAACAAAACTACCATATGACCAATCAATTTCACTACTGGGCATATACTCTGAGAAAACCACAATTCAAAAAGACACATGTATGCAAATGTCGATTGCAGCACTAGTTACAATAACCAGGATGTAGAAGTAACCTAGATCTCCATCAATAGATGAATGGATAAAGAAATTATGGTACATATATACAATGGGGTCGAGAAGAGTCGGAAATGACTGAGCGGCTTCACTTTCACTTTTCACTTGCATGCACTGGAGAAGGAAATGGCAACCCGCTCCAGTGTTCTTGCCTGGAGAATCCCAGGGATGGGGGAGCCTGGTGGACTGCTGTCTATGGGGTCGCACAGTCAGACACAACTGAAGCGACTCAGCAGCAGCAGCTGCAGCATATACAATGGAGTATTGCTCAGCCATAAAAAGGAATGGATTTGAGTCATTGGAGGTGGATGGACCTAGAGCCTGTTATGCAGAGTGAAGTATGAAAGAGAAAAACAAATATCATATATTAACACATATATATGGAATCTAGAAAAATAGTACTGATGCACCTATTTACAGAGAAGAAATGGAGGCAAAGACATAGAGAAATGACCTGTGGGCACGGCAGGGGAAGGCAAGGGCAGGCTGGATTGAGAGAGTGCCACTGACATATATACACTACCAAGTGTAAGATAGATAAGGAGCAGGAAGCTGCTATATAGCACAGGGAGCTCAGCCTCACACTCTGTGATGACCTCGAGGGGCTGGATGGGAGGAGGAGGGAGGCTCAAGAGGGAGGAGAGAGATATATATATAAAAGTATGACTGATTCCAGTTGATGTATGGCAGAGACTACCACAACACTGTAAAACAATTATCCTCCAATTAAAAAAAAATAAAGAATCACCAAAGTAGACCTAATTGCTTGTCCATTTGAAAGTCTCAGGACTTCCATTTGTGTAGAAATTACAGGGAAATATATATGAGCTCAAAAAAAAAAAAAAAAAAGAATAGTCTTGTGAGCAAATGTTCTGTAAGAGAATATCTGAGTTGGTAACAAAGTTATTTTTGAAATCTCTTGGACATAAAGAGACTAAAAAACAGCAAAAAAAACTTCTGAGGATCCAGCTAAACTAACATCTGTTCTTGTGGAAGGCCACTGTAAAAATTTGAAATGATTCCTGAGGTTAAGGTTTTTTGAGATGAGGTATACAACTGCATTCCTAGGGATCTAGGTATGCAGATCTAGGGATCTCTTCAAGAAAATCAGAGATACCAAAGGAACATTTCATGCAAAGATGAGCTCGATAAAGGACAGAAATTATATGGACCTAACAGAAGCAGAAGATATTAAGAAGAGATGGCAAGAATACACAGAAGAACTGTACAAAAAAGATCTTCACGACCCAGATAATCACGATGGTGTGATCACTCACTTAGAGCCAGACATCCTGGAATGTGAAGTCAAGTGGGCCTTAGAAAGCATCACTATGAACAAAGCTAGTGAAGGTGATGGAATTCCAGTTGAGCTATTCCAAATCCTGAAAGATGATGCTGTGAAAGTGCTGCACTCAATATGCCAGCAAAGTTGGAAAACTCAGCAGTGGCCACAGGACAGGAAAAGGTCAGTTTTCATTGCAATCCCAAAGAAAGGCAATGCCAAAGAATGCTCAAACTACCACACAATTGCACTCATCTCACATGCTAGTAAAGTAATGCTCAAAATTCTCCAAGCCAGGCTTCAGCAACATGTGAACCGTGAACTTCCTGTTGTTCAAGCTGGTTTTAGAAAAGGCAGAGGAACCAGAGATCAAATTGCCAACATCCGCTGGATCATAGAAAAAGCAAGAGAGTTCCAGAAAAACATCTATTTCTGCTTTATTGATTGTGCCAAAGCCTTTGACTGTGTGGATCACAATAAACTGTGGAAAATTCTGAAAGAGATGGGAATACCAGACCACCTGATCTGCCTCTTGAGAAATTTGTATGCAGGTCAGGAAGCAACAGTTAGAACTGGACATGGAACAACAGACTGGTTCCAAATAGGAAAAGGAGTTCATCAAAGCTGTATATTGTCACACTGTTTATTTAATTTATATGCAGAGTACATCATGAGAAACGCTGGACTGGAAGAAGCACAAACTGGAATCAAGATTGCCAGAAGAAATATCAATAACCTCAGATATGCAGATGACACCACCCTTATGACAGAAAGTGAAGAGGAATTCAAAAGCCTCTTGATGAAAGTGAAAGTGGAGAGTGAAAAAGTTGGCTTAAAGCTCACCATTCAGAAAACGAAGATCATGGCATCCGGTCCCACCACTTCATGGGAAATAGATGGGGAAACAGTGGAAACAGTGTCAGACTTTATTTTTCTGGGCTCCAAAGTCACTGCAGATAGTGACTGCAGCCATGAAATTAAAAGACACTTACTCCTTGGAAGAAAAGTTATGGCCAATCTAGATAGCATATTCAAAAGCAGAGACATTACTTTGCCAACAAAGGTTCGTCTAGTCAAGGCTATGGTTTTTCCTGTGGTCATGTATGGATGTGAGAGTTGGACTGTGAAGAAGGCTGAGTGCTGAAGAATTAATGCTTTTGAACTGTGGTGTGGAGAAGACTCTTGAGAGTCTCTTGGACTGCAAGGAGATCCAACCAGTCCATTCTGAAGGAGATCAGCCCTGGGATTTCTTTGGAAGGAATGATGCTAAAGCTGAAACTCCAGTAGTTTGGCCACCTCATGCGAAGGGTTGACTCATTGGAAAAGACTCTGATGCTGGGAGGGATTGGGGGCAGGAGGAGAAGGGGACGACAGAGGATGAGATGGCTGGATGGCATCACTGACTCGATGGATGTGAGTCTGGGGGAACTCCGGGAGTTGGTGATGGACAGGGAGGCCTGGTGTGCTGCGGTTCATGGGGTCGCAAAGAGTCGGACATGAATGAGTGACTGATCTGATCTGATCTGATACAACTGCAAAGAGTGGGACACGACTGAGCCACTGAACTGAACTGAAGTGAATTGATACAACTGCCTCCCTTATCTAAAGCTTAGATTTCCAGCAGCCTTAAGCTTTCAGAATGCAGGTATTCAGATCTTTACTGAAAGCTTAGCAGCTTGATTATCTGTTTCTTTCCCACCCGTCAGGAGATTATGAGTAAATAAGAAGTAAGGATGAGAAGGCTACTGGAAGTCACACTCAATGACAGTCTCAAGAGTGAGCACAGAGGAGGAAGCAGAAAAATGTAAAAAGCAATAGAAATATGTTACTGCACATTCCTCAGTGTTCAAAATCATGTCCCTGAGACAGATGAAAGTACTTGATTTATGATAGGTATCCTATCACTGGGACTTCCCTGGTGGCTCAGATGGTAAAAGCATCTGCCTACAATGCGGGAAACCTGGGTTTGATCCCTGGGTTGTGAAGATCCCCTGGAAAAAAAAATGGCAACCCATTCCAGTATTCTTGCTTGGAAAATCCCATGGATGAAGGAGCCTGGCAGGCTACAGTCCATGGGGTCGCAAAAGGCAGTTTTCACAGACTAGTAGAACTTTAGAAAAAAAAATTATTTCAACTTTCTTTAAATTTTTCCTTTTAAATGAAATATAATATTCATACAGAAAAGTGCCATATCAAAGGCATATTGGAATAAATTAAGAGTTTGGATTAATATTCACACACAACTATATCTAAAATAGACAACCAACAAGGACCTACTGTACAGCACAGGGAAATATACTCAATATTTTGTAATAACCTATACGGGAAAAGAATCTGGGAAAAAAAAAAGATATATATTTATATATAACTGAATCACTTTGCTATATACCTGAAACTAACACAATTGTAAATTCAGTATACTTCAATAAAAAAAGAATTTTTAAAAAAAAAAAGCACCCATAGCTTACTGCATTAAAAAACACCTAAACACACCATGTAACCAGCATCCAGATTAAACAAGAAATGAAAGAAAGAAAACCTCAAACAAAATGTTAAAACTCACTTCTAACAATCAAACTCACCTGTTCTATTCCCTTCCCATCACTCAGTTCAGTTCAGTTCAGTCGCTCAGTCGTGTCCGACTCTTTGCGACCCCATGAATCGCAGCACGCCAGGCCTCCCTGTGCATCACCAACTCCCGGAGTTCACTCAAACCCATGTCCATCAAGTTGGTGATGCCATCCAGCCATCTCATCCTCTGTCGTCCCCTTCTCCTCCTGCCCCCAATCCCTCCCAGCATCAGAGTCTTTTCCAATGAGTCAACTCTTCGCATGAGGTGGCCAAAGTACTGGAGTTTCAGTTTCAGCATCAGTCCTTCCAAAGAACACCCAGGACTGATCTCCTTTAGGATGGACTGGTTGGACCTCCTTGCAGTCCAAGGGACTCTCAAGAGTCTTCTCCAACACCACAGTTCAAAAGCATCAATTCTTTGGCGCTCAGCTGTCTTCACAGCCCAACTCTCACATCCATACATGACTACTGGAAAAACCACAGCCTTGACTAGATGGACCTTTGCTGGCAAAGTAATGTCTCTGCTTTTTTATATGCTATCTAAGTTGGTCATAACTTTTCTTCCAAGGAGTAAGCGTCTTTTAAGTTCATGGCTGCAATCACCATCTGCAGTGATTTTGGAGCCCCAGAAAATAAAGTCTGACACTGTTTCCCCATCTATTTGCCATGAAGTGATGGGACCAGGTGCCATGATCTTCGTTTTCTGAATGTTGAGCTTTAAGCCAACTTTTTCACTCTCCTCTTTCACTTTCATCAAGAGGCTTTTTAGTTCCTCTTCACTTTCTGCCATAAGGGTGATGTCATCTGCATATCTGAGGTTATTGATATTTCTCCTGGCAATCTTGATTCCAGCTTGTGCTTCATCCAGCCCAGCATTTCTCATAATGTACTCTACATATATTAAATAAGCAGGGTGACAATATATAGCCTTGAGGTACTCCTTTTCCTATTTGGAACCAGTCTGTTGTTCCATGTCCAGTTCTAACTGTTGCTTCCTGACCTGTATATAGGTTTCTCAAGAGGCAGGTCAGGTGGTCTGGTATTCCCATCTCTTGAAGAATTTTCCAGTTTATTGTGATCCACACAGTCAAAGGCTTTGGCATAGTCAATAAAGCAGAAATTGATGTTTTTCTGGAACTCTCTTGCTTTTTTGATGATCCAGTGGATGTTGGCAGTTTGGTCTCTGGTTCCTCTGCTTCTAAAACCAGCTCGAACATCTGGAACTTCATGGTTCACGTATTGCTGAAGCCTGGCTTGGAGAATTTTGAGCATTATTTACTAGCATGTGAAATGAGTGCAATTGTGCAGTAGTTTGAGCATTCTTTGGCATTGCCTTTCTTTGGGATTGCAATGAAAACTGACCTTTTCCTGTCCTGTGGCCACTGCTGAGTTTTCCAACTTTGCTGGCATATTGAGTGCAGCACTTTCACAGTATCATCTTTCAGGATTTGAAATAGCTCCACTGGAATTCCATCAACTCCACTAGCTTTGTTCATAGTGATGCTTTCTAAGGCCCACTTGACTTTACATTCCAGGATGTCTGGCTCTAAGTGAGTGATCACACCATCGTGATTATCTGGGTTGTGAAGCTCTTTTTTGTACAGTTCTAATGTGTATTCTTGCCACCTCTTCTTAATATCTTCTGCTTCCGTACACTCTCCCAAAGATAGCTGCTGTACTTCTAATGGCATTGTCTTTGTATTTCATGTGTGTAAACTCACACAATATATGCTTTTGTAATATTTTTTAAACTTTTTATTTTGTATTGGAGTATAACTGATTAACAATGTTGTTACAGTTTTGTGTGAACAGCAAAGGGATTCAGCCATACATATACATGTGTCCATCCTCCCACAAATTCCCCTCCCATGCAGGCTGCCACATAACACCTAGCAAAGTTCCATGTGCTATGTAGCAGGTCCTTGTTGGTTGTTCATTTTAAATATAGCAGTGTGTACATATACATGGAGAAGGCAATGGCACCCCACTCCAGTACTCTTGCCTGGAAAATCCATGGACGGAGGAGCCTGGTGGGATGCAGTCCATGGAGTTGCCAAGAGTCGGACACGGCTGAGTGACTTCACTTTCCCTTTTCACGTTCATGCATTGGAGAAGGAAATGGCAACTCACTCCAGTGTTCTTGCCTGGAGATTCCCAGGGACGGGGGAGCCTGGTGGGCTGCCGTCTATGGGGTTGCACAGAGTTGGACACGACTGAAGTGACTTAGCAGCAGCAGCACATATGCATGAATTCTTTTGCTAAATTTTATTTTTTGCTTTATGGTTATTTATTTTTAAATGACTCCCAGGATGTGACAATGACTTGTCACGCAAATGACAAAACGATGAGTACAAGAAGCCATGGCTCTTGATTTCTGGACCAAAGCTAATTTTAAAACTTTTTCTCTTACAAAGATTTTCTTTCATTAGAAAGTCTTTAAAACATGTTTTCATCTAAAATGGTATTTCAACTATATGAATAACCAAAGACACAAAGGTACAAAAACAATAAAATTAAATACCTAAATAATGTATTAATATATGAAACAAGTAGCCCAAATATTAGATTTTGTCTGTTTATTCTCACATGCAGACCAGATGTAGATAAATTATTGTTTTGAAAAATGATCATTTTATTTTGATTTCTTCTATGCCTCCATGGAATTAATTTTCCCTAATTTGTCAATTTTTAAAAGGCTAAGTTATCATTCTGAACCTTTGTCCTTGGTAATTAATTCTCATCTTTGCATGAACTAGTACTATGACCAATATGGCAGCACAAATGGGTGAGAAAGCAAACAAAAAACTTAGTAAATTGACTCCAGCAGGCTAAAGTCACAGTCTTTGCATCAAAGATTAAATATGCTTTCTCTGAAATCAAGGGTGACGTCACTCACACCCTTGGCCGTCACTTGCCAGTTCATTGGTCCCACTTGCTCTTGGCATAAAACTTGTCATAAAACATGAAAGTTTTACTTTCATGCTCCCATTGCTTCAAAACCCCTAATATTAATAATGTATTATTTTGGAGACAGTCTAAAATCAGGGACAGAATTGATCACTCTAAGGTATAAATTAGAACAGATTTATTTTCAGAGATAAAAGAACCCCTACATGGCATGTGTATTTAGAAATTCTTAAAATTGTAAAGAGAAATGTCTGAATCAATAATGTCCTATTTGCCTGGTGTTTCTATGACCTGTTTGAGGAGCATTGGTGAATGTGATATCCTGAAATATTCTTTTATAGGTTTGTGATTATCTTTTTTATCTTAAGTTTGTGATTATTTTTTAAAATTTTATTTATTATTATTATTTATTTTATTTATTTTTTAAATTTTTTGCTGACCTGTGTCTTTGTTGCTATGCCCAGGCTTTCTCTAGCTGCAGTGAGTGAGGACTACTCTTCGTTGTGGTAGTGGGGACTACTTTTCTCACTGTGGTGGCTTCTCTTGTTGCAGAGCACAGGTTCTAGGCAATCAGGTTTCAGTAGTTGCAGCATGTGAGCTCGGAAGTTGTAGCGAATGGGCTTAGTTGTTCCACAGCATGTGGAATCTTCCAGGACCAGGGATCAAAGCCATGTTCTCTGCATTGGCAAGCAGATTTTCATCCATTGCACCACCAGGGAAGTCTAAATGCAATTTCTTTTTATCTTGCCCAATTCAGTGTTGCGCTTAGCACAAACTGCAACATTTATTACATTCAGTTTAGTTCAGTTCAGTCGCTCAGTCGATCCAACACTTTGCGACCCCATGAACCGCAGCACACCAGGCCTCCCTGTCCATCACCAACTCCCGGAGTCCACCCAAACCCATGTCCATTAAGTCGGAAATGCCATCCAACCATCTCATCCTCTGTTGTCCCCTTCTCCTCCTGCCCTCAATCTTTTCCAGCATCAGGGTCTTTTCAAATGAGTCAGCTCTTCACATCAGGTGGCCAAAGTTTTGGAGTTTCAGCTTCAACATCAGTCCTTCCAATGAACACTCAGGACTGATTTCCTTTAGGATGGACTGGTTGGATCTCCTTGCAGCCCAAGAGACCCTCAAGAGTCTTCTCCAACTACCACAGTTCAAAAGCATCAATTCTTTGGCACTCAGCCTTCTTTATAGTCCAACTCTCACATCCATACATGACCACTGGAAAAACCATAGCTTTGACTAGACGGACTTTTGTTGGCAAAGTAATGTCTCTGCTTTTCAATATGCTATCTAAGTTGGTCATAACTTTCCTTCCCAGGAGCAAGTGTTTTTTAATTTCATGCTGACTTGTTAATTTGACAAGCATTATACTACAAAATAGAATTCATGTAAGTGTCTTTTATTTAAATCTAATAGCACAAGTTTAGAATAATACCTTGGTTAAGGCCTATAAATGACTTCCCTGGTGGCTCAGATGGTAAGGAGTCTGCCTACAATGCGGGAGACCTGGGTTCGATTTCTGGGTTGGGAAGATCCCCTAGAGAAGGAAATGGCAACCCACTCCAGTATTCTTGCCTGGAAAATCCCATGGACGGAGGAGCCTGGCAGGCTACAGTCCATGGGGTCGCAAAGAGTCAGACACAACTGAGCGAAAATCTGTAGTGTAGAAAAGAGTAACTTGAGCACATTGTCGGCAGTCAGATAATATGAAGGAAAAGAGCCAATCTAGTTGTATAAATAAAGTAAAAAGGACACACAATGAAACAATATAATCTCAATTTTCATCTCAGGGGTCTCCTGTGAAGACAATTAAAAAAAAAAAATATATATATATATATGTGCTAGTGGGAGCTAACTCTTTCTTGATACTGTGTCTAAATTTACACTTTATAATTATATAAGAGGCATATATAAACAAGCAATTTGTAGATGTATGTTTTTATGCATCCCTTTGAATCATTCTTTTGTATGAAACACTGATTTGAAAAGCATTTAAGGTGACACTTTTCAAATCTATTTTAAGAAACAGTTAACCTTTAGCCAAAGATTTAAAATTAATTTCCCTTGGCTATTTATCTTTTAAGACCCCATTCTAACCTCAGTACTCACAAGTTTTCTCCTGCAACATGACAGGGGATTCTAAAACTATCTCAAGGGTTTCACAAAATTCTTTAGTCCAAGTGATTTCAATTTTAAAAGAAAAAGTGTCAAAACATTATCTTTCAAGTGTGGGAACCTTTTAAATGCTGAGCAACACTGGTTGAGTTACTTAAACAGCAGATTTAAAACTTGGAACAGTAACTTCCCTGGTGGTACAATGGATAAGAATCCACCTGCTAATGCAGGGGCATGGGTTCAATCTCTGGTCTGGGAAGATTTCACATCCCTCGGAACAACTAAACTAAAACTAAAAAAAAGTCATACACCATGACTACCAAGCTGCCTGCTGCAATTACTGAAGTCTGCACACCTAGAGCCTGTGCTCAGCAACAAAGAGAAGCTGTGCACCAAAACGAAGAGTACCTCCTGCTCACTGCAAGTAGGGAAAGCCTGCACACAGCAATGACAACCCAGCACAGCCAAAAAAAATGTGGAAGAGTTTTTTTTCTTTTGGAGGCACAGACAATTTCCTGTATGGAAAATGGCATGTGGTTGAGGCAGCAGAGCCTGTGTTGTTATAAAGTGTAAAACAGGACAATGGCATCAAGGAACAGTGCTTAGTATCAGTCTGAACATGATACTATTTACTGTACACTTGTTTCCCAGCAAAGAGTTTATTTGCTTGGGAGTAGGAATGCCTCTGTGTATTTGTACCCAATGCACGTCATTTTGTTGCAGTTCAATTTCCCTGTGTAAAATGGTGACAAAAACTTCCATTAGCATTTCTCATATTTAAAAACCTAGGCTTACAAAAGCCAACTGGAAATTCTAAGGTAGTAGACAGCATGGCTTGAAAAAATGGAATAAAAGGAAACAGAGCAATGGTTCTTTTTCCTATCTTTCCACATCTTCAGTTCAGTCCAGTCACTCAGTCGTGTTGGACTCTTTGTGACCCCATGGACTGCAGCACGCCAGGCCTCCCTGTCCATCACCAACTCCCGGAGCTTACTCAAACTCATGTCCATTGAGTTGGTGATGCCATCCAACCATCTCATCCTCTGTTGTCCCCTTCTACATCCTGCCGCTTTCCAAACCTAACCAGACCCTCTTTCCCAATACTACCATTTCTGATGTTGGGTCATTACTAGAGAAAAAAGGAAGTGGCAGGAGTAAGAAATGGAAAAATCTGAGGGTGAAGCAGAAGAGTGACTCTACATATCCAAAAGGAAAAGTGGAAAATAATTTTCTCTAATTTCCTACCTCTGTCCCTGAATTCCTATAAAACTGCTCAAAGAAGCACCCAATTTCAGGATCATCCCCCCACTCTTTCTCAGCAAACAGAAAATCAGAGTGGGATAAAGGAAGAAAAGACCAGAGAAAAACTTATTCACAGAATTGAATTCCAGATGGGAAAGGATGAAGAAAAGCAAATGGTGTTCTGGCTCTCCTTCTCAACTCGTCATGCTTTTTCCTTTGGGAGGAAAAGGAGGTGGTTCCTTCTGGATGTTCCAAGTCAGGGCAGACAATAAAACTTCACCACAGTGACAGCCCAGTTATTACTTTCCGGCTTGTGACCAAAATGAGACCCCAGCACGGCAGAATTAAAATTCACAATCTCATCCGTGAAAGGATTTTCAGTACCAGACGTTTTGTTAGAGGTCTTTAAAAAAAGAAATAGCCTAATGTGTTAATATTGAAAATAGATGCATGTAATTTGAAAGTGAGTATAAAATACCATGTGTATTAAATTAATAATATTTCATTACTCACCCATCACAGAGTCATTATTTTAAATAACCATATTTCATTTCAGTGGACAGAGTGTAAATGAGTATGTATTTTTATGTAAAGTGGACCTGCATCATTATTTATTCATGAGTTTTAAAAGGATCATTATTTTTGACAGACAGCTCCTGTCAAAAGATTTATGCATAAGAGCTCATGTTTCCCCACAATAATCATCAATCAATAAACTTTAGAACCTGGTATTTAAAATTCAGTGTTATAGAGATGCACATTTTGCTCTAATTAAACACATGTTTGCATTTGGAAAATAAACTGCAACCTCAGTTCAATTAAATATAATCTGAAATATCAATACTGCATGTGTAGAGTGAGTCATGGTATTAGTTCAAGAATGTGCCTTGTTACATTTTAAGTGATTGCTTTGTTTCCACACACCAGACTCTTTCTTTATCCCTGTGGGGCAGGAGGGGAAGCTTACAAGATTTAGCTTTTAACACTGTAATTGGTTATCAGTGAACGTAGTTGGTGGTTTTCTGAGCAATGGATGCCATCCCTCCCTGCTTTAGACCTTGATTTTAAAGGACCTGGGAGGGCGTAAACCAGGCATTTCAATAGCACAGAAAATAGCACATGCCTTTCAGTATGGGGCTTGGAAGTCAGTTCAGAAGATGGGACGAGATGATGTACAGATAATAGCATATAATTGCAAAACAGCAAAACTGTAACTGAGACTGATGAAAAGGCTGATGGAAGACAGTATCTGAATCCCCAATAAGAACCAAAAAGGCAATGAGTTACCAGTGTGATACAAAGACTCACTGCTCAGAGGCGAATTCATGGTGGTGATATAGCCTTAACCCCAGAGGAAATAATTGAAAGGCTTGGAAGTCTCCTGGGACCAGCTGGCCCTACAGGATTTCCATAGACATTCCGTTAATGTGCTTTCCCAAAACCACACTGGCTCCAGATGAACTGATGATGCTCAAGACTATTATTAACTGATATGCTCTTTTGAATAATCTGAATCTGAAAGCTGGAGTTAAATATGGTTTCCTATTTGGCAAAGTCTATTTTCATATCTAGATTTCTAGGATTTAGATTATTCATTATTTTGATGCATTGCTGCCATTAAACAGCATACTATCAGAGTTTGGAATTTGAAAAGGGTACATTTCTGTCTCCTGTTTTCCCCACACAGGCACTAGCAGTCCTGGTAAAGCTTGGAGACAGACAGAGACCTCCAGGTAGGAGAGCACTTTTAACCTTTGTCTGGGAGATATGCAAATCCTATTTTCAGGGCCAGTTTCTCATCCTGTGACTAAACAGCTAGGCTAATGAACAAAATGTCAGGCCTTCCCTTGACAGGGAGAGGGTGGAGAAAGGGAAAGGGAAGGAGGAGGAGGGGGAGGAGGAGGTCAGCTGAGAGAGCAGACTATGCTGGAAGAGAAGAAGGAAAAGAAGGAGTCCTGAGAAGCCTGGGAGCTGGGGTGGATGCGCCAAAGGACACGCGCTAAAGCCAGCCTGTCGAGCAATGACAGGAATAATGGTGATCTTGTATTTTTCATTTGATTAAAAGTATAACATTAAGAGCTGTTCACAGAATTTCCCTCCAGGAAATAAATGATCAGCTTAAGAAGACATTAATAATGAATTCATTTACTTAAAGAAGGCTCTCTGGGTTGAGCTGGGGTGAGTTGGGGAAGAGAGGTGAAGAAAGAGAAAGTGACACTTCTCTATTAGGGAAATGAACGCTTTTGAGCTGCTCGATTTACGGTCAACACTTTGAGGTCATTTTGGGGACATGGAGGAGGAATCTCATGGCTGGAGAATCAAAGACTTAGGAGGAAAAACCTGGCCAGTGAGAAATATTCTGAGTTAGGAATGTCTTAAGACCAGGAGCTGAGTATTTATTATAAACAACAGGTTTTAAAAAGTATTTGGGGAGGATTTCCCTGGTGATACAATGGTTAAGACTCTACTTTCTATGCCGGGGGCACAGATTCAATCCCTGGTGGGGGAACTAGGATCTTGCATGCCATGCAGCATGGCCAAACAATTAAAACAAAAATAAAATTAAAGGTATCTCGGGGAAAATGAAGACAAGGTTCTCTGCCACATGTTTGTATTGCACAGGAGAGAACAGCTGTAGAAGAAGAGATTACAAGTGTGGGGGAGGCAGAATTAAGAGCAATAGAGAGAACGAGAGAGCAAGCAATAGAAAACATTCATAGAACTTCCAAGAAAGCTTTCCATGAGACATAGGACTGTCTATAGGTAGGGTTGATGGGGAAGAAAACCAATTTCTTTATGGATTTTTTTCAACTTAAAAAAACACAGTAACCCAAGTATATTGCTGATCAAACATATAGCCTTGGAGACGAAGTTATATATTTGCACAAAATCAAACTTTATCTTTGCATTTTGGTAATTTGGCACTTTTCACTGCAAAGTATGTTGTTGGGAATTTCGTTGTGGCTCATGCTTATTGATGAAGTCTTAGATCATTATGAACTTTTTGCTGGATGTATTTCCAAGGGACAGATTATCATCTTAAGAAAACTGTCAGATGTCAGTGGAAGGAAAGGAAGGTACCAAGGCACTGAGCTGCCCAGGATACCTAATAATCTTCCAGGTCAAAGGTAAAGACCTACTTCCATTTTGTTAGAACAATCGAATCGAGGCAGGTGTTTAGTGTCCAGCTGGAGAGGGACCCACAGAGTCAGAATTTCTGAAAGCTTAGATTTCTGATTGTCAATACAGGAAAAGCTTTTATGCTCTGCATTTGAATGTGATGGTTAGTTGGTCAATATGTTGTGTGTGTGTATGTGTGTGTGAGAGAGAGAGACATAAATAGGTGCAAGCATATCTACTTTGAACTATTTAATTATTTTATATTAATGTAAATTTTATATGTCCTTATGCATTTGAAAATCTTCTGAGGTAGGGCCATAGTCTTTTCTTTGTGTTTGGATTGGTTTCATGTATTCCTTTTTTTAACACAATACTTACTCATAATCTGATCTTTTCAGTTACATAGACTTTAAAGTGGAGTAAGAAAATAAGGACACTTGCTCGATAATCTGAGTATTACAGCCAACTCTAGGTTATATTTTCTGCCCAGTCTTTTACTGGCTGATTTTTCATTTTCCTTATTTGAAAATAATTCTTTTTGACTAAGTTCTAAAAATTGAGTAGTTGGAGAAAATAAGTTCAACATAAATATAAGTATAAATTTTTGATACATTTTCCTGAAGTGAACACACTTTTGTAACTGTTGCCTAGATTAGAAGTAGAGCATTACTAATATCACCAAAACCCCCCTTCTACCCTCCACTTACCCACCATCCTCCCCAAATAATAATTATTCTGATTTTGATCACCATAGGTCATTGTTGTGTTTTTGGCTTTTCTTTAAATGGAATCATATAGAACATATTCTTTTGTGTTTCACCTCTTTCCCTTAAATTTGTATTTGTGAGACTCATCTAGGTTTTAGATATAAATGTAGTTTTCTGTTTTTTATTTCTCTGAGGCGTTCCATTATAGAGCTAAACCACAGTTCCATTCTACTAATAATAGATATTTGGGTCACTTCTTGTTTTTTGCTGTTATTGTAGTGCTGCTATGTGCATTTCAGTACATGCCTTTTGGGGAAACTGCCTTTGTTCCTCTGTCATGAGTAGATACTTAGAAGTCAAATTGCTGGATCACGGTGGATACAATTTTCATCATTTGTAATGCTGAAACTTTCCCCAAGTGCTTGTGTCCCTTCATATTCCTATGGTATATAAGGGGTATAACTACTCTATCCACAGTTAGTAGCACAAGGCCTGTCAGTCATTTTTATTTTAGCCATTCAGGTATACATGCAGTGGCATGAAGTTGTGGTTTGAATTCATATTTCCATGATAATTAACGAGGTTGAGTACCTTTTCATATTTCATCAGTATCCTGATGTGTAAAATGACTAATTAACTCACCAGTTTTTATTAGTTTTCTTACTGAGTCATCAGTCAGTCAGTTCAGTCCGACTCAGTAGTGTCTGACTTTTTGTGACATCATGGACTACAGCACACCAGGCTTCTCTGTCCATCACCAACTCCCAGAGGTTGCTTGAACTCATGTCCATCGAGTCAGTGATGCCGTCCAACCATCTCATCCTATGTTGTTCCCTTCTCCTCCTGCCTTCAATCTTTCCCAGAATCAGGGTCTTTTCCAGTGACTCAGTTATTTGCATCAGGTGACCAAAGTATTAGAGTTTCAGCTTCAGCATCAGTCCTTCCAATGAATATTCAGGACTGATTTCCTATAGGATTGACTAGTTTGATCTCCTTGATGTCCAAGGGACTCTCAAGAGTCTTCTCCAATACCACAGTTCAAAAGCATCAGTTCTTTGGCACTCAGCTTTCTGTATGATCCAACTCTCACATCCATACATGACTACTGGAAAAATGATAACTTTGACTAGATGGAACTTTGTCAGTAAAGTAATGTCTCTGCTTTATAATATGCTGTCTAGGTTGGTCATAGCTTTTCTTCCAAGGAGCAAGTGTCTTTTAATTTCATGGCTGCAGTCACCATCTGCAGTGATTTTAGTTCAAGAAAATAAAGTCTGTCACTGTTTCCATTGTTTCCCTATCTATTTGCCATGAATTGATGGGACAGGATGCCATGATCTTCATTTTTTGAATGTTGAGTTTTAAGCCAGCTTTTTCACTCTCCTCTTTCACTTTCATCAAGAGGCTCTTTAGTTCCTGTTTGCTTTTTGCCATTACAGTGGTGTCATCTGCATATCTGAGGTTACTGATATTTCTCCCAGCAATGTTGATTCCAGCTTGTGCTTCATCCAGTCCAGAATTTCACATGATTTACTCTGCATATAAGTTAAGCAGGGTGACAATATACAGCCTTAACGTATTCCTTTCCCAATTTGGAACCAGTCTGTTATTCCATGTCCGGTTCTAGATATTGCTTCTTGACTTGCATACAGACTTCTCAGGGGGCCAGTAAGGTGATCTCTGATATTTCCATCTCTTTCAGAATTTTCCACAGTTTGTTGTGATCCACACAGTCAAAGGATTTAGCCTAGTTGATGAAGCAGAAGTAGATGTTTTTCTGGAACTCTCTTGCTGTTTCTATGATCCAATGGATATTGGCAATTTGATGTCTGATTCCTCTGCCTTTTCTAAATCCAGCTTGAACCTCTGGAAGTTCTTGGTTCACATACTATTGAGGCCTGGCTTGGAGAATTTTGAGCATTACTTTGCTAGTGTGTGAGATAAGTGCAATTGTGCGGTAGTTGGAACATTTTTTGACATTGCCTTTCTTTGGGATTGGCATGAAAACTGACCTTTTCCAGTCCTGTGGCCACTGCTGAGTTTTCCAAATTTGCTGACATATTGAGTGCAGCACTTTCACAGCATCATCTTTTAGAATTTGAAATAGCTCAACTGGAATTCCATCACCTCCACTAAATTTGTTCATAGTGATGCTAAGGCCCAGTTGACTTTGTACTCCAGGATGTCTGGCTTTAGGTGAGTGATTATGGTTATCTGGGTTATCATGATTATCTGGGTCATTAAGATCTTTTATGGATAGTTCTTGTATGTTTTCTTGCTACCTCTTCTTAATATCTTCTGATTCTGTTAGGTCCATACCATTTCTGTCCTTTAGTGTACCTATCTTTGCATGAAATGCTCCACAGTATAGAAGTTGTTTACCTGGATTGATTGTAGTTGATATGGTTTTCAAGAGAACCAAAACTGTGTTTTCACACTCATGTTTTATAAATTTTCTTCATATTTAATAACTTTCATGATTATAATAACAAGAATAACTCCAAGAAACCTGAAGGACTGTGGCTGAATATTCAATTCGTCCCTTAGGAACAAAATGGTTTAGGCATGTAGACGGTTTCTGAACAGAAGGTGAGTGCATGTGTGAGAAGTAGGCTGACATGTGCACTTGGAGCCTTATCTTTTCAAATTAGTGTTTTTATTTTCTTTGGATAAATACCCAGAAGTGGTCTCACTGGATCATTTGATAGTCTATTTTTAAGTTTTGAGGAACCTCCATACTGTCTTCTGTAGTGACTGCATCAATTTACATTTCTACTAAGAGTGCAGACGGGCTCCTTTTTCTCTACAGTCTCAACAACACTTGTTATGTCTTATCTTTCTGATAATAGCCATTGTAATCAGTTTAATGTTTTATCTCACTATAGCTTTGATTTGCATTTCCCTGATCTTTAGTGATGTAACTCTCCAGCTTTCCCAACATCACTTATTGAAGAGGCTGCATTTTTCCCATTGTGTATTCTTGCGTCCTTTGTTGTAGAATAATTAAGCATATGTGTGGGGGGTTTATTTCTGGACTTACTGTACTGTTTCATTGATTTATATGTCTGTTTTTATACCAAGACCATACTGTCTTGGTTACTGTAGCTTTGTAGTATAGTCTGAAGCCAAGAGTGTGATGTTAATATTTCTGTGTTTGTGTCTATTCATTAGGTATGTCAGATATGTCTCCCAGCTTTGAAGGAGTGGACTTATGTAGATGGCATCCTGTGGGGCTCAGTGGCATGGTCCTCTGGCTCACCAGAGCTAGGTGTCCCAGTGTATCTTTTGTGTGAGCTGCACACACTCTACTGTTGTATTTGGGCTGTGAGTGCTATGCGGGTACTTGTGTGTGGGGTTGGTCTTGTCAAGGCTGACAGAGAGGTCCAACCACAGCTGCTGCAGGGCTGGATTCCAGAAGAAGAGCTTCTTTGAGGGGGCATGCCTGCTGGCCAAGGTAGCCTGCCAGATGAGGTAGGGTAGGGTCCCTTTGGAGGGGCTGGTCAGGGCTGATGTGTTGGGCTGGCCTGGTCCTCAGGGAAGTGCAGAGGCAGAATGCATGCTGTTAGCTAGGATGACGGAGAGTGACTGAATGGCGCTTCTGGCACCAGGATAACTAGGTGCAAGGAGAGTTATAAAAGAATGGCACCCACCAGTGCTCGTGTACCTGGAGAAAGGTCCACCTGGTCCCTGACACACACCTGATTCGCGCACTTTTCAAACTGCTGTGTCTTCACTGAGACTTAGGGAAAGTAAGTTTGTGCGTGAGCCCTTCAAGAGTGGAATCTCAGTTTCCCACATCCCTCTGGCTCTCCCAGATGTAAGTCCTTCTTGTTTTCAAAGGCTGATATTATGGGGACTCATCCTGGAACAGGTCCCCTGGGGTGGGTGCCTGATATGGGACACAGACCCCTTTCTCCTCTGGGGGGGACCTCTGTGGTTATGATAGCCCTCCTGCTGTGGTGAAGGGGGTTCTGACTACACTGTGTCTCTGCCTCTTTTCTCATCTCAATGTGGCCTTTTCTTATATCTTTAGTTGAAGGAACTCTGTTCTGCTCATCCTCAGGTAGTTTTCAGAGATAGTTGCTCCATCTGTAGTTGCACTTTTGGAATGTTTGTCTGAGAAGGTGAGCTCAGGATCTTATAATCTACCATCTTGATCCTGCCTTTGGAAGATTGTTTTTGTGTCAAACTAATCTTAGGCACAAAGTTTTATCTCTCTGATCTCTTTTACCTTAAAGGACAGTGTTTTCTCTTTGCCTAATGAATCTTCAGAATCTGCCCTTTGGCTCTGGTCCTGTATGTTTCAGTCCCTCACGCTCTGAGCTGAAGTGCCACCAAGAAGTAAAACGTGTCTGTCACCCAAGAAAGTTCCTCAGGACCTCTTCCAAGCCAGCACTCCTATCAACAGTCACTATTCTGAGTCCTATCATGACAAATTTTAGTTTTTGCTGTTCTAGAACTTGGCCAGCCACAATATTAAGTATATCCCGTCCTCTGTTATTGTGCTCACCTTAACCTGGGCTTGGTAAAGTCAGCTGAGGGTTCCATTTGTCACGTGAGTGTGTGTTCCTCGGTTCTTTGTCTCATCACAACAAAAATTTGGAGTGATGGACATTAAAGCCCCCTCAGCGTATCACAGCTCTCGGGTCTTGGACAGACTGTGTTATAGCTCTCAGGTCTTGAAAGGACCATGTTATAGCTCTTAGACAAATAAGTGTTATAGCTCAGTGTTACAGCTCTATTTTATTTAGAAGATAGCAGGAAAATCCATCTTAGAGGCATGAGGGCACGTTGATCCAAAGACGTGAGGAGAAGAGCGCCCCAGCGTGTGGGGGAGAGAGAGAGAGAGGGAGCTAGCTTTGGCTCCTCTTTTTATATGTTTATCTCTCCCTGGGCCTGTCCTATATAAATTGGGCCAGCCAGAAGTGTTGTTTGTTTTACCTGAGGTCCTCACTCTGGTCCTTGGACCTTCTTTTGTTCTATTTTCATGGGCTTTTCCCTTCTTTGTCTTTTAGCCACCGCCATTTTGGACTCCTTTTCCCTATTCTACGTACCTAACACATTTATTTCTCCAAACTCCCTCATACATTACCCTGGCTGCTTGGGGCTGTTACACTGTAGGCTGTCAAGGAAACCTCATGACAGGGCTTCTGCCCTGTAATGGGGTGGAAAATGAAACAGTCTCTGAGATCCATTGTGATATTTCACCTAGAGTTTCTTCCAGACTGCAAGGGGCAGAGTCCTTGCATTCTTTCCAGACAAATTTGATTTTATTTATCTTTACAAGAGAGAAAATGAAGTGTTTCTTAAGTTACAGTGTACAGCCTTAATATCACAAGGAGAGAGTGAAAGATTTGTGACTAGGCTTGTGCTACCAAACCACTGGAAGAAATAAAAAAATCATTATCTCCATTGCCAGCAATCATTGTACTTCAAGCATTGCCTGGAGACTAAAAAGGCAAAACCACAAGATGAAATATTCAAGGTTAAAGTTGGCTCCATGCATGAAAAGATTTAGGAATCAGTGTTCCAAAATATATAGGGTACAGATAGCCCAAAGTATGCACAAGGTGATGGATTTAGTTGAGTAAAATACTAGGGTTTCTATATATATTTTACCTCACCATTGTATAATTCATTTTTATATATGTGTGTTTTCAAATATCAAATGCCACAGAGGTACATGTTGTATAAATAAGATAAGCAGTACCTAAGGATATTGGGGAGTGTGGACCCCCTTTATCAAAGAGTTTGGAGTATCCAGCTGGTGGATCCAGGTGTGAACTTGCTGCCTTATCAGAAAGCTCATTTGTCTCCACAGGGTTGAGTATTGAGGTTGTTTCTGGGATGCTATTTGCTCCCTAAAGGATTTTTCTCTTCCTGTTCCATTGTGAAGCAATTGTATTCCTTAAATACTTTGTTATTCTGCATTTTTGCCTGGTAGCAATAGCACTTAGGGAAAGTCGGAGAGGACAAAGGAAACGATTTGTGGACATAAAATCCTAAGTTTTTTCATCACCTCTGTATTAAGCTTTAAGAAGTCTATGGAGGCCTTATTTTCCACAAGCAAAAGTAACTATAAAATTCCGTGTAACAATTTGTTTCACATGTGCCATCCAGCTCTTCCCTTGTCTTCTGGAAACCTCCTAGTGGAGGGAGTTTGTGAGTTCTAGCTCAGTTCCCAGAGGAAGGGGAGGTAGAGGCAAGCCACAAAGATAACCAACTGTGGGGAGAAAGAGAGATCAGAAAAATAACCTGAAAGCTTGCAGAAACACTCAAGGCCCTAAACGCAAATGCATCTAGGTAGCCAAAGATGGGACCATTTTCCTTAAATCACCTCGTAGGTATTCAAAAGACATTGAGAGACTTTATATATAAGAGAGATTCATGAAATAAACTTTGTCCCCAAAGAGCAGATTTGTTAAGATAACCTAATCATTCTAACATGAAGTATTTTAAAATTGTTGCCTTAACATGGCTCTTTACGCAATTAGATCTCAATTAGTTTGAATTAAAGTGACAGACATATGTTGCATTTGTATTCAGTGTATCACAAAAGCAAATATATATTTCTTATTAGGCTAAATGAAATATATAAAGGATATGTAATATTTTATATAATGATGCTGATAATATAATAGTGATGATGATGATAAAAAGACATTGGTATTGATTTCATTGTTGATGATGGATGTATCTATTGTTGTTTATTATCTTATATGGAAAACAACAGATTGGAAATGCTGAGCCAGTGAACATATCATTATAAGGCTGGACCCAGTTTTTTATTTATATCATGGCGCTTTCAATGCTGAAACAATGTTAATCCTCCAGCTCTTGGCACAAAGGAAGCAATTCACTGCCTCCAGTCCTGTGAACTCAAGTCTTCAATAGACCCAACAGGAAGTCACCCATGTCTAATGGAGCAGCGTGTTTCATCAGATTTGCATTTACTTGTTTCCTGAAAAACAAAATGGCACTTGAGGATTCAATTCCCTTGCTCGGCCCCATCTAAGGTCAATAGGAAAAGGTATATGGGCTTCCTTTCTTTCCTTTATGACAAACTTTTATGCTGGATCTAAAACCAGAAAGTTGCTCTGCCCTTAAAGAAGAAATTTTGTTTGCAACTCAGAATTACTTTTATCTTATTCAAGCCAATTTAAAATAAATGTTTTTAAAATGCAACTGCCCTCTGGAGCACACCTAAGGAGAACACACAGCACTATTTGGGAGAGAAGACAATTATCTGAAATACATGTCTGATTATCCAACTGCACAGCCACACTGATGAACTATTAACACTCCCTGCAACTCTTACAGCTGTAGGAAAGATAAACCATGAATGGCTTCCTCAGCAGCAAGTGCAATTTCAGGGGGCAATGATTTTGCCAGGTCATTTTCACTAATGGCCTTCGGGAAGAAGATTCTTGAACATGGCATGTTGAAAGCAGATTTGATCCAAACATGCTGTGGCTCTCAGGATGTCAAGCCCTTTGTAAATGCAAGGCACTCAAGACAGCCTCACATGATCAAAAATGGCACCAGCATCAATTAATGCCAACAACCACAATTAGGAAACCACAGACGAGTAGGGACATGAGAGGCTCTAATTTCCCTTTGCCTGGGATCTCTGTTCCTGGTGACACCTGTCATGTTTCATTGACGTGAATACTTTTGGAGGCTAGTCACCATCTTCCTGAAAATTGCATTTCTGACCAGAGCTCCCCAGGCATGGTGTCAATTTATCTTCATTTGCAATGGGTCCCTGGACAGATTCTGAGTGCTCCCAGAGATGGAGCTTTTACATTTGAAGAACAGTACAGAGCAATGACTAGCTGCAGCCTTGTATTTTAATACAGGTTCATGGGAAAAATATGATTAGTTGGTACAAAGTCATAGGTGGCAAGAAGAAAATATGGCAGTGATGCTTAGAAAGACCCTTCTTGCCCTGTTCAGGAAATCAGGGTCTATAAGGAAATAGATCTATACCTTGGATCTGTAATATAAGGGATTTAGAAACAGTTAATATAATTTCAAACCCATGCTAAGAATGCTGTTTGGAAAAATGAAGTGAATATAATCAAATAGAATATATATTATCTGCTTTTAAATTTAAAAAATGTAGATCTGGTCTATGACAACAAATATGTCCAGTTTTAGGGGGCATGATGGTGAGAATTAGAGTTA
Source organism: Bubalus bubalis (assembly GCF_019923935.1). Lineage (NCBI taxonomy): Eukaryota > Metazoa > Chordata > Mammalia > Artiodactyla > Bovidae > Bubalus > Bubalus bubalis. Next base: position 98,184,435 of record NC_059158.1, on the reverse strand, counting down.
GACCAAGTCAGAATAAAAACTCTATATTACACACACACACACACACACACACACTTCACATTAAATAACATTCTGTAGATAAACCATTAGATGAAGAAAAGAATCCTTAGATCTATTAGCACTTAACAAAATCCTGAGACTAATTGCTTCCATCCTTTGATTTTTCATGAAAGAAATAGAAGAATAGAAGAAGTAGAAGAAATAGAAGACTGAGGTACTTTTTCCTAATAACATGTAAAAGAGCTTGGAAATCCTAGAAGCCTATTCAAACTCAAGTTATGCTCTTTCTTTAACAGCTTCAGATAGATAAGTCTAAGAACTGTGCTGTGGGGTGGTGAAATGTTGTTTCTGTTTTCTGCATTGCTGTTTCAGGTCTTTTGAGAGGGCATTTTTCTTGACCTTTAGGTTCAGCCTAGATTACTCACCAAACAGTGTACTATAGGGATACATATTAAAAGCATAACTTTACACCAGCTGGTATTTTTTTCCTCACCTAATAGAATTGAATTTAACACACTGAAATCTTGATGGATGATCCTAAGTAGTTAATCAAATCTCATCTTTCCATTAATCTAATTTTATTGTCATAGATGTGTTCTCAGCAGTTTATCTTTAGCTGTAATCAGATTTCACTTTTAAGTCAAGTAAGTTCTGTTGGGTTTTAACTTCTACACATTTTCTTCTTCAGCCAACATTGATCTGGAGAAGATTAGGATTCTACAAAGGCCTTTTCCAAGGCTTTATTGTATCAATATTTGTCTAATTGCTTCTTTTTATGTGAGATGAATTTGTCCCAAAACCAAGATGAAGATGTAGCAGAAGTAGCAGGCAATGACAAGTTTGAAAGCTAATGACAGGGTAGAGCAATGGAAAGAGTTACGGAATTTGAGATGAGCCAGACAAGCTCTTCATTTGTAAAACGGGGCCTCATGGGGCCCTGGTGATGATTAAATGAGATGGATGCTAGACTCAGAGTCAGCGCTGAAAAATAGTTATCATTCTCATTATGAAGTTGTAAGGGTGTTAAGCTGGTTATGCATGCATGCATGCATGCATGCTAACTCGCTTCAGTCATGTCCAACTCTATGCAACCCTATGGACAGCAGCCCTCCAGGCTCCTCTGTTCACAGGATTCTCTAGGCAAAAATACTGGAGTGGGTTGCCATTTATAGCAGACCAAAATTAACAATGTTTTAAAGAGGAAAAGTGTAATTTTTTCGAGAGGAAGTTCTAAAGTGTCTTGCCCTTACCATTTGGAAGACTAATGGTGTGAGTGAGCAGGATATTTAATTTTATGGGCTCATGGTACGTTAATGGATAAGAGAAAAGAATGGGAAGCAGATGTGGGCAGTGGGCCCACATACTTTGGAGGCCTAATACTAATGGAGGGAGACTGGATCTACTTGCAGACTTGGGGCTGCAGTAAGGGAGTGGGGGTTGAGGGAGGCAGTTTTATGCAATATCACTTCCTCACGGCATAATGGTTCTCTCCGTGATGCCCACCACCAGTGATGAAACACTTTCATTGAAAAAGAATGAAAGTAGGAAGATGCCCATCAAAAATTGTTCAGTCCAAGTGTCATCTATGTTAAGTCCACTAGAGTAGGTATCACAGTTCTGCCTTGTTTATTTTAGAGTTACACTGCCTTATACGGTAGCAACTAGCCAAATGCACAGAGTCGGACACGACTGAAGTGACTGGGCAGTAGCAGCAGCAGCAGCCATATGTGGCTTTTTAAATTAAATAAAAATAAAACTTGATTTCCTCAGTCACACTGTATCCGCATTTCAAGTGCCCAGTAGACACATGCAGCTAATGCATTGGAAGATGCAGGTTTAGAACATTCCCATTGTCACAGACGGAATATCACAGACAAGACAGGCAGGTGGAGAACAGAAGAGGCAGTGGGTTGGAGCACAGTGGGGGCAGGATGTGGAAGCACCACAATGGGCATGGGGATCCCAGCCTCAGTGATCATATGTTGTATGCTTTTTGCAGATTCCTTAACCTCTCTGAGCTTTATTTTCCTCAACCGTTAAATAGAGCTGAATAATGGCCATCTTGCAGACAGACTACCATAAATATAAAAGGACTGACAAGATTCGAGCTTTGTGTCTGACCCAGAGTAAGTGCCCGATAAGTGGTATTTGTTACTATTATTATCAATAACAGCAAAGGGTAAAAGAAATCAATGAAAGACTCCAAATGGTGAAAACTGAATTGTGGCATTTCTGGTTCAGCAACATTTCAGTTTTATTATAGACGTGCAGGCCTTCTCAAAAGCCACTAATTTTAGTGGCTATCTATGCTTCTTTGTGTCTATATCACATAAACAACTTTGCAGTTAGATTTAGAAAGTAAGGGGAAATATAAGGTCATTTTCCATGAGGAAAAAAAGACTAGATGTAAAGGTTAAGTATGTTTTTAATACATGGTAAACTCTAAATGTGAATGCCTCTATCCTATCAAAAATGTATGCTTTTGTGCAGTTATTAATTTTAGATTAGCTTTTCCCCCTGCTTAATATGCAAAAATTCTGTGACAAAAGGTGGCCCCAGGCAGGAAAATATAAATGGCCAAATCACTCATTATAATCACAATGAAATAATGCTTTCTAGAAAACAATGTTTTCTTTTGTTTTCCTTATCCTGATAGGAAACTGTGAAAATTGAAACTCTATTCAATTCATCGTTTCGTTCCACTTCAAACACATTCTTGACAGCCATTTAAAAAGTCTTTCCCCAAGCTGAAATTAGTATTTTCCAGACTAGTTTTGAGAATATCTGCTTGTTTGCCTGATTCTCTAGCAACCAATCCAACAATAACTATCAGTGCATCAAGGGACAGAAAGGGGTTGGTGATAAATAATTCAGCCTCCTGGGTTATTTCTGTTGGATCATCAAACAACAGCACCACGTTTGTACTTCAGTCAGCAAGCGTTCTTCTCTGTCTTCATGTAGCTTCTCTTTGTGAAGGATGCGAAATTCCTTTGCAGAAAGTCTCCTCTTTTCTTCTCAGCAGACCCAGGAGATCTTATGCTCTCTGTGGCTCTGATTCCTGATTCAGGATTCCAGTGGCTACAATGGATGTGATTCCTACTCTGTCCCCTCTGAATTGAGGAGGAGGTGCTTTGGTCTAGCTAAGGCCATGTTATGTGACTGTCACTGACATATCAGCAACATTATACTCGAGAAACATATTTGTCCAGATGCACAGTTTATAAGTGACTAGATTTTGATATTAATTTAATTAACATCAAATTAATTAGAAAGTGCCTTATTGCAACATCTGCCAACCAGCAGCAATTAATTAATTTCTTCTGTGTGCTGTTCAGATGATTTTCCTTCTGCTACAAAAGCTTCCTAGTATAAGGATGTGTCAACAATCAAGACATTAGGAATCACACTCTTTTAAAAAACTTTTCTAAATACATATAGAATTGTAGTTATATGATGCACTGAATCAAAACTGCCTATAATTAATAATAATAATAAAACTAACATCCATTAAGCTTTTAGAGTGAGCCAGTTGCTGTTCTGCATGCTACATTAGAGTTTATTCAGTATTGAGATAAACTTTTTAATTATTTGAGATGTCCAAAAATAGAATAAATTCTCTTGAGAAATAAGTACATCTAACTTTGAGGAAGACGGTAACAAAAATCTCTTTAAATTTTATGAAAACTATAAGGTAGGGTGATATATGTAAGTGTTATTTTGGCTTTCTGAGTTTCAAAGCAGATTTTTAGGAAAGCAGGTCAGGATGTTTAAGGAAAAATGTAGGTGATTCAAGGCTCCTAGTGTTAAGTCCTCAATCATAGCAAATCCTTTCCCCTTTCGAGCTTCAGTGTTTCTCAGTGTGTGTCCTTTCTTTTTTCCTGACTATACAGTTGATTTTACAGTGCTGTGTGTGTCAAAGCTCAACAGTTACCTTTTAAATAGTATAAGCAAAATAAAGTAAATTATAGTAACAAGGCAGCTGCAGACAAAGAGAAAGACTTTGGTAAGAGTCTCAGAGATGCTTGAAAATGGAGCTCAAGCCCTTGCTCTGCCTGTTGATCCAGGTTTCCTCCCCGAGCCAGGGCTCCCCTCCCCTTAGGACAAGCTGTGTGTGAAGCTCTGTTAATGACTCCAGACAGCTTGCTGTGCCGAATGCGTGGTGGGCTCTGCTGTGCTCAGATTCCAGAGTCAGGCCCCTGACTTCAAGGCCTCCCTCTGCCAATTCCTTACCTTTATAACCTCAAGCAAATTTTCTTAACTTTCCATGCTTCCACTTTATCATCTGTAAAATGAGGGTGATAATTATAGTACTTCTCTCATCAGGCAATTGTGAGGATTAAATATCTTAATATACATAAGAGACTTAGAACAGTGCCTGGACGTTGATTTGGGGAATCATGAACTACACCTGTTATTTATTTCCTGTACTGTTATTTATTTCCTGTACTGACACAATTTTTCTCTGGCTTCTGTCTTGGTTCGGCCTCTTCATTTCACCAGGAACAACCATGGAGACTGTAATTTGGGGGTTTTAATAAATACATGATAGCCAAATATATTTGGAAATTGAAATTAAATGTGGCTATAATTTTGTGTCCAGAACTGATTTTCCCAGAAACTAAAAGAGCATTATTGATTCTCCCCTTTAACTAGGTTACCTCTTTGTTTTTAAAATCATTTATGAGTAGAACTTGTTCTAGGTATAGTCACTCAGGTGTGATGTGAGTGTGTGGTGTGTCTGTGGCGGAGTTGAGTGGGGTGGAGGAGAAGGTGAGATAGGAGGAAGAAAAGTTCTTACAAAGAGATATAAATATAAAGACAAAAGTGCAGCAGGATAACTAGACAGAGAAAAAACTGAGTATGGGATGAACAGAGCTAGAGCTGGCTGGAGTATTCTTAATTGGAAAATTGGTATCCATTGGGATTGAATTGTACTCTTTTGTCACTGAGGTTTTGATGGATTGTTGCAACCAGGTTTGGTGAAAGGGGAGATTTGCTGATGGCAGGAACAGAAAAGCAGGTGAGATATTAAGGGCTAGATATTATGTCAAATTTATTCATAATGTAATTTTCCAGGCAGGGAATCTAGGATAAGGACATACCCACTAACCATAAATTCATAGACTTTGGCTCCTCCAGGAAGCCCAACCTGATTAAGCTGCAGGATCCTTCTCTGTCCATAATACCCTGGGAGCAGATCCTTCTATAACACATAGTTTTTGACATTATATTAGGGTTACCTGGTTATACTTCTTATCTTTGCTAGATGGTGAGAGAAACTTCCTGAGAGCATAGTCTGAGGTATCCCTTTACCAGCCACAGTTTTTGCTCAGTCTTTGTAGAGTGAATTGTATGTGTTAATGTTGCAGGAAGGGGGGCCCCTTCCAGGGCCCGAAACTGGGCTCTTGTCTAGCACTTGGAAATGAATTGTCCGAGGAGACACATGTGCTGACAAAGCAAGAGATTTTATTGGGAAAGGGCACCCGGATGGAGAGCAGTAGGGTAAGGGAACCCAGGAAAACTGCTCTGCTGCGTGGCTTGCAGTCTCGGGTTTTATGTTGATGGGATTAGTGTCCGGGTGGTCTTTGACCAATAATTCAGTCTTTCCTGGTGGCGCATGCATCGCTCAGCCAAGATGGATGCTAGCGAGAGGGATTCTGGGAAGTGGACGGGCACGCGGTGTCTTCTTTCGACCTTTCCCAAACTCTTCCGGTTGGTGGTGGCTTATTAGTTCTGTATTCCTTATCAGGATCTCCTGTCATAAAACAGCTCATGCAAATGGTTACTATGGTGCCTGGCCAGGGTGGGCGGTTTCAGTCAGTGTGCTTCCCCTAACAGTAACATGTCTCTTCTCAACTTTATGCCATGGGCTTGCAACGTAGAAGACAGAGGTTTGAAGTTAAGGAGATAAATTGCTGTTAGCAATTTTAAGCAACATGAGTTTTCTGAATAGTGTTACACCAGCCTTTTTAAGGTAAGTCTGGTTAAACTGCCACCCAACACAGGGTTTGCATGGCCTAGAGGGTCACATGCATTCTGAGATTCTTCCACATAGACTTACGGGATGATGGCCTGAATGATTGCTTGGCCCTAAATGCATATGTAACACTGCTGAACAAAGTAGGCTGGCTGGCATAAATGAAGCATTGTGCTAGTGTCCTGTTTCTCCACACTGCGTCGAGAGTTCCTTAGATATTTTAATATAACAACCTTTGTCCTTTATCTGTCCTCTTAGAGGAGACTTGGCCTCTTGTGAGCCCTTTGATCATTTCTCTCTTCCACCCTCCACAGGGGGCACACGCTAAAAGGTTTCCTCCACAAAAGCTCTCTCATCCCCTGGCCCCTTTCTTCCCTGGCTCACATCAGATCTACTCGCATTATATTAATACGGATGCTCTGGCACTTAGAGAAAGGCATCCTGTAGCTGGTGGACTGCGAGGAGAATGGGATGGCAATATTCACATAGAATACCGTCGCTTTGCTTCAAGCGCAGATGTCTTTACAATGGGCCTTTCTTTATTAGCATAAAGGAGACTTTAAAAGACTGCTTTTAACAGATGCAGGTTCTCAGGGTGAACTCCTCTTTCAGGACAGCTTGGCTGGATCTGCTGAGTAGTTTCTGGGAGCAGATTGAAGATACCATGATGATTTCCCGTCTCAGCTATAAGGAAGCACCAGAAGAGTCTTTGGCAGATCTGTTTTTATGGGGCCTGAAAGTGATGCCAAGATAGAAGTTCTTGGTATTCTATTTTCCATTAAAAGGTACCAACACTGTACACATAGCCAGAATAGATTAGAAGAGAAGAAACCAGAATAGAAATGTTTATTCTCAATGGCTAAATGATAATTTGAAAAAAGAACAGGATGACACTGATTTAAGTTATACTGTAATAGTGGGGCACATCAAAGACACAGTGGCAGTTATTAGCAAGAAGGTGATAAGAGAGGTGGCAAGATAGTATTTGGAATGCTTTTGCAAATGCATTCCATACTGAATGTGAAAGAAGCTACCTAGTCCAAGACACCTCACAATCAATATTCTAGATAAGAATATGTATGATATGTTACTGACAGTAACCAAAACTGCTATGAAGTGGAAAGAAAACAGTCAACAGAGAATGACCATCCAAGGCAGCAGAGTATAGTGGCTGAAATGAGCACAGATTCTACAGCCAGACTGCCTGGGTCTGGTTTCTGCATCTGCTATTTGTTACCTGTCAGCAGTAATGTTCTGTGTGCCTCAGTTTCCTCCTCCCTAAAATGGAAAAGACAGTAATAGAATTTATTGGAATTACGTTGCTACAAAGATTCTATCAGTATTCAACACACTAGTGGCTGGCACCTGTTATATAGGTGCCATTATATGAATAATTGATAAATAAGTAATGAAGTCATCCAACACTTACACAGTAATTTTCTCTGGGAGAAAAATTCTCCTAAATTGAAGGATATTTTTTAGTTTGCTGCTGCTGCTAAGTCGCTTCAATTGTGTCCTACTCTGTGCAACCCCATAGACGGCAGCCCACCAGGCTCCCCTGTCCCTGGGATTCTCCAGCCAAGCACACTGGAGTGGGTTGCCATTTCCTTCTCCAATGCATGAAAGTGAAAAGTCAAAGTGAGGTCGCTCAGTCGTGTCCGACTCTTAGCAACCCCATGGACTGCAGCCTACCAGGCTCCTCTGTCCATGGGATTTTCCCAGGCAAGAGTACTGGAGTGGGGTGCCATTGTCTAGTGAACACATACTCCTTGAATCTGTGCACCTGTAGAGAGGCACATAAAATACAAACGCTGATCTCAGGGAAATTACAGTCTAGTTGCAGAAGCAGGAAATAGAGATGTAAAAGGTTGACCATTAATAACAAAGATAACATAGTTCAAAACATTTAAACATGTGCTTATTATATAAGATTATTTTCTGAATGTGCACTTAGAGAGTCATTGTGACAGAGGTCATGTAAGGCTTGACCAGAGAATGTCCTGTAAGGGTGAAAGTTCCACCTGAAACAGCTAGGTTTCTATCAGGGAGTAATTTGCATAATAAGGGAGATGGAAGGCATGCTGTGGGATGTGAAATGCACCCTTGGCTCTGCTTAAGCCTCTCCTTCTAAAGAGCAAACACTACCTTGGTCATTCACTCATTTGTAGCCAGTAAGATATGCGTACATTACTTATTTAGCAGCAACACATTTTATGCCAATTTTTTTCAGCAGTTTATGAGCACAGAAAAAGATTTACTGTTAATCTTCACAGGTTTTCTTGTACACCATCCAAAAGAATACATCTGGTTCACATGATATCTGGCTTTGCTTTCCATACCACGAAAAAAATAAAATCTTTATTTCTCGTATAAAATATGTTTAGCATCTAAACATGCAAAAAAAAGAGAAAATCAGTATAGCTATTTGCAAGTAGAAAACTAGTCATGCACAATTAGAAGTGACATTTGTCCATAAATATCTGTGTTCTTCATATACCTTTGCTCCCAATAGAGTCCCTGAAGAAAATACTTCATTGATTCTGTTGCTGCTGCTGCTTCCTCTTCCCCTCTCCCTTCCCTCCCTTCATCACCCTCCTCCTGCTCCTTTTCCTCCCCTTCAACTCTTTGTTCATTCCATCATTCAATGTTTTATGGTGTATTGTGCAAAGTTATCATAGATATTGAAAATGCAAGAAAGTCTGTTGGTTTCAGGCTGTTTCCTTAATCTCAGCAGATTTATTTATTTTATCATTTAGACAAAAAGGAAGCATGAGTCAGATTACTTTTTTTATATGTATGATTTAAAACACATCAGGTTTTTCTTAGGGCCATTTTGGCTACTGTGGTATAGGCACCCATGTGTATCATTACCAAGAAAATATTTTGGCATAAGTGTCCCCATGACATTGTGAAAACAGTCTCCAGAGTAATACACCTAACCCAAAGACTAATCTTGTTGGAAAGACTTAATAGACTGAAAATGTCATGCTTTGTGCGTCAGAGCCTTCGCTGTATTATGAACCCTGTACGTATTCTAAGCTTCACCTGTCATTAAATTAGTCATCTTGGTTACCTTGTGCTCACTTTCCAGAATATTATCTCATTTTTAAGAGTTTTTTGAAGTCCCAATCCTCACACTAGGAGCAATTAGATGCAGGGCAATAAAAGCTTAACATATAATGAGGCAGGATTCTGTCAGTGGAGCCAAAGTGAGCTGAGGACATGGTAACGACCTAGAATCAACCATGGTGAAATAGTTAAGCCAAAGCACGCACTCGGAGTGCCGGATACTCTTACGTTCATATTTACTTCAAGTCAATTCATTAGAGCAATATTTCACATAGAGTTCCTCTGTGAAAAACAGTTTCCACTGTTAAATAAGATGGAAATTCTGTATTTGTGTCTTAGAAATTAATACTGCATATTAGCCAAAAAGAAAACCTGAGAGAGTTCTTACGGTTTTTTTAAAAAATGAGATAGAATTCACATTCTATAAAGTCACCATTTTATTGTTTAATTTAATTTAATTTTTATAAACATATTCTGGGGCTCAAAGGAACAATAATTTTACCAACTGAAATTTAAGGCAAATATTCTTAACAATATGCTTTTTCTTTCTTTTGAACTTTCTCTTATCTCCCGGGACACACGTTCTCAAACTCACATACTCATACACATTAAAAATTTCAAGTTTATAATATAGAGATAAGAGTATTCAGCTATTTTAGAGGAAAAAATAAACAGTGAGTTTAAGAAGACTACACACAAGTGTTGTGCTCAGTCGTGTCCAATTCTTTGCAACCTCGTGGTCTGTAGCCCTCCAGGCTCCTCTGTCCATGGGATTTCCCAGGTAAGAATACTTGGTTGGGTTGCCATTTCCTTCTCCAGGGGATCTTCCCCACCCAGGGATCGAACTCATGTCTCCTGTGGCTCCTGCATTGCAGGTGGATTCTTTACCCACTGAGCCACCTGAGAAACCCTGTGTAACCACCACCATTATCTAATTTCAGAACATTTCAGTCATCCCCCCTAAAAGAAATCCCATAACTCCTATCAGTTAGTCCAAATTCCCTCCTTCCCTCCATCCCCAGCAACTGTTACCTACTTTCTATCTCTTTACATTTGCCTGTTCTGGACATTTTATATAAATGGGATCATAATCCTTGACTGAGCCTATTTTTCAGGTTAACCCATGTTGTAGTATCTAACAGTGCTGCATTCCTCTTAATGGCTGAATAATATTTCATTGTATGGACTTACCACATTTTGTTTATCTATTATCACTTCATGGGCATTTAACTGTTTCTACTCTGGGGCTATTATGAATAATGCTGCTGTGAACATTTATGCACAAGTTTTTATACGAACATGCTTTCATGTCTTTCAGGAATATACCTAGGAGTGGAATTGCTGGGTCATATGATAGTTCTGTGTTTAACCTTCTGAGGAACTGCTAAACTTCCACATCAGCTGAACAATTAGCATTCCCAATAGCAATGTATGAGGGTTTCAATTTCTCACCAACACTTGTTATTTTCCTTTGTCCCCTCCAGCTCTATTGAGATATAATTAACATTATACCTCAATTAACATTGAGATATAATTAACACTTATACAACATTGTGTAAGTTTAAGGTGTACAATGTGTTGATTTGATGCACTTATATATTGCAAAATGATTACCATCATAGCTAACGTTTGCATATCATATCGCATAATAAGCATTTAAAATTTACCTTCTTACAACTTTCAAGTATACAGTGCAGTGGTATTAACTATAGTCACTATGCTGTACATTAGACTTCCAGAAATTATTCATCTTATTGCTGGAAGTTTGTACTCATCAACCAACATTTCCCCTTTCCTCCCACCACCAACACCTGGTCACACCATTCTGGTCTCTGTTTCTATTTTTGACTGTTTTAGATTCCACACAAAAGTGAGATTATTCACACTCGTCTTTCTGTATCTGAAATTTCCGGTCAGCATACTGTCCCTAAGGTCCATCCATGTTCTCTCAAATGGCATGATGTCTTTTCTCATGGTTGAAGGATATTCTGTTGGATAGCTATGCCACGTCTTCTTTATCCATTCTTCTGTTGATGGACACTTACTTTACACTTACACTTACTCCTGTTGATGGACACTATGCCTTGACTATTGTGATTAATTCTGCAATAAACAAAGGGGTACAGATATCTCTTCAATATCCCATTTTCATTTTCTTTGAATATATACCCAGAAGTGGGGCTTGTTAGGTCCTATGGTAGTTCTGTTTTCTCCACACTCTTTTCCATATTGGCTTTTCCAATATGCACTCCCACAAACAGTGCAAAGTTGTTCTTTTTTCTCCACATCCTTGCCAACACTTGTTATCTCTTATTTTTTTGATATCATTTGAGATAATATTTCCTTGTCATTTTAATTTACATTTTTTACAATTTGCATTGTAAATGATGTTGGGCACCTTTTCATGTACCTGTTGGCTATTTGAATGTCTTCTTTGGAAAAATATCTATTTAGGTCCTTTATCCATTTTAAAATTGGGTGTTTTTTTGTTTGTTTGTTTGCTTTGCTATCGAGTTGTACAAGTTCCTTGTGTATTTTGGATATTAACCCCTTATGGGGTATATGGTTAACAAATACTTTCTCCCATTCCATAGGTTACCTTTTCATTTTGTTGACGGTTTCCTTTGTTGTGCAAAAGCGTTTTAATTTGCTGTAGCCCCACTTGTATACTTTTGCTTTTGACACCTTTGCTTTTGGTATCAAATCCAAAACATCATAGCCAAGACCAATGTCAAGGATCTTATTCTTAATGTTTTCTTCTAGGAGTTTTGTGGTTTTAGGTCTTACATTCAAATCTTTAATCATTTTGAGTTAATTTTTGTGTATGATGCAAGATAGTGATTCAGTTTTATTCTTTTATTTGTGTCTGTTCAATTTTCCCGGAGAAGGCAATGGCACCCCACTCCAGTACTCTTGCCTGGAAAATCCCATGGATGGAGGAGGCTGGTGGGCTGCAGTCCATGGGGTCGCTAAGAGTCAGACACGACTGAGCGACTTCACTTTGGCTTTTCACTTTCATGCATTGCAGAAGGAAATGGCAACCCACTCCAGTGTTCTTGCCTGGAGAATCCCAGGGACAGAGGAGCCTGGTGGGCTGCCGTCTATGGGGTCACACAGAGTTGGACACGACTGAAGTGATTTAGCAGCAGCAGCAGCAGTTCAATTTTCCAACACCATTTATTGAAGAGACTGCCCTTTCCATGTGTATATTCTTGACTCTTTAGTCAAAAATTCATTGACCATATGTGCCTGGGTTCATTCCTGGACTGTCTGTTCTATTCCTTTAGTTTGTGCATCTGTTTCTTACGCCACTATCCTACTGTTTTGATTACTATAGTTTCGCAGTGTAGCTTTAAATCAAGGAATGTGATGCCTCCAGCTTCTTTTTCAAGTTAAAGTGTTAGTCGCTCAGTCGTGTCCAACTATTTGTGACCCTATGAACTGTAGCCCACAAGGCTCCTCTGTCCATGGAATTCTCCAGGCAAGAATACTGGAGTGGGTTGCCATTTCCTTCTCCAGGGGATCTTCCCAACCCAGGGATCGAATCTGGGTCTCCTACATTGCAGGCAAATTCTTTTTACCATCTGAGCTACCAGGGAAGCCCTTGTCTTTTTTTTCAAAATCACTTTAATTATTATTAGTTATTGTATATAACTTTGCAGTTATATACAAATTTTAGAATTAAAATTAGCCAAAGAAACCCTTAGAAAAGTCCTATAGTTTTTAAAAAATTGAGATATAATTCACATACCATAAAATGACTACCTTAAAGTATACAATTCAGTGGTTTTTAAAATATTCACTATGTTGTATAATCTTCAGTTCAGTTCAGTTCAGTTCAGTCTCTCAGTCATATCTGACTCTTTGTGACCCCATGAATCGCAGCACGCCAGGCCTCCCTGTCCATCACCAACTCCCGGAGTTCACTCAAACTCATGTCCATCGAGTCGGTGATGCCATCTAGCCATCTCATCCTCTGCCATCCCCTTCTCCTCCTGCCCCCAATCCCTCCCAGCATCAGAGTCTTTTCCAATGAGTCAACTCTTCACATGAGGTGGCCAAAGTATTGGAGTTTCAGCTTTAGCATCATTCCTTCCAAAGAACACCCAGGACTGATCTCCTTTAGAATGGACTGCTTGGATCTCCTTGCAGTCCAAGGGACTCTCAACAGTCTTCTCCAACACCACAGTTCAAAAGCATCAATTCTTCAGCCCTCAGCTTTCTTCACAGTCCAACTCTCGCAACCATACATGACCACAGGAAAAACCATAGCCTTGACTAGACGGACCTTTGTTGGCAAAGTAATGTCTCTACTTTTGAATATGCTATCTAGGTTGGTCATAACTTTCCTTCCAAGGAGTAAGTGTCTTTTAATCTCATGGCTGCAATCACCATCTGCAGTGATTTTGGAGCCCCCCAAAATAAAGTCTGACACTGTTTCCACTGTTTCCCCATCTATTTCCCATGAAGTGATGGGAATCATTATCACTATCTAATTCCAGAATATTTTCATCATCCCAAAAAGAAACTGTATGCTTTATCAATCCCTTCCAATTCACCCTTTCCTCCTAGTTTCTGGCAACTACTAATCTGCTTTCCATTTCCACAGATATGTCTATTCTGGAAATTTCATGTAAAAGAATCATATGTGATTTTTGTATGTGTGACTTTTGTCACTTAGCATTATGTTTTCAAAATTCACCTATTTTGTGGTATGTATCAGTACTTCATTCCTTCTTAATGGGTGAGTAGTATTTTACTTATGGATATATCACATTCTATTTACCCATTCATAATTTCAGTTGCTTCCATTTTTGTCTATTATGAATAATATTGATATGTGTGTTTGTGTACATTTTTGTGTGTAAATATACGTTCTAATTCTGTTGGGTATATGTGCAAGAGTGGAATTTTGGGGTGATATAGTAATTATGCTTATCTTTCGGAGGAACTGTCAAACTGTTCTCTGTAGCAGCTGTACCACTTTATGGTCCCACCAGCAGTGTTTGAGGGTTCCAATTTCTCTACATTCTCAACAACACTTGTTTTCTTCAATTCATCCTGATAGCTGTAAAGCTGAATTTCAGTGTGGCTTTGATTTGCATTTCCCTGAAGGCTAATGTGTCAGACTTTATTTTTCTGGGCTCCAAAATCACTGCAGGTGGTGACTGCAGCCATGAAATTAAAAGACGCTTACTCCTTGGAAGGAAAGTTATGGCCAACCTAGATAGCATATTCAAAAGCAGAGACATTACTTTGCCAACAAAGGTTTGTCTAGTCAAGGCTATGGTTTTTCCTGTGGTCATGTATGGATGTGAGAGTTGGACTGTGAAGAAGGCTGAGTGCCGAAGAATTGATGCCTTTAAACTGTGGTGTTGGAGAAGACTCTTGAGAGTCCCTTGGACTGTAAGGAGATCCCACCAGTCCATTCTGAAGGAGATCAGCCCTGGGATTTCTTTGGAAAGAATGATGCTAAAGCTGAAACTCCAGTACTTTGGCCACCTCATGCGAAGAGTTGACTCATTGGAAAAGACTCTGATGCTGGGAGGGATTGGGGGCAGGAGAAGAAGGGGAAGATAGAGGATGAGATGGCTGGATGGCATCACTGACTCAATGGACGTGAGTCTCAGTGAACTCCGGGAGTTGCTGATGGACAGGGAGGCCTGGCGTGCTGTGATTCATGGTGTCGCAAAGAGTCGGACATGACTGAACGACTGATCTGATCTGATCTGATCTGAAGGCTAATGATGTTGAACATTCTTTCATGTGCTTATTGGCTATTTATATATCTTCTTCTGAGAAGTGCTTATTCAAATTCTTCCCTCATTTTTAAATTGGGTTATTTGTCTTTTTATTTCTGGGTTGTAAAAGTTTGTTTTATATTTTATAGCTCCTAGACTCTTATCAGATATATGGCTTGCAGATACTTTCTCTTTCCATGGGTTGTCCTTTCACTTGATAATGTGCTACAGTGATTTTTAAAAAGTGTTCATTTGTATTTGATCCTAAATTTTCCAAATCTATTTGACACCAATGGGAACCCCGTGATAGATGCTCAGCTTGGCTGCTCTCAAGCTTCCTTTTTCCTTGGATTATATAGGTTAGATAAGAGCCTGGCAAAGGAAAACAAGCTTTAGAAATAGGAGGAATGATAGAAATGTTCATGTTTCTGTATGGGTAAAGGATCCCAACAGTCATGATGATCTGTATATAAGTCCACTTTAAGAAACAATTCCTGACTCTTTAAAAAGTTTAATTTTTATTAGTCTATGACAATGAATTGATGTAAATGAGGGGAGAATAGATTGCTGTAGTCATCCTGTAAACCCTAGGAAATAGGGAGTTGAATCAAGTTCCATGCTATGCACAGATAAACCTGTGTCTTTCTTAATCTAGAGATCCTTGTATGAATAAGGTAAGAAAATGTCAGAGACAGCAAAAGAAGAATAGAGGAAGAAAAGAGATCCCTCCAAAATACAGGACTGGATCTGAGAACTTCTCAGGAGAGAACATTTTCTCTGCATCCGCCTGGGGAGGGACACTTCTTAGGGCTTCATTTGGAATGACTCAGGATGGTTAATTCAGATTCATGGAAGCCGAATATATAAAAGGAGCTCTAGGTATTCTACATATGTTTATCAGCCTGCAACAACTTTGCAAAGTAGGTGGTATTATTTCCATCTTACAGTGGAAAATATCAACAAAGAAGCTAGTGATTTGCCCAAGGCCCGACAGATAAAGGGTATGGCTGGACACATATACCATTTAAAGAAAACAAATCTATTTTGTTTCATTGTCTTAGACCAGGATTTAGGAGGACAGTCATTTTGGAGAGTAAATTATTGTACATTATCAGATGTGTAAGTGAATGCTAAGACAAGGAGAAATTTGTTCTCATTGATAACCCATAGTAAAGAGGTTTAATAATTCCCAGGTGCTCCTTCTCTGGCCCTCAAGGGATATAATTAGAGTGATTATTAAACTCCTAACATGATACTAGATAATTTTTAAATGATTCCCTGAAATTTATAGGGATCATATTATCTTATTCCCATTGCAATACCAGAACCCAACATAGTGTCTGACACATAGTAGGGCTTTCTGAACCCTCTAGCCAAAAAAAAAAAAAATAAATAATAATAATAATAAATGATTGCATGAATAAAAGAGCACAGTTCTATAACTCTTACTATGTGCAGATAGTATTCTAAATACTTTTCATCTATTACTCATGTAAACCTACATCAAAAATTAAATATAATTAAGTACCTTCATTGGACAGATGAGGAAATGGATTCAAAGGCCTGGATCTGCAGTCCGTGCTTTTAAGCATTGCACTAAACAGCCTCTCCCCAAAAAATGATCCAGAAGCTTATTTATGTAACCATGGAACCAGCCCCATGCTGGCCCTAACTAAGACACTGAATTGTTTTCCAGAGATAATAGATCAAAACTGCATGTCATACAGCTGTGCAGAGAAGAAAATCTTGACCTCGAACAACACCCAGAACCATTGTTTCACCCCAAACAGAGCCAAAGGGCTAGGACATGACTAGATCCAGAAAAGTGGAACCCTCTCAGAAGCAAAGGGTCCGCTGTCCAGGAAGATCCAGTGCTGACGCTCCTTTACCATACCATTCCCTAAAGCCCCAAGTTCTAAAGCCCTCCAATGGCAGCCTGCTTGCCAGGGCTTCCACATACCAGCCCTCCTCCCCTAACTCAGAAACGTTTGACTAAATCCCAGATCTGGGAGACAGATCTGAGCTGGACTTCCTGTCTCCTTGCTTTCTGACCTTGTGATAAAGCTTTCTCTTTCCTCAAAAGCCAATGTTGTGGTATTGGCTTCTCTGTGCATCGGGCATCTAGCCCTTGACCAGATAACAATTTTCTACTGCCATAAAATCAAGAGGATTTAGAAAGCAGTCACCTCCCAATCCAGCTTTCAGGTCCTCTTGTCTCTGTAGTCCTTCACAAATACATATATTTGATTGGTGGTGATACTGAGAATGCTAAAGAACTGAGTTCATTGGTTTCCCTTTTCTTTCCTCCACTAGTGACTGGCACAAGCAGAAGGAAGTTCAGGGGCCCTGCAGAATCCACTCCTGCCTGTGATGCCATGCTTCTGGGGGCAGCACAGAAGCCAGGATTGTTCGCAGAAAGATTGGCTACCCAAAATGGTCAAAGAAGAGGTGGCTGTAGATGACTCAGCAGATGGAAGCACCCTAACAGGAGAGGCCATATGTTTAAGTGCACATGCTCTGACTCTGAACCTGCATCTCGTTTTTTTGATCTGGCTTTGACATTGTGTCCTTGTCTGACATACTTCATATGAAATGCAGACCCACCACTTCTGTTTGGCTAGGATGAATGCTAACCAGGAAAAGAATTTAAGGTGGTACAGAATTAGTCTGGCTCTTAGGTGATAATGGAAACATGTGTTCAAGCATCTTTATCCTAGTAATCTCCTGAGGGGAATGGTCTGAATTTGAGTCTGAATTACTTAAAGAGGCACAGCTGATGCCCCTTCCACTCTGACAGGGGTGCTGAGGACTGCTGTGTTGCTAAGGGCTCTTTCACAACAGCAAAAGTGCAGTCGTGTTTAAGGCCAAATATGTATCACAGAGTGTCCTGGCTCTTAACTCATCATTGAGGGTACTTACCTGGTGGTCTAGTAGTTAAGACTCCTCATTTCTCCTGAAGGGGGCACGGGTTCAATCCCTGGTCGGGGAACTAAGATCCTGCATGTCACATGGTGTGGCCAAAAAAATAAATAAATAAAATTAACTCATCGTTGAGCTTATAAAGCCAGTGATTGACAAACTTACTTAGCTGCCTATTGCAGTCACCTGTGGAGTTGAAAAATACTGATGCCTGCATCTCCACTTATACATTCCTGGGATGTGACCTGGATATGAGGATTTTTGAAAGCTCCCAGGTGATTCTGATGTGTAGCCATGATGGAGACTCACTGCCCTAGAGAGTCTTTAAAAATGGCTCAGGCCCAAATTTAGCATTTTTACTACACCTATTAGGCTTCCCAGGTGGCTCAGTGGTAAAGAATACTCCTGCAGTGCAGGAGATGCAGGTTTGATCCCTGTGCCAGGAAGATCCCCTGGAGAAGGAAATGGAAACCCACTCTACTATTCTTGCCTGGAAAAGCCCGTGGACAGAGGATACTGGCAGGTTATAATCTGTGGGGTTGCAAAGAGTCAGACATGACTTGAGCCTTTGACTACTAAGGCATCCATTTCAAAGACATGCATCTCAAATAAACATATCACCAGCTGTATGACATAGCTCCTGTCTAAACAACTAGACAAGGAACTAGGCAGCAACACCCATGAGGTTCCCCTTTTACATATCCTATATAATTGATTGCTTGAGTGACTGCATTTTCCCTTCCTGCACCTTAATTTCTGTTCTTCTGTTTTAAATTCTTCAATAAAGAGTAAACCCACAACACCCTAGGCATGCCACTCTCAGCCCAATAAAGGCAGAGTCCAAGATCCTCCTTCTCTCTCTCCCCAAGACCTTGCCATGTATCTATCCTCAATGAGTTATAAACCTTGTTTCTCCAAAGTTCCTTTATGGTTGTTGCTGAGGTGCATCTTGCAGTTGTAATAAGAACCACAGGGGCCAGTCCAGTTAAAGCACTGGCTCTTGTTGAAGAAAGATCTCTGGGGACCCTAGCTGTGTGCATCAGGTACTCCTAGCCAATAACATCACTATGAACATAATGAGGTCTACATGAAACATTGTGTTATAGAGATCTACTCATGCTCAGTCTATTTTGGGTTCATGGTAAGGATCAGCTCTTTCCACCCAATAATTCTGCGTAATGAACTTAGTGGCTTAAGACACAGTTACTCTTCACACGTCTGTGAGTTGGCTGAAAACTGGTTGATTGAGGCTTTCAGTTCAGCTGCTCAGTCATGTCCGACTCTTTGCGACCCATGGACTGCAGCTAGCTAGGCCTCCCTGTCCATCACCTACTCCCAGAGTTTACTCAAATTCATGTCCATTGAGTCGGTGATGCCATCCAACCATCTCATCCTCTGTTGTCCCCTTCTCCTCCTGCCTTCAATCTTCCCCAGCATCAGGGTTTTTCCAAAGGAGTCAGCTCTTCTCATCAGGTGGCCAAAGTATTGAAGTTTCAGCTTCAACATGAGTCCTTCCAGTGAATATTCAGGACTGATTTCCTTTAGGATGGACTGGTTGAATCTCCTTGCAGTCCAAGGGACTCTCAACAGTCTTCTCCAACACCACAGTTCAAAAGAACCAATTCTTCGGCACTCAGCTTTCTTTACAGTCCAACTCTCACATCCATACATGACTACTAGAAAAACCATAGCCTTGACTAGATGGACCTTTGTTGGCAAAGTAATGTCTCTGCTTTTTAATATGCTGTCTAGGTTGGTCATAACTTTTCTTCCAAGAAGTAAGTGTCTTTTAATTTCATGGCTGCAATCACCATCTGCAGTGACTTTGGAGCCACAAAAAAATAAAGTCTGACACTGTTTCCACTGTTTCTCCATCTATTTGCCATGAAGTGATGGGACTGGATGCCATGATCTTAGTTTTCTGAATGTTGAGCTTTAAGCCAACTTTTTCACTCTCCTCTTTCACTTTCATCAAGAGGCTTTTGAGTTCCTCTTCACTTTCTGTCATAAGGGTGGTGTCATCTGCATATCTGAGGTTATTGATATTTCTCCCGGCAATCTTGATTCCAGCTTGTGCTTCTTCCAGCCCAGAGTTTCTCATGATGTACTCTGCATATAAGTTAAATAAGCAGGGTGACAATATACAGCCTTGACGTACTCCTTTTCCTATTTGGAACCAGTCTGTTGTTCCATGTCCAGTTCTAACTGTTGCTTCCTGACCTGCATACAGATTTCTCAAGAGGCAGGTCAGGTGGTCTGGTATTCCCATCTCTTTCAGAATTTTCCCCAGTTTCTTGTGATCCACACAGTCAAAGGCTTTGGCATAGTCAATAAAGCAGAAATAGATGTTTTTCTGGAACTCTCTTGTTTTTTTGATGATCCAGTGGATGTTAGCAATTTGATCTCTGGTTCCTGTGCCTTTTCTAAAATCAGCTTGAGTATCTGGAAGTTCACAGTTCACGTATTGTTGAAGCCTGGCTTGGAGAATTTTGAGCATTACTTTACTAGTGTGTGAGATGAGTGCAATTGTGCGGTAGTTTGAGCATTCTTTGGCATTGCCTTTCTTTGGGATTGGAATGAAAACTGACCTTTTCCAGTCCTGTGGCCACTGCTGAGTTTTCCAAATTTGCTGGCGTATTGAGGCTGATTGAGGCTGGGTGTGGCTTTAAGTTGGGGCTGGATTTACTCCGCAAGGTTCTCATCTTCCCTGGACCAGTGGGCTACCCAAGTGGCTTCTCTCATGGTGCAGCATGACTGCAATGGGTAAGTCTTCTAACTAAGTACACAAGCCATTCCAAACTTCTGCATGAATGGTGTCTGCTCATGTCCCACTGGCTCAAATTCAAGAGGCTGGAAAGTCCAATCTGTTTGCAGGAGGAAGAAATACAGGTTTTACGAGTTAAATGGCTGGAATCACAGATGCAGAGACAGGTGAGTAATTTGTGGGTTTGGTGATCACCCTATGCTGTCCTGGTCATTCACCGTAATGTGTTCTGTTTTCCTGTAAGAGGTTAGCATGCCCTTTAGTGACCCTAATATGTCCTCTGGTCCTTGTTTTCTTATGCTGCTTGAGTTATTACCCTAAAAAGAAAGAATAAGAAGAGTGATCCCTATATATTTACTAAAGGAAGACATATGGAGAGTTGTCTTTGTTTTTCCTCAGTTTTCATCTGGATGTTTGGCATCGAGTCAAAAGTTTTACTCTGAGAAGTCTTACAAAGTGAGTCTATTTAGTCTATTTTTACTTCTTTTCCACTTTATAATAATACACTAGTGTTAGCTGGTCAGTTGTGTTTGACTCTGCGAACTCATGGACTGCAGCCCACCAGGCTCCTCTGTCTATGGAATTCTCCAGGAGAGAATACTGGAGTGGGTTGCCATGCCCTTCTTCAGGGATCTTCCCAAATCAGGGATTGAACCCAGGTCTCCTGCATTGCAGGCAGATTCTTTACCATCTGAGCCACTAGAGTATCAATTAAATGCCGCCCCCAGGCTGCTTGCTGGCAACAATGTTACTGGGGAATGTGGATGTGATTAGTTACTTGGGATGCTCATTCACAAGAATAAATTCCCTCTTAAGCCTAAACCACTAGACCCACTTTAGAAATAACCTCATGCCTTGTTCTGTCACATTGTAAGAAGATTCTAATATGTAGGAGATCCTTGGATCTGACAACCACTGTTCCTACTCTTTGCTGATTTGTGTCATGGAACACAATCATTTGTCATTTTTGTTGAAATACGTAGTTGAATGCCCTGTGTCCCCATCCTGGTACCACAGTTTTGATGTCTCATTGTTGTTGCGTGTGCTTTTCTTAAGGAAAATAATAGAATTGCTTGCAGATTTGGAAATTTGCAGGTATCTTGGGATATAACACTTGTGAATGCTGGGAGTCTATCTTTCTCTCTGAAAAGGAGAATGGCCTCTGAACTCAGAGTTCAGTGCTTCAAATAAAGTAAAGCAAAAACACTTCAGGGTGCCTGTGGCATATATTAATATTCAATGAATATTTATATGTACAGTTGCTAAATATATATAATACATACATTATAATATATAATGTATATTATTTTTAAAGTATTTTATACATTTCTTTATTGTTCCTGAGATGGTTTTCTGCATCAGTGAAGCACATACAGAATGAACATATTAAAGCAAATAGAATAATAAGAAGTATAAAGATTAGAAAGTGATGCTAAATTTTCATTATTTCCTGATTATATTAATGATGCTGCTGCTGCTGCTGCTAAGTCGCTTCAGTTATGTCCAACTCTGTGCGACCCCATGGATGGCAGCCCACTAGGCTCCTCTGTCCCTGGGATTCTCCAGGCAAGAATACTGGAGTGGGTTGCCATTTCCTTCTCCAATGCATGAAAGTGAAAAATGAAAGTGAAGTCGCTCAGTTGTGCCCGACTCTTAGTGACCCCATAGACTGCAAGCCTACCAGGCTCCTCCGTCTATGGGATTTTCCAGGCAACAGTACTGGAGTGGGGTGCCATTGCCTTCTTCGATATTAATGCTAGAGAATGAGATAAAAGTAATCATAACACCATTGCAATTAGAAATTCTGACAAGATCATCCTCAAATTAAATTTTAAGTCAAGATAAACCACCTGGAAATAAATGCCCAGATATATTTGAAGAATATTTTAAAATTCCCCATTGAACCTAAAAGGCTTATGTATGTATTAAGAACCAACCTGTTCTTAGCTAAGAAGACTCAGCTTTGTATAGCTAGAACAGTGTTTCTCAACTGTATTTACAATATTGCCTCCAAGGAACTTTTTTGGATGTATTTTTTTCTTAATCTCCCTCTCCAATTAAATTTTAATATCACAGATACACTAAATATCTGTTTATAAACCTTACATTTATCTGTGTTTTATACAGAAAAAGAGTAAGTTTTTTTAAAAAGTAAAATTTGGAAGTAAATTTTTTTACTTCCAAAAACTAGATTTTGTTCCTTTAAGCTGTAATTGGGAGAAGGCAATGGCACCCCATTCCAGTACTGTTGACCGGAAAATCCCATGGATGGAGGAGCCTGGTAGGCTGCAGTCCATGGGGTCGCTAAGAGTCAGGCACGACTGAGTGACTTCACTTTCACTTTCCACTTTCATGCATTGGAGAAGGAAATGGCAACCCACTCCAGTGTTCTTGCCTGGAGAATCCCATGGACGGAGAAGCCTGGTAGGCTGCAGTCCATGGGGTCGCACAGAGTCAGACATGACTGAAGCGACTTGGCAGCAGGCAAGCTGTAATTATCCCTGTTGAGAAAGCATGAAATACACATTCTCCCTTAATTTTAAGGGAGTTATGAATTTTCATAACTTTAATTCAGTGTCACTCAAAATATGCACAATAATTTTTTTAACTTTTTATTTTGTATTGGGATAAAGCCCATTAGCAATGTGATTAACAATGCTGCAGTGGTGTCAGATGAACAGCTAAGGGACTCAGCCATACATACACCTGTATCCATCCTCCCCGAACTCGCCTTCCATCCAGGCTGCCACATAACATTGAGCCGAGTTCCTTGTGCTATACATTAGGTCCTTTTTTGTTATCCATTTAAAATACAGCAGTGTCTACATGTCCATCCCAAACTCCCTAACTATTTTTTCTTCCCATCCTTCTCCCTGGCAACCGTAGTTTCATTCTCTAAGTCCCAAGAATAATTTTTGATGATGGATACACTGATTTAAATTATAAGACTAGGTAGAAAAGTTTCAAAGTATAAGAATTCTGAGGGGCACTAGCTCTATTAGGAATATTAGACATATTATAGAAAAAGTCATAAATATTTATGTAATAGATTTTTAAGGATAGATATTTTATAAATAGAGTCAATATATAGTGGAATTTAATATGTGATAAAAAGTAGATTATCAAACAAATGGATTTTGGACAACTGACTAGCCAGAAGAATGAGAAAGAGGAGTTTATCTCTATTACACTCTTTACACAAGAATAAATAAAATGGTCAAAGATTTTAAGACAAAATGAGATACCATACAAGTATGGAAGAAAATATAGGAAAAAAATTTTATATTTTCTTGGAGAGAAAGTTTGGACAAAAAATCCAGAAGCCATAAAATTAAAGACAAATAGCTGTGCATTGAAATGAAAATATTTGCATAGCTAAAAATAACACAAATGAAGTTAAAAGACAGACAACACACCAGGAAAAAAAATTTGCATTGTATACATATATATACACACAAAATGTATATGTATGTATATATAATATATAATACATATATAATATATACAAAACAATATATATATAGTATATATATATATACAAAATAGCTAATAGTCATAAGATACATTAAATTCTAATAAATCAATAATAAAAAATACCAATGACCCCAGAAATATGGGCCGGAGAAACAGAAGAATGAAATTATAAATAACTTCGAAACATAAAAGTAATGATCATCCACAAAATAAAACTTGAAGGAACATTTTCATGTGCCTGAATGGTAAAGCTGAAAATATTTTGTAGTATAATGTCACTGAGAATGTGTGAAAACAAATTCTTATCCATTTTTACTAAAGGTATTAATCAGCAAAGTCTATTTTTCAAAAATAGTTGGTTAATTTCTATGAAAATTAAAACTTTACACACTCCTTGACTATTATTTTTAGACCTAAGTATTTATATTGCAGATATATTCATATTTGTACTTAAAGACATTTTTTCCTAAAATGTTCACAGCAGCATTTTTGTAATACCTGTGGCGGATTTGTTTTGATGTTTGGCAAAACTAATACAGTGTTTCAGGTTTAAAAATAAAATAAAATTAAAAAAAATAAATAAAAGACTACATGTATGATTATAATACATTCATATAATAGAAACAATGTTGCTATTAATGAAGAATGATTTCTAAGACATTTTAAGGGAGGGAAAAACAAATCTGCTGAAAATTACATAGTATGTGTGAAAGCTAATGTTATATGTCAACCTGGCCAGATCATGGCCTGCAAGTTGTTTGTTCAAACACTAACCTAGTTATTGCTCTGAAGATATTTGTAGATAGAATTAATAATTATAATTGGTTAACTTTAAATAAAATACATCACCCTTGATAATGTAGGTGGGTCTTATCTAATCAATCAAAGGCTTTAAGAGTAAAACTGTGCTTTCCTATAGAAGAAACTCTTCTTTAGGACAGTAATATAATTTCCAGCCTGCTCTATAAATTTCAGATTTGCCAATTCCCACAACTGGGTGAACCAATTTCTTAAAAATCTCACCCTCCCCCACACCCCTAGATATAAAGTGACTTGTTCTGTGGGTTCTGTTTCTCTCGTGAATGCTGGCTGACACAGTAAAGTATTATGTCTTCTCAAAAATTTGTGTACAAAAAAAAAACCCAAACTTATGTATGTTATGATTGTATGTTCAGTGAGAGACATTCAAGAGATTAGGAACAATGGTTGTTTTTTGGGGGTCGGGGATGGGGGTGGTATGTTTGTTTTTAATTTATTTTTCTAAAGTATAATTGATTTACTATGTGTTAATTCTGCTGCACAACAAAGTGATTCAGTTATACAGATATACACATTGAAAAAGAATGTACACACATATGTATATTCTGTTTCATACTCTTTTCCATTACGGTAAATCACAAGATATTTAATATAATTCCCTGTACTATACAATAAGATCTTGTTATTTATCCATTCTATATGTAATAGTTTGCTTTTACAAATTCCAGACTCCCAATCCATTCCTCCCCACTCCCCCTCCCCATTGGCAACCACAAGTGTGTACTCTATCTGTGAGTCTGCTTCTGCTTCATGGTAAGACTGCTGGGAAAAATATCAATAGCCTCAGATATGCAGATGATACCACCCTTATGGCAGAAAGTGAAGAGGAACTGAAGAGCCTCTTGATGAAAGTGAAAGAGGAGAATGAAAAATCTGGCTTAAAACTCAACATTCAAAAAACTAAGATCATGGCATCCAGTCCCATCACTTCATGGCAAATAGATGGAGAAACAGTGGAAACAGTGGCAGACTTTATTTTTCTCCAAAATCACTGCAGATGGTGACTGCAGCCATGAAATTAAAAGATGCTTGCTCCTTGAAGAAAAGCTATAACCAACCTAGATGGCATATTAAAAAGCAGAGACATAACTTTGTGGGCATAACTTTATGGTTTTTCTAGTAGTCATGTATGGATGTGAGAGTTGGACTATAAAGAAAGCTGAGCACCAAAGAATTAATGCTTTTGAATTGTGGTGTTGGAGAGGACTCTTGAGAGTCCCTTGAACCGCAAGGAGCTCCAACCAGTCCATCCTAAAGGAAATCAGTCCTGAATATTCATTGGAAGGACTGATGCTGAAGCTGAAGCTATGATCCTCTGGCCACCTGATATGAAGAAATGACTCATTTGAAAAGATCCTGATGCTGGGAAAGATTGAAGGCAGGAGGAGAAGGGGACGACAGAGGATGAGATGGTTGGATGGCATCACTGACTCGATGGAAATGAGTTTGAGCAAGCTCCGGGAGCTGGTGATGGACAGGGAAGCCTGGCATACTGCAGGGTCCATGGGGTCTTCAAAGAGTTGGACATGAGTGACTGAACGGAACTGAACTGAAGTCACTTCAGTCATGTCTGACTCTTTGCAAACCCCATGGACTGTAGCCTGCCAGGCTCCTCTGTCCGTGGGGTCTCCCAAGCAAGAGTGCTGGAGTGGGTTGCCATTTTCTTCTCCAGGGGATCTTCCTGACCCAGGGATAAAACCCACGTCTCTTGTGTCTCCTGCATTGGCAGACTGGTTCTTTATCACTAGCGCCACCTGATAGGTTCATTTGTATCATATTTTAGATTCCATGTATAAGTGATGTCATATGGTATTTGTTTTTATCTTTCTGATTTACTTCACTTAGTATAATAATCTCTAGTTACATCCATGTTGTTGCAAATGGCATTATTTAATTCTTTTTATGGCTGAGTGTTATTCCATTGTATATATGTATCATATTTTCTTTATTCATTCATCTCTCAATGGATGAATTGAAACAACATTTAAGTTGTTTCCATGTCTTGGCTATTGTGAATAGTGCTGCTATGAACATACGGATGCATGTATCTTTTTGAATTATAGTTTTATCTAGATATATTTCCAGAAGTGGAACTCCTGGATCATATGGCAATTATAATTTTATTTATTTTTTAAATTTATTTATTTTAATTGGAGGCTAATTACTTTACAATATTGTATTGGTTCTGCCGCACATCAATATGAATCTGCCACGGGCGTACACGTGTTCCCCATCCTGAACCCCTTCCCACATCCCTCCCCGTACCATCCCTCCAGGTCATCCCTTGAGGAATCTCCATACTGTTTTCCATAGTGGCTGCACCAATTTACATTCCTACCAATGTAGTAGGAGGTTCCCTTTTCTCCACATGCTCTCCAGCATTTGTTATTTGCTGGTTTTTAAATGATGGTCATTCTGACCAGTATGAGATGGCATCTTGTTGTAGTTACGATTTGCATTTCTCTAATAATTGGTGATGTTGAACATCCTTTCATGTGCCTGTTGGTCATCTGTGTCTCTTCTTTGAAGAAATGTTTGTTTAGGTCTGTCCATTCTTTGATTGCGCTATTTGTTTTTTTGTTGTTGAGTAGTATGAGCTGTTTGTACATTTTGGGAATTAAGCCCTTGTCAGTGACATCATTTGCAAATACTTTCTCCCAGTCTGTAGGCTGTTTTTTCATTTTGTTTATGGTTCCCTTTGCAGTACAAAAGCTTGTAAGTTTGATTAGGTCCCATTTGTTTATTTGTGCTTTTGTTTACTGCCTCAGGAGACTGACCTAAGAAAACAGTGGTATGATTTATGTCAGAGAATGTTTTGCCTATATTCTCTTCTGGGAGTTTTATGGTATTGTGTCTTATATTTAAGTGTTTAAATATGCCAGAATACAGAAAGGACACCCCAAACTCAGCAATTTAAACAAGATGAAGAGACAGAGGAATACCCAGCAGATAAAGGAACAGGATAAATGCCCACCAAACCAAACAAAAGAGGAAGAGATAGGGAATTTACCTGATAAAGAATTCCGAATAATGATAGTGAAATTGATCCAAAATCTTGAAATTAAAATGGAATCACAGATAAATAGCCTGGAGGCAAGGATTGAGAAGATGCAAGAAAGGTTTAACAAGGACTTAGAAGAAATAAAAAAGAGTCAATATATAATGAATAATGCAATAAGTGAAATTAAAAACACTCTGGAGGCAACAAATAGTAGAATAACAGAGGCAGAAGTTAGGATTAGTGAATTAGAAGATAGTATGGTAGAAATAAATGAATCAGAGAGGATAAAAGAAAAACAAATTAAAAGAAATGAGGACAATCTCAGAGACCTCCAGGACAATATTAAACGCTACAACATTCGAATCATAGGGGTCCCAGAAGAAGAAGACAAAAAGAAAGACCATGAGAAAATACTTGAGGAGATAATAGTTGAAAACTTCCCTAAAATGGGGAAGGAAATAATCACCCAAGTCCAAGAAACCCAGAGAGTCCCAAACAGGATAAACCCAAGGCAAAATACCCCCAAGACACATATTAATCAAATTAACAAAGATCAAACACAAAGAACAAATATTAAAAGCAGCAAGGGAAAAACAACAAATAACACACAAGGGAATACCCATAAGGATAACAGCTGATCTTTCAATAGAAACTCTTCAAGCCAGGAGGGAATGGCAAGACATACTTAAAATGATGAAAGAAAATAACCTACAGCCCAGATTATTGTACCCAGCAAGGATCTCATTCAAGTATGAAGGAGAAATCAAAAGCTTTTCAGACAAGCAAAAGCTGAGAGAATTCTGCACCACCAAACCAGCTCTCCAACAAATACTAAAGGATATTCTCTAGACAGGAAACACAAAAACGGTGTATAAATTCGAACCCAAAACGATAAAGTAAATGGCAACGGGATCATACTTATCAGTAATTACCTTAAACGTAAATGGGTTGAATGCCCCAACCAAAAGACAAAGACTGGCTGAATGGATACAAAAACAAGACCCCTACATATGTTGTCTACAAGAGACCCATCTCAAAACAGGGGACACATACAGACTGAAAGTGAAGGGCTGGAAAAAGATTTTCCATGCAAATAGGGACCAAAAGAAAGCAGGAGTAGCAATACTCATATCAGATAAAATAGACTTTAAAACAAAGCCTGTGAAAAGAGACAAAGAAGGTCACTACATAATGATCAAAGGATCAATCCAAGAAGAAGATATAACAATTATAAATATATATGCACCCAACATGGGAGCACCACAGTATGTAAGACAAATGCTAACAAGTATGAAAGGAGAAATTAACAATAACACAATAATAGTGGGAGACTTTAATACCCCACTCACACCTATGGATAGATCAACTAAACAGAAAATTAACAAGGAAACACAAACTTTAAAAGATACAATAGATCAGTTAGACCTAATTGATATCTATAGGACATTTCATCCCATAACAATGAATTTCACCTTTTTCTCAAGCGCACATGGAACCTTCTCCAGGATAGATCACATCCTGGGCCATAAAGCTAGCCTTGGTAAATTCAAAAAAACAGAAATCATTCCAAGCATCTTTTCTGACCACAATGCAGTAAGATTAGATCTCAATTACAGGAAAAAAACTATTAAAAATTCCAACATATGGAGGCTGAACAACACGCTGCTGAATAACCAACAAATCACAGAAGAAATCAAAAAAGAAATCAAAATTTGCATAGAAATGAATGAAAATGAAAACACAACAACCCAAAACCTGTGGGACATGGTAAAAGCAGTCCTAAGGGGAAAGTTCATAGCAATACAGGCACACCTCAAGAAACAAGAAAAAAGTCAAATAAATAACCTAACTCTACACCTAAAGCAACTAGAAAAGGAAGAAATGAAGAACCCCAGGGTTAGTAGAAGGAAAGAAATCTTAAAACTTAGAGCAGAAATAAATGCAAAAGAAACAAAAGAGATCATAGCAAAAATCAACAAAACCAAAAGCGGGTTTTTTGAAAGGATAAATAAAATTGACAGACCATTAGCCAGACTCATCATGAAACAAAGGGAGAAAAATCAAATCAATAAAATTAGAAATGAAAATGCAGAGATCACAACAGACAACACAGAAATACAAAGGATCATAAGAGAGTACTATCAACAATTATATGCCAATAAAATGGACAACGTGGAAGAAATGGACAAATTCTTAGAAAAGTACAACTTTCCAAAACTCGACCAGGAAGAAATAGAAAATCTTAACAGACCCATCACAAGCACGGAAATTGAAACTGTAATCAAAAATCTTCCAGCAAACAAAAGCCCAGGTCCAGACGGCTTCACAGCTGAATTCTACCAAAAATTTAGAGAAGAGCTAACACCTATCCTACTCAAACTCTTGCAGAAAATTGCAGAGGAAGGTAAACTTCCAAACTCATTCTATGAGGCCACCATCACCCTAATACCAAAACCTGACAAAGATCCCACAAAAAAAGAAAACTATAGGCCAATATCGCTGATGAACATAGATGCAAAAATCCTTAACAAAATTCTAGCAATCAGAATCCAACAACACATTAAAAAGATCATACACCATGACCAAGTGGGCTTTATCCCAGGGATGCAAGGATTCTTCAATATCCGCAAATCAATCAATGTAATACA
This sequence comes from Bubalus bubalis, assembly GCF_019923935.1. NCBI lineage: Eukaryota > Metazoa > Chordata > Mammalia > Artiodactyla > Bovidae > Bubalus > Bubalus bubalis. Next base: position 98,154,023 of record NC_059158.1, on the reverse strand, counting down.
CCACATTAACAAATTGAAAAATAAAAACCATATGATTATCTCAATAGATGCAGAGAAAGCCTTTGACAAAATTCAACATCCATTTATGATAAAAACTCTCCAGAAAGCAGGAATAGAAGGAACATACCTCAACATAATAAAGGCTATATATGACAAACCGACAGCAAACATTATCCTCAATGGTGAAAAATTGAAAGCATTTCCTCTAAAGTCAGGAACAAGACAAGGGTGCCCGCTTTCACCATTACTATTCAACATAGTTTTGGAAGTTTTGGCCACAGCAATCAGAGCAGAAAAAGAAATAAAAGGAATCCAAATTGGAAAAGAAGAAGTAAAGCTCTCACTACTTGCAGATGACATGATCCTCTACATAGAAAACCCTAAAGACTCTACCAGAAAATTACTAGAACTAATCAATGACTATAGTAAAGTTGCAGGATATAAAATCAACACACAGAAATCCCTTGCATTCCTATACACTAATAATGAGAAAACAGAAAGAGAAATTAAGGAAACAATTCCATTCACCATTGCAACGGAAAGAATAAAATATTTAGGAATATATCTACCTAAAGAAACTAAAGACGTATATATAGAAAACTATAAAACACTGGTGAAAGAAATCAAAGAGGACACTAACAGATGGAGAAATATACCATGTTCATGGATTGGAAGAATCAATATAGTGAAAATGAGTATACTACCCAAAGCAATCTATAGATTCAATGCAATCCCTATCAAGCTACCAACAGCATTCTTCACAGAGCTAGAACAAATAATTTCACAATTTGTATGGAAATACAAAAAAACCTTGAATAGCCAAAGCGATCTTGAGAAAGAAGAATGGAACTGGAGGAATCAACCTACCTGACTTCAGGCTCTACTACAAAGCCACAGTTATCAAGACAGTATGGTACTGGCACAAAGACAGAAATATAGATCAATGGAACAAAATAGAAAGCCCAGAGATAAATCCACGCACGTATGGACACCTTATCTTTGACAAAGGAGGGAAGAATATGCAATGGATTAAAGACAATCTCTTTAACAAGTGGTGCTGGGAAATCTGGTCAACCACTTGTAAAAGAATGAAACTAGAACACTTTCTAACACCATACACAAAAATAAACTCAAAATGGATTAAAGATCTCAACGTAAGACCAGAAACTATAAAACTCCTAGAGGAGAACATAGGCAGAACACTCTCTGACATACATCACAGCAGGATCCTCTATGACCCACCTCCCAGAATATTGGAAATAAAGGCAAAAATAAACAAATGGGACCTAATTAACCTTAAAAGCTTCTGCACATCAAAGGAAACTATTAGCAAGGTGAAAAGACAGCCTTCAGAATGGGAGAAAATAATAGCAAATGAAGCAACTGACAAACAACTAATCTCGAGAATATACAAGCAACTCCTACAGTTCAACTCCAGAAAACTAAATGACCCACTCAAAAAATGGGCCAAAGAACTAAATAGACATTTCTCCAAAAAAGACATACAGATGGCTAACAAATATATGAAAAGATGCTCAACATCACTCATTATCAGAGAAATGCAAATCAAAACCACTATGAGGTACCATTTCACACCAGTCAGAATGGCTGCGATCCAAAAGTCTACAAGTAATAAATGCTGGAGAGGGTGTGGAGAAAAGGGAACCCTCTTACACTGTTGGTGGGAATGCAAACTAGTACAGCCACTACAGAGAACAGTGTGGAGATTCCTTAAAAAACTGGAAATAGAACTGCCTTATGATCCAGCAATCCCACTGCTGGGCATACACACTGAGGAAACCAGGAGGGAAAGAGACATGTGTACCCCAATGTTCATCACAACAGTGTTTATAATAGCCAGGACGTGGAAGCAACCTAGATGTCCATCAGCAGATGAATGGATAAGAAAGCTTTGGTACATATACACAATGGAGTATTACTCAGCCATTAAAAGAATACATTTGAATCAGTTCTAATGAGGTGGATGAAACTGGAGCCTATTATACAGAGTGAAGTAAGCCAGAAAGAAAAACACCAATACAGTATACTAACGCATATATATGGAATTTAGAAAGATGGTAACAATAACCCTGTGTACGAGACAGCAAAAGAGACACTGATGTATAGAACAGTCTTATGGACTCTGTGAGAGAGGGAGAGGGTGGGAAGATTTGGGAGAATGGCATTGAAACATGTAAAATATCATGTATGAAATGAGTTGCCAGTCCAGGTTTGATGCACAATACTGGATGCTTGGGGCTGGTGCCCTGGGACGACCCAGAGGGATGGTATGGGGAGGGAGGAGGGAGGAGGGTTCAGGATGGGGAACACATGTATACCTGTGGCAGATTCATTTTGAAATTTGGCAAAACTAATACAATTATGTAAAATTTAAAAATAAAATAAAATTAAAAAAAAAAGAAATTAAGAAAGTTTACACTGAAAAAAAAAAAAAAAAAGACATTCTGAGTTTATTTTTGTGTATGGTGTGAGGGTGTGTCCTAACTTCTGTTGGTTTACATGTGGTGTCCAATGTTCCCATCACTACTTGCTGAAGAGATGGTGTTTTTCCCATTGTGTATTCTTGCCTCCTTCGTTGAAGGTTAATTTAGTGTAGGTGTGTGTGTGTTTATTTCCAGACTCTTTCTGAGGAACAGTGGTTGTTTAAACTCGTAACTCCACATTTGGTCCCTAGCTTTGTGGCATCAAGTTGGGAATGAGTTAGAAATGCAGAATTGCAGGCCCCATTTCAAGCCCATGGAATCAGATCTGCATTTTAACAAAATGCAGAATTTGAGCACGGGCAAGGGGATTAGGGAACATGAATGCAGAGAAATGGCACCACTTCTTCAGCCCAGACTCCCGTGCACTGGTGGAATTTTCCTTTTTTCTTACTCCTCCATCCTCTGCCTCCCTAACTCACTCATCGAAGGTGACAACAACTTCCTGCCTCTCCTTATTCACACTACTTATGACATGCTTCTTATTGATATAGGCTTTTCTCTTTCAGCTATTTTTTTTTTTCATTTTGGGGAGGAAATTTTAGTCCAAATTAATTTCTCCTCACTTGTTAGGATTTCCTACCCCCAGTCCTTGATGACTCCAATCTACATGACACCCTGGAGCGTGGAGGCAGGGACAAGATACGGAGAACAGATACTCTGTGCTTGGCTTTGCTGTATTTCCCTCAGCAACTGAGAGGCGGATGCTGCACTGTCAAAGAGGAGGGATGGGATTTCTGTTGTTGCTGTTTATGCTCCTGTTTTAAGCAGAAGAAAATTTTTAAATATCTGAAGGTTTCATTTAATAACATGACATATCAGCAGATATTGAAAATTTTTAACTTGGGGATCTTTTAAAAGTGGCATAATTGACCGCAGAGGTCAGTGGAAGATGAATTGATCTTATTAGAGGACAAATTATCCAACAGGGGCTCACCTGGTTTAGAGAAAAGCTGTAAGTTAAAGAGGAAGAAAGGAAAGAAATGTAAGAAAGATGACCTTGGGGAAAAAAAATCCAGCATGAATAAAATCTGAAAACTTTGCTTGTTCGTGTTCTTGAGCTATGACTCTTGTAATGTTTCCAAAGAATAAATGAGCCTGAAGTCTGATACAACTCAATATGACATTAGAGTCTGTCTTCTAACAGCTCTAAGGCCATTCAAAGAACTTGGCCTCCAAATGGATTTGTTAGGCTGCTCTGTGGCCTAGAGAAATGAGTTTCCATTTTGTAGACAGTCTTCCCTATTACTAAGCTCGAACCTTGACATTCAAACACATTCTGCAGTGCATTGCCCTCAAATAACCACCCTCAACGTCAAAGACGTTCCTGTCTCCACTTGTTGAAGTGTTTTCTGAGTGCTTTAAGCCTACAGGCCAATCATACCCCATCTGTATAGCATAGTTCAGTGACGCAGACATAACTCTGCAAGACACTTCTTACTGCAGGCAGCAAAGGGCAGGTGGGAATGTTATGCTAATTTTAAATATTACTTGTCTGAACCTTTTCACTCCCACAGCCATAAAAAACCAGGCCCAAGGCTGAACCTGGGCATAGCATTACTCCGAAGAAATGTGCATTTATTAATATTTAAGAACTTTATTATAATATTATAGCCCATCTGACTCTGATGTTATCATGTAATGGCAGAGATCCTGTTAGCCAGGTACAGAATAATAGCTTATTGTTGGACTAGAAATTGTTGGTACTTCAAAGAAATAATTTATGAATTACCTCCAAAGCATGGAGAATCCCAGTATTTTGATATATCCCTACGATATATGTAAAGATTTCCCATTATGGTTCACAAATTTTATTTTTATAGTAGTAAATTCCTTTTTCAAATGTAACTTTAGGTAGAACCTCTACATTTAGAATAGAAAGTAAACATGCTATTAAGGCAAAAAAGTGGGCCCAAACTGCTACCTGTCTGTATCAACTGCCTCTAACCCCATGATGTACTCTGAAGGACAATTATATGATTTCCAGCTCCCTGGAATATAATCTGCAAAATACTGGTCTAGATGAAAACCAATTTTAATTTAGTGTTCTCAGTTTCCCTGTTTTCTTAAGTTCTCCTGGTAGATCCATATCTTCTTTTCTTTTTTTCAATTAAAAAAAAAAACAGTATTTGTTTATTTTTAGCTGTGCTCGGTCTCTGTTGCTGCATGGGCTTTTCTCTGGTTGCAGTGTGAGGGGGCTACTCTAGTTGCCTTATGCAGGCTTTTCATTGCAGTGGCTTATCTTGTTGCAGAGCACAGGCTCTAAGGCGTGGGCTAGTTGTGGCGTGCAGTCTCAATGGTTACAGTCCATCGGGTCTCCAGAAGTGATAAATCCACACTTGCTGGCACAGTAATGACAAATGAGCTCCTTTTGATGTCAGGCTGCAACACCGGAGAAGCCTGAGGACAGAAGGGGATCCTTAGGATGCTACCTGAGCAGGGGCTTTCAGGTTACCCTCGCCTGCAGCCAGCACTGCGGCGCTAACCGGAGTAAAAGACAAAAAGAGGCACCTGAGGCAGGCGAGCGGTTTTCCCTGAACAAAACGACCGTAGCCGCCATGCTTCCTCAGGACTAATAATAATTGCTACTGCTTTTTTATTTTGTGTAACTATTACTTTTTTGCTATTAGCTATCATTTCTTATTGCCATATGCGTTTTTGTGGCACCAAACTGTTTCACTTCTACCATGAGTTTGAAAGTTGATTGCTCTGCATAGTTGGTTAGTATTGTACGTAAATTAAAAGGAAATAGGCCTTGAGTGGAAGCTTGAAATAATTTTGAAGAAACACAGGAGGATGCTAAACTAAAATTATCATGGTAATTATTTCACTAGGTATGTAAGTCAAAACATTATGCTGTACATCTTAAATTCATACCGTGAGCTATATCAATTATATCTCAGTAAAACTGAGGGAAAAAGCTAAGACATGTAAAGAAGCACAGGATGTTATGACTGTTGATATGTCCATTTAGCCTGCATAGTGACTTTTTATTTCCTGTTAAATTTCCTATTCTCATGTTTTAGTTAGGTGAAATGGTCAGAGAGCCAAAGTATAAACTAACATGGGCTATTGTTTTGATTTAACATGAGCTGTTATTTTATTACTATTGTTTTTATAATTTTATAATGAGGTAAAAATTTTAAAACTATGTCATATTAATATTATAATTAATATAATATTAAACATATTAAAATTTAAGACTGTCTTATTAATAGTATATTAATATGTCATATTGATTATTATAGCTTTATATTATTATTCAAGAGTTATATCCAGTACACACATGTGAAATTAGTACAAATTAGTACCAATTGTTTTACTTCAGTTTCATTAAGTTACAAGAAAAAGAAAGATCTGTTAAGCCATACATAATAAGATAATATAAACAAAACTCCCAATACAGGATTCCTGATCTGTGTTCCCAGAAAAGAAAGATATTTATTTTGAAAATGAACAATTTAAATCAAATATCTGCTTCCTCCAAAATGTTTTACAATAAAGTAGTAGGGACAAAAGTAATAATGGGGGGAAAATAAGTTCAACTTCAAATGGCTTTTATCTTTGGTACAGGCTCTATTAGGTCCAACTAAGCAAAGATTAAAATGAAAATATTGATTTAGATTAAAATGCAAATATTGATTTTGGTGTCAGCTGGATTTCTAGGGTCTTTGAAATGTTTAGCAAATAGTCTGCACATTTCATTTCTTTTTCTATATTTTAGACAGTGCTCTGTTGCCAACGTCTCTTTGATTTGCACGTCTGGAATCACTAAAGCATATAGCTGGGAAGAGCTGCCAGTACTATTTTGTTTTCTTGACTAGAATTAGAACGTTGGCCTTCCTAAAAGATAATTATCTGGGCAAGTTAATGATGAAATCTTGAATGATGACAATATGGAGGCTCAGGCAGTGGTGAGCATGGAATTTGGAAATGAATTTGTCACTGTACTTCTCTGAGTTTTATGAGATGCTGTTGAAGACATCACACCATCTTTGTCAAACCTCCTGGGTCTCATGTCTGCTCACACACAGAGCAAGTCATGGCCTTCTGCCTCTGAGGCTGATCAGAGTCTTATCCACACAGGCAGTAGGTGAGAGAAGAGAGCATGGCCCACTGTCTTGCCAGCAGTTCACCCCAAGCGCAAATACAAGACACACAAGTCAACAGTAAAGCGCTATGAAGGCATCACTTTGTGTCTCTGGAGAACATAGCAAGAAAGAAGACAGAGACTTTACAAATTCAATGGGTTAGAAATAGTCCAGGAAAGCAAAGAAGAAAATAACATGGCAGAGATTTTGTTTTAATATCTCTAAGCTTTCCTTCAAAAAAAGAACAGCTCATGTAAAGAAAACACTGATGAATCCAGGAAGGTCAACTGCTTAAACGGTTTTTCCTTTTATGTCATTTAACAAACACCAGGGTGTAAATTAGTGTAAAGGCTTTGAAAATATTTCTGGCAGTGCCTATGAAAGTTAAAATAGGTATGACACAGCAATTTGTCTCTTGGAAACATACCAAATGGAAATGAGGACTTAGCTCCACCCAGAGTCACATATCAGAGTGCTCATTCCAGCTTTATCCATAACAACCCCAACATAAATAATCCAAACTTCTACCAACAGTGGAATGGGCCAGTGCATTGTGGTCTAACCATAGAATGTAATATTCAAAGCAAGAAAAAGAACTAAATAGTGTTACACACAAGACCATGGGTACATCTTTGCATATGAAATTAAATGAAAGAAATCCAATACAAAAGAGTACAGTTCTGTAATTCTATTTATATGAAGTTCAAAAGTAAACTAAATTTATCTATTGCGATTGGAGGTCAGGTCAGTCAGCCTGGAGTGGGGAACCTAGGGAGCTTTGTCAGGTGCTTGAAATGCTCTATGTCTTGACCTTCATGCTCATTAGAAAGAACATATTAATACGTGTGCTAAAATTCTTCAGGCTTCGCACATGAGATCTGGGTCCTTTACCACAAGGTATATTTCAATTAGAAAGAAAAATCATACAAGTCAATAACATATAATCAAAATGTAACATTACTATTGAAATTAATGACACATTGTCATTATCTTCATTATGAGATGGATTCTTAAATTGATTATATAAACATTTCTGGAGCCAAACATCCAAATGAGTGAAGTCATTTAAAGCAGTCACCTTGGAGGCCACTATTAAAATTACACTGACATTTCTCTCTAATTGTTGGAGTTCTTTTCTAGAAACTGTCTTCCTAGACTTTGGGATATTATTTCGAATATGCATAAGGGGTCAGATATTTGTCCTTTGAAAGTATCCCAAGTTTTTGCTACGTATAAATTGAAACCACTTTGGGCTGTACAGAGGATTTGCGGTATGACTAATAACATTTTTGTTGTTCAATAATCGGGTGTGGTTGACTAAAAAATGAGGGTAATTATGTCATCTGGCTTCAAAAATATTCCTAAGGTTGACTCCAAAAAAGATTCCAAGTATGTGCAGACTTTTGTGAACATCGGTGTTAAATTTTCATGGCTTACCGAAGTCTCACATGTTTGCACAGTCAGAAAGAACTTGGCTCTTGGAACCCAGACAAGTCCAAATCCAGAAAACTGAGTAACTCCGTATTTGTTTCAGCAATTCCAAAAGGAATTTACCATTGTGTACCCCTATTCTCAGGAGGTGTCACCACCCTAGTTTACTGTAGGGGAGGGAAATAACCCAGGAGCTTTCTCTCTGGTCTAAATACATCTCACTTCTGTTTTGAAGAGACAAATGCCTTCAGAAGGGTTGGGGTTTAGAGCAGTGACATTTAAGTCATTCTACGGTTTTCAAATCATCTATTTTTTTTTTTTAACCAACTCAATATACATTCCTTACTTTCACATCTTCCATGATTATCTCATCATTCTCACTCTGCTATTTGAAAAAGCATTGACAGACCCAGCAGATAAGGTTGCCCATTTTACTACTCTCCTGTATGGTGATATTGAAAGAGATGTCTGATCTTTCTTGGTCTCAGTTTTCTTATTTGTGAAATGATGATGCTATAATTCTACCTTGTCAGACTGCTGGGGAGTGTTTATGGAGCATTCTTGGCTAAAGATTAGGAGAGAGTCCCTTCTCTTTTCTAGGTCCTCTCTTAATTAATTTGCTGATTTTATAAGCCTTGAGAGAAAACTTTAAACATCCAAGATGTAACAAAAAGGGTTTTCTACAAGTTCGTTCAGTTTCTGCTCTTGATAATATTGGATATTATTATTCACATATTTCTCACATTGGATTTGCAGCCATTCCTCTGTTGGGAAGTTTCTTTCTTTGAATTAAATCCAAAAGTTAAATCAGTAAAGGGGCTGACAAAGATGACACAGGTACCTTCTGGTTTCATTTCACTGGGGTCTAGATGATCCACCTCCCTCTCTTATACCTGAGTGATTGACAGTGATGACATCCAATCCCATCTCATTTCTTATATGGGGCCCTGAAATGGAGACTTCCTGTCTTTTCCATCAGAAGTATGACAAAATATCAGTGTGTAACAGTCTTCATGACAGAGCAAGATATAAATATTTTGATGAATATCTCATTCTTTCATTCTCTCTCCTTTATGTAACCTATTTAAAACACTTCTATTGATGGAGAATAGATGGATGCGGTGCTTTTAAGGTTTAAATACACTTTGATTTGAGGCTGGTTCATCTACATGATAACAAACCTTTAATTTCCTAGGCATAAATTTACTTAGGTCAACTCAGAAACCACCATGTAGGAGGATTATTCCAGTTACTAACAGATATTGCTTTGTTATTTTAAAAAATTTAATTTTTTTTAAATTAATTTATTTCTTGGCTGCTCTGGGTCTTGGTGCCTGTGTGCAGGCTTTCTCTAGTTGCAGTGAGCAGGGGCTACTCTCCGGTTGCAGTGCGTGGGCTTCTCACTGTGGTGGCTTCTCTTGTGGGGCATGGGCTCTGGGGCATGCGGGTTTCAGTAGTTGCAGCACATGCACTCGGTGGTTGCTCCCGGGCTCTAGAGCACAGGCTCAATAGTTGTGGCATGTGGACTTAGTTGCTCCGTGGTTCGTGGGATCTTCCTGGATCAAGGGTGTAACCCATGTCTCCTGCTTAGTCAGGCGGATTCTTTACCACTGATCCACCAAGGAAGTCCCTGCATTGTTATTGAGTTTAATTAATTTCAAGATCTATGATCTTTCCTTCTTCCATTAGTTTCTTAAACAGTCTCAGATCAGATTGTTTACTTGTTTCAAGTTAAAACTATCCATGAATTAAAATGTGTACCAGTTCACCTCAGGTTTCAGAACCAATGGTGACAAATCCTGGCAGTAATAACATCAAACCAAAATACAATACACACTTCAGAGCTATGCTATTTTCCTTTCCTATGAGAATGTAATAAATGTGGCCTTCCTAGTTTTATAGGCTCTTCTAGGCCCTGAGAGAACACCAGTTGGTTTAATTAAAATGCACACATGTAATCACTAAGCCTAATGCTGAAACTGTGTAGTCTTGTATTGTGTTCATATCAGTGGTCTGATATGACAGCAAGTTTCCCTTAAAGCAATGCCAGTTTTTAGTTTGTTTGATTTGGGGTTTTGTTTTTAACAACAAATACAAGCAATAGAATATTAGGACTCCCAGGTTAAACGAGCATAACAGACCAATTGGAACCATTGGTTCACACAGAGATGTGCTGACAAGCTAAGAGGTACAAATGGAGCATAACTGCTTAAAAAAAAAAAAAAAAAGCAAGTGAACTGGCAACTTCTAAAGGTAGCAACTGGGCAATGTGAGTTTCTAGCAGAACTCACTCCTTGTTGGAGATGGGATGTTGCACATAATATTATCCTATGATCTGAAAGCACAGTTTTGCTGTTGCATGTTCATTCTCTAACCATTACTCTGTTTCCTCCTGCATGAACCTGCACAATGAAAACCATGACTCAGGTTGAAGAATATTGCTGCTGACTCACTGTAAGAGTCATTATGTCTGCAGTCATGGTGCCCAGTTCTTATCTCCACTTCTCTGAGCAAGGGGGTCCTGTGGGATGGCCGGTGCCTAGTGTCAGTAGACGTCAAAGCATGAGTGCATCGTGGTACGGTTCCCTCAATTCTCCCTAACTAGGGTGAAGGTGATTCTTTCCATGGGAAATCCTCAAGGTTTCTAATGTTTATTCAGGTTGGATGGCCTCAAGCAATTAGGGTATACTTTAATTACTGAAGAGCAGTTTAGATTTATGCAGAAACTTTAAAAGAAACCTAAAGTATCTTTCTACTTCACATACTTTATATTTCTCAACCCCAGGGGGGTTCAAAATATTTTTTCTTTCTCTATGCAATAAAATGACCTAAATTTGAAGCACAAAAAAAGCTGTTACTTTGAGGGCTTCACCACTCAAAATACCAGTGAATGATACAGAATATTCTGCTGTGTTAATACAAATGCTTGATGTAAAATTAGGTATTGATGAACATACATTTTTACCTGCTTTTGCACTACTTTTCTTGTGCTGGTTTACAATATACATAGACAAATTATATTTAGCATTTGTTCCAATCCAATGATTACCTTCTGTAATCAATGAAGCAGTCTATCTCTTCCAAAATGAACTGTAGACCTGTACAATCTAGTCTCTACTAACATATAATGTTCAAGCTTATGACTTATTCTATGGAAACAGGTATCAGATGTCTGTGATTGGTTTCCATGTGCAAGCCTCTCCACTAACAATTGCAAAACAGATTCAATTTCCTCCAGACTTTTGCAGAAGGGGTTCAGATATGATACAAACGAACTTATTTCTGCCAAAGAGAAATGTCTTGCATTCCAGTCCTAAGCAGTGCAGAATAGCAGAAGCCCAGGGTGATTCTAGGAAAGTGATGTTTTAACTTCAGCCTTGGGAGGTAATAGCTTTTATCGGAAACAATGGGGTTATGGGAAGCAAATTAGGAAAAGACAAAAGCCTTGTGATTTGGTATCCCCTCTGAGTGATAGTTCAACTAGGACTCAAGAAACTTCTGGTGGTTATGATATTCTAGATGCTATTCTAGAAACCGAATTTCACTGGACCTCTAGAGACCTTTCAGTAGTCCCATGGCACCACATCTTTTTAAAGGCAGTGACCTGGAGAAGTTACTCTTGATTTGGGTGATATAGCCAAGAGAGCATTGGCATAAACAGTGACTTGTATAGAATCCAAAGGTATTTAGTTGATTGGGCCGAACACAAACTCTGATTTCTTTGTAGAAAACCGAAGAAAGGTCCATGCAGCTAATAAATATCTATGCTTCTTTTGAAGTAGTTAACTTCTAAAACAAGAACTCTCAGGGAGATTCCCTGAATTAATGACACATCTCCTTTCGGACTTAAATTCAGTAGAAGACAGAGCTTCAAACGCTCTTGCCTCCAAAAATTCCTCTAATCAGTGTACATTTGATAGCTTAAATAATATTAATATATTAATCAAGTCTAAGATACCTGTTTAAACCACACCATAATAAGATAACATATGCAAAGACTAGCACAGAACCAAGTGGTTTGGTCCTCTTCCTTTGCTCCTAATAAACTCAGAAAGATGATATGAGTATTGCTATCAAAATGAGTTAAGTTTGTAAAAGCATGCCATTGAATATGTCAGTATAGAATTTTAAGATAGTATTATTCTTTTGGGTTTTTGTCCTACTGAACTAAAAATATACAAGTAATCATTTAGCAGATTTGCTTGGACCCTTTTATTCAATTAGTTGTCATGCACCAATATTATTCAGCAAAAATAATTCATATTATAATCATTACTAATAATCTAATATCTGTACAAAAAGTTTGTTCAGAATTGTTTATTAGTATGTTATGTTTTCATAGCTTTGAAAACTAGAAGCAATTTAATTGCCCAACAAAAGGGGACTGGTTAAAGAAAATTATAGTGCTATTCAATAATTAAACCATACTGGAAGGTACTATTCAATAATCTAGGAAAATAATCATGATTTATTTTTAGGTGAGAGAATATCGATTGCAAAATACTAGGTAGAGCATAAATGCATAAAATTACACACATAAAATTATAGATATGTAAGTTTTCTTAAAGACTTGTAGGAGATATATAAAAATATTAATAGTATAGTTGGAATTTTAAAAAAAGTCCACAGCTATACTTTCATGTAGTGTGTATATTTCCCACAATGAATACACATTACTTTACATAATAGGAAAAAATTATTCTAAAAGAAAATAATATAATAAAAAACAACTAATCAGACTGGCCTTTAGAGACTGTGTAGGCAAAACACCTGGCTGATTGAGGTTTCCATTTTCCCCCAGTTGTTTTGGTTATGTGATCTTAGCTTCATTTGTCAGTTTAGAAGCACAGACTTCCAGAAAGTCCAGACAAAGAAGATGTAGACAGCAGAAGCAGAGGTTGTTCATTGTTTCATTAGAACCAACATCGGATTCCCTTGTCTCATGACTCTCCAACCAGGTTGAGTATCTAGTTCTGTGCCTCAGTTTCTGCTGAGCAGGGCCACAGGAGGGTTTGTGATGGAAGTGGACCAGTGGCCTTGTGAGTGGTGCATGGTCTCAGGCAGATGTCCAGGCAATCCAGATGTTAAGGACAATCACCGATTGTAAAGATACAAGGGAATCCTTACGACAGAAGAGACACATCAAAGCAACAGGAAAAAGTAAAGGGTTACAGGAAAATAGTCCTCCAAAGGGTAAGGTCAAATCATTTTTGCATATCATAGACGATCAAGACTGAACCATACACCAGGCAGTTTTTCAACTTCCTCTTATTTATATCCAAGTAAAAATCAAAGTTTTCTAAGACATTAGCCTAAATTAGAAAATAAACGGTACTTGGGCTTTTGCCACAGATTCAGTTACCGTCACTAAGTCGTGTTTAATTTCCTCATCTTGGGTGGATTGTTTCTGTACTGTATTTCCTTTTGAGAAAGTCAGCCAACATAAGTATCCTAGTAGCTGCTGATCCCTCTTTCTTTCTCATGTCTGATTTTTTTTTTTTCATTTCACTGCCTCATTTTAATTTGAAAGAACCTTTGAATACACATTTTCTAAGGGCAGTCACAACCTTTTCTACAAGAAATGTAGACATTCAGAGTAAATGAGAAATTCTGGAGACCCCTTTTGAAATATGACGCCTTAATAAAATATTGCTATAGGGTTGTTCATCATATTACTTGTCATTTTGTTGTCTAAAAAACGTATATAAGCTACATGGCCAGAGAAACTGAGCTGATAATCTCCAGGTCTCAACAGAACATGGTGACTTGCCTCTCCACTAATATCTGCTTCTCTTGCAGGCACAATGGGGCAGAGGCATGTAGGAAAATCATGGATGGACAGAGATAAAACCTTAGCATATGGATGCAGGTCTGGCCCTGGGTGCTTGGGATGAAACCATGCCTTTAAAGCAAGGCATTAAATATGAGTTAAGGGACATTATGATCAAAACAATCCTATTCCATTATGTAAAAAGACAGCAAGGTGTAGACCAAAAAAAAAAAAAAGTTAAAGGATTTTTTTTAAGCTGGACTTCAGAACTGTATCTGCTAGGTAAATGTTAATTGTCCCTGGGGAAGTCACTTACCTCCAAGATGTTTTAAGTGGAGACAGTGATGTTCTTGCTGTCCTGTAACATATGTAACACACAGCTGCATACCCTGCCCCCCATGCCATTGGTACCCACAGCATTCCTGATTTCTCTTGTTCAAGTCCACTTTTCCTTTAATCCGTAGCACTTTCCAGCCTGTAATATAGTATATAAAGTATCTATTATGTTTTTTATAGATTCCTCCTGCCAGAATATAAACCCCATGAAGACAATGCTTTTCCCAACTTTGCTCACTGATCTACCATCATCGCCTAGAATAGTGCCTCCTTTATATTAAGAGTAGATGCTCACTCATTAAATGTTTTTTAAATGCATGAATGAATGCCTTATGTGTACCACATACTCAAATGAGGTCTTGTATGAGTCTGTAAATGTAAATCATTATTTTTTATTAGACGGGTAATTACTAAAACTAGTTCTGTATTGTGACTTCCTTCATTAAGTTTGCCAGAACGTACTCAGGAAAGATTTGTATAATTCTTTTCTACAAACTATAGGGATCCTAGTTCTGGTCCTGTATATTTCTGTCTTCGCTGAACTGACATCGAGTATCAAGGATCAAAGCAGATCTCCTGTTTTAAATTGCATTACACTATACACCAGTGTCTTCCTGGGACTAGGCACTTACTGAAAATTTAAGAAAATATTTCTTTCTTTGAGGCAATCAGGAGATTCGTTTTTAACATGTAGTGGGATAATTTTACTTACTGAGATACTTGAGATATTAATTTGTCTTTTACTTTTATTGCTGTCAAAGAAACAAATAAGGGATCAATTTAGGGTTTGTTTCTCTTTTTTCCAGTTTTTAAGAAGGAAGCCAGGCTTTTGTCTCACATTTCTTCAGGTTGCAGAATCAAAAACCAGTATCTTCTGGCAAACAGTTTTCCCCACACAAATTGTTTATTGTGGACTGGATAGCCATTCTCTTCTCTAGGGGATCTTCCTAACTCAGGGATTGAATCTGCATCTCCTGTGTTGCAGGCAGATTCTTTACCATCTGAGCCACCAGGGAAGCCCAAGTTTATTGCGGAGCATACACCAGACATTGCAGAGGGCTTGGGAGGAGAGGGTTTCCATTGGGTTGAAGAAAGACTGAGGGGAGGAGGTTGCAAATTATTTAGGGTCTCATTGGCATTGCAAGGGCTTCAGCGCCTACTTGGGGTTAGACAGGAAACTATCAGAGGGTTTTGAGCATAAGAGTGATGTACTGCGACTTTCATTATAACGGGATTGCGCTGCATCTTTGTTGAGAATAATCTAAAGGAGGCAGGGCTTGTAGTAGGGAGAGGAGTTGGAAGCTACATCAATAATCTTGGCAAAGATAGTGGTGGGTCAAACCCAAATGGAGGCTGTGGGGTTGGTGAGAAGTGGTCAACTCTTGGCAGAACAGGTCTTTGGGTGCTATTTTCAAAGAAGAATTAGGGATGGGAGTGTTCTGTTGCATTCAAACCCTCTCCACCCTGCACCCCTTCAGCATGTATTCCTGTGACTGGTAGGATTTCAGTATAGTCTGCAAATGTGAACTGAGCAAAGCCTGCTGGCCCACCCAGGCATTAAACCCATGACCCTAATCTCCTTAACTTCAGCCCTAATCAATTTAGCCAAATGTGGGTCATGAAACTGCAGAGAGCCCTGCACCATCCCCCATCCCTCCCATAGAGTCTCATACAGTCAATGTACTGTCTGCCAGCCTCATACAAAATCCTTGAAGTTCCTTTGCTTTTGTTGTTGGAACAGTATTAAATGCCTATCAAGTGGATTTAGTAAATAAAGCAAAGTTTACAGAGAGATCTGCCAGTAAAAGGGTAAGCCCTGTAGACCCTGGACTAACATAGCCATTCTGAAAAACTCAGTATTTTTATATGGCTATGCTGATATCTTTTTTAATTGAAAATAATTAAAAATTTCTGAATTTGCTCACTTTTCCACAAGGGACCGATTCACCTTCTGGGTACACAATGGTATCTTCTAACAGGCTTACTTGAAGTAAAGAAAATACCATTTATTACAGCTCAAATGGTAATAAGAGATGGCGATAACCACCTCTTGAATAATCATTTTTAAACCCTTCTTCACCCAAGGCACAGTATTCCTTCACAGGAGAATAGTCACGTGGGGAACATGCCAATTATAAGGCAATTGGTTTGTTTTTCTAGCAGACTGGCTTTATTAGGACTCCCCTAATGTGTTACACGTTCGGTTACAAAGTGTGACAATTTATGGTGCATTCTGGGGACTTCAGAAAAGGAAAAGATCTTGCAAATTATTATCTGTGACAGAATTATAATTTTACAAATGATTAATCTCAATCATCCGTCTCTTCTTCCTCTTGGGTTAAGCAGGAAAATTATATCCTGCAAAATTAGCTGTCAAAATGTGAGCTTGTGGTTTTGGAGTAGTCGTACATCAGGAAAACGAAAAGAAGATCTTTATTAATGAGCTGGATTAAATAAATAAAAAGGTTATTGTAGGCAACATGCTGCTCTGTTGCTAAAATATGTCTCCTGATTTCCCAGCAGTCAGATAATATTTACCAAATTGAATCACGATTAGATATGACAATTACTTGTTTTCAGGGACATCATATCACTTAAATATGATATTTTTACCTATGCTCCCCTTTTGAACTAGGTACAAATGAAAATGCATGTACTTTTACTTTGTTATTTAATTACAGTGAGTATGGGTAAACATTTTGATCAGAGAAACATTTGGAAAGTATCTGAGTGGGAAATATTTCATATACAATCACCCCACCAGTGCTGAAATCAGAAAGCAGAAGCTCAGAGAAGAGCAGAGAATTTAGAAAGAGAATTAGAAATTGAGAACCTTCTGAATAAATCAAGAAATCTTGAAATCAGCTATTTCACCAGACATTACTTTGCAACGAGTACAATTGACTGTATGTCATTATTCTTCTGATGTACACCACCTACTTCTTTGACTTATAATTACCTATGTATAAGGTCGTCCTCTCCCAGGCCAGGCTGAAAACTCCATTTCTGGACTATAGCAGATATTCAATAAATTTAAAAATAAATGATGAAGTAGAAGGGGATACTGAATAAAGCAGATGATGAGAAATAAGGCTCATAAGATTGGTTGTATAGATAACTAATCACATTGGTAAAGAATCTGCCTACAGTGCAGGAAACAGGAGCTGCTGCTGCTGCTGCTAAGTCGCTTCAGTCGTGTCCGACTCTGTGCGACCCCATAGATGGAAGCCCACTAGGCTCCCCCATCCCTGGGATTCTCCAGGCAAGAACACTGGAGTGGGTTGCCATTTCCTTCTCCAATGCATGAAAGCGAAAAGTGAAAATGAAGTCGTTCAGTCCTGCCCGACTCTTTGCGACCCCATGGACTGCAGCCTGCCAGACTCCTCTGTCCATGGGATTTTCCAGGCAAGAGTACTGGAGTGGGGCGCCATTGCCTTCTCTGAAACACAGGAGACACGAGTTCAATCCCTAGGTCAGGAAGATCCCCTGGAGAAGAAAATGGCAACCGTCTCCAGTATTCTTGCCTGAAAAATCTCATGGACAGAGGAGCCTGTCGGGCTACAGTCCAAAGGCTTGCAAAGAGTCAAACAGGAACACGACTGAGTGTCTGAGCACGAAGGCTGGGTAGTATAGATAACTAATCACATGATTAACACCAAAACAATTCATACCACGATACATCTTTTAAAGAGTCAGGGACTGTAAGTTTTCCAAGCACACAAAATAAAGGGAAAAGTGGAACCTCTTGTAAAGGCTAATGATCCTCAGGACTGCCTTCATACACAAAGATGTAATGACTGTAATCTTCTCCCCTCTGGCTATGCCTGAGAATCACCCTCAACACTAAAAAATGTGGCTGTCTGGACTTCCTTCACCTTGGAGCTGCTGGTTTTAAACTCACCAGAACTTCCCAACCTCAGTGCATTTTAAAGTGTGTTTTAAAATTGCACGAGTAACCTTGAGGGTCAGGCAGCACTGAGGACCCCTGGCTAAGGATTGTGCCACCCTGTCTGAGGAGGAGCAGGAAACTTCTTAACTTGACTCCTTTTGCTCTTTATTGCTCTTGTTTGATCAGGATATTCTGCTAAAGGAATAAAAACCCCACATACGTTAGTAAGAGAGTGGATAGTAAGGACCTACATAGGACGGGAGAAGGGTCAAGTGAGACAGCCCTGCCAGTTCCTGCGTTGTCTGGCATCACAGTATTTCTCTGTCTTTCTCTCATTCACCAGATCACTCTCAAAAAAATCCCTATATCTAGTGGTTTGTCAGCTTTTTTCTCTATTCTCTATCGAAATACTTCCTCATTCTTCATGGAGTCAATTTTTGGTCTATATCAGAGCCTCTGGTTCCTCTTAGTTTCTGCTCAACATGACTTCAATTTCTACCTGATCCCTAAGAACTGTCTGGACAGGTGTTACAATGGTTTCTCATCCTCACCTCCCTTTGATAGCTGCTTCCCTTCTGAGAGAGACGCTGATTGGATGTTTTGTTTTGATGGGTAGCACATTATGTTCAGAGACTGATATTTTCTTTGCCAATAGTTTATTTAACACAAATTCATTGAAATGATTTCACAAGTTAATAGCAAACAGGATAATGATTCTTAATAAGCCAAGAAATAAATAACATTTTTCAAACCCATCATAGAGTAATTATCCTACTGTTCTAGGCAAGGGATGATGACAGAAATAAAGTTCAAATCCAGTTGAGGTGTAGCTTTTCTATGATTTTTGGTTTCTCGAAATAGATGGCTTTGCCAACCAAAAGCTGCCAGAGCACATTGCTGAGGGGACAGTGGACAGGCTAGACAGCTCCAAGGGCTGTAATTACAGGGGACCATTGCATGGGTTATGACACTGCCTATGAGAAGCAAATGTCCCTTATCTTTCTGAGACCACTGCACAATTTAACACCATTGCCCACCAAAGAGTCACCTTAGCCATGGCAGAAGCACGTGTTTCAAGATCGTTGGAGAACTAGACCAGCAGAAGATAGCTTTATCCTTACTGAGACTCGGGGATATTCCTGGCAAACTCACAGCATTTAAGTCCAAACCTCCCCTTGCCAGAGTTGCTTCTCCAAATGTTTTTATCCACGAGCCCCCAGAAGGGCCCCAGTGGCTGAGTTGCTAAGTGCTCATCAAGGACAGCAGATGAGAAATGTCAGCCTGACACAACTCCATTCTTATATCAACACAGCTTTATTTATAAAGACAATTTTTTTTTTGTCCTTGTCATAAATAAGTGGAGTTGCAATCATATCCAGTCAATACACAACATTAGCTCAGCTCATCTTTTCACAAAAGGCCACACTCAGTTTGCTGGCTAAATGCCTCAGGTCAGGTGTACCCTCCAGAACAGTCTGGGACTAGAAGTTGGTAGTCATGTTGACCAAAGTATATGTGCCTTGGAATGGTCTTTTTTGACAGGCTGTACATGTGGCAGATTCCTGGGACCTTGTAGAACAAGTCTTCATACTCTGTTTTAGAGTTATTTATATATATATATATATATATATATATATATATATATAGGCTTCTCAGGTGGCTCAGTGGTAGAGTCTACCTGCCAGCGTAGGAGACACAGGAGATGGGGGTTCAATCACTGGGTCGGGAAGATCCCCTACAGGCAGAAATGGCAACCCACTCCAGTATTCTTGCCTGGAAAATCCCATGGACAGAGGAACCCAGTGGGCTGCAGTCCATGGGATTGCAGAGTGGACATGACTGACTGAGGACACACACATATATATTTATATATTTATCTTGTCTTCTCATTTTCAGCATGCTAATGCACTTCTGTATGACCAATAGTACTTAGCGACATACTTGGAATACTTACTTTGTCCAGTGCACTCTTGTTGGATTGATTCAATATTTATATTCCTCTCCCTTTCTTTCAGGCCTTTTTTCTTTTTTTCCCTGCCTCTTTCTTTCCCTTCTTTCCTGTACTCATCCTTCCCTCCCTCTGATCCTTCAATTTTTCCTTCCACTCCTTGTAAGAACCTTTACGTCAGAGACTATGCATCATAATATCAAAACTCAAAAGGCATTCTTCACTACTGTCAAGATGCCCACACTGTCACTGGGGAACTAAATCCGTAGTAGACTGTTACATTAAAAATACATACTCCTGATATTTTCTTCTTCCACTACTACCTCACAGAGCACGCTAAATCCCTGTTACTTCATTGCTTTGGGGATTTTTCTAGGGCAGGACACAGAAGAAGTAGATGTATTTCTTCTTGCCATTTCTAATTGCCTAAACCCCTGAAAGGGATGTTCTGCATGTCCCGGGGGGAGATTTGGAGAGGGTGTTCCCCTGAGAAAATACTAGAAAAGAAGAAGGTCTCCTACAGCTGGGAAGAAGTGAGCGGGGGGCGGATGCTGCGAGGGGAGGTGGTGATCTTGCCCCCTTGTTGACAGCGCGCCAGGGAGATGAAGGATCTCAGCAAAGAATTCAGTGCTGCACGCATGTGAGGCTCCCAGCTTCTCCACAGCATGGGAATAACAGAGTTCTACCTGCCAGCGTCATTTGGACTCGAGCCTTACGCGCGGCGGGGCCAGGCGGGAGTAATCCGTGTTCAGAGAACCTGTTTGACATCTGAGGGGTGCCAGATACTGGGAGCTCCAAACAGTAATGGGACAAGGGGCATTTTCCACGGAGGGATGAAATAGGACTTTACATGGGTTGCGTGAGAAGGGGCTCTGGTAAATTTAAAGCGAAGGGGGGAAATGCTATTTCTTAAAAGGATAAGTTTGTGAAACCCATTATATATGCACACATATGGCTATGATCGAGCAAACTGGTTTCTAACTGCAACAATTAGACCATACTCTGAGACCATAGACGGAGGTGTGATCATATCGAACTTAGGAAAATTATTGCTTCAAGTGACTATCAGCATGAACTTAGAGAGTGTGTCCCTGTCTTGAGGGATAAAACTAAAACCACAGGCTAGAGAGAAAATTAACTCCTGGCCTGTGTGCTCTGGGGTGACAGCGTGATGCCTCATCCCATCCAGTCAATCAGCCAGGTGCTGAAGGCAGGGCTGAGTTCTTCACTGTTTCCCAAGGACTTAGATGTTCAGCTAGTTCGTTTAACCTCTTGAAATCTCATTCAGTTTCCTGCAAAACTTTTTAGAGAAACTTGGAGCATGTTGAATTTCCCCATAGAAGATTAATTGAAAACTATAAAACACCTTGTAAAAGTCACACGTTATAAGTATTTCTACTAAAATAAACAACTTGAAGTTTTCAGTGTTTGCTCCAACAAAGCATTTCAGTTCTGTTCTAAAATCTCAAGGACAAGATTATTTATTTTAAGCACCAAAAAGCATACTTTGCTTAGTGTTATCTCATTAACACATGTATTTATCAATAAAGATACAAGGCCAGGCCTTATATAGGTTCCGTGTTGTAGAGAAGAAAAATTTGCTAATTTCAAAATTTGATCATCTGGCATGTGAGGAAGAAATGAAAGACTCAGGAAGTTTTTCTTTTCACCTCTCTCTTAACTGCCTAAAATAATTTAGATAGGCAGCTATTCCAGGTAAGAGAACAATCAGAAGAAATATTTAGAGTGTAATATGGACTCATAGTGGTAGATGGGGAGGAACCTAGTTAAATCTGTTAAAATTCCTGGGTCTCACTGTTTCTACATGGCCCAGCAAACATTTATTTACCCAACATTTGCTTTTTTTTTCATCTTCCTATGATTTACCTTCCTTCCCTTTGAAGTCTCAGACCAATGCCCCCTTTTCCTTAGCCCAGATTGACATGTATACCTCACTTTGCCTGACTCTCTGTGGAACCTCCCGTGTTGGTCCAGGTTCCCCATATGTATATAATTAAATTTGGTGGGGTTTATTATTTTTTTCATCCTCTTAATATTTCTCATGTCTGTTTCACTATTAGGCCAGCCAGGAGAACCTAGAAGGGTAAAGGAAAATCTCTTTCTTTGCCAACAGTGTTTTGTGTGTAGTGGTGAACATTAAACGAGACCCTTGCCTCAAAGAGATTAAGGTCTATTAGAGGGAGGTTAGTATTACACAAGTTTGTAAAAGTGTGGGAAATGCCACCAAGATCAAGAACAGAGTGTTTTAATAGAGGGTAAGAGGAGTGAACTATATAAGAGTGAGCCTGCTAAGTCACTTCAGTCGTGTCCGACTCTGTGCGACCCGTTAGATAGCAGCCCACCAGGCTCCCCCGTCCCTGGGATTCTCCAGGCAAGAACACTGGAATGGGTTGCCATTTCCTTCTCCAATGCATGAAAGTGAAAAGTGAAAGGGAAGTCGCTCAGTCGTGTCCGACTCTTAGCGACCCCATGGACTGCAGCCCGCCAGGCTCCTCCGTCCATGGGATATTCCAGGCAAGAGTACTGGAGTGGGGTGCCATTGCCTTCTCCAAGAGTGAGCCTAGGAAACATGAGAAAGAGAGAGGTGAATCCTAAATGATGATTAGGGGCCAGGCAATGTGAGAGAGAGAGGTTGAGAGTGAGAGAGGGAGAAAGAGAGGAAGAGAGGGAGCACTTTCTTGATAGAGGCATAGTATGTAAACACCTTTAAGGCAAGAACTTGGTACACTAAAATAATGCAGAAATAATGCATACATTGGTTTGGAGGTTTTGTTCTTTGTTTGTTTTGGTGGGGGGGGGTGTTGGTACACACATTGTTCTTAAATGTCTCTTTTGTTGAGTCATTTTTTCTGAGACTTAATATATTTTGATGTTTGTTAGACACTTTTTATAGGAGAAGGCAATGGCACCCCACTCCAGTACTCTTGCCTGGCAAATCCCATGGACGAAGGAGCCTGTGCTGATTAAGACTCCATGCTTCCAATGCAGGGGGCACAGTTTCAATCCCTGGTTGGGGAATTAAGATGGCATATGCCATGTGGTGTGGCCAAAAGAAAAAAAAAAATAGCAAGGGACATGTGAAATAAAAGAGAAGGGAGGTGAGCTCTCTATATGGAATAGTTCAAAAATTTTGTATATATAGTACATATGAAACTTAATGTTACATTATAGTTTGCTTGGAAATTAAGCCTATTTTAGAACTTTTACCCCCCTCTTGTAACATTTAATGTAATTTTTACTGCCAATAAACATCCAGCTGTCTGTATTTCTTTTTCTCTCTCATAAAAAACAAAGCATCAATATTGTTTACAAGACCTATTTTCCACACTTGATTAGCTCACTATGCTTAATGATTCACACATTGGACTGTAAGCTCTAGTCTAGTGTCTTCATTGCCCCCAATGAATAAAGCATTATTGAATATCACTATGTTACAATGAATGATAGTAAAATCAAAATTTACTTTAGGTGCTGTTTGTGTTTCAGAATTATTTCTGATCCATTTAGACAGATGTCACCTCCAGAGCAGTAGACTAAAACACAAGCTTGTAATCAGTTGACACAAAGTCTTTTTCCAAGGTGGTTAGATGCAGCCAAGCAGAATCAGAACACACATGCATAAAGTATCATACTTTTTATTACCTTCATTAATGTATCTAACCATCTCCATGAAATACTCCTCCACCACCCATCTGTTCCTATTTGTGCAGCTTTTTGGATGCATACTTATAAGGAGTTTCTTTCATGAAATTTTGCTCAATATTTCTTTCCAGTCAGCTTCAATTATTGCAATTATTGAAATCATGCCACAAACGCTATCCTTAGAGCTTGCTGCAATTGTTGCATGCATTAACATTCTTTTCCAAATTGGAGCAATTTGAGTAACAGAATAATGTAGTATTGTGTTATAATCCAAAGTATAAAATGCATGTATAAAATATAATGTGTATATATATTTATATGTATATATAAAAATATTCATATACTGATATAAATTATCAAATAAATACATAAATGGCTAAAATGGGACAAATCTTTGTTAGAAGAGAATCTTAAAGATTATTGCTCCAAAACAAAATGAAACAAAAGCTCCAGGAGGGTGGAGCTTAACTTTCCTCCCCTTAAATTTGGGCCGGACTTACCTCCTTCCTAAGAAGACAATAATGAAAAGGACACAGTAGGAACTTTGCTGTGGAGAAACCAAAAGGCACTACCTTAATAAAGAGGTCAATGTTAATGACACCCAGCTACACATCACAGCATACTACACATCATATACATCCACTACATAGCATGGACCTTCCTTTTTAAAAAAATGTATTTATGTATATATATTTTAAGGATAATTCCTTTACAGAACTTTGTTGTTTTCTGTTAAACCTCAACATGAATCAGCCATAGGTATACATCCCCCTCCTAGTTGAACTATCATGGACCTTCTGACAGGACCTGATGAGAAGGGCACTTCTCTGCTGTGGAATTCTTCCCCAAATCCATGACCCTGGTCTGATCATGGGAAAAACTACAAGAAAAAGCCAAATTAAGGGGCTTTGTACAAGATGAATGGTCTTCAGAAGACCAGTATTATCCAAACTGTCAAAGTCATGAAAAATAAGGAAGGACTGAGAAACTCACAGGCAAGAAGAGAACAAGGCGACATGACAATGAACTGTGAGGGGGTGTCTGTCGGTGGGGGCGCAATCTTGGAACAGGAAAGGGGGCATTTGCGGTAAAACTGGCATAATCTAAGTAAAGGCTGGAGTTTATTTAGTAGTAATGTATCAGTGTTGACTTCTTAGTTTTGACAAATGTCCCACAATTATGAAAGAGTTAACATAGGACAAAGTATGTCCCGAGACACGATAATATCTTGGCAAATTCTTGGTAAGTCTTAAATTATTCCAAGATCAAAGGTTTTTAAAAGCAAACAAAAAAGTTAATGTTGTTTTACTTCTGACCATTAGAGTATTCGTGAAAGAGATGATAAGATTCCATTAACAAGAACTAGCATGTTTTGGTGGAGAAGACAATGGCACCCCACTCCAATGTTCTTGCCTGGAGAATCCCAGGGACTGCGGAGCCTGGTGGGCTGCCGTCTATGGGGTCGCACAGAGTCGGACACGACTGAAGCGACTTAGCAGCAGCAGCAGCAGCATGTTTTGACTGCTTATGTTGTGTCAGGCATGGTGCTAAGTCAGTAATCCTGCTTAATGCTTACAGTGTAGAGATGCGGCAAAAACTACGATTGTTCCCATTTCACAGATGAGAAAGCATCCCAGCTCCCACAGTTAATAAATGCTACAAAGCTTTCACAGGACTTAGCGTCATCAAAGAGAGAGACAAAATTATTTTCAGTAATTTTATAGAATTCAATGTTGAGGCTCTACAGTGTTTAATTCATTGAGAATTGGCAAAAGTTTGTAAGGTATTCATTTATCAAGAACAATTCATTTTCTAAATTATGGTATATGTGCTTGTGCACGTGTGTGCTGTAAAAATAAAGTGCATTGTGCCTGTGAGTTTTGTTAGTTTGCCACCATCAGACACTTGATTTCTAAAAGGCAGGAACACTGGCAACTGTGTGTTCTCTGGAGTGAGTAATTCACCCCTGCTCCTGGTTCTGGGGCTGTTCTCTGCCCAGAGAGCGGCTCTTTGTGTGGGAGTGCCTGGCTCAATGCATGTGCTGCTCCATGAAAGCTGATCCAAATCAATCATTCTTCTCGCTTAAAATTTACATTTGAAAAACCCTCTCCCTAAGTACCTTGGACACAACTATCAAAAGATGGTAAAACCAGTGAACTTCCGAGTTTGGTTGTTGTGGTGGTGGTGGTGGTGGCAGTTTATTTCTGTTTTCAGTTTTTTGTTACATGAATCTAAATTATCTGTTTAAGCATTTCCACCTTAAACTGATCCAATTAATTAATTATGTTATCTTTGTGCAAGAACCTCTAGAGAAGAAACCAAATAAATTTGGAAGAGAGAGGTGGAAGGGTGAGTAATGGGAGGATAAACAGGTAAAACCATATTCACACCTAGTATATTCTGGCACCAGGCTCCCTCCAGCTCACATCTTTAGTAAATAGCTTCCGCAGCCCTGAATGTAGCCAGTGTTTTTTTTGTTGGATTCAATATAAATGTAACAAAACTCTTCAGATACGACCCTACTGTTTGTCTCACCTGCCTGTAGAAGCTGTTTACATAGTATGTGGATAAACAAAAAACTCATCTGCTTGTTTCCAGTAACCATATTAGTGCAAAAGAAAGTTAATGAAGGACACTGAAAAGGAGTTTGGTGTGTTTAATAAAACACTTTCCCCAGGAACGGAAGGAAGCCGCTGCATGTGGGATGCAGCGGCTTATCACTAATTCAGAACCTCTCTTCAACTTCAGACTTTTGTCTTTCTTCTTCCTACTAGCCGCACTTTCAAGCGTGATGGCTTGCTTTGTAGTCCTCTGTGCTCTGGAAGGGAGCTCAGAGGAGACGGAGTGAGAGAGTTCATTAGGGATATTTCACAGCCACTCACATCCCAGGATCTCTGTCTCATCTTCGCAGATCACACTGTTCATGGAGAGTCTTTCTTTATTTTGTTACTTATCCTTGTCCTGCCAGAGTCTACAAAGACCCCGGCTCCTGCACGCGTCTGTTCACATCAGTGGAATGTCAGCACCATTCAAAGCCGTTCCTTCCATACTGGTGTGCATTCACCGATTGCAAATCAGCTTATTGTATTTTAAAAATTCCACATTTTCTTGAAAATGCTGTATTTGAAGATGAAAATATTATTCTCACAGAAGCATATTACATAAAGGGGAAAAAGAGATGAGAGAGAAAGCAGAAAGGGGGAAAGGAACAAAGGAAACAAAGAGAATGATCAGGTAGAATTTTGTTTTCAAGTCCAGACAGCTGATTTATTATAATCAAGTTTTGTCGAGGTTTCCATTTACTTCTACATATTCATTTCTTTTCAGAAACTTCTCCTCAAAGCCAATCAGCAGTGCTACAGAATTGTCTCTGTCCAACCTTGTGCAGTCAAACTGAGCCAACATTATTAGCACTCTGCAAAATCAAGAATCAGGGCCTTTCTCCACCAAATGGTCCCTTTTCCCTCTTACCTTTCTGGATTATAGTACCTTCCCTGAATTATAAAGTCAACTTTGAACATGCTGCTTTTTTCCTAGAAAGCCATTGGTCATTAATGATTTGATCACAGAAGTCCATGGTTATAGGTGGCCATTTGCAGTTTTAACATGTGCTATCTGTTCAGAGAATATCTGTAGTATTATTTAATAGGCACTTTACATTTGGGGGATCCATAGAGGAAAGCATCTCATTTCCTACCAAAGAAATAAACTTCTAAAGCTCCAAAGAACAGCTGGAAGGAAAAATGGATGAATCCCCCTATTCAGAAACCTCTGCGTTTTCTTCTCTGCCCAGATGCAGTATTTATTCCATTGAGACTGTGCTGTGCTGTGCTTAGTTGCTCAGTCATGTGCGACTCTTTGAATCCCCATGGACAGAGGAGCCTTGCAGGCTGCAGTCCATGGGGATTCTCCAGGCAAGAATACTGGAGTGGGTTGCTATGCCCTCCTCCAGAATCTTCCCAACCCAGGGATTGAACCCAGGTCTCCTGCATTGCAGGCAGATTCTTTACTCTCTGAGCCACCAGGGAAGCCCAAGAATACTGGAGTGGGCAGCCTATCCCTTTCCCAGGGGAACTTCACAACCCAGGAATCTAACCAGGGTCTCCTGCATTGCAAGCAGATTCTTTACCAGCTGAGCTACCCAGGAAGCCCAGTTGAATCTGTATTAAATCTAATTCTCACTAGACCCAAGCTGATCATTAGGGCAGGGAGACCAACTCAGTAATGTTGAAGCTGGCGACATAAACTTCGCTCCATGAAAAAGACTTTTCTAACTTTGAGCAACCTTCTTAAGGTTTCTGTTTCTTTGTCTGAGTGGTTGGCAGAGTTCCTCATTCAGGTCTTCAGTTAGTACTAGCATGCAAATATGGAGATTACTTTGCACTCAGAAATAGAATCTAGTATGATTTTGCTCTATATTTTAGAATTCAAAGAGCACATATTCAAAGCAGCAGCACTGAGTTTAACTAAGGTTCAGGTACTTTCCTTTACCCCAGATCACAGAAACAAAACAAAACAATTTTTTTTTTCATTGCACCAGACTTCCACTGTTACCTCAAGTCAACAAATATCCCCTGTGTGCTTACCGTGGATCACACACCACCAGGGAGCATCACCAGCATAATGTGAACAATGCCCTTGGAGTTTGCAGTGTGGTGGTACTGGTGCTCATTTATGTTTGTTTCTGGCCTCACCGTGTGGCATGCGGGATCTTAGTTCCCCAACCAGGAGTGGAACTCATGCCCCCTGCGGTGGAAGCACGAAGTCTTAACTGCAGGACCACCAGGGAAATCCCTTGGTACCCACTATGTGAAAGCAATTGGGATGGGTCCTTTGGGAATGAATATGCCCAGTCCTTGACCTCAGATCATTTAGGCTCTAAACAGGAAGACATGCCATATGTACATATGAAACAAAACCATCTAAGAAGTAAGTAACAATATACAAGAATATGATATGTGTAACTAGACACTGTAGGGGTTTTTTGCCAAATTGTTTGCATAAACAAAGAATGTTGTAAATTCAGATGAAGAGCATGAGTCAAATTAAATGCTGTACCTTGGAGACAATGAGAACCGTCCTCACTTCTGAGGCAATGTAACTGTTCCTATGTGGGCAAACTGTGCCCTGGCCACTCGGGCATGCCAGTGGAACACTTCGGTGTCACACTTCAGTTTTAATATGCTGATCCATTTTCATTTCAGCTCTGATGCTGCTTCTGCAGATTTTTTTCTTTTTATTCACTTGTCCTTTGAAAGCCCTATCTTAGACTCTGAGCGTTAATATTCTACATTTTCAATTCTGTTAGTTTTCTCTGCAGCCAAATGTGCTCACATTCTTGTTCACCCAGTATTAATAAAAAGGATGTTTGCACAGCAGGGAAGCATATTCTTATTTATCTCTGACCAGAATTGTGAAGAATGGAATGGTCTGATGGCCATTATCTTAACCCTATATGACTGCAAACATTTTGAAGTAGTGGAGGAGACAATTGAACCGCGAAACCCACATTAAAGTTTGCTTCTCTCAGTTATAGACTGCAGATTAAGTCCCCAGTCACATTTCTTACATAGGATTTTTTTTTTTTTGCTATAAATAAGTGTAAGATTATTTTTTGTTCAACAAAATAGGGTCACCTAACTTGAAAGACTGCAAAACTCATGAGTTCAGAGTTCTCAGGGGAAATTACTTGGCATATCATTCTTTGAAATTCCTCCCACCCTGTTAAAGAGAAACATTAAAGGTCATGACAGTGTTCCTCTGTTGGGCTGTCCTAGCCATCCTATGGAAGGAAGTCAAAGCCATGAAAAACTATTTCTGTTATTTCAAAAATGACAACATTTTTGTATTCAGTTTGCTGCAAATAAGATTTAAACATAAATGAAATAAAAGGATGTATTGGTCTAACCCTCAAAAAGAATATAAACAATTCTGACTTTACACTGATAAGAAACTCTTAGTAGTAGTGTAAGAAGCAAACACACACACATACACGCACACACACACAAGCATACCACTGAAGATTAGTGAATATGTCTAAGCAAGCTACAATCAACAAAGCACAATCACAAAGAATCTTTTAAGTAAATACTCTCTCTGATGACTATATCCTCACTCACAGAAAAGCTTTCCAGTATTTTCAAATAGGTACATGAATTTAGTCAATAAGTGGCAAGAACCAGATTCTCTTTATATCATGTCCCCTAAATTAATGGGTTGAACATGAATTAATCTAACAACTCATGCTTCTTGGATATCCACTATATATTCTTTGTAGAAGGAGGAACAAAAGAAAGCGAGAGAACCTCTGTTCATTGTCTGATATCTGTGAGAAACAATATAGCAGTTTGTAAGAAGTCTATATCGAACCCTGATAATAAAAATGCTGAGTAAAGGAAAAGCTGAAGCAGTGTGAACTGGTGGGTATTTGGCAACGCAGATCTGGTGTGGGGCAAGTCAGCAAATGGTAACATTAGAGGGGTTGATTTCACCAAGGAAATGTAGCTGGAGCAGAACTTTGAAGTGTTGCACTAGATAGGGATAATCCAGGACTTGACCCAAAGTGTCGGAACAGTTGTCTCTCTGGATGGCTTCCAACCAGGGACACTGCTGAAACACCAGATTGTCATCAAGTTTCTCCTTGGCCCTTGGCACGGTTAGCATTGTGGAGCAGGGGTGAGGTGGGGTCTCCTGGCCTCACATATAAAGGATCTTCATTCTCCTCACCTCGGCCAAGGGCCCTCTGTCCCTTTCCTCTGACTCAGGGTTGATGGATGTCTCTCTTGTAAGAGGGTTGCACATGCCCCTAAGCCTCCTACACGTGAATGGCACTATCCATTCTACAGTTTCCTGCACTGATTTACAGAGAGTTGTTATAATCCTGGCATAAGTGGGTAAAATATCAAATCAGGGCAAAGGGTTGAAGTCAGTTGGAAAGAAGTGACTCACAGAAACCAAGTATCTTAAGTGATCATAATTAGCGTGGATGTGGGGGGTTCCAGAGGGCTTCCCTGGTAGCTCAGTAGTAAAGAATCTGCCTGCCGAGCAGGGGACCTGGGTTTGATCCCTGGGTTGGGAAGATCCCCTGGATAGGAAATGGCAACCCACTCCAGTATTCTTGCCCAGAGAACTCTATGGACAGAGGAGCCTGGCAGGCTATAGTCCATGGGGTCACAAAGAGTTGGACATGACTTAATGACCAAACAGCAGTTGCAGTCGCAGGGGGTTCCAGAATTCTGTCTCCCTGCCTAGTCCCCCATGGAGGTCCCTGTCATTCTTCTGTGGAGTTTTGTGGAAAATCACTAGCCCAGGCTTAATCTCCAGTCTGTTGTGTTTACCTTGGTTGCTCTGAGCAGTGTAGGGCTGTGGTCAGAATGGATTGTTCGAAGGTCCACTGTCTAAGCAGTTAGTAACAAGCAGTGGCCACTGAAATAGCCCCAGGCTCATCCGGCCACATGCCAGCATTCCTGGGACATGAGGTGTTGAAGAATATTTGATGAAGGAGGGAGAGAATGCTGTGTAAGAGCTGAGTGTTTTCCACACAGATACAAGGGGGAAAACAAAACAAAAACATATGTGGCCCAAATGGTTATCTCAGGCCCAAGACAAACACCTCACTCTGGTGGTTCAAGGTTGTCTTTTTATATCCGTTTTATGTATCAGGGCTTTGAATGAGCCACAGATAAGCAGCAGCAACAGATGCTGTTCCCTTGAGGTTTCTGGAATCTATTTGGCTACTGTTCACCTCAGCAGCTGGGCATTGGGCAATATCTGGGAACAGCAAGCTTGGCATTGAAACTCTTGTGGTGCCTGTTTTGCTGGGTGCCCATGCCTGAGTCCCCATGTCAGCAAAGAGCTAGTGTTCACACATCCTCATAGTTTCACAGTCTCCCTCCCAGGAGGAGGACATTTCTTAATGATGAGGAGTCTTTGAAGCCTGCCTCACACCCACAGTGAAAGGTAGGTTCTGAGCCCTGCACCCTGAAGTGCCCAGAGGAATAGGAGCTTTCTCTTTTCCTCCCTCTGTGAAGAACACGGCAAAGCCACTGATGGGACAGTGAACACAAACAAATTTGGCCAACTTGCTGCCAAGGCCTTAAATGCTACGAAGCAAACACCATGGCTCTCATCCCAAAGGTGAGAGGAGCAAACTGTGGTTGTTTCGGCTACATTGACATTCCAAGTCCTACGTATGATCTCTGCTCAGCCAGTCCATGCTGTCATGTCATTGGATGCTCTGCAGAGAACAGAACCAAAAAAATGTGATATTGGCTCTTAAAATGTCCTGACAAGATTACAAATAAAATTTCAAATAAATTTTATTAAAGAAATTTTTTCTTTCCTTTTATTAAAAATTAAAATTTTTATATAAGATTTTTATTAAAGTTTTTATTTTATTCAAAACAAGATCTTTAGTTAGCAGTGAAGAAAGTAGATACTTAGTTGTTGGGCTAATATGGGGATGATTCAAGTGCTTAAAATGCAAGTCAGGTCACGGCAACTACCAGGCATTGTCCTATCTCTCCTCTCCCTGTTTCTTGGCTCCAGTTTATGAAGTGAGGCAAGAATGGACCTCTTTCTACATTCTAGGAAGGAGTAGGGATTCAGCTGGCTGCTCAGCTCAATTAGCTAAATGCTTTTGTTTCCTGTACTGGGTATTGGGCACACCCAGTTCAAAAATGGAATGAGGAAGCCCAGGCTTGCTTGGCTCTTATAATGCCTGCCAGGCTGCCAGGAGAGCTCTGCCCTGTCCTGGACTCCTGATCTGAAAGACAGGAGGTGAGTGTGTCCTGCTTCCACGAGGTGAGCTGGGCTATGGAACAGCACGTTGTCAAGATCATGTTCTCCTGATTTACCCCATGCCACAGGAAAAAGCTGGTGCCCCCAACTGCTTTAGGAAAGGAAGTGTGTTCATCTACTGCCAAGTTGGAGAGAAACCTTACCCAAAAGATCCTTAAAATGACTTCAGAAAAAACCATGAAAGTAACTGCACGGCCCATACTATTTAATTACAACATGCTTCAGTGATTCCATATTCAAGTATGGAATGCCTCAGTGATTGGCAGAATCTGAGCATCTTCAGGCCAACCTCACAGAGGTGTTTTTCTCTGAAGAATAAGATTTGACAGTGACAGTTGTGTTTTGATTTATTGATTTGCTCAAGTATAAAAGAAACTAACTGCACGGTTGCTTCAAATTCATGTTACTGATAAATAATGATGTTCAAAAAATTTGCATATGTCTAAACAACAAAAAGTGCTGTTAAAATATACGTGAACCTTCAAAAAATTACCATTCAAGGGACCCTTGAACTTCAGTGACCTGTGTCTTGAGGAGCCAGGTGTTGTAGATGAAGGGTCACCCTTAGGAAAGGACAACCACACACAAATTTAACCGCACTCACTGTGCTTGCGTGCTCAGTCACTCAGTCGTGTCTGACTCTTTGTGACCCTGTGGACTGTAGCCCTTCAGGCTCCTCTGTCTGTGGAGTTTTCCCAGCAAGAATACTGGGGTGGATTGCCATTCCCTTCTCCAGGGGATCTTCCTGACCCAGGGATCGAAGCCGGGTCTCCTGCATTGCAGGTGGATTCTTTCCCATATGAGCCACCAGGGAAGCTGCATGCAATGTACTCATTGTTTATTACCACTGTCACTGAAGACTCAGATTTGACTGGCCTCAGGCAAATTATAGCTGTCTCCACCTGTGCCCACAGGAGCACGGAGGTGATAACCCTTAGGAGAACTGGACCTCCTACAATGACCCTAACTACAGACATCAAACAAGCTGAAACCAATTCCTTCTTCCTCATTTATTGGGATTCCCAGGGCTTAAAAGGCCCACAGAGCACTTCCTTCCAAAAATGTATCCAATTTACTAGTCTGCACATCACTTACAGTGATAAGCAATGTTTATAAGTGTGTCCATCAAATTATAAAATGAAATATGAACAATGCTCCAGCTGTTAACTGTCATTTTATCATCAAAGCTACAGAATACAGTCACGGTCCCAAGGTCACAGCTTGGAGCTAGAGGGTGTCAAGGCCGCCTCTGAAGGCCACCCCTGGCCTGGTGTGAGCTAGTTTCCTGAACTTGTACTTCTGGATGTGGAAGTCGCACTCAGTTCCTTAATTACTCACACCCACTGCGGGGTGCACTCTGCCAAAGCAGTGTCCCCACCCTGGTGTATTGAGAGACAAATCAACCTGACCCTGCCACACCCTGTGTCTCCCTCTCAGGGACTCTGAGCCAGGAGTCAGAGGCCATTGACAGCATGTCCAATTCAAACTGTCTAGAATAGTCAACTCTGGGGCCTTCCAGAGCTGTCTTTCTCTTTTCAGACTGGAACGAGAACTCTATTGAAATCATTACTACCTTCCACTCAAATCTTCTGTAAGAGGGTGCTGACTCTCACACATGGATTTAGGATTCAGAGGAAGAGAAAATAGTGGAATCCTGGTTTATGTCAGAATTAAACTTGTACTGTAGGAGATAAATTGCTTCTAGATATATTTAGTCTAGAGGCTTACCCAGTATTTTAAATGTGAATTTGTTATCCATGTTTAAAAAAAACAAATGAGAGGATGACCCATAAAAATCTATGTATGGTTTCTCTTGAAAACTTGAACTATTTGGCAACACTGAGCCTGCCTTTCCACGTGGTGCCAGTCAGCTGGAATTGCTCTGAGTCTTTGCATGGGGCGTGCAGTCTCCCTTTACCACCTCTCTGCTCTGTGCCAGTCTGAGTGTGATGCTAAGGCCGGATGATTAAAGCAATGTAGCGCTTTAACCTGACCATCTTCCTTCACTTGTATTATCTGTCTGACTTCTATAGAAATCTGAAATGTGCTGCCTGCTCTAAGCCACACCATCTCCCTTATATACCATTTACCACTTCCCCTGCTGCCCACAAAAGCTGACATGAAAATGTTAGTACAGCCTTGGTGCAGCTGCTCCACAAAACACCTCCCAGTAGGTCTGCCAGGGACACAATCTTAGGATTACCTTGATAATTTCTGTATCTCTTTCTTAAATTATCCATGGGAACTTTCTGAGACGAGTACAAGCCATTACTTCCTCATGAAAAATCTACCCTCAGGTAGCCAGTGAATTTGGTGAACTTCAAATGAATGTCTTTGTACTCAAAGACAGTGATCAACTGTGAGCAAACAAAGAATCTTGAGCATAAATAGAGTCTGCATAATTCCTCCAGATAGAAAGTTTCATAACTAATATAAAGAATATGTGACAGAGTTATTCTGACAAGTGCCGTTTTTGAAGTGCAGTAAGAGAACAAGGATGGATGTGAGGGCGATCTGGTTGTGACATCTGTCACCCCATTGATCGCCAGGGTTGATTCGGCTGATCTGGCTGGCTAGGCGGGGGTCCCCTTTCTCCCTCACCGCTCCATGTGCGTCCCTCCCGAAGCTGCGCGCTCGGTCGAAGAGGATGACCATCCCCAATAGAGGAGGACCGGTCTTCGGTCAAGGGTATACGAGTAGCTGCGCTCCCCTGCTAGAACCTCCAAACAAGCTCTCAAGGTTCCTTTAATAAGGACTAAGTGCGATGCCTAGAGATGAGAGAGACCACGAGAAAGTACAGTTCATCAAGCTGACATTTCAGCAGGGCCTTGAAGGGTGAGCAGGGTCTAAGCATGTAGGGGGTGTAGGGAGGAGTTTTCTGTATTGAAGAAACAATCTGAGAAATGCTCAGAAGTGGGGAATGTGGCGACATACTCAGAAAGAGAACAGTTCAGTTTGCCTGGAGTGTAGCTGAGGTTCTCATACTCATGAATCCTCAACTATTTAAAGCTGAAGATTCTAGGCTGTACCTCCAGAAACCTGTCTTTTAATCATCATTACAAATGAATTTTTGTAAAGAGATCACCATCCCTACTCTGAGAAAGCCTTGCACTGTGTGTTTATTGGGTAAATTTGGGGATACAGGTAGTGTCCTGGTTTCAAATAGCCTTGGCTTCAGGCCATGGAATTTATAGTTTTTCTGTAGCCAGCAAAGAACTCTTTTTACTGGCAGCTTAATATTAATTTTGGGGATAAGGGCGAAGGATGCCTTAAAGATGACACCCAGGTTTGGATCCTAGGAAGCGCTGTTAACAGAAACATGAAGCATGAGATTGGGGAATGGTCCGTTGTTCATTTTCTGCCTTTAGGTGTGCTTAGCCTACACTTCCTTTGATGGGCTCTAGCACCACTTACAGTGGAGGAGTGTTTACTCTTGGGCTCTAGTTTGGATCCCTTTAGTCTTGGACGGTCACACAGATCTTCTAGGAGTCAATTCCTCATCTGTGAGATGTAGATGACAATAAAGTATGTTTCCTGATCTGCTGAGCACCTAAATTGGGTAACACATCTGAAAGGCCTTTAGAGGACTGCTCATATACAAGAAATCGTCTTCTTAGGGAGAAAAACCAATGTTTTAAAGTTCCTAACATAACTAACTTTATGCTAGTACACCTATGCTATGGCTTACCTGTGTTTGCAGAGTATGCAGTGGAAATGTTCATTACAAAATGCTAAGAAGAAAGCAAACTGGATACAAAATTGAATCTATAGAGTGACTATATTTTAAAATTACTGTATTATATGTGGGAAATCTAGCTGTATTTCAATAGTTGTTTTCTCTAGTGGTGAGGTTGTACACAAATTCCCATTTTATTTATTGACTGTGTGTATGTAGTTTAGATAGAGTCCTCAGGAAAAAGGGAAAAAGTCCCAAAAGGCATGCTTTGAGTTTGCAAAGACTAAATCAATATGTCTCAATTAAAACCATGAATCCTTCCAATGCTTCCAAATGTTTGCCTTCTTAATGGATTCTAAATAAATTGGAAGGGACCTACCTCTGGAACCTAGTAAACACAGAGGATGCCAATGTCTGGAGAAAGAGGAAGGGAATTTGTTGGAAGGGGCCAATGCTGTTCCCCTAGAGGGTATCATCTTGTTACAAATTTCTGATTTTTTGTGGGGGACAGGAAGAGTGAAAAAGCATGATGCATGACAAGAGACTTGCCTTGAGTTCTGCCTGGGCTTCCAGAGAAACAAGAGCTGGTGCCTCCAGGATATTTAACATGCTCCTCACAGCTTGAAGCCAGAACAAGATCAAACTGCATACAAAGCTAGGACTTATGAATGTCAGTATGGCAGACTTCTAAGCCTGGGGATTAGCAAAATGAGAAGAGAGAGGTCTTTATCTTCATTATGTGAGTTACTAAAATTATTGGAATGAAGGACAGAGACCACCTGGGCCATAAAGTACAGGTGATTTGTGTTTCAGAAGATGTCACTAAGATGGGAATCATGGTCATCCCGACTGGATTTTTAATTTACTGATTGTTTATTCGGAATATTCATTCAGGTCAGTGTTACAAAGACAAATGATTCTTTCATGTTTAGTCCTACTTCATTTTGTTCTGAAGAATGTGAGAGATTTAGAGAATCAGGGTTGGCTATCAAAGAGAAAAATGTATCAATACAGAAGGGCATTATCCATCCATATTGTATTAGTAGGTTTTCAACCTAAATTGCAGAAATGAATTTTCAGACAATTACCAAGGGGGAAAAAGTGTATAAAAGAGTGTCCCATAGTGCTTTCATGCCAACTTCACATTTTTTTCACCTGACTTTATTGCAGGAAAGCAAATGAAAATATGTATGATTATGATCTAGAAGCAACATGAGACATTTGAATGTTCATTGAATTTAGCCACAAGCTTTTTTCTGGTTCTCACAAGAGTGCTTTTTACAGGAGATAAAGCATCTAATTTTATTTCAAAAGCCATTTATTTTCCTATTAAAGCAAAAACAAAAACTAAGCACTCTATCTGTCATCTGGAATGTTTGAGGTCTTAATTTGGGGTATTTATGCCTGTTTTTGCTTTTGCTTTTATTTTTGAAGGTGGAGTATAGGATGGGTTGATTCAAATTGATACATATTTTAGCTTTCTACTTCATGTTCCTGGCATCAGACTAATATAATTACTTCCCTAGAAGGTTTTTTAGTGATTATTCCTATCTATCAGAAGAATATGTCTATGTGGGCTTCCCAGGTGGCTCAGTGGTAAAGAATCCGCCTCCAGTGCAGGAGACCCAGGTTCAATCCTGCATTGGGAGGATCCCCTGGAGAAGCGAATGTCTACCCACTCCAGTATTCTTGCCTGGAGAATTAATTCCATGAACAGAGGAGCCTGGGGAGCTACAGTCCATAGAGTCTCAGAGTCAGCCATGGCTGAGTAACTAACACAAAACAGGACAGAAATAAATCTATCCTTATGATATCTTGCTGGTTTGGGCTATCTTTTTTGTTTGAAATATTAATACTGACATTAACAAATATTTAGTTTCTACTTATTTAATTTTCAGCAATCTTTTACTTACCAAAGCAGTTATATTTTATTAGCTACGCCAGCCATGCATATATACTTGTAAAACCCAAAGAAGTTCAAAATGAACCTAATATAAGAAAAACACATGGCATTCAACTTCATCTTTATTGTAATGTAAACATTAAAATAAAGTATCTTTTGAAATTGTCATTGATTCTATAAGAATTATGAAAACTGTCCCCTTCAGAACTCTGTTCCTATTTTGTGTTATTGCACTAGCAGTTCATGTTTTATTTTCTTTACTTTATCATTTTATTGCACCTGTCTTTATTGCTCTTTATGGATGCTGCAGTTTTTGTATAAATGGAAGGTTGGTGGTAACCCTGCATTGAGCAAGTCAATGGGTGCCATCTTTCAACAGCATTTGCTCACTTCATGCCTTTGTGTCACATTCTGGTAATCCTCAAAATATTTCAAACTTCTCAATATTGTTGCATTTTATGGTAATCTGTGTTCAGTCTTTTTAACCATTTTTAATTGAAGTATAGTTTATTTTCAATACTGTGTTAATTTGAAGTGTACAGCAAAGTGATTCAGATTCTTTTCCATTATAAGTTATTATAAGATATTGAATATAGTTCTCTGCACTATTATAGTAGGTCCTTGTTTATCTGTTTTGTTTGTAGTAGTGTGTATATATTCATCTCAAACTCCTAGTTTCTCTCTCCCCCTGACTCCATTTATCCCTTTTGGTAAACATAAGTTTGTTTTCTTTGTTTGTGAGTTGATTTCTGTTTTGTAAATAAGTTTCTTTTACATCATTTTTTCTCAGATTCCACATATAAGTGATATCATATGATATTTATTTTTCTCTGTCTGACTTACTTTACTTAATATGATAAGCTCTAGGTCCATCCATGTTGCTGCAAATGGCATTATTTTGTTCTTTTTTATGGCTGAGTAATATTCTGCTATATATATATATGTATACCACATCTTCTTTATCTATTTATTTGTTGATGAACATTTAGGTTGCTTCTATGTCTTTGCTATTGCAAATAATGCTGTGGTGAACATCAGGGTCTATGTACTTTATAGAATTAGTTTTCTCCAGATATATGCCCAGGAATGGGATTGCTAGATCATACGGTAACTCTATTCTTAGTTTCTTAAAGACCTCCATATTGTTCTCCATAGTAGCTGCACCAACTTACATTCTCACAAACAATGTAGGAGAGTTCCTTTTTCTCTGTATCCTCTCCAGCATTTATTGTTTGTAGACTTTTTAGCCATTCGGACCTGTGTGAGGTGACACCTCATTGTAGTTTCGATTTACATTTCTCTAATGGTAATGATGAGCATCTTTTCCTGTGCCTGTTGGCCATCTATATGTCTTCTTTGATGAAATGTCTATTTAGATCTTCCACCCATTTTTTGATTGAGTTTTTTTTTTGTTGTTTGTTTTTTGATAGAGATATTTGTATATTTTAAGGAGGCAAGAATATACAAAGAAGAAAAGTCAGTCTGTTCTGTTCAATAAGTGGTGCTGGGAAAACTGATTGTGAAAGAATGAAATTAGAACATTCTCTAATACTGTATGTGAAAATAAACAAAAATGAATTAAAGATCTAAACGTAAGACTGGATACTATATAAAACTCCCAAAGGAAAACATAGGCAGAATATTCTTTGATATAAATCACAGCAAGATTTTTTTTTGATTCATCTCCTAGAGTAATGGAAATAAAAACAAAAATAAACAAATGGGACCTAATTAAACTGTAAACTTTTGCACAGCAAAAGAAACAATAAACAATGAAAAGGCAACCTATGGACAGGGAGAAAATATTTATAAATGATGCTATTGACAAAGGATTAATTTCCAAAACAGGTCACATTTCTGCAAAACAGTGATACTTTTAAGCAAAAAAAATAAATTTTCTTTTTTAGATGAAACATGAGCTACAAATCATTGCTATAAATTTAGCAATATAGAATCTTTATTTCTAGGAAGTATTATATGCTTTTAATTATTCTGCAATGACATTAACCATCTGCCTTTGGGTTTGAAACTAAAACACTTTTCTCACCAACATAGATGTATAGAAAATACAATGAAATAACCTTGATTTCACCCTCTGAAAGGAAGTAATGAGACTCACACCTTCTCTTTGCTTTGAGGTTTGACGTTAAGCAAAGGAAGGAGGTCAGTGTTTATTTTCACCTGTTTTTCTACAGCATCCTGTTATGACATCACTATCCTATCTGTGGTGTAAAGAGTAAAGAAGGTCATAGACTAGAAATGAAACTGATCTGAGAACAGATCACACACAGCCCTTCCATATGCATTGTCTCTGTAATGATGTGAAATGACGAGTCATGATGACTCATTTACTTTCTGACCTAACCTATTGTCTGCTTCTTCATATTTAATAGACTTACCTGAACTCGATTCTCTGTTCATCTGTGTGACATCATGGATTTCACCTTTTTTTTTTGCCAAGCATCAACCTGAGCACTTTACTCAAACATTCAGATGCATTCAAACCCCTAGATATTTAGGGCAATGTAGATGAAAATTCTCTTTGGATTCTCTAATGTTATAGCTGGATTTTATGTTTTCATTACAAAGTGTTAAATCTTTTGGAATCCAGAAGCTGTTTATCATTGAATGAGGTAAACATACATAAATATTCTTTGCCTCATCATAGCCAAAGAGTCTGAAGAAGGTGGACTTCAAAATGAAACCATATTTTTTGCTTTCTTAGTTTACCTTCTTCCTGCTTCTCAGATTCATCTCTGCTTTGGACTTGTAAACAATAGAACAAAAATGATCTCTTCTAACACATTATCTAGAGAAGGTCACTGCAGCCAAGAAAAGCAAAATGTGTCATTTAAAGTTGAATTCAGATCTAAGACATTATCTGGCTTTATCACAAGATTCTGAGCAGAGTTCAGTAAGTTCAGGGTAGCTTTGGCTTTCGGGGTTTGGGGAAGGTGGGGAAACTGTACCATTAGCAAATGGAAAAAGCTTCCTGAAGCAGAGAAAAAGCACTTCTACAGCCAATTAAACAAATCATCCTAAAGGGGAAACATATTTCTCCATTAAAGCCTGCCAGCATAAAATACTTCCCAATTAGTTCAAAGAACACAGCCACAGATGTGGGCCAAAATATGCTCCCTCCTTCAGAAGTTCTCATATCAATGGTTAGGATCTCTTTGATTTTATGAATGAGTTTCACATTGTGTTGGGGGATGTTTTTCCTTTAAAAAGCAGAGACTTATAACCTTGAGAAATTTAAACACAATTACATCTACTGAAAATGCATTGATAGCATAGCAGATATTTCATACCAGTGTCTTAAAATGGGCAAAATAATAAATCCAAGTCCAAACTGTTGGTGCTCCAGTCTGTAACACCTCTGAGCTAAATCTCACCCAAAAAGCTAAATAAGATATCTTTCCTTCTTAGAGTGGGGTTGTCATGTTAAGAAAACAAAAATATGGGTTACCCTGTTAAATTCAAATTTTAGACAAAGAATCCTCTTTTAGTATGTTTCCTGTAATTTGGGGGACATTAACATTTTTCTTACTTTATTGGAAATTCAAATTCAACTTGACATTCTGTATTTTGCCCAGCAACCCTATCCATGAGAGAATCAGGCTTCCTAGCTCAAAATGTATAAAGATATTTGTAAAAAATAAACACAGGCACATACAAATTGCACGTCACACTTGTTGGTGAATGTTCCCAGCTGTGGAGCTGGCTAATGGAGGACTGGTCACTGGGAGAACCACAACTACCCAGGATGCACATTCCATCTAGAAATCCCGGAGGCTTGCACCTTGAGACAATCTGTGAGAGAAAAGACATCAAAGGGAAATGTGTTAGAGCAACAGTAGAAAAATGTTTTCTTGTCCACCTTTTTTTTGCAAGTTCTTCATTGCTGCCAAGTGGCCAGCTGGTACATTTTTCTTTTTCTTTGGCCCAAGTCCATTTACAAGACCTACACTGGGCTACATCATCGGGCAAGCTCCACTGGACTTTGTCACAGTACATATTGCAAATTAATTCCATGTGCTACAGAAGGGAGGGGCTCATAGTCTCATAAGACTTGTAGACTCTTGGAATGTTAGAGCTGAAAAAGTTATTTATAAAACCATCTAATTCCTTTATATCACAGATGAGGTAGAAACTTGGGCCTAGGGAGCCTGAATCACTTGTCTGAGGACTCACCGCAGGAGCCAGGGCCGGTACCCTAAGTGATGACTTCAGGCTTAGGTCACTTTCCCATCACACCACAGTCAGATATTGTAATTGGAATTGACCATATTTGACTGTGAGTGAACAACAATCCTCTTGATTAGTATTTCCAACACTAAAGGCACTCTTGTCCTCTTGATCATTTTATTGTCTACCCATGGTACATGGTAATAGTGATAGCCGCTATTGCTGATGAAGTAATGCCTAGTAGGTAGTGCCTGGGCTACAGACCTATCCAACTTCTGGCTGACCCCTTACTAGGAGTGAGGACTCTGATAGGTTTGGCAAAGTCCCAGCCTCTCAGAGCATCTCTTTCTTCTTCTTTGGTACCCACTTCAAAGCACTGTGGTGAGGATGACATGACACATGCAGGAAGAATTCTTAGCATGGGGCCTGGCACATAGTGAGGCCCTGATCCCTGAAGAACATTGCCCGCTGTTCCAACTCATGAATACAGAGGTAGGTTCTGTCTTCACCAAGCTCATATTCCAACCAAAGCTAACACATATAGGCATCTCTACTTGGAAAGGATTGTTTAAAGTATTTCCTCTTAGATAAAGGCATAATATTTCATGAAATAAACAGATGATTTGGGTTAATTATCTAACAGAGCCAGGGAAACAACCCCATCCTTATTCTTCAGAATTCAATTCAGACCTGCAGAGCAGGCTCTACCCATGGTATGGAGAGTCCTGTCACATATTTCTCATCTTCTCTTTCTCTCTCACTCTTCTGAAACATTCACATATGGTGGGGCTGACTTTATATGGGCTGTTTTAACAACTGCATCCAATTACATCACTGGCTTATTTTAAAAATGATTGAATATAGGAAAAGCAAAATTACAAAGTCAGCAGAATTTTTTTTGGCAGTACTTCACCTCTCATTCTCTGGTCATCTTTCCCTACTTCACACCCTAAACATCCAGTCCCTTTTTGTAACTCTGATTCCTAAAAGTCCCAACCCTGTCACTCTCATACACTCTGACAGAGCACCAGGGCCAAACTGACCTTTCCCTACACTGTCCTCCTGCACACCCTTTACATTTCCCTCTTCTTAAGTTGACAGATACAGATGTGAGAGTTGGACCGAAAAGAAGGTAGAGCACCAAAGAACTGTTGCTTTCTAACTGTGGTGCTGGAGAAGACTTGAGAGTCCCTTGGACAACAAGGAGACAAAACCAGTCCATCCTAAAGGAAATCAACCCTGAATATTCATTGGAAGGACTGATGCTGAAGCTGAAGCTCCAATACTTTGGCCACCTGATGCAAAGAGCTGACTCATTGGAAAAGATCCTGATGCTGGGAAAGATGGAAGGCAGGGGAAGGGGATGACAAAGTTTGGATGGCATCACTGACTCAATGAACATGAGTTTAGGCAAACTCCGGGAGACGATGAAGGACAGGGAGGCCTGGTGTGCCGCAGTCCATGCAGTCACAAAGAGCCAGACGAAACTTAGTGACTGAACAGCAATGACAAAGTTGATGAGTCACGTTCAGCATTTTGAGGAAAGAAAATTGAGCTAGTTCAGTCTTCAAAGTGTACTCGACTGGTGGTCCAGCTAATTCAGCCATATTTTTCACTCTTTCAAAGAAGAAACTTTCAGCCCAAAATGCAGTGGATTTTTCTAAGTTGAGATCTACTCTTCAGTAGGAATGTCTGAGTGAGAGAATTTAAGTCTTGTGACCCAAAGAGAGTCACCCAAATGTCCCAATGTTCTGCAGGCTTCAGGGATCACTCATCTTTTTAATATCAACTGACATGGAATGTGCCCCATTCTCTACAGCCCTGGGATGTCACCTTTCTTTGCTTTGCATTTCTCCAGTTCCTAAGGAATAGTGACATGTTAAACAAATCCATCAGGTAGTGATTTGTCAGTTCTTTCTCTGATCTGTCCCTCTGAACATCTTTGCTGGATTCTTCTTTCCACGTCACAACCCTGTTCCAGGCTGCCACTCTGCCTTATATGGCTGCTGCTAAGTCGCTTCAGTCATGTCCAACTCTTTGTGACCCCATAGATGGCAGCGCACCAGTCTCCCCCATCCCTGGGATTCTCCAGGCAAGAACACTGGGGTGGATTGCCATTTCCTTCTCCAATGCATGAAAGTGAAAAGTGAAAGCGAAGTCACTCAGTCGTGTCTGACTCTTAGCGCCCCTATGAACTGCAGCCTACCAGGCTCCTCCATCCATGGGATTTTCCAGGCAAGAGTACTGGAGTGGATTGCCATTGCCTTCTCCCTTATATGGCAAGGCACTAAATATTGACTCAACATCCGCCCTGAGTTTTCCAAAGCACAATAAACACCAGGTTAGGTATTTACAAAATTTTACTAGCTTGAGACTATCCCATGTGAATTGCAATGCAAAAGAAAATAAAATTCAAAATAAAAAATCAGTGCTTATAGAACCCAACATCATACTCCTTCCAAAAATATTTCCTACCATC
Organism: Bubalus bubalis; assembly: GCF_019923935.1. Taxonomy (NCBI): domain Eukaryota; kingdom Metazoa; phylum Chordata; class Mammalia; order Artiodactyla; family Bovidae; genus Bubalus; species Bubalus bubalis. The sequence goes on along the minus strand of NC_059158.1, from coordinate 98,109,349 downwards.
TCTCCTTTAAGCCTCCCTACCCCATCCTATCCCTTGTGCTGAGCTTGTCCTGTGTTCCAGGCTTTGGATCATCTACTGATACTATAGGAATTATAGAAATGAACTAGAGAGATGTCTGCAAAAATCTTTCCTCAGTTGGTCCCAGATTCTATGGAACAAGATGGGTTGAGGGGTCAAAGGACATGAGTCAACCAGGAGAGAAACTAACTTTTTCCAGCTGAATTCTTCTCCAGAGATGTCCTAGGAAGACATTTCTTAGAATGATACTTGGCTCAGGAAAACAGGGGATCTCCCAGGATCTGTTTCTGAAATGCATTCAATTGAGAGGGAAAAAAAAAACCCTCTTTCTCAGGTTTAGCTTCTCCTCAGAGGGGCTGCCCACCTAGCCTCTGTTTCCTCTCAGGTTTTGCATGATTCTCAGAGATGAGTACACATTTGCTGATTTACTTACTCATTCAGCAATTGTGTACCAAGTACTTATTGCATGCCAGGTGCATTGGTAGTTGTCAGGTAGGAAGGAATGAAATAACATCCTTGGGCCTTCCCTAATGGAGCCTCAGTTAGCAGAGGAGTTAGGCAATAAACATCTAGACGCAACTTTTCCGTATATAAATTGCAAACTGCTGTAAAGGAGAAGGACATGGCTCTCTGAGAGTAACTACGGAGCTGCCTTTGAGATTGGGTACAGGAAAAAACCTTACTACCAGGAGGTATTTAATCTGAGAATGAAGGATTGGCAAGAACTAGATAAATAAAGAGAACTGTACAGGCATGGAAGTGAGTGAGTGCGGGGCGGGAGGGAGGAGGGAAGAAGAGGAAAAGCATTTACCCCCAAATGAGCAGTCTGTGCAAAAGGCCTTAAGGTCTTTTAAAGAAATGGTGGGGTAGGGTATGAAGGATAGGGATGTAGGCTGGCAAGGGGAGAGGGAGGGGAAGCTAGGATGCCTGGTTAATAGTGAAGCAGAGATTGGAAGAGTTACAAAGGATCACTTTTTAAGGGCATTCACTGTAAGCCTCAACAATGAGTTTCTGTTTTATTCTAAATATAAAGGGAAGGTCATGAAGAAATGGACTGTAGTGATCAGTATTATGGTTTCTTAAAGACCACTCTGAAGAGATAAGGAAATGGCAAAAATGGAAGTAGGGAGATGAGTTATTGGAGTCGTCCAGGTGATGGGTGGGGGCTTCCCTCATAGCTTAGTCGGTAAAGTATCTGCCTGCAATGCAGGAAACCCGGGTTCGATTGCTGGGTTGAGAAGATCCCCTGGAGAAGGAAATAGCACCACACTCCAGTATTCTTGCTTGGAGAATCCCAGGGACAGTGGAGCCTGGCAAGTTACAGTCCATGGAGTCGCAAGAGCCAGATACGACTTAGCGACTAAAGAGAGAGACAGAGATGATTGGTGATCGTGGTGAGAACAGTGGAGATGGAGAAAAAGGAAATGACTCGAAAAATTATGGAAGAAGAATACCCAGGACTTGTTTAAGGTTTAAGGCTTCCCTGGTGGCTCAGACAGTAAAGAATTCACCTGGGATGCAGGAGACCCAGGTTCGATCCCTGGGTTGGGAAGATTCCCTGGAGAAGGAAATAGCACCACACTCCAGTATTCTTGCTTGGAGAATAAGAAGGGAACGGCTACCAACTTCAGTACCCTTGCCTGGAGAATAAAATGGACAGAAGAGTCTGGTTGGCTACAGTATATGATGAAGGTTTAGATATAGAGCAGGAAGAATCAATGACTCCCAAAGGCTCACAAAGGAGCCTTCTGGTATCTTGCAAATTCACTGTATTCATAAGTAGAGATTTCTTGAACTGCATGCTTCAAACACATACATACATTTTATGCTCTTTACACTCTGGAGACTACACTTAAACACATATATTTACATAAGGTTTCTGGCTGGGGAGCCTTGGGGATAGCAGTGTCCTTTTCTCAGCTGTGGAGGCCCAGATAGGACAGGTTTCAGTGGGAGTTGGGGGAAGAATCAAGGGTGCTGAGACCCCTGTGAGGCACCCATGTGGACGCGGCACCTGAGCAGCTATATTTGTACATCTAGAACTTGGAGGGGAGACCTGGGAGACACATTATGGACTCTTCTCATTTTTAGAATTGTACTGCTGCATTCTAAGGACAGTCAAATAGGAAATAATAAACTACACCTTCTGAAAAAAATTGTAGAAACTTAAACAATATTCATAAAATATTAAGAAGTTTTCTACACAGACTGTTTCTGGTTTCTATTGAAATTCCAAAGGTCTGATGGTAACCAGAAGCCCTACAGGGCCTTCACTGTATGTAGCATTGCTGAAATTCTGGCAGTAGAGAAAATACACATAAGGACCATTTTTTTAAATTATGATTGGCCTAGATTTTATTATTCTTCAAAACCTTTCACAAAACCACAGCGCAGCTGTTTGTATGATTTTGAAGTGGTTCATAACATATAGACCAAACATCATGACACCTGTGCTTTCCAAAATTTTGGGAAAAAAAAATAATCAGAAAGAAACTTTCAAATTAAGCATAAAAATGTTAAAGACCTAAAGGAAATGGTAAGTCACCACGGCTACTTTGTTAGTTGAATATCTGCTAGATCAATCATTGGTCATATCTCCCAAATTCACACCTTCTTTTTCTAAGCTTGGAGTTGTAACATGGGGAATTGAAATTATCCAGATAATTAAATTTTTTTAAATGACCATATGAATTAAGCAAATAATCAGGCATTTCCTCTGAAATTAAAATTATTATTTAATGTTCTGATTATATATTTCTCTGTATCAGTGATCCTTTCAAGATGAGTGGATCTTAGATGATACAATGAAAACAAATATAAAAGTAAATATGTACTTTTGTGTTTATACATACACACACAACTTTTACTGTTGACATGCAAATGCAACCATTATGGGATAATGTTTACTATAGAGTATTTAAGAAATATAAGCCCCGCTAGGAATTTGCTCCATGAAGAACTCTGTTTAGAAAGAGATCTGCCAGCCACTGAATAGAGTACACTTCAGATCTGGAGCTTATTACAGCTATTTCAGAATGGCAAACTGAGTAACAGTCAAACAAAACATGTAAGCTGCCTCCACCTTAATTATGGCGTGAGCCTCCTAGTGATTTCTGTGGGACTGGGAGACTCATTTTCTGGCCCATCACCATCCAGTTCATACCGAGTCACTAGAGATACCAAAGCATTTTTGAAACTCCTATATACCAATAAATTATACAACAATCTGTCAAAAGCAAGTTTAATTTATTAGGCACCAAGGCTGGCCAAGACACCCAGGGGAGCCATCCAAGAGCTACTGATAGAAAATACAGAAAGACTGGAGGGCAGAAATGCAACAGGAAAAGACACAAGGGCCATATGGACCTACAGCGCCAACATGGCTGCCAGTTCACATGCAGAGCCGCATCGTGTGCACCGTTTTGAAGAGCCAGTCCAGACTCTATAGAGAACAAGGGCACAGCAATGTGGATACTCAATGCGTAGCATGAATGAGGGATTGCAATGTTAAGTGCCAATAAGGAAATAATCAGCATGTGTATTCTAAATAGCTGTTGGAGGTCCAGGAGAGCATGAAACTAAAAGCAGCCAAAGGATCCAGGTTCGGCTTATTGGTAGGAGAAAGATGAACATACTGACGTTTAGCAGCTGCACAGAAATCAGTGCTATGGAAGAAGGGCTGAGCAGAGAGCTGGAAATCAGACTCCTGGAGCTTGAATCCAGACTCAGCCCCTTCCTAACAGTGTACTGTACTAAGTCCCTTTGCTTGTGTCCAGCTCTTTGTGACCCTACAGACTGTAGCTGCTGGCTCCTCTGTCCATGGGATTCTTCAGGCAAGAATACTGAGGTAGATTGCCATGCCCTCCTCCAGGGGATCTTCCTGACCCAGGGATTGAACCCAGGTCTTCTACATCTCCTGCTTTGGCAGGCAGGTTCTTTACCAACACCACCTGGAAACCCCCTCCTAACTGTATAGTTGTCAGCAAACTCAGGTGCTTCTCTGGGCCTTGGTTTTCTGATCTATAAAATAAGAACAATAATGAGATCCTTCTAATAATGATGTTATTATTTTTAAATTATTTAATTTCTCTTCAGATTAAATGAGTTAAATCTTGTAAAGTACTTAAAACAACGTTAAATAAGTAGGCACTTAATATATAAATGTTGGTATTGTTACTTGGTGCCAACGAAAACAATTAGCTCAATAGCAAGTTTTCCTCTAGACATTAATCTTGGGGGCATAATTCATATTTTGCAAGAAGACAAGAGAAGAAACTTACAAGTTTGTGTCATCACTTAGTTTAATCTCTACTGAAAAGCAAGGGAGAGTGGATCACCTGAGAGAACCTTGGTCCTTCTCTCTGTTAATTGAACTTTCTGTAAATCTGTGGCCATGTCTTCACTGTCCCAGTTGGAACTAAGATACTGGAGATACGCAAATATTTAGTACACAAGTATTTTTATAAGTCATGTGCTAGGCTATGTATAGGGGTACAAAGTGTAATAAAACTGACCTCGGCTCTTACAGTAAATTGTGCAATCACCTTGTGAAATGTAGGCTATCTGACACATAGTTCATGCTCAATAAACAAGACCACTTTGCAGTCTCATCCCACATGTTACAGCTTTCTTGGACACACCTTAAATTCTCTAGCACTTCACAGTTGGAACACGGAAAAAGCAAACCAGGATTTTCCAGTATTCAAATTCATTTTCAAGCCCCATTGCTTACTGTTTTCATGAATTGAAAAAAAAATGTTATTTTCCATTGTATTAAAGACTTCCTTTGGTGGTTCCCCACACAGAGAGGAAATGAGATGCATCTATAACCTATTCTGTCATTTCATGGCTATTTTTTGCTTATTTAAGATTGTTCCCCATTGAACAATTGACTCACTACAACTGACTCATGTCTTGATATTTCCTCTACTAGCTTTTAACATTTAAACAATGTTAGATAGATTTTGTGATGATAGAATTTTGCTGATATGGATAGTGAATCTAGTTCATGATAGAAAATAATAATTTATAGTCCTGGAAAACTGATTCCTACAGGCAGAAAACAAAATTTAGAAATGTAAATAGAAATCATATTGTAAAGTATCTTTGCTGTCTCAATCTGGAACTAATATTTCATATTATTAGAATAGTAAAAAAAGACTTCTATTACATTCATTTGTCCATTTCAGGGTATCATGAATGTTTACTATTATATAGATTAAAATTGAAAACTGAACACTTAGAATTTTGTCAACAAAGAACATTGCAAAGAATAATTCAAATGAGAAGTGAGTGAATATTGATTACTAGAAGGAAGTATTTTCTCTATTCTAAGTAGTATGTATTTAGTATTTTAAATTATAAAAAATGGTAATTATTATGCCAAATTAATATTATTGTGAAAAATCCTCAAAAGAAATGTGAATTTATTTTTGGAATGGAGTTTAGTCACCCATAGTAAAACCATCATCCTAGATTTTCTGTTTTTTTATGTCTAATGTCATAGTCCATCCATATTTTTTGACCCTCTATAATTCATTCATTCATTCAACAGGTGTATTTATTGAGTGACTACCTTGAACACTGAGGTGGGATCAGAGTTGCAGAAGAGAATGAGACAGATGAAATCTTTGTCCCTCTGAAGTGGTATCACCTAGTTCCTAATACCTATCCTAAAAAAAGTGCTGTCCTAAACTCCATGGGGAAAAAGAGAGATCACTTTGCACTCAAGGCTGGTAAAGAATAGTCAAGGTAAAAACATCAGCATTTTATAGACTGTTATAGCAATATAATTAAAAAGAAAAGTGTTGTATAATAGAAATTCTTCGTTTACCAAAGACCTGTTATGTATTATGTGCTAAACATTTTATATACATTATTTCATTTAACATCCTGAAAATCTACTATTACACCATAATTATTCCCATTCAATATTTTTGCCTGGAGAACCCCACGGACAGATGGGCCTGGTGGGCTATGGTCCATAGGGTTGCAAAGAGTCGGACACTACTGAAGTAACTTAGCATGCAATACATAATCAAAGTATGCTTTGCTTTTTAGCTAAAGCTACACAGCTTTTAAATGACACAGATCTGAGGCCCAATCTATGTTCTTAAACACTATGCTCAATAAATTCTGACTATGGATTTCCCTGGAAGTCCAATAGTTAAGAATCTGCCTTCAGTGCAGAGAACGTGTGTCCCATTCCTGGTTGGAGAACTTAGATCCCACCTGCCGAGGGGTGACTAAACCCACTCCCACAGGGAAAACTGAGTGTTGTGTTTTTTTTTTTTTTTTTTGGTTGATACTAGAGATTGTTGCAGCACCATAAATTGCTGGGAAATAAAGGAAACCATTTAGAGACTGAAAAAACAGTAACTGTTCAGAAGTTCTTTATTAGAAAGTCTAGCTGTAAGGCTATGGAATTAGCATTTGCGCAAGGAGCTAAGGGCGGTGCAATGCAATCTGACAAATACATGTGACGGTAATGCTTAACACATGGAAAAGTTGGGTGGCCCAAAGTGAATGCATTGTTCAAGAGGACAAGAGGAGGATGCAGCATTCCCAAGCTCTGTTTCACCTTGGTTTGCACCATTCCATTGCATTAGTTCATGGCCTGTTTTGAGTCATTCAAAGATCATCTGATTAGGGAGTTGTTTTCTCAGTCTTTTTCCAGGCACCTCCCATCATGTACTTGTATCTGACCCCTTGTTCCCTGTTTAAGGAAAGTATGAAAATAGCAGCCTCATTCTTTCCAAGTCTTGGAGAAGAATGCCAAACAAGGAGGTTATTAACCCAAATGGCATGGACACCCATGACAGCAGGTGCTTCATGAGTCAGTGATAGTTATGTTCCATCTCAAGGACTGCGTTCTCCAAGGTGTGTGAATGCTCACGTCCAGACAGACTGTAAATACAGGGGATTTCTCTTTTGTCTGTCTTTAATAAGTTTCCTGATGAAGTCAACGAAAATTCTGGATAATTTGAAATCAAAAGATCTTCTAAGCCATCACAAAAGAAAAAAAGCATCCAAAGCAAAGAGAAAACCAGGAATCCTGGGAGTTCAGCAAGCACCAAAGTTGGCTTTTACATTAGGGCTGAAACTGGAAGATTTGGAGCTTCCGTTCTGATGGCTGCATGGAGAAAAAGAATCGAGAGATAAGACTTAGGGCTGAGAATGTTCCTCCTGCCTCCCAGTCTATTGCTGTGGACACAGAAAGTTCTGACATGCTTCTCTTACTGCTCCTTTCCCCAAACAAGTCAGAGCTACAGTGAGATGGCAAAGAGGAGAGTGTGGAGAACAGTGGTTATGGATCTGGGGCTTGCTCTTCCCTTCATCTCATCTAGATGGTATAAGAAGCCACCAAGACCAGCCCCCTTCTTATCCGCTCTTAGGATCCCACAAGAGTGAATGACACTTTCTGATACATGTACCATTAAAGTCACCAGAGCACATGCTTGACCCTGACAGTGAGCACAATAAGCACAGTCCTGCACCACAATCTGCTCTTGTCCCCTTAAGATCCCAAAGATGAACCTGCATGTGTCTTTCATAGTCACCTGGGGGGTACTCTGGAGGCTAAGTTTATTTATACGCCTGGCAGGATTTATACCATGGTCTCTGTTTCCCCAGGCCACACTCTCAGATTCCTGGCAAGGTTACCTTGCAGGACTCCTGTAATTGGCTCAGGCCCTCACTGTAACTCTGTGGAGTCTCTTGGAGTAACTACAGATGGGGTGCTAGGACCAGAGACCACCAGAAACACTCATTGCTGCCACTCACCGTCTGTGACCTGATACGGCCAGGTCCTCACCGTGTGATAGGTCATCCCCATTTTATTGATGTTACAATTGGAGACTTGGAAGGGTCTAGGAATCCACCACAATTGCACAGCTGATTGGTGAGAAAGTCTGGATGCTCCAGCCTGCACCCTAGTGCTACCACACACAGCCTCTGCCCCACCAGCTTCCCCCACTGTCAGTTGCCTTGCTTAGGAACCAGCAGCAGTGACTCTTGGAAGTGTGAATGGTGGCTGCTCCTGGTGTCAATATCTCCAGTAACCCACATCTGTCCAGTTATAGCAGAGCAATACTTAGCAACACTCTGAGTTTCAAGCTAGGACTTTTTAATACAGCAGGCTAAAGCTAAAATATTTCCAACACTTTAGAGAAATGGTATTCTTAAAATTCTGAAGTTATATTGTTTCCATTTTGGATATCTTATAAAAAACAGCCCAGTTACAATAATCACAGGAAAAAAAAATTTTTTTCCTCTAATTGAATAAGCACAACATATGGTGAGGTGAGTAATTTCTAGGGCTGTGTATTCTTCCGGACAGAGTTTTCTCATGATCCACAGGACTGTAACTGAATGTCCTTGGGGCCTTACAGATAAATCACTTCTTTTCTGATTGTGTTAATATTCAGCTGTTATTGAGCAAGTCGATTCTTCAGCTCCGTGAGGTCATGGCATACATTTCTGGAAACCCATTCATTTTTACCAGTTGCCTTTGCTCAAAATACATGAAACTGGCTTGAACAAAATGTATTGAGTTATGTTTGGGTAGAGTGGTAAAAAAGCCGAACTGATGATCCTCCAAAATCTGCTTGTCACCTACTGTGAGTTTTCGAATCATGCCATGAAGAATAAAGTACTGCCAGGAGTGTCTCGGATAAAGTGTCAAAAATGTCTGATTTAATTGTTAGCGTAAGGATTTAAGAGGCTGTTTTTCCCTGGTGCTAACACCTCTCATTGATTCGGGAGCATTTCCATTTGTTGTTTAACAGAAACAGCCTTGGTATGTATAGGCCTATCACTCTAGAAGGGAAGCATTTGCAATTTGCACTTTCAATTTTGACTCCTAGACTTCTTTTTTCTTTAAACACCCTTCAAGTGGGTGTCAGACGGCAATTCAATGAATGCTTTGTAAGCGTTGCACAGAGCAGTTCTCGTCCCCATAGGCAAACATTTCAGAAAGATCCCCAGAATCCATTGCTGATTAAAATCTAAGTTGATGAGCCCCAGTTAGGCCCAGGCTTTTACAGTCGGGCATGTGGGCCCATCTGTGTGTGTTCGTGTGTGTGTGCCCGCACACTGCAACTGGAGCCACATCTTCTGGCAGATTGTATTATCTGTAAGTTGTGGCATCAATACGTATTTACATCTTGTTCCACATGTTTTTCTTATGATGAGCTGTTAGCATACCTCCAGCAGGATATGGACTTTTTGTTTTCTCTTTTTGAACTTGAAAGGATCTTTGTAAATTCTTTGATAAAATGTAGTTGAAAAGGTGCTGCTTGACTTCTGGGGTTCAGTTGTAAAAAGGCAACACATACTTTGCCTCTCTTTTTCCCTCTCTCTCTCTCTCCCTCCCTCCTTCTCTCTCTGCTGCCTTTGGTACTCAATCACCACGTTATCAGGAAGCCCAGGTTGCATGGAAAGGCCACAGTGGATGTATACTCTTGGCAACAGCCCCAACATGAGCCAGTACCTAACTGCAACCTCTGTGAGACCCTGAGCCACAACCAATCAACACATCACCCCCTAACCCACAGAAACTGCCAGAGATAATATATGATTATTGTTATGTTTAAGTCATTACATTTTGGAGAGATGTGTGATGATGTAAATAGGTAACTAAAGCATACTCATTTATCCTTTTCCCTGATTTGGAGACCAATCAGTTCAAAAATACCCTTTTCCAATTTTGGAATTACAAATACTCATGCAATAAATTCAAATGGAATTTTTATTATTAATTGGCTCATTAAAAACAGTAGTTAACAAAACTAAGAGTAAACCGCAATGTAAAGTATGAACTTTAGGTGGTTATGATGTGTCAGTGTAGGTTCATCAGTCATGACAAACATCCCGCTCAGATGGGAGGGTGTTGATCATGGGGGAGATTAGGCAGAGGTATATGGGAAATCTCTGTATCTTTTCCCCAATTTCACTCTGAACCTCAAACTTTTCTAAAAACATTGTCTTAATAAAAAACACATAAACACTGAATTAATTATAGCAGTTTTAAAAATTAACATTTGGGCTTCCCTGGTGGCTCAGTGGTAAAGAATCTGCCTGCCAAAGCAGGGGACACGGGTTTGATCCCTGGTTCCGGAAGATCCCACATGCTGCAGAGCAACTAAGCCAAAATCTACACACACAACTACTGAACCTGTGCTCTAGAGCCCTCGATCTGCAACTACTTAAGCCCAAGCACCCCAGACCCCATACTCAGCAACAAGAGAAGCCATTGCAATGAGAAGCAATGGAGAGTAGAGAGTACTAATGGGGAACTAGAGAGTAGCCCCCACTCGCCGCAACTAGAGAAAAGCCTGTGTAGCAGTGAAGACCCAGGACATACACACAAAAAGTTAACATTTACTGAGAATGTAGTATGTACCAGGCATTGTTCTAAGCGCTTAATATGTATCAACACATGCATCTTTGAAATAAACCTGCAAGATGAGCACAATTAACTACTAGGATATACTACCATGAGAATTTACAGAACGCCCAGGAAATCAGCAGCCCTTCATGCTCTGGGATTAGAAAAATAGGCCCCAGGCATGAGTGAAGCTGGGGTATAGGGAGGCCTGGCTATTTGGTAGGCAAGGAAGAAAAAAACAAATCCTCCTTCCTTCATGCATTCAGCTAGTACTCCCTGAGCCCTCTCACTGGTCCACCTTGTTCCAGGAGCTGCGGATAGAGCAGGGAACAGAGTGGGTAAACCCTGCCCAGGTGGAGCTGACCATCCAGGGTTCTAGGCCCTGTCTCTTCTAGTTTCACAGGATGACGGCAGGCGATCCCACTGTGCCTTCCACAGTGCTCCCTCCTGTTCTGCTGAGTCATCAGACACTGAAAAGGAGCACATTATGGGTGTGTTCAGGGTCACAAGCACATTCTCTACTCTTCCCTAACCTCTCAAATCAATACCAACTCAATTTTTTTAAAAAAAAGAAAAAGGAGCTTTGGTAATCATTTATGACGGAAAGAAGGAGGGAGGCCGTGATGCACACAGGAAACTCTGGACATGGCTTGGGAAGCAGCATACTGGGGCAGGGACTTAGTCCAGGCAAGCCTGGGGTCCCTGGAAGCCTCAGGGACTAAGTTAGATGAGGATATGGGAAGGAGTCCAAAGGAATATTTTTCTTGGAAATTATTCCGGGGTCTCAGAATCAGCCCAGATGGAGACACTAAGGGCTACAAAAATCACCACCATTTCTGAGTCACACAAAGCTCATACAGAAGAGCTGGTTCATATGAAAAACTGCCTGGAAAAAGGTTCATCAGTACCATCTTTGTAGACTCCAGATGAACCTATTTGCTGGGGAGCAATGGAGACACAGACGTAGAAAGCAGTCTTATAGAATGGCGGGGGTGGGGGGTCGGGGGAAGGAAGGAGAGGGGTGACATGTATGGAGAAAGTAGCATGGAAATATATACATTACCATGTGTAAAATAGATAGCCAAGGAAATTTGCTGTATGACTCAGGGAACTCAAACCGGGACTCTATAACAACCTAGAGAGGGTGAGATGGGGAGGGAGGTTCATGAAGGAGGGGATATATGGATACCTATGGCTGATTCATATTGATGTTTGGCAGAAACCAACACAATATTGTAAAGCAATTATCCTTCAATTAAAAATTAATAAATTTAATTATAAAACAACAACAAAAAAACACAGATGAGTAAATAAATGAAAAAAAAAAAAAAGCTGCCTGCAATTTCTGTTCCACTGAGTTCTGAGGATTTGTAAGAGGAAGAATGAAGCTATGAAGCTACCTGAGACGATTCAATGGACTGCTCACCTGAGGTAAGCTGCAGATTTTGCTGAGCACTAGAAGTCGTAAGTGCAGATGGACTCCTCTAGCTAAACAGGAGGCTTGTAGAGAGCCCTTCCCTAGGCTCCAAGCTGGGGAGAGAGCCTGGCCAAACAATTGTTGGCGCTTCACGACACAGAAGCCCAAGCCAGCAAGGTGGCTAATAAGGAAAAGACTGGAAGTTCTGCCAGGGCACTAAGGACTTTCCAACAAACCTGCAATGGAAGTGCATGGCCAAGAGGTGGTTAGCTCGGAAGACGTCCCTGTACTCAGCGGGTCTCTCCACTGTCTTGTGAGAAACGATGATTTTCCCTTCCTACAATCAAGTTAATTCAAAATCTTAACTTCATTAGCTTCTGAATTTCTATTAAAATCTCAAAGATTTCTGGCAGTGTTTCATCACAACTATGGCGGCTGCTGCTGCTGCTGCTAAGTCACTTTAGTCGTGTCTGACTCTGTGCTATGGCTAAGAGGAAGCAAATAAAATTTGGGAATCTTAACAGAGATGCCTGTTATTTCTTCACCAAAGAGTTCATAAGACAAACTTGCTCTCTACGATTTGTTCAGATTTTGTCAAATGGCAGTGATAAATGTGTCATTTAAATAAAAATTCCCCAAACTAAAGCTCATTTAAATGGAGAAAAATCACAAAGAGAGTGACCTGTGCTTAGAACACATGTACCCAAGATAAAAAGTGTTGAGTTTAAAATTGAGAATCTTAAAGTATATTTTATGTCATATTAGGAGTAAGCTTAATATTTGAAGCCAAAACAAAAATACTCTTTCTTTTTATTTCAGGCTTCTTTTGCCCCACATTAATTGAGAAGCAGGGAAATAAACAGCGCTTCATCTGACCACAGGGAGGGAACAAAACCCTCTGGGCTCAGCTTTCTACTGGGCATTCTGTACCTGGGCAGGAGAAGGTGGTTTCTCTTCTTCCCTCTTCATCTGATAAAAGAATACTCAGCCATCTTTGAATGGAAGCAGAATCTTTACCTGCATAATGCGATGTAACTTTAAAGAAAATACTCTTTGGAAGGTATATGGTTATACAAATAGGTAGTTTTTTTTTTATTCCCACCCCCCCCCCCGCCCCCCGCCCCGAGGTGTTATATACAGAAAAATTAAAACCTCTGTACAAAAACCACAGCCTCAAGAGAGCAAGGGCAAATATATTTGCCACATCTATGAGCAATTAAAGGATATATTTCCCTATTTATAAATAACATTCAAGTCAACCAATAGAAACATGACTTAAAACCCAGTGGAAAAAGTTGAGAAAGGGTATGAACAAGCAATTACAATACAAAAAACTAGTTAGCATGAAAAAGATGCTTGTCTCATTCCTTAGTGAAAATGTAATTTAAACATTAATGAGATTTCATGTTTCATTTTCTCAGAAAAGCAAAAATTAAACATTTGCTATTACCTTGTGCTGTCAAAGATCTGAGAAATACGGGCTTCTATAAATTGCAGATGAGATAATAGTAACGTATAATTTTACTACAGGAAAATTTGCCAATACCTATCAATGTATGACGGAGAAGGCAATGGCACCCCACTCCAGTACTCTTGCCTGGAAAATCCCATGGATGGAGGAGCCTGGAAGGCTGCAGTCCACTGGGTCGCTGAGGGTCGGACACGACTGAGCGACTTCACTTTCACTTTTACTTTCATGCATTGGAGAAGGAAATGGCAACCCACTCCAGCGTTCTTGCCTGGAGAATCCCAGGGACGGGGGAGCCTGGTGGGCTGCCATCTATGGGGTCTCATAGAGTCGGACACGACCGAAGTGACTTAGCATAGCATAGCATCAACGTATGACACATGTGCTTTTAAAGTCAACAATTCTACTGCATATACACATACCCAGATAATTTCTACTTAGCTGAAGATTTTCCCTGGGGAGTTCCCTGGTGGTCTAGTAGTTAGTATTCAGTGCTTTCACTGCTGTGGCCTGGGCTTCAGTCCACAGTTGGGGAACTAAAATCTTGCAAGCTGCAGGGCATGGCTATAAATAAATAAATAAGACTTTCCCTGGATATACTTGAAAAAGTATATATTAATGTGTGTATGTGTAAATATGTATGTGAGGGTGTAGGGTGACCATATCTTCACTCATATGGGTTTCATTGGAGTATTGTTTATAAAAGACTAAAATTGGATACAGTTGGAGTTGATCAGTGTGGGTTAGGCAAATTATAGGAAGATGACCTAATAAAACAATGTAAAGTCATTGAAAAGATGGAGTTAGACTTGTATGAAATTAAATGGAAATATCTCATAATGTAAGTGAAAAAAGTGAAGGATGGCATAGTACATCTAGTATGAGCCTTTTGCTAGAAAGTAAGAAAAAAAGATATAAGAGGAGAGAGATGCAATTATATGTAATGCCCTCCTCACTCTAAGATATATAAAAAACCATAAATCAGTTACATTTTAGAGGCATCTTGAGAACTGAGATTTGGGGCAACAGAAAAAAAATTATTTTTCATATTATATCTTTTTAGATTTTCTAATAAAATACATTATTAATTTCATCTGATAAAAATTCTCACAAGGTTATCTAAGCAAGGAAATTTTAGTCCAAATCTTATTTTCTTCTTTGTACTTCTTTGCATTAAAAAAAACACTGTTAACTATTTCATTAAAATATGCATATCTTCCTCACTTGTTTTCTTGTATGTTGAGAATCAGAATTGAATTCCTCTACCAGTTATTTAAACAAATCCTGCCAAATTCAAAGAGAAATTAAAAGAAACATTTTTAAGAGAAGAAGTATGTAAAGATTAGACCACTGATGTGCATCTCAGTAAATACCACTATTGTAAAATAGCAATGGATTTTCTAGTCATCCTTTGCATGTGATTCTTCTGCTTATATCAGTGCCCATCTCGGGGTGATTCACATGTCTTTAGTTAAACACTTTAAAAAAGTAAAGTATATATATATGTGAGTGTGTGTGTGTGTGTGTGTGTATGTATGTATAAGAGTACACCAAAGTACATAAAAGAAATCTGGTGGCCATGTTCACTAAGTATTCTATTTTATGCAAATAAATTTGAATTATACTAGAAAATACATAATTAGATATTAATATTTAGCTGTTATAATAGTTGTGACAGTTATAAAGAGCATTTACCATCAGAATAAAGTCAGGGCACATTTCCAGACAGATGAAGGTTTTTCCCCCAAGGTAGCATCACTTTAAAAAAAATTTCCAAAATAGTACAAAAAAATAAAAAGAAATTCTGAATAGCTTTATAGCTATTAAACAAATTGGATTGCTAGTTAAAGCCTGCCAACAACCACAATACATACACTGCTGCTGCTGCTGCCAAGTCGCTTCAGTCGTGTCTGACTCTGTGTGACCCCATAGATGGCAGCCCACCAGGCTCCCCCATCCCTGGGACTCTCCAGGCAAGAACACTGGAGTGGGTTGCCATTTCCTTCTCCAATGCATGAAAGTGAAAAGTGAAAGTGAAGTTGCTCAGTCGTGTCCGACCCTCAGCAACCCCATGGACTGCAGCCTTCCAGGCTCCTCCATCCATGGGATTTTCCAGGCAAGAGTACTGGAGTAGGGTGCCATTGCCTTCTCCGATACATACACTACAAGTGCTAAAATCCAAAACAGACAATACCTAGGCTAATAATCCATATGGAAATGAATTAGAGTTGGAGACATTAGTATGAACTCCTGCTTAGCTTAATATAGACAACATAATCACACATGGAAATAGTTACAAATAATATATTGTGGTAGTGAAGAAATCCAGATATCTATATGAAAAAAAAGATCTCTTACATTATAGCACAGAAAAAAGTTAACTTAAAATAGATCACAGAACTAAAGGTAAAACTTAACTATAAAATTGCTTTAAAAAACACATAAGAATAAAAATCTTTGTACCCCTGGGATAGGCAAAGATTTTTAGACAGAACACAGAAAGCCAGAAGGTTCAAACCATAAGTTTAAAAAATTCATAAATTTTAGCTGAGCACCGAAGAATTGATGCTTTTGTATTGTGGTGATGGAGAAGACTCTTAAGAGTCCTTTGGACTGCAAGAAGATCCAACCAGTCCATTCTGAAGGAGATCAGCCCTGGGATTTCTTTGGAAGGAATGATGCTAAAGCTGAAACTCCAGTACTTTGGCCACCTCATGCGAAGAGTTGACTCATTGGAAAAGACTCTGATGCTGGGAGGGATTGGGGGCAGGAGGAGAAGGGGACGACAGAGGATGAGATGGCTGGATGGCATCACTGACTCGATGGACTGAGTCTGAGTGAACTCCCGGAGTTGGAGATGGACAGGGAGGCCTGGTGTGCTGCGATTCATGGGGTCGCAAAGAGTCGGACATGACTGAGTGGCTGAACTGAACTGAACTGAACTGAAAAACATTTTCTCTTTTGAAAGACATTACTATGAATATTGATTCCCTGGTGGCTCAGACAGTAAAGCCTCTACGTGCAATGCAGGAGACCTGCATTCCATCTCTGGGTCGGGAAGATCCCCTGGAGAAGGAAATGGCAACCCACTCCAGTACTCTTGCCTAGAAAATTCCATGGATGGAGGAACCTGGTGGGCTACAGTCCATGGGGTCGCAAAGAGTCAGACACGACTGAATGCCTTCACTTTCTTTCACTATGAAAATAAAAGGCAAACCACAAAATGGAAGAAAATATTTCTAATATGTAGCTCTGACATAGGACTTTATTCAGAATACATCAAGACATATCACAGCTCAATAGTAAGACAAACAACATAGCTAATAATTGAGCAAAAGATTTGAAAATACAGGCTAGAAAAGAACATGACAGCCAATGAGAAAGTGAAGTCGCTCAGTCATGTCCGACTCTTTGTGACCCCATGGACTGCAGCCCATCAGGTTCCTCCATCCATGGGATTTTCTAGGCAAGAGTACTGGAGTGGGTTGCCATTTCCTTCCCCAGGGATTGAACATGGGTCTCCTGCATTGCACATAGAGGCTTTACCGTATGAGCCACCAGAGAATCGTGTGAAAATGTGTTCAACATGTTGTCATGAAGCACACAAAAACTAAAATCATAATGAGATTCTGTTATATATTCGCTGAAATAGCTGGAATTAATAGGATGGAAAAAGTCAAATGTCACTGAGATTATGGAGCAATTGGAATTTTCGTACTGTTTTGTTGGAAATATAAAATGATAATATCAAATTGAAAAAATATTTAGGAGCTTCCTATAAAGTTAGACATACAGCTACTCCTAAGTAATTGCCCAAGAGAAATAAAAGAAAATATAGCCACACAGTAACTTCTATACACACGTTCATAGCAGTATTTTTCATGATGCAAAAATACCAGGGAGGGACTCCCCAGACATCTATCAAGCAGAAGAATAGAAAAACTAGGATATGCCCATACAATGAAATACTACGCACCAATAACAAAGATTAAGCAACTGATTTATACAACAAAATAGAGGAATCTCAAAATAATGTGTTGAATGGAAGAAATAAGAATACATTCTTTATTTTTCCACTTGTATAAAATTTAGAAAATGCAAACTAATTATGAGAAAAAAATAGATTTTTTTTGGTTTGTTGCCTGGTGACAAAGGCAGGGGGTAAAAGGGCTTTTTAAAGGGATATTTTGGCAGAGAGGGCTGATAAAAATATTCTGTATCTTAATTGTAGTGATGTTGCTTGGGTGTATTGACATATCAAAGCTCAAGTAATTGTATTTATTATATGTATGCACTTTATTGTACATAAATTATACTGCAACAAAATTATTTTCAAGGGTCACATACCTGTTGTTTTGGAGAGGACACCAAGAATTGAAAGAAAAATACACTAGAGTTGGAGTAAAGGCTAAAAGCCAAGCTTTAGAGCTAGCTGATACATATTAGGAAGAAAGACACTCAAGGGAAAATATGCTGGGTCCTAATTATAAGAGTCGGGCAACTTAAGAGCTCAGACTCTGCCATCTTCAAAGGTTCTGGTGTTCATCTTCCTGTTCAAAGGTTCATCTTCCTGATAGAAGATGTTATCTGATCAAGTTGCAGACTCTGATTCAAGCCTTCCTTACCACCTCCCTATGCTCTCCATCTTCAGTAAAGCGATGGGTACTGAGCTTAACACCTTAAAATTGTGCCAGGTAAATAATTTTATGTTAACCTAATGTCTCAGATGGAGAAGGCAATGGCGACCCACTCCAGTACTCTTGCCTGGAAAATCCCATGGGCGGAGGAGCCTGGTGGGCTGCAGTCCATGGGGTCGCTAAGAGTCGGACACGACTGAGCGACTTCACTTTCACTCTTCACTTTCATGCATTGGAGAAGGAACTGGCAACCCACTCCAGTGTTCTTGCCTGGAGAATCCCAGGGACGGAGAAGCCTGGTGGGCTGCCGTCTATGGGGTCACACAGAGTCGGACACGACTGAAGTGACTTAGCAGCAGCAGCAATGTCTCAGATAGTGATGTCTGAAAATTGTTTAATGGCTTCATCCATTTCCACCCCCACACCATTTGAAACATTTGAATTTCAACAGGGCATTCCTATACTCAGTAATAGAACCCACAGTGCCCACTCTCTCTGAAGGTGGGATGCAGGCATGGTGGCTGGGGAAGGGCAGAGTTGAGCTGGCCATTGGACCTTTAGGCTCAGCTCCTGTAACTATGAGATGCTCTTCCCTCTAACACTAAGCTCGGCCCTGCCAAGTCATAAAAGAATGCAGACCAGGGTTTTTAATGGAAGGAAAATCTTGTATAGATAAGATGAGTTTTCACCTTTACAAATTTGCTATGGCACCAAAACTAGAAGTCCAACTCACACAAAATTGGAGTCTTGGAAAAATGGTTCTTTTTTGGACAGCTTCAGAGTTCTCCCTCTGTTATCTGGATCATGTGGTCCAATAGAGGACTTGGGTGCAAAGATGGGGCACACACACTCTATTTGACCTCTCCAGAACCCTGACCTAGTTCTTTCAACTGCTTACCACTCCGTGAAAGGAACCCAATAGGATCAGAGGATATATATATGTATACATATATATAAAGCAGGTGTGTAAAAGTAGGTGTGTTATTTTTAGTGGGCGGCTTTTAAACCACTCTCTTGTGGGAAATGTTAACGTCTGAAGCAATCAAAAATTATATGGCATGTATAGTAATCATTTCACAGACTAATAATTTTCCTTCTCCTCTCCTCTTTCCTTTCCTTATTGCAGTCCATAGTGGTCTGAGTTGTGTCCTACAAAAAGATATGTCAAAGTCCTTACTGCCAATATCTGGGAATGTGATTTTATTTGAAAAGAGCATCTTTGCAGATGTAATTAGTTAAGGATCTCAAGATGAAGTCATCCTGGATTTACAGTCCTAAATTGAATAATTGGTATCTTTATAAGAGTAAACACAGAAAAAGAGCCTTGCAAAGACAAAGGCAGAGACTGGAGTGACTTCCAGCTACAAGTCAAGGAAGGTCAAAGATTTCTGGGAGACAGCAGCAGCTAGGAAGAAACGAAGAAAGATTTTCCTCAAGTGTCTTCAGAGGGAACATTGCTCTGGTTTGGCCTTCTGGCCACCAGAACTGTGAAACAATAGATTGCTGTTGTTTTCAGCCACCAGTTCATTTCTGTTCAGTCGCTCAGTCGTGTCCGACTCTTTGCAACCCCATGGACTGCAGCACGCCAGGCTTCCCTGTCCATCACCAACTCCCGGAGCTTACTCAAACTCATGTCCATCGAGTTGGTGATACCATCCAACCATTTCATCCTCTTTTGTCCCCTTCTCCTCCAGCCTTCAATCTTTCTCAGCATCAGGGTCTTTTCCAATGAGTCAGTTCTTCCCATCAGGTGGCCAAAGTATTGGAGTTTCACCTTGAGCATCAGTCCTTCCAATAAATATTCAGGACTGATTTCCTTTAGGACTGACTGGTTGGATCCACCAAGTCTGTGCTAATTTGTTATGCAGCCCCAGGAAAGTAATACATGGGCCAAAATCCTGTAACTCCATCAAAATCGCCAACAATACTTTAGATAAACCATGCTCCAAAGCTACGAGCTATGAAAAACTTGACTATGAAATTAGAGTCAAGAGTTTTTCATAAGTCCATTGGAAGGTAAAAGCAAAAGTCTAAGCAATATCATGCAGAGAAAAGAAAAAGGCTGGTAAGATTGCCAATGGCTATCACTCTTTTGGAAAATAACCTGGTATAATCCTTTTAAAAAATTTTATTGGAGTATAGTTTCTTTAGAATGTTATGTTAGTTTTACTGTACAGCAAAGTGAATCATCTACATATATCCCCTCTGTTTTGGAATCTGCTGTTACCTTGTACAGTTGAAGATGTGCACAGCCTTTGAGCATAACCTCTGCAATGGAGAGAAACTGTTGCACATGAGGATAAATGCAGCAACTTTTAAAAAACATTATTGTTCCTAATAGCCACAAACTGGAAAAGAAAATCCAAATGCCCATCAACAGGATGACAACAAATGAAATGCCCTGTAATGGCACCCCACTCCAGTACTCTTGCCTGGAAAATCCCATGGATGGAGGAGCCTAGAAGGCTGAATCCATGGGATCGCTGAGGGTCAGACAGGACTGAGCGACTTCACTTTCCCTTTTCACTTTCATGCATTGGAGAAGGAAATGGCAACCCACTCCAGTATTCTTGCCTCTGGAGAATCCCAGGGACGGGGGAGCCTGGTGGGCTGCCATCTATGGGGTCTCACAGAGTCAGACACGACTGAAGCGACTTAGCAACAGCAGCAGCATACGTATAAACAGCATGTTATCCTACAGTGAATATTCATGAACTATAGCTACATGCAACAAACTGAATGAATTTTTCAAACGTAATGTTGAACCAAAAAAAAGACTAAAATATACACTTAGTGTGAGTCCATCTATAGAAAATCCTGAAAATAGTCCTCAAAATGAAATTCTATTATTTGAAGATGCATCTTTAGGTAATAAAGCTATAAGGCAGAGCAAGAAAGTGATTACTATGAAATTTAGGATAGAAGTTAACTCTAATAGGCAAAGCAAGTGGCTATGATGAAGGGAGCTATAAACACTTTGGTGACATTTCTTTTTATTTAGCTCTGTGGTTGTTTCACAAATGTTTATATTTTTATTTTCTGTACCTTTATTCATTATTTGTTGTTCCATTGCTCAGTCATGTCCACCTCTTTGGACTGCATGGACTGCAGCATGCCAGGCTCCCCTGTCCTTACTTTCTTATATGTAAAATAGTTTAAATATTTTTTAAAATTAGTTTTTTGGAAAAGAGTAAAGAATAAAAAGAAAGGAATCTATAGATGCTTTAAGAGCATAAAATGTTCCAGTTCCCCATGAATAAATTTGTATGTTTTTTTATGGTTCTTTCACATTCTTTTTCCTGCTCTAATTTCTAGTCTGTCAGCTAAAGTCTTAGTCAAGGCATTTCCTACTAAAACCTAAGATTCTGAAAAATAAAGGGAATATGATGAAAAAGCTCAACAGATCTTAATTGTTGCCTTGAGGTCAGGCTGTGTGGGAATGTGGTATTTAGCGTTGCCATAGAGGAGCTCCCTGGAGGCTGCTGAGTGGTGGCGGAGACTGCGTGGAGATGCAGATAGGTTTGTGTGTGTATGAGGGAGGCCAGCTGATGTGCTGCACTTCGCCATTTCGAAGGGCTTTCCATGCAGTCTCCTTGGAGCTCACCTGTAAGAAGATCTTACTTCTTCTATTTTACTCATGGGATTTTTAAGCTGCAAAGAAGTTAAAAGACTAGTCTAATGTCTCAACTTTGGTAAACGACAGGGGTGGAATTAGAAACTGGGTTTTCTCCATCCTAATTCAGTGACTTTCTAAAAAATTTTATTTTATTAATATATTGAAGTTTAGTTGATTAACAATGTTGCATTATTTTTAGGTGTATTGCTATTGCTATTGCTAAGTCACTTCAGTCGTGTCTGACTCTGTGTGACCCCATAGACAGCAGTCCACCAGGCTCCCCCGTCCCTGGGATTCTCCAGGCAACAACACTGGAGTGGGTTGCCATTTCCTTCTCCAGTGCATGAAAATGAAAAGTGAAAGTGAAGTCGCTCAGTCATGTCTGACCCTCAGCGACCCCATGGACTGCAGCCTTCCAGGCTCCTCCATCCATAGGATTTTCCAGGCAACAGTACTGGAGTGGGGTGCCATTAGCAAAGTGATATACTGAAGAGTGTGGGGGAGCTATAATGCATTGGTGACATTTCTTTTCATTAAGCTGTATGGTGATTTCATGGATATTTATATTTTTATTTTCTATACCTTTGTTTTATTTTCTGTAACTTTATTCATATGAAAGTGAAAGTAAAGTTGCTCAGTTATGTCCAACTCTTTTTGACCCCATGGACTGTAGCCTACCAGACTCCTACATCCATGGGATTTTCCAGGCAAGAGTACTGGAGTGTGTTGCCATATCCTTATTTACTATATTCTCTTATATATAAAATATTTTAAATATTTTTAAAAATGAACTTTTTGGAGAAGGGTAAAGGATACAAAAGAGAAGACTCTGTGTGTTAGTTGCTCAGTCATATCCAACTCTTTGCAACACCATGGACTGTAGCTCCTTGGTCCAAGGAATTCTTCAGGCAAGAATACTGGGGTGGGTTGCCATTTCCTTCTCCAGGGGATCTTCCTAACTCAGGGATCTAACCTGATCTCCTGTACTGTAGGCAGATTTTTTACTTGCTGAGCCACCAGGGAAGTATAAAAGAATCTCCCTTGGTGCTTCAAAAGCATAAAATGTTCCAGTCCATACACATGTAGCTATTATTTTTCAAATTCTTTTCCCATTGAGGTTATTACAGAGTATTGAGCAGAGTTCCCTGTGCTCTACAGTAGGTCCTTGTTGATTTTCTGTTTTAAATATAGCAGTGTAATGCAGTGACTTTTAATGGAGTTTGGCAGCAAACTTACCAATATCAGCATACCTGTAACAGGAGACTTGGTGGTACTAAACTGATTTGTGCAAACATCTCAGCCTCTGGCTGTGGAGACGTGTGCTGAGAGACACCTGGCTATGCAGAATACAGAAAACATTTAAACTAATCACAGTACCTCTGAGGATTTTGTCCTTTGTAACGCTTTTACTCATGGCACAATCAAAACATAAAACTGATATTTCTTGTGGTGGTTTGTGCTCTTAGCAAAGTCCTCTGTTTATCTTCCTTATGGTTGATATTTCATCCCCCTACCCAAATACTTATGCTCTCTTAGCCAAGCCCCAGTTCTTTACACACTCAAAGCAGTGAATTACTTGGTAAAACATTTCAGATAAACAGATATAATCACATCTCTGTTTGGACTTCATGCTGGAGGGAGTGTGCAGAGACCCCGGCTATTTCATATTGCAGAGACCCCACTTTTTTCATACTGCTGCCTTTGATGCCAGTAAATCAACCATTTATAATACTGCTTCTGCCAAGAAATCCCCCAGGCCCTTGTGAGGATATATGAAAAGACTGAACAAACATCAGCATTTTATCCTCATTCCTGTCCTCAAAGCCTTTGCAAACTTACACAAGCTCTTTTTCATGGTGTCTTCCACACAGAGGATGTCTGAAATCTACTGAAACCATTCCTGGTACTGATAGTCTGGGAGTTGGATAGCAAACATTGCATCTCTTAAATGTTTTGATAAAGCAATAGAAATAAAACAGAAGCTTAAATGAAGCCCAAACTAAGGTCCCAGTCAGCATCAATTTGGGTGTATTTCTCTTACTTTCCACAGTTGGTTCTCTCCTACACTCTAAGACACAGGCTTATCTGAGTTATCAGTTTTGTAGAATGGTAAAGCTTTGTGAAGACCATTAGAATCTGGGGGATAGAGACAAGGAAAAGATGGCAATGTAAAGAAAAGAACACACAGAGACAAAACTGTTTGCTTATTATCTATTGAATTACATGTGATGCTCTGTCCAGGCAATTTCGGTAGTACTCTAACAAGGGTCTGGCTGCCTGATGGATATGTCTGTCAAAACAGCCTTCAGATCACCTCCTTCTCTCTCCAGGCCTCCTGAGTTACCTGCATAGGACAATTGCACACACCCTCATCATGTCACATAATCTTTCCGTCATTGCCATACTTGCATCTACAGTGAAATACAAGAAGAGAATGAGTTAGAATCTCAGTACAAACCTTTTGAAAAATTAGGAAGTCCTACATTTAGAGTTTATCTTTTAAATTGGAACAGCACATGTATCATATAATCAATATATAAAAACGAAGCTATGAGTTCATTTTTAAGAATCTGGTGGAGTTTAAGGAAAGGCCATGGAGAGAATGACTGTCATCTTGAGCTAGAATCCAGCATGCCTGAAATGGATGGCTCTAATAGTCCAAGGAACATTCACATTCCTCTCTTAGTGTTCTGATTGCACATCTGTAGGCAAATGAAGTTGCATCTGATATGAAAATATCCAAGGAAGCAAGGAGAAGCAAATCAATATGGATTCTTAGACCAAAGTCTGCAGAAAGAATTTTAAGTGTTTTCAGATTTGAAGGATATCTTCACTTGGAATTGCTGGAAGACTCAAATTCTTAAACCTCAGTTCTCAAATCTGTAAGTTGGGGATAGTTGTACCTTATTCAATGGGTTGGAGCACTGGTTTAATCAGATCATATAAAGAACTTAACAAGAAGTCAAATACTTAGTAATTGCTTAATAAAATTACAATGAACAATTCTGTGTACATTGTTTCCCAGAAAAATTCATTTGTATATGAAATTTCAGGTTCTCAGAGTAAATAATAGGAAAACTACTACAGACTGGAATGTTGTGTTCAGCCTACAAATCAGATTTTCCTCCATTATGTTATTTGCTGCTCACAGTCAGCTTGAGTTTCTGTATTTCCACATTTCAGAGGACAAGGCCAATCACTCTAGAAGTTCATAAACAAATAAAAAGCAGGAATGTTGCCTTACACTTCATACCGAAGACAGCATCATACACACATAAAAAAATTGGTTTCAGCTAGTTTAAACTAATATCCCTTTGAACTATATTTTTATTATTTGATCATGACAAAATGTTCTTTGAATCATATTCTGACCGCTCTGTCCAAGAAGTGCCCTATTCACAGAGAGCTCTTTAATTTTCTTTTTGTGCCTCTTTCTTTTATATATATATACTTTATATAGGTATATATATACTTATATATATATATATATACCGTATATATATATATATATACCGTATATATATATATAAGGTAGAAGTGCAGGAACATGTCATTTATCTAAAGGCATCTCATGGGATTTTAATTCATTGTTATCTCAGGAACCTGAGGGGATGAAATATAGGTACAAAGAATTTAGTGGCTTTTCCCTTGCTTGTAACAAAAGCCGTATCCAATTTTCTATGGAATAGGTTAATGATAATTTATTATAGAAAAGTTGTGTTATATCTGTGCAGTTCTGTTGTTTTCATGGGAATTAGGTGGTGATTAAAACTATTCAGTAGTTCCTTAAGATCGCAAGTGACACCTATTCTAGGTAAGGCAATAAGCTAGCGGTTGCTGCCTGCCCACCGGAATCACCTAGAGCTTTCAGAAGTGATTCATGTCTTTGCCGCACCCCTGAGAAAGGCTGACTTAATTGGCCTGCAGTGGGGCCCGAACATTGCTGATTAAAGGTGCTCCACATGTTTCATGTCTGTAGCAAGACAGAGAATTACTGGGACATAGCTGAGAATTACTGTGATCCATGAATATAAAACAGACAAGCCACGTTTAAACTTCCCCTCAAGGAGCTTCAGATTCTACTTAGGAAAATATACTTTTAAAATTCATTGACATTCTTTAAAAAGGTGTTAAATGATGCAATCTCTGATACATCCCATATCCCTTTTATCTTTCTATCTCTCATCTCTTACTCTCTGGTAATAGAAGACCAGAGAAATAGAGAAATCACACCTTGAAATAAAAAGTAGAAACATCACAGGCCACTTAATAATATGCTGTTACAGATTCCTTTAATTGTGTGGAAAAGGAATTTTTTTTTTTTAAAGAAACAAAATGTACCCACTAAGTGTCCAGGAATTATCACAGATGCTTGGGGAGTGTGGTCATTGTGAAAACTGGGCATTGAGAACTGATAGTGCTGGCTTTTTTTAAGGTTGTGGATGCTCATTTGTTTGGTGATAAAATCGCAATCCCATGCTCTCCCATTAGCTGAATTTCATTTCTGCCTTCCCAGCTCAGCTGCACAGAGCTCTCACACAACCCCTGTGCTGTTATTGTACCGTGAGGAGCCAAGTTGGCCTTGTTAATAGGCTATGCCAAAAGCTGGAGCAGCCCCAACAGAGGCAATCTGATTCCAATCTGGGGATGAAAGTACAATCCCCCCTGCCAGGTTTAAATTGAGAGCATATTACTCGTTTTTAGTTAATTTCCCAGCCTGCAGAACAATTCGGCACATGTGCACCATGTATGTTCCCTCAGCTGCTTCCTCAGGGACCCTGACCTTGAGGGGATATTTGTAATTGGGGGGAAAAGTTAATAAATGACAATCATAGTCAAATATCCTATTTATGTAAGAAAATGCATGTATTAAAACTAAAAACAGAACAAATGCAAGAGGAGTGGATTAATTTTTTAAACCTGAGACATTTTTTTTTTGTCTCAGGTTTAATTCTTTCATAATGTCAAGCTTGGACGCACCATGGGGGTGAGGGAGTGAAATGCAATGGTTCTCGAAACACAAGTGCTGGAAAGAAGCATGGTCATAGCAAGTCACGGTGGGAGAAGCCATCCCGTTCATGGGAAAAACATACCTTCCTACAGGTTTTAAATCTGCTTCATCTGGGTAGACTTCTTGGAGGTGTATTGAAAACTTTGAAGGAGATTTTACAATCTTTCCCTTCCATCCTTTTCAAGTGTATTCCTTTTAAATATTAATCATTGTTGCTATCACTTACATGATTGTAGCACCCATGATTCATAAAAATGTGTAGTCATCAAAACTCCTATGAATTCAGTAATGTTTTATGTGCTCTTTGTGCTAAGTAGATTCAGCCATGTCTGACTCTTTGCCACCCTATGGAATGTATGCCGCCAAGCTCCTCTGTCCATGGGATTCTCCAGGCAAGAATACTGCAGTGAGTTGCCATGCCCTTCTCCAGGGAATCTTCCCAACGCAGAGATGAAAACCGGGTCTCTTATGTCTCCTGCATTGGCAGGTGGGTTCTTTATCACTAGTGCCACCTGGGAAGCCCCAGTCATCAAAATTCCTATGAATTAAGTAATTTGATATATATATATATGTGTGTGTGTGTGTCTCTGTGTGTGTTATCATGTTACACATATGTATTTACATTCATATATTTATACTGCTTTACATGTTTATACGTGTGTGCATATTTATGTAATTAAGTTCAATTGCACTTGCATACATTTGAAAAATATGATTCATACTATTCAGGTCACCTGGATAACCCATGTTTTTCAGTCCATGGTATCCCTTCCTTTGATAGCCCAGAAAAATTCCCAGGTCCTCATCTTAGGTATCTGAAGTATGTCCAGCCCCTCACACTATGTTCCTGGGAAGAATGCTTTTCCTTCTAACTCGTTCTTCTCGTCCTACTCCCCACCTTGCCTTCACAGCTGCGGTCCTTCTGTCTGAATGCGTCACCCCATGGACATACATTTTTCTTCCTTTGCTAAATATTCCTAGGACACACTATTGTTGTGCAAACAATGTTCATTCAAGATTTGGGACTAGCAGAAGGGTGCAATCACAACACAGCCAAGAAGGCAGTTGAAAATCGAATAGCATGTATATCTGTTCTGTCATCTGTCCAGCCTTCCTTACCAAATCCTCTTTCTCCTCCCTCTCTCTGTCTCTTCTCAGGATCTAGCCTGACTCCATTTTGCTGGGATCTGCTCTCTTCTAACCAAGAATTTCTCCCATGTCTGACACTCCTCCTTCAACAGTCTTCCTCCTTTTCCACCTCAGGTTCCCCCACCAAAGCAGATTCCCACCTGCCCTGTCTTTGACATCAGGATAAAATGAAAATCTCTGTTATTTTATTACACAGAGAAATTTTCATGCCTTCTCTATTACTCTCCTGGACACTATGGTTAACTTAAAAAGCCTCAATGAGTGTCTTTCTTTTGGCTTTCCCAAAACAATCCACCTGAACGCCAGTCAGCTTGTAACATTCCAGCTTTTCCTCCCTACCACAGATAGGGCTGAGGGTCACTGATTTGGCTGCAGCAGTGCTTGGTGCACCGCTTTGAGTCAAATCCCCTGCACTGTGGCCCAGTCAGTGGTCCAAAGCCCCTCTAGCCTGGAAATAGGTGATCTATACATTCCTCAAACTATTTCATGGGCAGATGTGGCCTTTGAGGCAGTTTTCTTTTCTCTCCACTTTATCTTGAGTTTTCCTCCTTTTCCTTCTCTTTGGTTGCTTTCTGTGTGTGAGCTAAGTTGCTTCAGTCATATCCAATTCTTTGCAACCCTATGGACTCTAGCCTGCCAGGCTTCTCTGTCCATGGTATTCTCCAGGCAAGAATATTGGAGTGGGTTGTCATGCCCTCCTCCAGGGGATCTTCCCGACCCAGGGATCAAACCTGTGTCTCTTGTGTCTCTACATTAGCAGGCAGATTCTTTATCACTAGCGCTACCTGGGAAGCCCCACTTGCTTTCTATAATGAAGCTAAAGAATACCTACAGATAAAGGGGCGAAAAGAAAGTTAGTGAAGTGTTCATTCTCCCAGAGGCATTACATTTTAATGCGCAACATAGTCTTAAGCCAAGATAGCTTCAAGCAAGAGTCTCTCTGGCTGGGGGATATTAATCACCCAGAAGCCAGTGGAGAACATATCTTTGGGGGAAGAGAGCCTCCCCAGCCCTTGGGAATCATGCAGTATACCATGACTTCCTATGTCATCTTCCCACTCTTTTCCCCTTTCATAGACCAGCTTACTTAATAGAGAAATTAAAATGGATGAGCTCCAAGTAAAATCGTGTTTCCCTTCTCCAATCCAGGCTACTGGTTTACTATCTCATTTATGCTTCTTTCATTGTCCTCCAAATCGATCACAGCTCAGCCCTGAGTTCCTAGTTGATGCTAATAGATTCTTACATAAGAAATCCTAGTACCCAGATCTTATGGAGCATTGATCTATGTCCAAAAGTCAGAAATAGGCATTTTTCTTCTCCTGAAAGGAAGTTAATCAAATGGAAAACTCACCAATCAGGATGTAGACCTGCATTTTGGAATAGTGCCAAGTAAATATTCAGTGACTGGCATTATGTTGCAGTGGTTAGGATTTTGAATCAAAATCAGATCCGCCAGGTCTGGCAACTCAGCTCTGACGCTAACCAGGTGACCCAGGGCAGGTTACTTAATATGTCTGGCTTACTTTCATCATATGTGAAATGGGAATAATAAAGTACCTCTCCCATGGTTTGGTGCATAATGAAGTGAGGCAATTCCATTTTAGTGCTCAAAACAGAATTTATTTTTTAGAAAAGAATATAACAAGAAATTCAAATGTGCCTCCTCACGTCTGCTTTCACTGAGGCATCTGGGTGATGGGTATTGATGTCAAGGTGACTCTGAGACTGAATTCAGAAATTACAGAGAAGTGCAATGAATTGGCTACACAACTCTTGAACTCCCAGCCTCTTTGAAACTATCAAAAGTAAAGAGAGGAGCAAAGGAGTAACCATTTATGAAGGGATTTCTTTGGAGACAGCCAGAGCTGTTGTGAGCCCCTATGATTCCTTTTGGGGTTGGAGGTTCAGGTATGTGGCTTATTATCCTTTAACCCACAGTTTTTTAACTTTGAAGTGAGAAAGGGCTTCAATAGGACCACTTTGAGACCTTGATGTACCTTGTCTGGGGCCAGCGAATGTTGTGAAAGCAGGCTTGACTCCTGCTCCATTCATTCTGAGGACGGAGACAGAGATCAGCTAAATGCCTGGGTAGCAGAGAAAGGACCCAGCTGCAGGGTTAGGGCAGCTGCAGAGCCATTATTTGTAAGGGCAAAGGATGCAGCAGCATTCTCGACCACCCATAAGAGAGAAAGTTACCTAGTACTAGTCATTCAGACAGTTGCCTGAGAGGGGGGGAGCACCCCAGGATCTAGAGCTGGAAAGGAATGCCAGTGTGTTAGATGCTGTGAAAAAAACCAGACGTGACCACCTAATATAAATAGGCATAAGTTGGTTCATGTTTATTGCAAGAGGGTGGATCCAGCCAAGCTTCTTCAATGAGATTTGGGAAGAGTCAAGAAAGTGTTATAGAAAGAAATGCCAGCTTTTTTTTTTCAGCATTTGTCAGGTAGTACAGAGATCTATTCAAGGAAGACACTTCCTTGCCATCTCTCACCACTCCCTTTACTATATCTCTGGCCTCAAATGGTCAGGAACTGGCTAGCAAGGCGCCAGCTGGTTGCATGGGTTCTTCAGAGAAACAGAACCAATAGGATGTATGTGCGTGTGGTGAGAGACAATAGAGATAGGATTAATATATCCATCTATCAAGATATTTATTTTAAGGAATTGGCTTACACAGTTGTGGGGCCTGGCAAGTCTAAAATCTGCAAGCAGATTTGGTTGGCAAGCCAGACCTCCAGGAAGGAGCTGCAGTTGGAAGAGTCTAGAGTCAGTCTGCAAGCAGAATTCCTTCTCGCTCAAAGGAGGTCAGTCTTTTTTTTAAGGCCTTCAACTGATTGGTTGGGGCACATTCACATCACAGAGGATTATCTCCTTTACACGAAGTGTGCTGATTTAAATGTTAATTTCATCAAAGTTTAAAAAGGATAGTGAGACACCAGAAAGAATAAAACAAAATAAGTCTTTTGATTATTCCATGATATTCATACATAATATACCAGTTACAAGTGCTGGGCATCTAGTAAATGTTCAATAAATATTCACTATTGATATTATATATACATACATGTATAATTTACTACAAATAGGACATTTTATATACGTGTTTGTGTGTTGATATATATAACATTTCGTCTTGTTCAGTTCAGTTCAGTTCAGTCACTCAGTCATGTCCGACTCTCTGTGACCCCATGAATCACAGCATGCCAGGCCTCCCTGTCCATCACCAACTCCCAGAGTTCACTTAGACTCACGTCCATTGAGTCAGTGATGCCATCCAGCCATCTCATCCTCTGTCGTCCCCTTCTCCTCCTGCCCCCAATCCCTCCCAGCATCAGAGTCTTTTCCAATGAGTCAACTCTTCGCATGAGGTGGCCAAAGTACTGGAGTTTCAGCTTTAGCATCATTCCTTCCAAAGAAATCCCAGGGCTGATCTCCTTCAGAATGGACTGGTTGGATCTCCTTAGCCTTATAACCTGAAACAGATGCATACATTTCACTGAACTGATTGATAGGTGGGAAGAACAAAAAAATTTTTTGAAGTATTTACTTCTTTTATAAAGTTATATTTCAGTTCCTTTATGTATTGATGTTTTGCATAAATATATCGTCTGAACTTTTCTCTGTGGTGGGATAAATATAAACTTTGAAATTTAAATATATTCATGTCCTGGCAAACACAATTGGCTTTGTTGGTGTTTATTATTGTCTATGCTGCTGCTGCTAAGTCGCTTCAGTCGTGTCTGACCCTGTGCGATCCCATAGATGGCAGCCCACCAGGCTCCCCCATCCCTGGGATTCTCTAGGCAAGAACACTGGAGTGGGTTGCCATTTCCTTCTCCAGTGTGTGAAAGTGAAAAGTCAAAGTGAAGTCGCTCAGTTGTGTCCGACTCTTAGTGACCCCATGGACTGCAGCCTACCAGGCTCCTCTGTCCATGAGATTTTCCAGGCAAGAGTACTGGAGTGGGGTGCCATTGCCCTCTCCTATTATTGTCTATAGATGGGGGCAATATTGATTCAAGTAAACAAATAACTAGCTTGCTCATTTGAAGTAGGAAGGCGTAATTAATGACTTTGCTTAATGTTCTACCTTGCTGCAGACACATAGCCCTTTGGGTCATTGTTCTTTCATTCTCAGTCTCTCTCTCACTCTCTTTCTCACTGTCTCCGTCTACCTCTATCTCTGTTCACAATATACCTGCTTATTCTGCTACTTTGGATTCCAGAAAATATGGTTGCATACAGTACTTAAAGTAAGGTGATGACTCAGAGACATCAGTCAACCTGGCCCAATGCTAATGTTCAAAGGTACTTTTTTTAGATGTTATTTTCTTGGCTTTGTAAGCAGTTTTTTAAGAGATGCTTTTAAAATTGAAGATGAAGATCAATAAGAATAAATTTGATGTCTGGATGTAGCAGGCTTGCATTAGGACAGAAATAGGCTCTATTACACAAATAAACCCTTTCAGTTATAGCCTTTTGTTCAGTTGCTAAGTCATGTCTGACTATTTGTGACTCCATGAACTGCAGCAATCCAGGCTCCCCTGTCCTTCACTATCTCCCAGAGTTTGCTCAAACTCATGTCCATTGAGTCATGATGCCATCCAACCATGTCATCCTCTGTCATCTCCTTCCCCTCTTGCCCTCAATCTTTCCCAGCATCAGGGTCTTATTCCAACGAGTCGGCTCTTCACATCAGGTAGCCAAAGGATTGAAGCTTCAGCAGCAGTCCTTCCAATGAATATTCAGGGTTGATTTCCTTTACGATTGACTGATTTGATCTTGCTGTCCAAGGGACTCTCAAGAGTCTTCTCCAGCCTTAGTGGGTCCAATTTGCCAATGGCTTTCTTGATCAGTCTTTTCTTTTTTGTATGTATTGTTCAAGCAATTTTGCTCTAAATTACATGACACTTCATCTAAGATTGTTACATAAATCTTTAGTGTTTTTAAAAACAATTCTGCTAAAACAGTAGTCCAAGTTGTTCTCACATCAAAATTAGATATATGTGTAAACTCATGGGATCTGTAACCCAAAATAAATTACTGTAGTGGGACCACCTTTTAAAGACAGAGCTGACTAAGGATGGCATTGTGTTAAGTACCTTACTTTCCTGAGCAACACTGAGAAAAGTTTGGCGGCATCCTTTGGCAACATATGGCATGTTAACTAATATGTGGTTAAGATTTAAACACGACTCATGCTGGGAAATGAGGCAGTTTCAGCAGCCCTGTCCTCATTCCATCAGACCACTTTGAAAATAAGATCTGTCAAGAGTTTGAAAGTGGGATAGGAAGAATGTAAGCCTCACCATTGACTTTTCAGTGCTGTATAAATCAAAAGGCTTGCCAGCTAGAAGACAGAATGAACGCAAGTCCACAGCAATGCTGGCAATTGCTCTGGTAAATGTCGAGTCTCAGAAATTGAAATTGTGAGACTATTCTTATATTAAACAGCAGGAAGGAGATCAGCCTCAGATCTTCTATTGAGTCAAGTACCTGATACCTTTTCAACAACCTGTGGCTTTTGGTTAAAGCTCAGAAAAGCATTTTGTTTTAACAAAAAAAAAATCCATGTTTTATTCATCGGCTCTCTAGGCAGTAAATCATAACCAATTGATGTTCCTTGAACATCTACCAGGAGCTGTGATAGACATTAAGAAAATTGGGGAGCAGATTTACCCAAGTATGAAACATAAAAATCTAAAATATAAATCAGAAATACAAAAAGAAAACCAACTTACATGAAAATATAAAAAGGAAAAAAAAAAAGTAGATTTTGAAAGAAAAAAGGGTAGTAGTAAGAAAGAAGCTGTTGCTTGCACCCCAGGGTCCACTGCAGCTACATCACAATGCTAACCTTTGTTGCCAACCTTGTCAACAAGGCTTGTCAGGATTCTTTTAGATCTGAAGATCATTTTTATCACAGTTTCTAAGATGCTATCCCCATTCTTCACTCAGCAACCAGAGTTGCTGAAAGGCAGATCTTATGGATTCTCTGAGAGCTGAAAATACAAGAAGGTGATGAAACTGACCGGAATCCTCCTTGCCAGTGGGACACAGGTCTCTCCAAGTAGGTAACGATGACAGTGACCATGCCGAGGGGCAGAAGGAGAGGTCCTCTCTGGGTAAGCAGGACACGCTTCTCCTTGTGACTCCTGGCTGACCTCCCAAGGAGAAGGGCCAAAGTAGTCTTCGTCTCCAGCCAGTGAAATCAGCATCAGTGACAGTTGAGGCTCAGACAACTCCCTGATCTGGGGAAGGAGCAGAGCAATGACGCAGCAGTGTTTCTAGGCAGAGTGAATGATAATAACACTGCAGAGACTCATTGATTCCCAGTGTGTTCTCCACTGCCTGTCACTTTTTCCTGTGGTAAATACCCATTAGATTGATGGTGGGTTGGTTATGAAACCAGTTATCCTGCTGTCCTCAAATGGCAGGAGAGTATTTACAGCTTATAGTATGTGATGTATGAAGATGCCAAGCCCCTTTCATTTTAATTGGGCTCCCAATGGAACAGAGGATGCCGAGCCACTATTGTGGTTTTGTGGGCTTGTTTTTGGCAATCACCATGAACTCCTACCTTATAAATGTGATAAATAAATATGGAAGGAAGACTTTGGGGACAAACAGGCATTGGCATCATTTAATGTCTTCTTGTGTTCCAGCCAGTTGGATGAATGCTGTCTGTGGTAATTAAACTCACTTTGATAATTAGGCACTAAGGATTCTCAAACTGCTGAATGTTAATGAATATTTTCCAAGTATGGCCCCTGTATCTTCTAAGTGCTGCTAAATGGAATCGTC
Source organism: Bubalus bubalis (assembly GCF_019923935.1). Taxonomy (NCBI): domain Eukaryota; kingdom Metazoa; phylum Chordata; class Mammalia; order Artiodactyla; family Bovidae; genus Bubalus; species Bubalus bubalis. Next base: position 98,074,839 of record NC_059158.1, on the reverse strand, counting down.
CTGTTCATCATTAAAAGTTAGAGTTCTTTTTTAAAAATTCCACATGGATAGTTGAAATGAGAAATAGAAATTTGATTTTGTTGCTTTTCTTTACAAGTCTGGGCAGGTTGATGAAATTTGAATTGAAAGTGAGTTTTATTATGAATGAAATAATAGTTGAGCTCACACCTTGGAACATGGAAGGTCACAGATAGCAGTGCACACATTAAAGCCATAGACAAGAGATAACTCCTGCCTCACCACAACTGCCTACAAATAGACAGCCCTTCGGTGTACACTGTACGCTATCTGGGCTAATAGTTTGAGGCTAAGGCCCCCTGGAGAAGGAAATGACAACGCACTCCAGTATTCTTGCCTGGAGAATCCTGGCAAGAGGAACTTGGTGGGCTGCAGAACATGGGGTCACCAAAGAGTTGGACACAAATTAAAGACTCAACAACAAGGCAGACAAAAGATGTGGGCTTTCTTGGAGGTTTGTGCTCCACACAGAAATGTACAGTGGTACCACTCTGGGTTTTCCACCAGTAGATGAGCCATATTAAGCATTTTTATCTGAAAACTGGGACCCCCTTTTTTTTTCTTTTGACCCCATCAAATAACTTTATTCACATAAAGTGAAAGTGTTAGTCACTTAGTTGTGTCCAACTCTTTGTGACACCATGGACTGTAACCCACCAGGCTCCTCTGCCCATTTAATTCTCCAGGAAAGAATACTGGAACGGGTAGCCATTCCCTTCCCCAGGGGACGATCCCTGGGGTCTTCCTGACCCAGGGATGAAACCCAGATCTCTTGCATGGCAGAAGGATTCTTTACCATCTGAGTCACTGGGGAAATATCCCTTAATTTACAAAGCCTCAGTCATTCATACACATTCATACACTGTGGGGATCCACAGTGTTTGAGGAACTTAAATATAATGTATCATACCAACCCAAGTAAACCAAATACAAAAAAATTCATCTATGAAGTTATTCACACGTAGGTCCTATCTTACCAGCTTCTATGCAAAAAAGAAAGAAAGAAAGAAAGAAAAATAGATTAACTAGTCTTTGAAACTAACCTTGTGCCTAAGTTGAAACCTCTTTCACATCCATGTTGGCCCCATGCGAATATAAATCACTGTAACATATTCTCCTGCTCTGATGAAAAGAAGTGTTTGGAGCACAAAAAGCTTTGTTTAAAATGTCCTTAAATAAACTCCTTTCCTGAAAAGAGATGGGGAGGCTCCTTCCTGTTACCAGCCCCCCCCACAGTCTTAGGGGGGCTCTGGGAACTGGTGGCAGTGGACTCATCCCTCTGCTGTGGATGCTGACGTTAGCCAACTTCAAGGCACCCTTCTAGTGCCCCCCTCTCCTCAGAGCATCTCTCCAGACAGGAGCCCCAGCCATCTAAGCCCTTGATAATTTGTCCCTCAAGCTTGCAGTGCAAACCAGTAAACAAAAACACACTTAGATCAAACACTAATCATAAACACAACTACTGAAGGAATCATTTCTAGGGCTTGCCCTATATATAATTATTTATTTCAAATATTTCAAACACTTAAATATTTCAAGTATTCACATATTTATAATCAAATATTCCCAAATTCCTTCTTACAGAATCTTCCTTAAAGGGGAACGGAGGGAGTTGAGCAGGGAATGAATGTTTCTTGAGCATCCTTTATGTTCTAGGCCCTGCCCTTAGCTCTCTGCATGCCATGATTCCATCACTGAAAAGTCACGGCACATTAATTGGGAAGGAGTGCTTCTTCTGTTTTTACTGGACAAGGCCACATGTGGCATTATAGCTAATCCAACATAATCTATGTTCTAGTAATCTATTACTCAAATCAACAAATACACACTCAAGGACTAAGGTCAAACCTAGCCCTGCCACTTCAGTACCATATTGAAGAGACCTCTCCGAGCCTTGACTAGCTCTTCATAAAAGGCAGATAATAATTCTGCCAACCAAGGTTGTTGGAAGGATTAAGCTTGATAACATGGGGGAAAAAAGAACATAGCTCATTTCCTGGTATTTAATAAATGCCCTTTCTCCTTTTCCTTTCTCCCTTCTTAATCGATTAAGAGATATTCACTTTTTTTCATGCTCAAATGTGATCTTAAATCAATTTTAATTGTGATATCTAATATAGGCAAAATGGAGTGAATAAAATAAATCTTAATAATGAAAATCACAGAGATATGTTTTGAGGATCTTATATACCTTCCTCACAAGTGGATGGAATGAACAAAACAATGACAAAACTTTTTGGTAAGGAAACCTTTAAGCTCCCTTAATAAAATTCCAATCTTCCAAGACTGGTGCTAGAGATTGTTTTATTTCATCCACATTCTGATAGCAAAGGCAGAACTCTAGGGGAAAGAGCAGAACCAAGCCATGGTTTCTCCTTTTAGGTGCATTTCTTCAAAGTTCCAATAATTCATATGCTTACATTCCACTGGTCAGAGCTCAGTTATGTGGCTTTGCTTAGATGCAAGGAAGTCTGGCTAGTGCAGTTGTTATTCATGGCAGCCAAGTGAAAAAGTGAAAGTGAAAGTCACTCAGTTGTGTCTGACTCTTTGTGACCCCATCGTCTATACAGTCCATGGAATTTTCCAGGCCAAAATACTGGAGTGGGTAGCCTTTTCCCACTCCAGATAGAAGAAGCCAGGGGATCTTCCCAACCCAGGGATTGAACCCAGGTCTCCCACATTGCAGGCAGATTCTTTACCAGCTGAGCCACGAGGGAAGCCCAAGAATACTGGAGTGGGTATATGCTAGCTAAAAGATAGGTTCTATTAATAGTAAAGAAGGATCTTCTTTGCCATAAAAAGGTCTTTACAAAATTCAAGATAAGAAGTGTTAGTGGCTTGGATGCTGGATGTATTTTGAAGGTTCAGTTCAGTTTAGTTCAGTTCAGTCGCTCAGTCATGTCCGACTCTTTGCAACGCCATGAATTGCAGCATGCCAGGCCTCAAATCTGTCAAGCGATTGAATCTACATTCAATGTAGAAGAATCAAGGTCAACACCATGGTTTCAGAATCTGAGTGCTGAAATGATGTATTTGCCTTTTATAGAGCTGGGAAAGACAGCAGTTTCTGTGGGTTAAACCAGGATTCATCTGGGGGCGTGTGATTTGACGTGCCTCTTATGGATATACCAGGGAGATGGGTAATATACAAGAGTTTTGAGGGAAAGTCTGCAATGAAAAATTGATGTAAACATCATCAAGAAATAGACGGAGAGTCCAGGTCTGAGCACAAGAAGCTGATATTTAGAAATGTAAAGAATGGAGAAACTGACAAAAGACATTGAGAAAAAGCAACCAGTGAAACAGGAAAAAAGAGAGTGGTGGACTGGTGATGGGAGCATGTGGAAAATCCTTTGTGGAGTTTTTCTTTTTGGAGGATGATGGGATAAGAAGCCGAGCATCAGCAGAATGGAAGATGGAAGGGGGTGTGCCAGAGGATTGTGGATAGAAAAGAAGGTGTGAAACAGCTGTGGAAGGATTGGACAGCATACCACTTCATCACCAATCACCATGGTGGTGCTGTGGTACTTTAATTAAGCCTTGGGAGCACAAGCGTCCACAAGGGAAGAAAAAAAACAGCATCTTGGGAGGAGTTCTTCTTTTCCGAGCAAGGAAAAAAACAAAAAGAACCAGTGAACTAAACAGAGAAAGATCAAAGAAATAATCAGAGATATCAAGGAGAGAAAATGTTCAAGGCAGGATGACACATTACATAAGGGTATGGATTACGGAATCACATTTAAATCCCACATTCATCTCTTTCTGGTTTTGTGACCATAAGCAAGTAACTCAGCATCACTGAACTTTACTTTCCCCATTGAAGATAGGGAGAATAATAGCACCTGCCTTAGGACTCCCTGGGGGTCCAGTGCTTAAAACTCTGCACTTCCACTGCAGGGGGAATGGGTTAGATCCCTGGTAGGGGAGCTAAGATCCTTCATGCTGTGTGGTGTGAACAAAAGAAAAAAAATCTCTATAATAATAGTACTTGCCTCGTAGGATTATTGTGCAGATTACCCGAACTATTGCTTATAAAATACTTAGAATAACACTGGCTCATAATAAGCCAGTGTTATCATCAGAATTGATGCAGAAGGGGAGTTGCCAAACAGCCACACTCAATCTGAATGATGTGTGTTAAGACTGGAAATGACCATCTTCAGTGTTTCTGTAGTGGGAGCATGTGCCTTCCTGGGCTGATGTTGCTGAGTGATGCATATTTCAGCACCTGACCTGCCTGTCTGTTCTTGCTTTTCTATTCTTGCTTGGCTGTCCTGAGTCATTGGCAATGATTTTGTATAGTAGTTGCCAGGCCAGAGATGTCTTGGTGGAGACTCTGAATTCACCAACCTTAGAATCACTATCTCCAGACATTCCATTTCCTATGATTCAAGTTGGAATTCTCTGATACCTGCAGTCCAAATTATTCTGTCCAATATGAGACAGAAACAAGACCCTCCTTGATTCAAGTAAGAATACATTAAATCACATTGTACTTTTTTGATAGTTGGAAGGGTCACAATAGAAGGCTCATCTTTATCTTAATTTTTAACAATCATATACAAAATTCCCAAAGGCAACAAATTCCAGTATAGTTTTAGAGATATTCAAAAGCCAAATTTACTTTTTTCTGATGCAACTGAAAAAAATTCCCAAATGTCTTGATATGTCTTCATTGTTCCTATAATAACTGACTTCTTTATTATATTCAAGTTACTCTGCTTTCAATTAAGATATTATAATAATGCCTACTTTATAGAATAAAGTTTCACATATTTGCCTTAATGTTGTTATTAAATTAATGATTAAAAGACTTCTGGTTTCAGCTTGGAGATATAGAAAGCTGTAAGAAATATTATTCGCACCCTTACAACAAGAAAAAAGCTGGACCCGTCATAGAATTGAGGTTTCTGGGCAAACAAGTAAACTCAAATATCGAGAGAGACAGATGCCTTTAGCGATAAATAACACTTGAACATTACTTACCTGTGGCAGATTCTGCCAGATTCCACATAAGACTGCAAGAAGACACAGCTAAAATGTTTTCAGAAATTGCTGGAGGCTGAGTAGGCTAGTGTGAGAGTGTAAAGCCCCTGGGTGTGGCATATATAGAGGTGTTTGCACATTCTTGCAGCTGTACTCATAGGAAAGACTTGAAGAATCCTGAGAAAGCTTTTTTCATAGTGCTGACAGAGAAAGGGAACAGCAGCCACTGCTCAAACCCATCTCCTCTATCTCTGTTGTAGGATGAAAGGCTTATTTGCAGGGGAAACAGCTCAGGGTACTGATGGAAATCCACTGCACTGGGGGAAGGGCACAGAAAAGAAGAAACATGCTTCCTCTGGGAGCCATACCATATGAGTATTTATATTTTCCTATGGGGAGAAAGGCTTCCCAGGTGGTGCTAGCGATAAAGAAACTGCCTGCCAATGCAGGAGATGCAAGAGACGGGTTCAGTCCCTGGGTGGGGAAGATCCCTGGAGGAGGGAATGGTAACCCACTCCAGTATTCTTGCCCGGGGAATCCCATGGACAGAGGAGCCTGGCACGCTGCACTCCATGGGGTCACAAAGAGCCAGACATGACTGAGCACACAGCACAGCACATAGGGAGAAATACCTGCAAGGTCCTGCTCTGCAGCCGGGTGGGCAGAATGCTTGTGAAGGCCATCTCCCAGACCAGGGACGGAGTCCTGCCTGAGACTAAGACTGAATCATAACACCAGCGCATGTCTCTTCACTCCCTCACATCCCTCCACAACCAGGCTAGCAAGCTTAGAGTGAAATAGCAGTGGAATACCCTGGGAGACCCGCAGGAGAGTGATCCGCATAGGCAACGGTGCAAAAGGAAGATGAAAATCCAAGGAGGGAACAGACACTAAAAGAACCTCTAGCAGATCTGCCTACACTGTAAACACAGGTATCACTAGAGGAGTTTTAAGCCTGGAGTACACTTACAGGAACCAGAAGAATGACAAACTCCAAACTCTGCGCAGGTTAACACAAACCCCATACTTAAGGTCTAGCTCAAGAAAATGGGTACTCATCTCCAACTATAAAAAATATTCACCCCAGGATCTTTAGCCCTACACAAGTTGTCTGACTTTCAACAACAACAAAAGTTCTAAGGTAGGTGAAAAGACAAACACACACATACACACACACTCACAGACTAGTTGAAGTGTCAGGATCAGACTGGCTATGACACAGACGTTGGAACTACAGAAGTGTAACTAATTTTGACCAATATGTTACTGACTCTAATAGAACGAAGAGGATGACATGAAATATGAAATAATTAAGCAGAGAGATGGAATCTATAAGGAAGAATCAAATAAAAATACTGAAAGTAAAATAATCAGTAACAAACAGCTTTAAAGACCTCCAACAGGCTCAGTAGACTCAACACAGCCAAGGAAAGAATCTGTGAATTTGATGATAGGTGAGTGAAAATTAACCAAACTGAAAAACAGAGAAAACAAACAATGAATAAAAAAGAATAAAGCACCCAATAAATAGAGTGGGACAATTTCAAGCAGTGTAACATACACTAATGGAAAAAAGGGCAAAAATGGAGCAGAAGACATATTTTTTAAAATAATGGCACAGAATTTTACCATTAGTAAAATTAGTAACAGAAAATCACAGATCCAAGAAGCTCACAGAACACCAAGCAGGATAAACATCAAACACACAGATACACACACACAGGCATACAGTACTCAAATTTATGAAAATGAGAGAGAGAATATTGAAGTTAGCCAGAAAAGGAAAACTTCTCTACAGAGGAACAAGCACAATAATTAAAACAGACTTCTCATCAGAAACTATTTAAGCAGAAAGTAAATGTAGTAACATATTTAAAGTATTAGGGAGAAATGTCAACCCAGAATTTTATTACACATCTAGTAAAAGAGAAGAAAGAGAAAAAAACAAACATTCTAAAACAATTGACAGAATTCATTGCCTGACATACTTTATAAGAAAATACTAAAGGAAAGAAGAAATACTAAAGGCAGGGGAAATATGAGGTCAGTTGGAAACTTGGATCTACACCCAAAAAAATGAGGAGAAAGGGAACTGGAATGAATGAAAATGAGATAAAAGTTATTTCTTATTTGTAAATGTGCTGAAAGATAACTGGCTGATAATATACATGGCATATATAAAAGTAAAGCATGTGAAAAATAAAGCACAAGGAATAGGTGGGAAGAATTCATACACTGTTGTAAAGGCCTGACATTACTTATAAAATAGTACAGCATTGTTTGAAGGTAGACTCAGATTAATCTGAAATGTATGTTGTAAATCCCAGGGTAACTGCTAAAAAATTTTAAACAGAGGTATAACTAGTAAGTCAAGAGATGAAATATCATCATAAAAATACCTATCCCTAGAAAGAAAGAAAAAAAAAAAAGAAATGAAGAACAGTACAAATGGAACAAAGAAAAATAGCTAGCAAGAGGTTAGATTTTAATGCAATATTGATAGTCGCCTTAACTGTGAATGGTCTAAATATACCAATTTAAACATAAAGATTGTCAGATTGAATAAAAAAACTCATTTTAAATATAAAGACATAAATGTCTGTCTTTAAATATTTAAAGCTTAATCATATAAAATTTGGAAACAGTATTATATATATTAAAATATTAAAGTTCAAACTATTAATAAAATATATCATCAACTTCTGTAGGCACTTAGTCTGTGCCATATATTGAGTTGGCCCAAAAGTTCATTTTGGCTTTTCTGTAAGATGTTTCCAGATGAATTTTTGGGCCAACCAAATACATACACATTTTACATCATCCCAGTGTACTGCGAAGCACTTCTTATTATCCTTCACTTTAGAAATGTGAAAATTGTGACTTAAAATGTTAAGTAATATGTCCAATGTTTCTTACTGAATGAATGGCAAGTGAGTTAAAACCTAGGCTGTCTTATTAGAAATCCTACACAATGATTCACTATTTGAAACTACAAATCATTTTTGATTATGAGTTTAACAATGCCTTTGAGTCTATTGGTCAAGAATGACCTCACAATATTTTCTGATTTTTCTGCATTTGTGCTTTGAATAATTCTGAAAAGAGATTTGTTTCATTAAGGAAAAAGGCAAAGATGGAGAAGATAGCATAACCTCAATTTGAAATAATCTGATCACACATGCCAATATTTTACAGCTCTATAATAGCATATTTGCAACTATTTAACTATCCAATTTTACTTTGCCACTGTGATCTTAAATTCTCAAGATTTCAAATTCTCTAAACATGAATTCACATAATACTGTTTATCTTACTCTTTTCTTAATACTCTTCTGTTTTGAAAATAAATATTGTCTAGAATGCCATATGCCTTGGAAATATCCAAGTTTCTATAAACTTAGCATAGGTATCAATTTTTTAAACACCTTATCTATTGCCTGTATACATTTTGAATCCATTAAGCTATATAAAAATATTGTGTAAAGATAAAGCCAGGAACTGGAAGTAATTTTCTGGAAAGCTTTGAATACTGCCAACATGTTTATGTAAGAAAAAAGTTAGATTAATAGGATGTTTTTATTTAAATATTAAAGTTGTAAACTTTAGAGTTTTACTTTAGGTATGACTGCCTGAACAGTCAGCATAGAATAAAATCCTGTGTTCCTTACTTGATAGTCACATGGGTATATTTGGATTGGAAAACTTCAATTTCATTTTAGCTACAGATGGATGTCATAAAGAATACTAAAAAAAAAAATGGTCATAAAGCAATTGGCCAATAAACACACCAAAAACAATAAAATGCATCTGGAACAAACTGATTTTAATAGCACATACCACCCATGGTAAGCACCAGTATCAGTTTCAGCAGTAAATAAATGGGTACGAACTAGGGCAGCTGTTACATTTTGGTCAGAAATGCTAGACATGAGTTGGGAGTAAGAGAAGAAAACTTGGAGAAAAATATGTCATTTTTCTATAAGACAGTGAGCCTGTCTTAAATAGCATACTGAATACTACTCCCCACCCTGGAATTTCTGTAATGCCTGAAGTCAGTCTTCTAGTTTTTCTGATTGATTTCAGTGTCCAAGTGGAAAATACATACTTGGCTGCGCTCTTTGGCCCTTAAAGCTACTATCATGCTCCATTTCATCCACTAGAGAGAATAATGAATGAGCTCCAAAGAGCCATAGGCATCAGTCTGATTTCTCTATAGCTCAGAAGGATAACTTATGAGCTGTTTCCTCTCACTGCCCCATGACATAAACAAGTGCCGCACATCCATCCAACTTGGCTTTCAACCTCATACATGTGATTCCCACCAGAACATTTTCTTCTATTGGTAGTTGAATAAAATCCCTTTGCATATGTTTCTACATACTATTATAATAATATTATATTTATTAGTGCATATGACCATCAGTCATTGTAAACCCATTTTAGAACTATCACCTCATTTAATGTTCACAACAATTTTCAGAGTAGGTTTTATGTTATGACTGTTTTATGAGTGAGGATTGTCAAGTGGGCTTAGGAAGCATCACTACAAACAAAGCTAGTGGAGGTGATGAAATTTCAGCTGAGCTATTTCAAATCCTAAAAGATGATGCTGTGAAAGTGCTGCACTCAATATGCCAGCAAAGTTGGAAAACTCAGCAGTGGCCACAGGACTGGAAAAGGTCAGTTTTCATTCCAATCCCAAAGAAAGGCAATGCCAAAGAATGTTCAAACTACCACACAACTGCACTCATTTCACACGCTAGTAAAGTAATGCTCAAAATTCTCCAAGCCAGACTTCAACAGTAAATGAACTGAGAACTTCCAGATGTTCAAGCTGGTTTTAGAAAAGGCAGAGGAACCAGAGATCAAATTACCAACATCTGCTGGATCATCAAAAAAGGCAGAGAGTTCCAGAAAAACATTTACTTCTGCTTTATTGATTACAACAAAATATTTGACTGTGTAGATCACAACAAACTGTTGAAAATTCTTCAAGAGATGGGAATACCAGCCCACCTAACCTACCTCCTGAGAAATATGTATGCAAGTCAAGAAGCAACAATTAGAACTGGACATGGAACAACAGACTGGTTCCAAATAGGGAAAGGAGTATGTCAAGGCTGTATATTGTCACCCTGCTTATTTAACTGGTATGCAGAGTACATCATGAGAAATGCTGGGCTGGATGAAGCACAAACTGGAATCAAGATTGCTGGGAGAAATATCAATAACTTCAGATAGCAGATGACACCACCCTTATGGAAGAAAGTGAAGAAGAACTAAAGAGCCTCTTGATGAAAGTGAAAGTGGAGAGTGAAGAAGCTGGCTTAAAGGTCAACATTCAGAAAACTAAGAGCATGGCATCTGGTCCCATCACTTCATGGCAAATAGATGGGGAAGCAATGGAAACAATGACAGACTTTATTTTTGGGGCCTCCAAAATCACTGCAGATGGTGATTGCAGCCATGAAATTAAAAGATGCTTGCTCCTTGGAAGAAAAGCTATGACCAGTCTAGACAGCATATTAAAAAGCAGAGACATTACTTTGCCAACAAAGGTCTGTCTAGTCAAAGCTATGATTTTTCCAGTAGTCATGTATGGATTGTGAGAGTTGGACTATAAAGAAAGCTGAGTGCCAAAGAATTGATGCTTTGGAACTGTGGTGTTGGAGAAGACTCTTGAGAGTCCCTTGGACATCAAGGAGATTCAACCAGTCCATCCTAAAGGAAATCAGTCCTGAATGTTCATTCAGGAAGGACTCATGCTGAAACTGAAACTCTAATATTTTTGCCAGAACTGACTCCTTGGAAAAGACCCTGATGCTGGGAAAGATTGACGGCAGGAGGAGAAGGGGATGACAGAAGATGAGATGGTTGGATGGCATCACCAACTTGATGGACATGAGTTTGAGCAGGCTCCGGGAGCTGGTGATAGACAGGGAGGCTTGGTATGCTGCAGTCCACGGGGTCACAGAGTCAGACATGACTGAGTGACTAAATTGAACTGAACTGATTATAAGAATATGAAAAGTTAAATATCTCCTTCAAGAGTACACAGTTGTACATAGTAAGCTAGGACTGAAATCCAGGTGCCCATGTGACGTTTGAACTGCGATCTGGAACGCAGGAACCAATAGGAACCAATGCACCAATGGAGGGTGCAAGGACCACACTACAAGGAGGTTTAGCCAATAAGTCATTTTGTGCAACTTAAATGTAGGTCATAAGTGAGGAAAGAATGACTTTAGTAGAGACAAGCTGTTAAGTCTTGTCAAGACTGGCTTGTCCAGAAAGTCATGGGCAAGCTCATTAGCCAAAGAAAGTCATGGGCAAGCTCATTGGCCATAGAAAGTCATGGGGTTTTTGGGAGTTTGGCAAGGGAAAACTGCTTGAAATGTTTAAAGAGGGCAATAATGTGATTGGAGTTGCATTTATAATTGTAAGACTATCAGTAGCTCCTTCTCTAGTTCAGATGAGATGATGCTGTTGTTCAATTGTTAAGTTGTGTCTGACTCTTTGGCACCCTGTGGACTGCAACATGCCAGGCTCCCCTGTCCTTCACTATCTCCTAGAGTTTGCTCAGGTTCATGTCCATTGAGGTGGTGATGCTATCTAACCATCTCATCCTCTGCCACCCTCTTCTCCTTTTGCCTTCAATCTTTCCCAGATCAGGGTCCTTTCCAGTGAGTTGGTTCTTTGCATTAGGTGGCCAAAGTATTGGAGTTTCAGCTTCAGCATCAGTCCTTCCAGTGAATATTCTGGGTTGATTTCCTTTAGAATTGACTGGTTTGCTTTCCATGTAGTTCAGGGGATTCTCAATTATCCAGCACCACAATTCAAAGGAATCAATTCTTTGGCACTCAGCCTTCTTTATAATCCAACTCTCACATCTATACATGACTACTGGAAAAACCATAGTTTTGAATATGAAAAGTTAGAGTTCATAGCACTTAGACTTAAAAGGAGGTTTGAAGGAAAGAGGGATAAATTCAAGATATTGGCTTTAGTGATCTGGTAGAAAGCAGTGCTATTAAATAAGATGGAGAGCTAATGGAGGAGGAGGAAGACTGCATATATTTTGGGTGCATGCCATGGATTTCTCCTGGTGAATGTGTCTAGCAGACATTTAATGATATTTAGTAATAGCTCAGTTCATTGGAGAAAGTGAGAAGAGGGCGAAAGGCACAGTGAGGAACCTCAGTATATAAGGAGTGATTACTCAAGTTTTGGTAAATAGAACTGCATGTTTTGTGTGCCCCTGGTGGTAAACAGTCTCCAAAGATGGCCTCCATCATTTCCTCTCCAGGAGAAGCACTGCACACCACCCATTAAGAGATGACATCTACTTCTCCTTGCTTTGCAGTTTGGCTAGTGTTTTAGCTAGCTTTGCCAGGAATTTTGTCTCCATTCCTGTCCAGTTTTGGTCCAGTTTCGAAAAAGCAGCTTTTTATTCACATTTCATTCAGTTGGGAATTTTAGCTCCTTTATATGTGTGGTTTTGTTGGGATTGGGGACATATATTTTATAGCTCTCCTGTGGCCCTACTTTAGGTTTCTTCTTTGTAGGTAGGTTGTTTCCGGTGCACTCTGCTTGGGAAGGGCCGATGGCTTGTGTTCAGGGACCAGTCAAAAGCCATACAAGCCTTAGAGACATTTAAATGATGTTTTCACATACTGTTTCTGCATGTCAGAAGTTGAATTCTAGTGTCACAAGTTCAAAAGCTATCATCACATACATACACATGCATACTGTTTGAGCTTTTAGTTTGGGGAAATGATTTGCTTTAACCCAGATTGCTTATGAATAATTTCCAGATTAGAACAGGCTATGGGAGGAGTTGTTGGGCTCAGTATCTATTGGAAAAAAAAAAAATTGGTTTCTGGGAAAGAAAAAGAATAAACCATTGAAGCTATTTGCAGATTTCAATTTCTGTATGAAAATGGGAAAAGCAGTATTTAATTTCTTAATGGAAACCTGTTTCCCGCCTGAAAAGATCTGTGGAATAAACCTGGTACTGCTGGAACAAAGGCAGTCTTCATGAGAGCAAGAGCAGTGGAGTCAGCCTACCTGAGGAAATACTCTGGCAATTAACTCAGTTATGTATGCAAAATGACACACTTGGCTTTAGAGTAAAATCCACATTTCTTTTTAATTCTCTATTATTTTTGGTCATGCCCTTTCATTTCAAATAACTAAAATTTTTCTATAATTCCACTTAATAAAAGATGTTCAACATGTTACATTTTCAGTTCAAAAAATTTTCAACAAGCCTTAATTTTTTTCACTTTTTTTCCCCCCAGTCATGTCTGACTTATCTTCTGAATCAGGAAAACAAATGCTATCTCTTACCAGGGACACAGCAAAAATAGAATGATTGGTATTACTTGGCAAGTACTGTGCTGAATGTCTGAAGTGGAAGGCTATGGATCAAAGGCAGACCCAGGATAACTGATAATTTGTATACTGAGTTCATAACCGGACAGCCATTGTTCTGATGCAAACAGATAGGCTATGTGTGTACTGAAACTGAAATACTGGAGAACACAATCTGGGCAAGGATTAAACAATGTCATATTCTTTCTTCCATTGTGATTTCCGGACATCAGAGTGCCTTCATCACAAAAGTACATCTAAACAGATTCTTCAATCTTGGGCACTCTGGCTTTCAGGTCTGGTTCTATAGATAAAATTATGAGCCATAGGTAATAGGCAGATGCATAATGTTTCAGTGATATGGGCACATATATAGCTTATGTTTCTATTAAATCCATCATAGATATTTATGCACAGGAATATGTTCAAATAGATAGGGAGAAAATAGAGAATGAGTATTTTTATTGCCAATTTCAGCAAAAGTGGCATTTTCCTTCAAAGTATATACATAAGCCGTTTCAACTAGCATTACATAGGTCAACATAGGATAAGAGTAGACAATTTCAACTAATTTCCAGTAAACTCACCAAAAATTCTCACAAAAATAGATACTAAACAAGGGGACAAAATAAGCCAGTTTGAGGCACCTGATTTTAAATCACTTTGATTTGTTTATAAAGAACACGAATTCATATCTTGAGGCATTCATTATCAACATTGTAAACCACTACATTATACTTTAAAACAAGGTCAGATGCTGTAAGTGGGGAGGGCAAGTCCACAGTGTGCTTGGGGAAGTAACTGTGTGTGTGTGTGTGTGTGAGAGAGAGAGAGAGTGATTCTTTGGGGGGTGTGTGTGTGTGTTTTAATAATTTTTCATTTATTTACTTATTTTTGGCTGTGCTGGGTCTTATTGCTGCACAGGCTTTCCTCTAGTTGCAGCAAGCAGGGCTGTTCTCTAGTTGTGGTATGAGGGCCCTAGAATGCGTGGGCTTCAGTAGTTGCAGAAAGCAGGCTCAGTAGCTGTGGTACATGGGCTTAGTTGCTCCGCAGTATGTGGGATCCTCCCGGATCAGGGGTCAGACTCATGTCTCCTGGATTGGCAGATGGATTCTTTACCACTGAGCCACCAGGGAAGCCCCCTCTTTGGTGTTTTTGAACATACATTTGTTAAGGTATAGGAGGCTTGGTTGAAGTATGACTTTCAAGATTTCATTGAAAACTTGCCCTGAAGGACAAAGGTATATTTGAAGATGAATACTTATGACAGTTCTTCACCTTGTCAAGCAGCAGCAGAAGAAAGGAGAAACGATCCAAGAGTGTTGATCTGCACATAAATTCAACAGACAGAGGTGATTATTTTCTGACCATTCAAACAGGAAAAATATTCTGGAAGCAAAGACAGTACATAAAAAATGCATTTAAGAACATCTGTAGCCATTTTTTCCTATGCCAATGACGATAGCAGTACTCACGGATTATCAAATCTTTTACCATTAGAAGTAATTTTCCTTGAATTTCCTTTAGCATTCCTAATTTAAATGACTTCACTCTCAACAGTAAACAGGCTTCACTCTCACCCTTCCCCTTCTCTCCCACCCCTCCCCTTCTCTCCCCCCACAATTCCCTTCCCCAACACACACACATACATAGAGCCCTGGACGCCCACTTGGTTTAAACAGAGTTTCCTATTGAGGAGATGGCGGGCCCATGGAATCATGATCCTATATAAGAATGTAACAACATAAAGCTCTCTCTGGTTTTAACTTTTATGGCCAACTATAAAAATGTAAGTTTTTTCTTGTTTGAATTCATTTTGCAAATCTTCAAACCATAAAGCTCTTAGAAATTATCTACTCCACCTTTCTCCTGACAAACTTTAAAGATAAGAAAATCAAAACTCCAGATAGTTAAGGGACTTGTCTAATAAACTGGAGAATACAAACCTAATGGTGACCCTTTCAGGATTAAACTTTTTCATAGCTCATTCTCCTCTACAAAATAAAGTGTAAGCTCTTTGCCACTCTTTAAGCTCTTCCTTTATTTTCAGTGTCATCTCCCATCCCAATTCCCTTCCATGATTCTGTTCAGCAACCCAGAACTGCTGAGGGTTCCCCACAAGACACACTGGTTCTGGCCTGGAGGCCTTGCTCATGGTTCTCCCTCTTTTCCTGGAGCACCCTGTCCATCCCAGCTCTTCTGTCTGATGCTTTAGAATCAGCATTCGCAACTCAGAATAAGGCATCGTGCCTTCAGAGCTGCACTTCTGATTCCTTGTTTGGTGTGGGGCCTCTCTGTGACCTCGTAGGACTGAAGACCTTGACACGGATCTAGGCCATTGCAATTGTCTGTTGATGGGGCCCACATTTATCTCTAAGCACTTTGATAACTGAGATTGTGCCTTTTCATCTTTGCATTCCCAGCAAGCGTAAGAAACAAAATACTTTCTCAACAAACTTACGGAGCTTCTATTTTTATTGCTAAAATAAGAGGGATGGTATGGGGAGGGAGGAGGGAGGAGGGTTCAGGATGGGGAACACATGTATACCTGTGGCGAATTCATTTTGATATTTGGCAAAACTAATACAATTATGTAAAGTTTAAAAATAAAATTAAAAAAAAATTCAGCTATTAAAAAAAATAAATAAATAAATAAATAAAATAAGCTTATCTTCTCTATTACCATCTATATGGCAAACATGGGTCTATTAGAAAGTGAAAGTCAATAAATATATATCATTTATAGAGACAATTTCTTACAGCATTTTCATGTACATTGTTTCAAGTAGACATTTGTTAAGGCAAATTATTTCTCTGTAAATCAGTGTCCAGATTTGTAAAAACAGAGGAGAGTTTAGGTGCTCTAGAGATTTAGACTAGGAAAATGTCAAGGGAATCAATGTTTTAAAATACCTGAGACATTTTATGTAAAAATATGATTTATATTGAATTGTAAATGCATGAATAAAAGGAGTAGAGGGAGATAGAGAAGCTGGTTAAGGTTGGTTTATGGAGACTTCCTATACTGTGAACTCTAATCTTCTATGAAATACTAAAAACTAATAAAAAGCAAATGATCCAGTTTTTATCCTCCATAGAAATTTAGCTTTTTTCAATGAAATGCTAAATGATTTTAACTTCTAAAAGTCTTGACTGTTTTCTATATATCTTAAAAGGAAAACTTTAGTATAATAAAACCTCAACTATTTCACTAAGGAAAACTTTAATAAAACCTCAACTATTTCACTGGAGTTCATAAGGGGGAAAAAGCTTATGTCAAAGACTGATCATATTTAGCCATTACCCACAATACTAAAATTATTTGCATTGATAAATGAATCATGTGTTGTCTTTTATTACCAAAAGATGGATAAAGTTCCATGGGACAAAAAAGTAGAAATTAGAAAAAGGAGTACTGTTTGTTCTCTGAGAGCATATATCATTCTGAACTTACCTTCTGGCTTCCTGGCAACCTCCAATTTCAAATTCCATCAACAGGCGTAACCTACATAACATAAAACTCAGATGGCAGTCTACGCGTCTTTCTATTTGCTTTGGCAGACCTCTCATTTCTCTTAACAAGGCTTGGGTAACAGATGAAAATCAATAAAATTATAGTTGGTTACAAAAGACTGCAGTCCTAGCTTACTCAGGGTTTGTATTCCACCTCCTAGGGAAGACAAATTCCACAGATTTTATGCCTCTTGGGGTGGGCCAGCTCAGTTACTTGGACAAACGAAGGAAGAGGATTTACAAGTTGTTCCCGGTAATTTTCCCAGGTGTTTATTTTCTTTAAAAAATATTCATAGCTACTTTAGGTTTTCTAGGGAAATCCAAGCATTCCTGGGGCAGCGTCTTAGTTGATCCCTCTGACACTCCTCTCTCACTTGCTGTCAGTGCCTTTCAAATTGTTCTTTTAGGTTGTTTTCCAAGCATCAGTATTTAAACCGATAGTTTATACACATGCCCATGGGCACATACAGATTTATTTGGGATTCTCTAAGGAGTAGCTAGACCTAAATCCCTTTTATTTAAGCTCAATAAGGCATATCAAAATGTAAGAAGAGTGATGTTATATAGATAACCTTGAACCTGTTCTGGTTTTTGTTCAGTAAATCATTTTCAAATGTCTACACTTTAACTATTATTGCTAAGGAATTGCAACATATCCGGCATCTGATTGCCTCATCCAGATGTCCTCACTGAGGTGGAGAACCACTCTTTCAAAGCTGGAATGGAATTTGACCTGCCCATCGGTGGTTTTCCAATTTGAAAAAATATACACACCAAACTTTTATTTAGGCTTCCTAGGTGGCGCTAGTGGTAAAGAACCTGCCTACCAGTGTAGGAGACATAAGAGATGGAGGTTCAACCCTGGGTTGATCCTCTGAAGGAGTGCATGGCAACCCACTCCAGCACTCTTGCCTGGAGAATCCCATGGACAGAAGAGCCTGGCAGACTATGGTCCATAAGGGCCGCAAAGAGTCAGACACAACTGAAGAGACTTTGCATGCACAAGCCTTTATTAATAAATATTTCTCATAACCATTCAAACTGCTTTGCTCTTGTGTTACTTTAATGAATTTTATCCACTCATTCTGTTGAAACACTGAAGCTGATGTGTCCATATGAATGCAGTGACATTCATTTCTATACTGGAATATGTTTGTCATTTTTTAACCTAACTGTAAATCTCATAGCTTACAACATGCAGTCTGCAGCATCTTCATGACTTACTAGTTCATTGCCTACCACACTGGTGATAAATTAACTCAAATGAGTTATGATACTAGTGTGACAGAGTATCCCAACTGCTCCATTTTAAAAACAAAGTCTTTATGTTCTTGAATAAGATGGGCAGTTGATAGCTTACAGCTTGATGTGTGCCTGGACTTTTCTTTGAGGGTGTGAAAAAAAGGAAAGAAATTTTTGAACTGGTGTCAGGAAAAAAATTAGGAAACTCAAAGCAATTGAAAAAGATGACATGGCCTCTCTCTAAACCAGCTTGAAATAGTCTTGATTCTCAACAGAAAGGGTAGAGCCTTAAGCTGAAGAAAATGTTTTCATGAAAGACTCTGTGAGCAAAAACTTTCTAAGCAAAAGCAGCGGAACTTTGGAGAATAAATGAAAAAGTGAGGCTTAAAACGGGGAATGGAAAGGCTATCTTCCCCAATTATACCTGGACACTCTTCACTAGCGCCCTGAGGTCTTAAGGTTTCTCTCCAATCTGGGAGTCTTGTTCTTTGAATGGTTCAGTTCATCTTATTTGCATTTATTGGCATGATAGATATATTTGTTCTTAGTTTTTATATGATTTGTTGTCATTGTTTTCTAAATTATCTATTTTTAAAAGTCTATGACCCATAAATGTTTTGCTTTGGATATGTTTCCCACCAATGGCTTGGAAGTTATGTACTCCACTTTTAGATATTGAAGACGATGTTTATACATTTTAACAATAATCTTAATTTCTCTCTCTCTCTGTTTCTGTCTCTTTCAGCTTTACAGAGTCCATAATGACTTTCTCCTTGAGTAAACTGAAACACTCATATTTTCTTCCTCTTTCCTCCTCCACTCTGTTTCTTTATTTTAGTTATTCTGTTCTTAATTTAAATTTTCCTTATGGATCACCTTATATCTTGAAATAATGTATTTAAAGATCTATTTCTACTTCCTTTTATTTTTAAGTCTTTATTGAATTTGTTACAACACTGCTTCTGTTTTATTTTGTTTCTTTGTTTGTCTGCATGGAATAGGAGATCTTAGCTCCCTGACCAGGGATTGAACCCACACTCCCTGCATTGAAAGGTGAAGTCTCAACCACTGGACCACCAGGGAAATTCCAAAATCTGTTTCTTGATTTGTCTGCTTTAAGCTATATTAATCAACTCTTTAATATGTAAGGCTGAAAATTTAGTCCAATTACATTTTTTTTTTCCACCATTCTCCACCTTCAAGAGTTAGTTAACATGGATTTCCCTGGTGGTCCAGTGGTTAAGACTTTGCCTTCCAATGCAGGGGGTTTGGGTTCAAGGGTCGGGGAGCTAAGATTCCACTTGTCTTGTGGCCAAAAAGCCAAAACATAAAATAATTCAGTAAACTCTAAAAATGGTCCACATTGAGATATAATATTATTTCTACATTTTCAAAGCTTTAAACATTTAAATTCTGATCTAAAACTAAGTCTCTACATTTGCCTATTGTTAATGATGGATCTGAAAAGATTATTTATGCTCTGCTCAGCCTTTTCCCACATCCCCCTCTGATGGACCAGAGCTGAGGGATGCTTTCCTAGATTGGCCTCAGCCCCCTTGGCACTCTTTGTCATTATAATAAAGGAGCAATGGGTCCATCAGAGGTTTGTTTTTTTTTTGTTTTTTTTGTTTTTTTGTTTACTAAGATTCAGTAAATCTTACAGAATAAATGCCTCTTGAATTATTACGTACCTCAGAATGATGGAACCTATTATACAGAGTGAAGTAAGCCAGAAAGAAAAACACCAATACAGTATACTAACACATATATATGGAATTTAGAAAGATGGTAACAATAACCCTGTGTACGAGACAGCAAAAGAGACACTGATGTATAGATCAGTCTTATGGCCTCTGTGGGAGAGGGAGAGGGTGGGGAGATTTGGGAGAATGGCATTGAAACATGTATAATATCATGTATGAAACAAGTCGCCAGTCCAGGTTCAATGCACGATACTGGATGCTTGGGGCTGGTGCACTGGGAAGACCCAGAGGGAGGGTATGGGAAGGGAGGAGGGAGGAGGGTTCAGGATGGGGAGCACAGGTATACCTGTGGCAGATTGATTTTGATGTTTTGCAAAACTAATACAATATTGTAAAGTTTAAAAATAAAATAAAATTAAAAAAAAAAAAGAATGATGTTAGCTGCAGATAAGAGAGGTTAAATGACCATGACATATATTGTATATGTAATGAAGAATCAACAGGTGGACATTTGCAGGGTGGTTCTCAGTGGGCTCAGATCCACTGCATCTTTTCCTACTGCCAAATTTGACTTGTTCACTTTCCCTTCAGGCTGACTCCTTTCAAGGTCTTCAGACTGTTGCTATATTTCCAGGAATCACATGCAGATAGTAGTATTCAGAAGCAGTAAAGGGATTCACCTATCTGTGTTCCTTTTAAGGTGAACAAAAGTCTTCCAGGAGAACCTTGTCACACCCATTTTCTAGACCTGTGTCACTTCTCAATCTCAACTCAGGACAAAGATGAATTATGTCGATGGCCCAAGACTAATCATAATTAACATCTGAAATTCATGATGACCCCATACACACACAAATCCAGGATCTCCTGACAAAGAATAAAGCCAGGGGCAGAGGCATGAAGAGGGAGGTAGTGAGTAAAAGGAATGCCTGTCAAGTGGACCACCTAATGTCTGCCAGAGCTGAGACATTGTCGCAAGTCTCCAGGGTATGAGTCTGCCCTCAGGATTCTCCTGTTGGATCTGTCAGCTAGCCTTGTAACTGTGTGTATGTGGTTGTAGGCATTTCCCACCTTTATTGAAGACAGAGTCTCTTTCTTTTATTCACTATTTTTTGTCCTCTTTGTTCATTTTGTGGAGTTTCAGAGGCAGTAGTGACAAAAACCAATTTCATTCTTTTCTCTGACAAACTAGAGATCACTGAGGTAGAGATTTTCCTAGAGATAAATAACTGGAAAAGGCAATAAAAGGTAACTTTAGTAATTCACCAGCAAGAAGAACACAAATAGACAACTTTTTCTTGGAAAATTAGGAAAGATTCATTCATCAAGGATTGATTATTTCTCTTACTTAAATCTCATAGAGACAAATATTTCACTGCAATAAGAAGAGAGATAAGTGGATTAAATGATTTCATGTGCTTTGTTTTCCTATCAGATTCAACACTCCGAAAATATTCCTTACACTGCTTTCTTTCAAGGTTTTTTGTTTTGCTTGGTTTTGTTTTTTCCAAAAAGTAATATTCTTGGTTCAAGTGGGTCTGTCACTCTGACCTGGAATAGCTTGTTTGATAATGGGAGGGGACAAAGATGTATTTGATCCATAACCTGTAGCTGGTCATATGTAGGGACACTCAACTGAGTGTTTATAGGAAAAGGAGGATACATCTTTATCCTTTTTAGAACCTTTTCTGGGGCACAGATTGAAAGACATTGATGAAATCTTCTCACAACCTTCTGTTGCCTAATCCCATTAAACTTCACCCAGGGGAAATCCCATTAGATCTTAAACAAAGAACAAGTCCCTCCCTAAATAGATTAGAGGACGTATATCAAGCAAGCAGGCTTTCTGAACAAAGGAGCTCCAAGCAGAGTTATTTTTTTTTTTCCTTCAGTGCAAACAAAGCAGGTATTTTAAAGGGAAGGATGCAGTGACCCTCGGCCAACTTGCTTCAGAGCAACGGCTACTGTCTCGGTACACTGCTTTTCTGTAATAAGGATAAATCACTACACGACTAAAGCCTTGTGTAAAGAAGTATTTCCTGATATCTTCTTATAAAGAAACACATTGAGAGGACTCTGAGATACAACAGCTGGGAAAATTAAGTGTCGGGAATGGGGGATAGAACCCATCATAATTTGGACTATATTGCTAACTACATTAACTCTGTTGATGTCACTATACCTTCATAAGAACTCTCATGTTTGTAAGACTAAGGGGTATTCAGGTTATGTACATGTGCAGAGTACATAGGTTAGCAAAACCAAGGTCATAGCCCTTAAAGTAAATTGGTCTCTGCTACTTCTCAACAGACCTCTGCCAGGAAGAACTAAGACTAATTGTACATAGAACCCATCCTTGGGATGGAGGCAGCAGCTGTGGCCAGAAAGGATTCTGGGAATTCTTTGGGTGCTAACCTTCAGACTCTTCAGACTCAACCACTCCCTGATAGCACAGTCAGGAGAGGCCCAGGAGGACCAGGCACCCCTTGTTTAGAGTGTAGATGAATCCACTGATTAATTTGACCAAAAAGTAGAATCAGAAGGAATCTCAGAACTGCTTTGATATGATTGTAGTCCAGAGTAAGATAAAAAAGCTAGCCAAATGGAAAACCTGAGGAAATACAAAACAACTCCTCTTTGTAACAAACACTTTGGGAATCAGATATATTAGCCAACTAAACTCCCGGGTGGTTAGACAAGCATGATCTGTGGACTGCCACTCTTCAAGAAACTGAACTCAGTACTTAACATTATGGAAACATTAAATTTTCTTTCATCCTTTTTGATTATTTAGGAGGCACTTTTAATCTTCTATTTCCTTTCTGTATTCAGTAATTGCCATCTTATATTTCTACAGGAGAAAAGGGGGCTTTTTTTTTAATGTTTTAGAGTCACTTTCTACATTAGATAAGGCCTTAAAGAGGGAATGGGCATATTAACTACTGTGGTTTATTAATTTTGAATATCCTCCATCATAAGAGTCCCTAAAGATTAATCAACAGAAACGACCTGATTTTAACATCTGCCAGCATCTTTTTTGCAGTTTATTTGAGTAACTGAGACAATTGCCATTAAACAGAGTTAAAATCCGTATTCTCTCTAAAGAGAAAAAGAAGTGTGCCTTAAAATTTTTGAATTATCTGAAAGATTGTCTCATAGTCTCCCTATAGATCTATATATACAAACAAAGCTAAAGCAACTGCATCATAAGTTCAAGAGCTTAAAAAAAAGGAAAACATAAGATTTACCTGTTTCTATGGTGCCTGTCTCCATGGTACCTGGTTAAAAGGACACATGCCTGACCCAGCAAATCTTTTACCTCTAATTTATGTTGGTGGTGCTAATGGTGCTTTGCACAATTTAAATCAGATGTCTTGTTTGGATCTTACATTTTAAAACAATTATTTCCTCATACTGTGCTCCTTGGGAAAAGAGGACATTATTCTATCCATGACATGGGGTTGTTTCTAAACCAACTCATTTCTTTTATTTTTAAAAATTTATTTATTTATTATTGAAGGATAATTGCTTTACAGAATTTTTCTGTTTTCTATCAAACCTCAACATGAATCAGCCATAGGTATACATATATCCCCTCCCTTTTGAACCTCCCTCCTATCGCCCTCCCCATCTCACCGCTCTAGGTTGATACAGAGCCCCTGTTTGAGTTTCCTGAGCCACACAGCAAATTCCCGTTGGCTATCTATTTTACATATGGTAAAGTAAGTTTCTGGGTTACTCTTTCCACGCATCTCACCCTCTCCTCCCCTCTCCCCGTGTCCATAAGTCTATTCTCTGTGTCTGTTTCTCCTTTGTTGCTCTGTAAATAAATTCTTCAGTACTACTTTTCTAGATTCCATATATATGCATTCAGTTCAGTTCTGTTCAGTCCCTCAGTCGTGTCCGACTCTTTGCGACCTCATGAATTGCAGCACGCCAGGCCTCCCTGTCCATCACCAGCTCCCGGAGTTCACTCAGACTCACATTCATCGAGTCAGTGATGCCATCCAGCCATCTCATCCTCTGTTGTCCCCTTCTCCTCTTGCCCCCAATCCCTCCCAGCATCAGAGACTTTTCCAATGAGTCAACTCTTCGCATGAGGTGGCCAAAGTACTGGAGTTTCAGCTTTAGCATCATTCCTTCCAAAGAAATCCCAGGGCTGATCTCCTTCAGAATGGACTGGTTGGATCTCCTTGCAGTCCAAGGACTCTCAAGAGTCTTCTCCAACACCACAGTTCAAAAGCATCAATTCTTTGCTGCTCAGCTTTCTTCACAGTCCAACTCTCACATCCATACATGACCACTGGAAAAACCATAGCCTTGACTAGACAGACCTTTGTTGGCAAAGTAATGTCTCTGCTTTTCAATATGCTATCTAGAATATGGCATTTATCTTTCTCTTTCTGACTCACTTCACTCTGTATAATAGGTTCTAGGTTCATCCACCTCATTGAATTGACTCAAATATGTTCCTTGTTATGGCTGAGTAATATTCCATTGTGTATACATACCACAACTTCTTTATCCATTCATCTGTTGATGGACATCTAGGTTGCTTCTATGTTCTAGTTATTGTAAATAGTGCTGCAATGAATAATAGGATACATGTGTCTCTTTCAATTTTGGTTTCCTCAGGATATATGCCTAGGAGTGAAATTACTGGGTCATATGGTGGTTTTATTCTTAGTTTTTTAATGAATCTCCATACCATCTCCCATAGTGGCTGTATCAATTTACATTCCCACCAACAGTGCGAGAACATTCCCTTTTCTCCACACCCTCTCCAGCATTTATTGTTTATAGACTTTTTGATGAGGGCCATTCTGACCAGTGTGAGGTGATATCTCATTGGAGTTTTGATTTGCATTTCTCTAATAATGTGCGATGTTGAGCATCTTTTCATGTGTTTGTTAGCCATCTGTGTATCTTCTTTGGAGAAATGTCTGTTTAGGTCTTTTTCCCACTTTTTGATTGGGTTGTTTGTTTTTCTGTAAATCATCTCATTTCTTTTAAATAGTCTATCTCATTTCTTCTTCTGCCCACCAAAATGTGTATATAGCATATCAATCTAAAGCAGTCTATGATAGTAATTGAATGTCTTCCTATAGTAGTGATCAAAATACCTCTCCCTTTAAACAGTAGAATCCATTAAAGGGTTTTTATTGCCATTGGCTGCTTTGATTTTTCTTACAATTAAATCCAGGGCTCATCTTTTACTTTTCTTGGGCATATTGTTTTTCTTTTTGAGCTATTGTTAATCACATGTTTGAAAGTAAACACTGAAAGGTGAAAATTCATATTAACATAAATACATTAACATTAAAAAAAAAAGATTCAGTAGAATGAATCTGAAGAGAATGATAGTAATAACAATACTATTGCTGTAGAAGATAGATCAATGAATTTGATCTAAAGTAGAATCAGAATGAATCTTAGATTGACTATTGTTATGACCCTAGTCCTGAAATAAGACAAAAGTTAGCACAAAAGAATTTACTAAGCACTGGGCACTGTTTTGAGAAAGAACTTTATACACATTACCTTATTTAATCTTGGTGTCAATCCCATGAGGTAGGTGATTAGCCCTATTTTGCCCCAGGGAGAAAATGAGGCTCAGAGAAGTGAAGGAACTTGCTCAAAGTTATGCAGTTGGAGCCTGAACATGAACTGAGGCTGTCTGGCTACAGTCTGCATTTTGTACAACCACACAGGCTGCACTGTGTACTAACCATTATACTGGGAGGAGAAATAGGAGGTAAAAATGAAAATCAATGCCAGAAAATTGATCCACTGATGGAATATTTCCCTCCCCATATTTTTAGTCCATCCTCTGCCCTGTGATGCTGTTTCCTGGTCCCACCTATGTTTTCTACCATAGATTCTCTACTATATGATCTTGCCTCTCCTCATGCTTAATTCCCCACCTCCCCACAATCTTCATGTCAGAGAAATCAAACAATCTCAAATATCCATCTTGGGGACAGAGAAAATACATTGAGGTTTGTCACAAAGAAAATACATTTTTGGAATTTCAATTCAATACTTGGGAAAATTGGAGGTTTGTAATACTTGGGGGAAATAGTCTTTTTTTTTTTTTCATCATCTGAAAACCATGCATCCTAATGAGGCAGAGGGTCACATGAGAGAGTTCTTTAGGTGGGTGACCATGAAATTTGTTGTCCTAACTGGTACACTTCTGAGGAGTCAAAGGCTGTGCTCTTAGCAATGATGTGAGGACAACAGGCAAGAGATGGGACTGTGTTGGGCAAGATGAGTTAACTGATTATCCTACCTTTAATGACTGAAAAGAGGTGCAAAGATGACTGTAGGGAAACATATGTGACTTTTTTCTTGACACTCTGGACATGTTAAAATTTATATTAAATATGTTTATATTGTCTCTAGTTCTGTTCATTCCCTAGTCTCACCATCCCCAAGTGAATTTATTTTTGTTGCTATTATCATTTTATTGATTGGGAAATTACTATTGAACTGGCACTGTGCTGAGGACTTAATTTGTATTGTCTCACTTATACCTGATCACTGCAAGGAGATCAAACCAGTCAATCAAAGGAAATCAACCCTGAATATTCATTACTAGGACTGATGGAGGAGCCTGGTGGGCTGCAGTCCATGGGGTCACTAAGAGTTGGACATGACTGAGGGACTTCACTTTCACTTTCCACTTTCATGCATTAGAGAAGGAAATGGCAACCCACTCCAGTGTTCTTGCCTGGAGAATCCCACAGATGGAGAAGCCTGGTGGGCTGCAGTCCATGGGGTCTCACAGAGTTGGACACAACTGAAGTGACTTAGCAGCAGCAGCAGCAGAACTGATTCTGAGGCTGAGGCTCCAATACTTTGCCCACCTGATGCGAAGAGTTGACTCATTGGAAAAGACCCTGATGCTGGGAAAGATTGAGGGCAAGAGGAGAAGGGGTTGACAGAAGATGAGATAGTTAGATGGTATCACCAACTCAATGGACATGAATTTGAGCAAACTTTGGGGGATAGTGAAGGACAGGGAGGCCTGGCGTGCTGCACTTCAAGGGATCGCTAAGATTTAGGTATGATTTAGCGACTAAACAACAAAAACATACCTCATCACAATCTCACAAGATAGTGATATGAATGGAATTTACATTTTGGAAATGAAAATAAAGTGACTTGGTCAAGGTAACACAGCTTAGAGATGATAGAACCAAGTCTTGTACATATAAGAAGCGAGTACAAAGCCCATCCATGCTCAAACACTATAGTCTATGCCTCTCAAGTTATTTGACCTTAGAATACTTTTTAGTGTGTAATATTGATTTTCTCCACCAAGAACTTATGAGATACAATTTGTCTTAGAGTATACAAAAATGACTATCACATAGATACATTTATTACCAAAAGAAAAAATTGAAAATTTGGTTGATACTATTAAAGTAACATTGAGTAAAATCACAGGTACACATTCAAATAAAGGAGCAGGTTCCATGGCATGTGATTATTCATAGACAATATTCCATGAAGTGGTTGACTGACACCTAAAATGCTGATTTGCATCACACACAGATCACATAGGCATATGATCATTTCTTAAAGTCAAAACTATTACATAATGTGAATAATTACATAAATGTGCTTATATAATACTTTATACTTGTATGGTGTTTCCTGTGTGTAAGGCACTGTTCTAAGCCCTTTGCTTATCCTCACAACCTTTCCAAGATAAAAACTATGGTAAACCTCATTCTGACATACAGAAACGTTAAATAACCAGCCCAACGAATGCTAATGAGTGCTGGAGTCTGGGTTTAGACAGTCCTGACTCCAGATCAGGGCTGGTAATTGCATGTTACACCAACCTTCACAGCAGTTTTCATGTATTTGTTATTGGACTGTGTGGAAATGGAAGATAAATTTTAAAATCTTCTAAAATACATGCTTGCTCCAGTTTATTTGTTTTCCAGGAAATATACATATGTATATGTGCTCATACCCTACTCAGTCACTTCAGTCATGTCCGACTCTTTGCAACCCCATGGACTATACTGGAGTAGGTTGTCATACCCTTTTCCAGGGGATCTTCTCAACCCAGTGATCGAACCCACATCTCCTGTGTCTCCTGCACTGTAAACAGATTCTTCACCAGTGAGCCACAGTGGGGGCGGAGGGAGGGGGTGGAATATAAAGGAGAGTAGAGCTTTTCCCAGTGGTGAGATCAAGAGTGAGTATCTGAGACTGGTGTTTAAGCAAAGAGAGGGTGAAAAGATGTCAAATGCATAAATGAAGACATGCATTCTCTCTATTCTCATGATGCACATGTGACATTACCAACTGAATTTTGAGACCGAGTTTTTGCTTCATTGTTCCTTTGTAGTGATACTCTTCCTGTGTTTCTTATGACTAGCTTCCATTGCCCTGATGCAATCATCTAGAGGTTACTCCTCCAAGTGTGGGCCGTGGGTCAGCAGCACCCACAGCTTCCGGGCACTTGGGACAAATGCAGATTCTTGGGCTCCAGCCCCACTCCCTATTGACTTGGAATCTGTCATCTAACAGGATGCCAGGAGATTGCTAAGTATATGAAAGTCTAAGAAGCATTTGTCTACAAAACCATGTTGAAATCCTTCCCTAATGACTAATGTTTTCTTTTTAAATTTTTGGAACTAAACAAATGGAGGCAAAATCAAAGCCAGCCATTTTTGTGGAGGAAGTGAGAGGTGGGAGGCAGGAAGGGTGCCTGGGTGAAGAGATTATAAACGAGACTCTGTTCCTTGCCTGCTCTTCCAGCATCCTCCTTTGAACCCAAATCACTGCCCATGCATACAGTCAAATCTCAGGATGAATCCACAGCTACACAGAATAGTGAAGTCTGTAAGATTTATATCCAGGACAGTGTAATAGGGGAGATTAAATCTCAGAAGAGGTGCCTGCAAGTCAGTATTGGTAACAAGAAGTTTTCTTAACCCAATTAACATATAGCTAGGAATTTGTGGACTGGTTAACTAGGTCAAGTATTCCAAAGGATTCAAAACACAAAGGAAAGTAGAATGAGGCTGAAAGTTACTGTGGGTCTACCATGTGCTTTCTATACAAAATATTGCTAAATCCTCACAAAATAGCTGATGAGGCCCTTATCTCCTTTAACAGATTAGGACACTGAAGCACAGAGAGGTAAATAAAATTGAACACAGTCACACAGTAAGTTGAGGCTGGTTGAACTCTGGTTCTCTGACTACTAACCAGTGTTCTGTCACCCAAAGCTGGAGGTGTAAAAGAAAGCAGGCAGGGGTTTTCATAAAACTGAATCCCTCCTGCCTTATTTTTTTCCTTGTTTTGCTTTAACTTGACAAGAATTGTTTCCAAAATCCACTTCTGGTGAATTAGCTACAGTAGATGGGATCTTCTGTTTAAATGAAAATCACAAAAGACTTGTAAAGAGAGGTCCCTGTCATGGTGGAGTTTACAATTTAACTAAGCTGAGAAATTAATCTGTGTGTGAAAAACAAAGAGGGATACAACTTGGACATTTGCCAGCTGTTAACAGAGAGGAAATCAGAGAGGAGATCAATTAAGTCATTGTAGTTATCTGAGAAATTTTTGAAATGAAGTGGACCCTGGGATGAGATCTAGAGATTCCTCACTCAGGTGTAAGTGTCATTGAGTTAATGTGATTCTAGACCTTTAGCCCCACACCCTTGAGAGAAGACTAGACTGGTTCCTTTTTGTACTTCCAACTAAGATTGCATTTGGAGAAAGGTCCCCTGGCTAAAACCATGAAATAACCATCTTAATTTTATTTTTAATAATAAAGGTGAGCTGGTTAAGTAATGGACTGGAGGGAGGTGACACTTGGAGCAGATAAAGATGGAATGGGATACTGAAAGGATGTAGAGAGGGTGCCATGGGGAAATTAGTCCATGTCAAAATGTTGCCTAGCGCTGGCCATGACCATATTAATAATGTGCGTCAACCCGTCACTAATATTGAAAAGTCAGTTACCAACTAAGTGGAATGTTCAACAGGAAAATAGTTTGGGCAAGACTGTTCAGTCCTTGGCTGAATTCAAACTGTGTCCTGCCAACTTGACTTCTTCAACCACCCAGTCCTTGGTGGTGTCAGCAGTCTCACCTGGAGCTCTGGGGACAACAAATTGGTGCCATAACTGACCGCTGTCACATTGCCTGGACTCCTAAATAATATTACCTAGAGGAATTCCTACTATGGTTACACATAACCTTGTCTGGGGACTCAGAATTTGGGAACTTCAGAGCATCACTCCTAAAAACAGGAAAGAAGCATCAATAAAGGATCTAAGAGAACAGCTACTGGAAATCACTCCTGCAGTCTAAATGCTGGTTTCCTACCTGAGAATGTAGAGCCTATTACCTAACTTCTCTATACATGCAACAAATCTTCGCCCTGTACCTACAAAGTGCAAGGTGGGACAAGAATATCTACCCAATAGGGCTGTTGTGAATATTACACTGGATAAAGCTTGTAAACTATTTAGCCCAGTGTCTGAAACACAGTAATTGCTCTATAAATGGTAGCCATTATGTTAACCAATAATCAAAGAAATTTCCACATTGTTGTGAAAAAGCACAATCCATTTGTGATCCATAAATAGAAATAATTGTAGAACACCTGCGTGCAAAGATCTAGCCTGCACAATTTGGATTTCTAATGTACAGTTCAGGTCAAATCTCCTTTCCCAGACCTGCAAGAGCCAATTTAAATTTTTATGTATACTGGAATTCTGCTGAATTCAATCTTATTCCAATAATAATAATAGTATATTTTATGAAGCTTTAAAAAACATTTTCACATTCATTAACTCTAAATGAATCATTGCCAGTAGGTTGGAAATCCCCTTGTTTATAGAGATTTTGGTATGCAAAATTTGTTTTAAATGAATTTGGCCTGGGTCAGCAACTGAGGTAAAACAATTAAAATGTCCAATTTGAGTGAATTCTTGGTAGCTTTCCAATATGCCGTTAGTTTTCATAATCAAGCTGTTATGTGATCTTTTTTTTTTTCATTATGCATAAGCAAATACACTCAATTTGAAGCAATTATTATCTGTGGCACAATATAATCAAAAAGTGACTGCTATTTGTTGAAGGATTCTTTGTTTGCCAAGATTATTAATAAAGTTATGCCAGGAGCACACGCAGTGCTGTTTGGCACTCAGCAGCTGGCTCTGGCAACGGGAAGATAAATCAGAATTCTTGAGGCTTGTATTTTTCAATATTCCTGCCAGTGTGTGTATTGGAGAACATTTCATCTTAAATAACACTAATTGCCTTAATTGGCTTAAGGCTAACAAGCCCACGGTGCTGTTGGTATGTTATCAGAGCACTGGATTTACTGGGGGAACCTACAGTCTTATATATTTTGTGGTCCAAGTGTAACACAGAGAACAAGGCTGTTGGTGTCCATGAGTGAGCCCTCATGTGTTATGGAGGGGTGGGGTGTGGAGGGGATTAGAAGCCCCCTCTGATCAACCTACGGTGACAACTCTTCACATAACCATCCAAGGTAAATAATTCCATTTAGAGGGCCCATGGAGGAATATTAGCCTGTTTCGACTAATTTCCAGATTGACCTGTGAGCAAGAAAGCACTTGCTTGCTTACAGGACAGCTGTGTTTGCAATGCACAGAATGTGGTTTTGCTTTCCTATGGCTAACAATGAGTTTAATAGCACCTGCAGAAATAAAACCGCCATCCTATTTTTTCATGATCCAGAGACAAAAACTTTGACCCTCTCTTCACTGATATTGAGTCTTTTAATTTTGCTTATAGTCAGGGGTATCATTCCAAAGGACAGCCTGGCAGTGAGTGAAATCAGAGCCAAGGGGAACATTGCCACCACCATTCTTCATGAATGCCTCTCCTTGCTTGCAGATGCTAGAAGTTCCAGAGAAAGGGGTTTGTCCCTTCTTAAAATACAAATTCCCAAAGAGGCCAGGTGAACTTTTAGACATTTATATCCTAATATGCTTGAGTTTAAATGCCAGGAAGGAACATGAAGGAAATGCTCTTAGGATGCTCCCAATGGAAGGGGACAACAGGCAGGTCTAAATAGGAAAGAGAGCTCAAGATATTGGGGTCACCCCCGCTCCCCCAACTGTCATGTGCCATCATTCTCAAGTACTATGGTTTGCTTTATTTACTGATTAGTCTAATTTAAAACAAAAAACAATTGTTGATGATGCCAAATGCATGTAAGGAATCATTTTTCTGCTTAGTGGTGTTAAAATTACGTGTGATTCAGGAGAAGTGAGGAGTGAAAGGACTAAGATGATAACATTTGCCATTTGTAGCTGGAAACAGAGTTGACATTTCAACTTAGGAAGAATCAGAAGTATGTCTGATCAAATGGGGAAAACTTAGCATCTTGGGCACCAACAGGGGGGCAAAAATGCCTGAAAATCATGGCTGGGGTATTTCAGGTGCTTCATATATTTGTGCCAGAGTCATCCGTGCCCCCTCAGTGTGCAGAGTGGCTGCCTCTCGAGATGGGGAGGCAGGTCTCAGCCTCAGTCCTGCCTCTATGTGACCTTGTGGTGGCCTAACTGGGGAAAGCTGAAGTCTTGAGAAAAACCTGAATCACACAAGGGCACAAAGGCAGAGATCACTTTTGCATGGAAATTTTACAGATGTTTGGAGAGGAAATAAAGACTGAAGCCAGAAGATCCCTCTAAATGATAGAGTGGCTTGATTTATCAATATTTCACCCACTTCTGGTGTTCTTATTAAATCTGAAGTTTATAATCACTTCCCACTCATGCTCATGAGCAATTAAGAGCATCTGCCAACCCTATAAAGGCAAAATAAAAGTGAGTAATGAAACCGATGATGGAGCAGGGACTTGTTCATGTTTTTAATCTATAGATTTAGGACCACATGCTCAATCATTAAAAGCAGCAGTTATGTTTCATCTTCAAGAGCAGTTTTAAAATATTAAAGTAAAAATTTTTTTTAAAAAAGTGTAATTAGAGATTCTTTCTGTCCCTACTAAAAGGATTTCTCACTATGTCAATCAGGTTGAAAAACTGCACAGGATGACATCATTCTGAAGGAAACAATTTTTAAGGTACTTGCATTGCAGTTCTACCCCTTTGGATGCTATGGTTCATAGAATATACTTATAAAATGTAAATGCACTTAGTTTTTCATTCATTCAACAAAAATCTATTAAGCAGTCACTATCTACCAGGCATCAAACTGGGCCTTAGGATATTAAGCTGATTAAGGCCAAGACTTCTGCCTCAGGGTGGCTCATGGTTTATTGGGCATCCTACAAAAGTTAGGATACTTTTGGTTACAGGTAATGTTTTTAGCTTATTTAAAGGGCATTGGGATATATAGCAGAAAAGCCAGACATAGGGTAGGCTTAATGGTGGGCTGATTCTATGTCTTTAAGAACTCAAATCCTTTCCGACTTTCCATTCTGCACAACCCATGGTAAATCCACTTCATCTTCTGGCTGATTGTCCTAAAGTTCATGAGAGCCTGCCAGTAGCGTGGTGTTTACATGCAGTGGAAGAAATAGTCTCCTTTAGCTCTTAAGAATAATAAAATACCTTGCCACAAAACCTAAACCATCCTTTATGTATTTCACTGGCCCATATAGATTCAGATCTGCACTATCCCTTAATGATATCCCAGGTAAGAAGGTTGGGATTGCCATAATTGACTTAGCCTAGTCATGGCCCACCTCTGCAGCAGGACTCAGATTTCCTTGAGTCATGTTGCCTTTTTGGGAAAGGGTTTCTAATAGGCAAGAGGAGAAAAATAGTTCTGGATTATATCCTTTTCCTCATTATCTGCCCTAACACTGAAAGCTATTTCAGTAATGTGGAACTTGACTGGCAGATGATATGATTTCTGAAGGACAGTGTTTCTCCCAAACCAGTGGTTCTCAAATGTGAGAACCTGGAATGTCTATTAATACACAATTTGTTGGACCCCAGACCTTGCCTGGAAAATCCATGGACCGAGGAGCCTGGTAGGCTACAGTCCATGGGGTCGCTAAGAGTCAGATACGACCCAGCGACTTCACTTTCACTTTTCACTTTCATGCATTGGAGAAGGAAATGGCAACCTACTCCAGTGTTCTTGCCTGGAGAATCCCAGGGATGGGGAAGCCTGGTGGGCTGCCGTCTATGGGGTCGCACAGAGTCAAACACGATTAAAGCGACTTAGCAGCAGCGGCAGCAGCAGCAGACCAGAATTGCTCAGAGGTGTGGTCTGAGTATTTGCATTTCTAGCAAGTTGCTTGTAAGGCTGATGTTGCTGACAACTTTGTCAAGATAATGCCTCTAATAGCAAGTAGGCAGCCTTTGATGTGCTAAGATTACCATGAGAGTTATACAAAATTTACTTCAGATTTTGACAACACTTTCCTTGGGGCAGACAGTTTTTTATTTACTATTGTTCACATGCCTGGTTAGCCTTGAAGACATCCTTCTTTCCATTGGCCATGGCCTATTACATAAAGAGCCTCAAAAATATACGTGTGTGTGTATATATATATTTAATTCTATGTTCCTCCATCAGTTTTATTTATTGTTTTAAGCTTTTTATTTTGTATTGGGGCATAGTCAATCCACAAACAATGTTGTGATGGTTTCAGGTTACTGTCACAGGGACTCAACCATACATATACAGGTATCCATTCTCCCCCAAATTCCCCTCCCAGCTGGGAAGAGCCTCAAATATCTTTTGAAAGCCATTGCTGCTGTTACTGTAATAAAAACCATCTCCTAAAATTATTTTTAAAGCTGTTAGTGCACGTGTAAAGTATAAACTTGTTTTACAGCCAAGCTTTAAGAAAGTTACAATTCATATTTCTGCAATTCTGAAAATATCTTTTATTGTGTAAATCGGGCTCTCATACACTGACAAGCGGAAGTGTATTACTGAAAATATGGGAAAACTAAATTGCTTGGTGAATAAAACGATCATAATGTATCAACTCTCCACAGGCTGAATACTGACTATTTTTTGACATTGAATAAAACAATATAAACCATATCTTCACTCTCCAATTTTTATAATAGTAATTTGTTTAACTTAAGCCTAAAGTTTGCTGATCCCTGTCACTGTACAGTTGTTATGTTTTCCAAAACAATTTGAGTTGGCAGTGGAACCACTTAAGGAGGTAATTCTAAAGAACCCAGATAAATACAGGTTGTCACAGAAAAGGTGCCTGCTATGGGCCAGGTACTGTTCTGGGGACTGCATTTATGCTATTTCATTTAATAAATTTAAAAATAAAAAAGGGAAAATCCACGACAAATGGGATTTCTCCTCATATTCTTTTATGAATTGGAGCTTTTCTCTTGGCGATCTCCCTGGTGGCTCAGACAGTAAAGAATCTACCTGCAGTGCAGGAGACCCAGGTTTGATCCTACTCACCCTTCAAATCTCTGTTCAAATGCCTCTTTCTCAGGGAAAACTTGCTGGACCATGAAGATTTATGAAATGAATACGTGGACACAAACACTTAACAATTTACCATAGGCCAGTCATGTGCACTATGATCTTTGATCCCTCTGTCAACCGATCAGCCTGCAAGGAGTAGCCAGTCTTTGGCATGTGAGGGCTGTAATGTGCTCAATATTGTTCTAGGGCAGTGCCGAACGTGGGACCTCCTGTACTTCTGGTAAACAAAGAAGGATGTTTTCAATTTCTACAGAGCAAACAGGATTATTGTGCACTGTCTACCTGGATTACAAATGGTCTAGAATTATCTAGGAAGAGGTGTATTTTATTTCCCCATACATGAACACTGACAGTGAAAGATGTTGGTTCTTTTATTTTTCTTTCTCAGTGCTTGACTCTGTATTGAACTTAAAGAAATCTAATAGATAGGAAATGCTTTAATATAAAAAAGTACAAAATAATATAAAATGATTTTTATTAATAAATGTTTGATAAATGACTTAAAGATGGTGCTTAAGGAATATCTTGAGATTTTTCTAAACTCTGTGTGCAACAGAAAATTTGAATTTTGACAGAAAAAGATGACCATAACTTAAGAAAAGCAAATAATTTAAGATCTACTACATAAGTTACCTTCAGTGAAAATCTTTCAAAATTTAATTAAGAATTAAACTCTTTTAAAGAGCAACTTCTATAATGTTTGGGAGAAGCCTGAATTTAAGGCACTCTCCTTTCTCCTGGCTGGGCCATAGCATTCAGTTGCACCATTTTCATTGTGTTGTATATTCTTCGCATCCACAATTTAATGGAACCTTTGTCAAATAGAGTTTAGTTCTTTATCCAAAGAAGTTGTACAAGTTCAATATTATGGCTTACTCTTAAATAAATCCTAAATTATATGTAATGATTCTAAGACATTCCTCGGTTCTATTTAAGCTCCTCATCTTCTAATGACTAACCAATAAGATATGGTTCAAAAAAATTATATAAAGGTAATAGAAAAAAATTAGAATGAAATGTCACCATTCAGCTCTTTAAAAAAATATGGGGACATAGTGAGGGACACTATGCTTTTATTATATTTTAAAGTCTGCTGTATTTACCATTTCCCAACATACAATATTTCAGGAAACATTTCATTTTTTAAGGGTTCCATTACAATTAATGAAGATAAGTTCATGTGGTATAATACTGTAATGAATTTTTTGGTGGAAATTAATTAGATGTGTGAATGTGTGAATGCTAACATTTATTTACATCCCAGGCTAAATGTACAAAGGAGTGTATGTTAGGCATACAATTAGAACCAATGATGCATTAAATTGGCCTCACCAAGAAATAGTATTAATTTTAATAGTGCAATGGAAGCTCCTTGGAAAATCCAAGATATGATTTTTTTCTTCCCATCTGCCTCTTTTCAGACTCCTTGTCTACCTAAGCTACTTCTTTACAAAAAAGCTGTTGGAAAATTTAGAATAGAGAAGGAAAGTATATTTTCCACCTCACATCATATGCTTGCCTAATATTCTCATTAACCTATGGACTTCCTCCCAACCCCTTTTGATTTGCGCTACACAGGCAATATCTAACAACTCCTTTTGCAAACAGTCAGCAACCTTTCTAAACAGGGAGGGAATTCCTCACAGCCAGAAACCTTCAGTTACTGTGTTCTTTTTAAAAGTGTTCCTTTACTTAAACAACAACAGTCCAGAAACAACAATAATTCTTCTTTGGGGTTCTCTTGTTTGAGGATTCATTTCAGTTCAGTTCAGTTGCTCAGTCATGTCCGACTCTTTGTGACCCCATGAACCGCAGCATGCCAGGCCTCCTTGTCCATTACCAACTCCCGGAGTCCTCCCAAACCCGTCCATTGAGTCGGTGATGCCATCCAGCCATCTCATCCTCTGTCGTCCCCTTCTCCTCCTGCCCTCAATCTTTCCCAGCATCAGGGTCTTTTCAAATGAGTCAGCTCTTCACATCAGGTAGCCAAAGTATTGGAGTTTCAGCTTCAACATCAGTCCTTCCAATGAACACCCAGGACTGATCTCCTTTAGGATGGACTGGTTGGATATCCTTGCAGTCCAAGGGACTCTCAAGAGTCTTCTCTAACATCACAATTCAAAGCATCAATTCTTCTGTGCTCAGGTTTCTTTATAGTCCAACTCTCACATCCATACATGACCACTGGAAAAACCATAGCTTTGACTAGACAGACCTTTGTTGGCAAAGTAATGTCTCTGCTTTTTAATATGCTGTTTAGGGGGGTCATAACTTTCCTTCCAAGGAGTAAGTGTCTTTTAATTTCATGACTGCAATCACCATCTGCAGTGATTTTGGAGCCCAGAAAGATAAAATCAGCCACTGTTTCCCCATCTATTTGCCATGAAGTGATGGGACCATGAAGTGATGGGAGAAAACCACTAGACCATTCAGGTATGACCTAAATCAAATCCCTTATGATTATACAGTGGAAGTGAGAAATAGATTTAAGGGACTAGATCTGATAGACAGAGTGCCTGATGAACTATGGAATGAGGTTTGTGACATTGTACAGGAGACAGGGATCAAGACCATCCCCATGGAAAAGAAATGCAAAAAAACAAAATGGCTGTCTGAGGAGGCCTTACAAATAGCTGTGAAAAGAAGGGAAGTGAAAAGCAAAGAAGAAAAGGAAAGATATACCCATTTGAATGCAGAGTTCCAAAGAATAGCAAGGAGAGATAAGAAAGCCTTCCTCAGTGATCAATGCAAAGAAATAGAGGAAAACAATAGAATGGGAACGACTAGAGATTTCTTCAAGAAAATTAGAGATACCAAGGGAACATTTCATGCAAAGATGGGCTCGATAAAGGACAGAAATGGTATGGACCTAACAGAAGCAGAAGATATTAAGAACAGGAGGCAAAAATACACGGAAGAACTGTACAAAAAAATATCTCAATGACTCAAATAACAATGATGGTGTGAGCACTCACCTAGACCAGACATCCTGGAATGCGAAGTCAAGTGGGCCTTAGGAAGCATCACTACGAACAAAGCTAGTGGAGGTGACGGAATTCCAGTTGAGCTATTTCAAATCTTGAAAGATGATGCTGTGAAAGTGCTGCACTCAATATGCCAGCAAATTTGGAAAACTCAGCAGTGGCCACAGGACTGGAAAAGGTCAGTTTTCATTCCAATCCCAAAGAAAGTCAATGCCAAAGAATGCTCAAACTATTGCACAGTTGCACTCATCTCACGCTCTAGTAAAGTAATGCTTAAAATTCTCCAAGCCAGGCTTCAGCAATACGCGAACTGTGAACTTTCAGATGTTCAAGCTGGTTGTAGAAAAGGCAGAGGAACCAGAGTTCAAATTGCCAACATCCACTGGATCACCAAAAAAGCAAGAGAGTTCCAGAAAAACATCTATTTCTGCTTTATTGACTATGCTAAAGCCTTTGACTGTGTGGATCACAATAAACTGTGGAAAATTCTGAAAGAGATGGGAATACCAGACCACCTGACCTGCTTCTTGAGAAACTTGTGTGCAGGTCAGGAAGCAACAGTTAGAACTGGACATGGAACAACAGACTGGTTCCAAATAGGAAAAGAAGTAAGTCAAGGCTGTATATTGTAACCCTGCTTATTTAACTTCTATGCAGAGTACATCATGAGAAATACTGGGTGGAGGAAGCACAAGCTGGAATCAAGTTTGAGGATTAGCTTTTGGTATACAGAAACCATGACACTGCAGAACCAGTTAGAGGGATTTCTTTTAAGGACTGTTCTGGTTGATATTCCTGGGATTATTTTTTATTTGTTCTAGGAATTTATTGGAAATTATTGTGCTAGGACTTTATTAGAAATTAAGGAAAATATTAGAAATTAGAATTTCTTAATTAGAAATTAAGAAAAATATTTGTTCTAAAGCTGACTTATTCCACACTATATGTAAACTAGTAAGAATAATGGCTATCAGTTATTGAGTTCTAACTATTTGTGAGCACTGGGCTAGTGAATTACATGGATTGTCTAAATTAATTCCCTCACAAATGCTATGCATGCATAGGTTTTATTTACATCTCCACTTTATCAAAGAGTGGGGTTCAGAGGTTGAATACCTTAAACTCAATAGCTGGTAAGTGGTTAAACTGGATTTGAGCCTGTGTCTATCTATCCAATAAACCAATCAGCCAAACCTAAATGTTTGTGGGCAATTTTCATTATAATCCATAAAGATACTGGCTTATTATGTCTTAGTTTACTTGCAATTTCCATTTAATGATTATTTTGTTTAAACCCTCTAAAACAAATTTCACATATACATAGTACAAAAAACAAAAAAGCTTGAATAATGAAAATATTATTTGCTGTGATGAACAGAGGAAGCATATGATTGGGATAAATATCTTGCAGCAACCTAAGTCTGCAAACTTTGAATTACAAATCAGTAATTTATACATTCTGTATAAATTTACTTATCATGTAATGAGACCTCCTCCTTAAATCCAAATGCCCATATTCCGCTAATATTCTTGATAACCAAGAACATAAAAGAAACATAGCAGTTGGTGAACTCAGCCTCGAGACTGAGAGTATGCATTAATCTAAATGACACTTGCAAGTCAAGTAAAATATTTCAGTAAATAAAAGATGATCTCAGGCAGCTCAGAATTTTAAATGTTTCACCTAATGAAGAAATGTAGGTAAGAAAAATAGCAAATTTCATGATTTCTGAAAATGTGAACATGATCTACACTTGTAGCCTACACCCACCTGGACTTTGGTTCTTGCAAAGGCAGTGGGAATTTTGTGACACCTCAAGGCAATGAGGAAATCGTCATTACTGTCGCATATGCAGCTGTAGTATAAACACATAAGACCTCATCACACCACTCCTCTCTCTACAGCTTCTAGATCTGGTATCTACGGCACTGATGGATTTGGTCAATATTAGATGTGCTCTCCAAATGATTTGTTGCATAGGGAAAAGACAAATCATGATATACAAAACACACAGACTTAAATTCTAAAAGCAGGAGAGGAGGGAAAAGTAAATTATTCTCTTAACTCTAGCAAGAACTGAAGCTTTGGGTCACAGTTTCCTTGTTTGTACATACAATTGTATGGCAAAGTTATTACAAACTTCCTCATGACTTTAATCTCACAATTAGACTAATGTTATATCAACAGATATAAAATTCAAAACTAATTGTAGAGCCTAACTTTATTTGTTCAGTAAATATTGTTAAGCATCTACAGCTAAACATTGACAGGGGACTGGAGGTGGGAAAGTGAGTAAAAAAGTAAAATCTGGTCTTGCTTTAATTTTATACATGATATTTTTAAATGATTGCATTGTTTTACTTTAAAAAATTATTTATTTTTGATTGAAGGATAATTGCTTTACAATATTGGTTTGATTTCTGCCATACATCAACATGAATTAGCCATAGGTGTACATATGTCCCTTCCCACTTGAACCTCCCTCCCACGACCCACCCTTTCCCAACCCTTTAAGTTGTCACAGAGTCCCAGTTTGAGTTCCTTGAGTCATAAAGCAAACTCCCATTGGCTATCTATTTTAT
The DNA here is from genome assembly GCF_019923935.1 of Bubalus bubalis. NCBI lineage: Eukaryota > Metazoa > Chordata > Mammalia > Artiodactyla > Bovidae > Bubalus > Bubalus bubalis. The sequence continues at coordinate 98,033,991 of NC_059158.1, read as the reverse complement.
ATATGGTAGTGTATATGCTTCCATGCTACTCTCTCCATTTGTCTTACCCTCTCCTTCCTCCCTGCCGCCCATGTCCATCAAATCCATTTCTTGAATAAAACCTGCTATTATAAATTTATAAAGAGTGGTGAACCACCTCCAAAATCAAATCAGAAAACTCATAGAATGACAAGGACCTCATAGATTATCAAGTCTGTTCTTTGTGCCTCTAATGTACAGAGGCAAAATGTTGTATTATGCATTATATCTATATAATACAATTAGATGTAAGTTATTGTCATGAGTCTTCCTGAAAATTCTCACTTTTCCTTTTGTCTCTCAAACTTGAAATTGTCCTGCTTTAACTCTCTCACTTGTCTTTAGTTGACTTGGTAAAGATGTGATTGTAATATTCCCTGCCTGGAAAATACAACTGAAACAGGTTGAAGAAAAGCAATCAGAAATGATTCAGGCAAGTTGGAATTCTGTAATAGTTGTAGGTGACGGAAAGAGTTCAGGTTTGGATATCAGGACTGGGATTGATGCCTTGTTTTTTAACTCACTTGATCAGAAGTTCTGAAGCTTTATATTTGGAGGGCTTGTTAAACCTCATCTCTGGGCCACCCAGCTGGAGTCTCTCTCTCAGTAGGTCTGAGTGAGGCCTGAGAATTTGCAATTCTGTCACATTTCTGGGTGATAGCAAAGATGGTCCTGAGCTACTAAGCGCAGGCGGCAGCGACGGGCGTGCTAAAGCGCAGGTGGCCGCGACAGGCGCGCTAAGCGCGGCAGAGAGGAGCCACCCCACGTCCTAGGTCAGGGGCGGTGATGAGAGGAGTTACCCTGCGTCCAAGGTCAGGGGCAGCGGCAGAGAGTACCAGACTGCGACGGTGCAGGAACGCGGAGAGGAAATACCCCGCGTCCGAGGTCAGGGGCGGTGATGAGAGGAGTTACCCTGCGTCCGAGGTCAGGGGCAGCGACGAGAGGAGTTACCCCGCGTCCGAGGTCAGGGGCGGAGGTGGAGACGAGATACCCCACGCCCCTAAGCCCAAGGCCAGGGGCGGCGGGTGGGAGGAGCTACCCCACGCCCGAGGCCAGGGGCGGTGGCCGGGAGGTCCAACCCCACATCCAAGGAGCCGTGGCTGCACGGGTGCAGGAGGGCCTAGAGGAGCTATCCCACATTGAAGGTCAGGAAGGGCAGTGGTGAGGAGATACCCCTCCTCCAAGGTAAGGAGCAATGGCTGTGCTTTGCTGGAGCCGCTGTGAAGAGATACCCCACGCCCAAGGTAAGAGAAACACAAGTAAGATGGTAGGTGTTGCAAGAGGGCATCAGAGGGCAGACACACTGAAACCATACTCACAGAAAACTAGTCAATCTAATCACACTAGGACCACAGCATTGTCTAATTCAATGAAACTAAGCCATGCCCGTGGGGCAACCCAAGACGGGCGAGTCATGGTGGAGAGATCTGACAGAATGTGGTCCACTGGAGAAGGGAATGGCAAACCACTTCAGTATTCTTGCCTTGAGAACCCCATGAACAGTATGAAAAGGCAAAATGATAGGATACTAAAAGAGGAACTCCCCAGGTCAGTAGGTGCCCAATATGCTACTGGAGATCAGTGGACAAATAACTCCAGAAAGAATGAAGGGATGGAGCCAAAGCAAAAACAATGCCCAGCTGTGGATGTGACTGGTGATAGAAGCAAGGTCCGATGCTGTAAAGAGCAATGTTGCATAGGAACCTGGAATGTCAGATCCATGAATCAAGGCAAATTGGAAGTGGTCAAACAAGAGATGGCAAGAGTGATATCGACATTCTAGGCATCAGCGAACTGAAATGGACTGGAATGGGTGAATTTAACTCAGATGACCATTATATCTACTACTACGGGCAGGAATCTCTCAGAAGAAATGGAGTAGCCATCATGGTCAACAAAAGAGTCCGAAATGCAGTACTTGGATGCAATCTCAAAAACGACAGAATGATCTCTGTTCGTTTCCAAGGCAAACCATTCAATATCACAGTAATCCAAGTCTGTGCCCCAACCAGTAACGCTGAAGAGCTGAAGTTGAACGCTTCTGTGAAGACCTACAAGACCTTTTAGAACTAACACTCAAAAAAGATGTCCTTTTCATTATAGGGTACTGGAATGCAAAAGTAGGAAGTCAAGAAACACCTGGAGTAACAGGCAAATTTGGCCTTGGAATACGGAATGAAGCAGGGCAAAGACTAATAGAGTTTTGCCAAGAAAATACACTGGTCATAACAAACACCGTCTTCCAACAACACTAGAGAAGACTCTATACATGGACATCACCAGATGGTCAGCACCGAAATCAGATTGATTATATTCTTTGCAGCCAAAGATGGAGAAGCTCTATACAGTCAGCAAAAACAAGACCGGGAGCTGACTGTGGCTCAGATCATGAACTCCTTATTGCCAAATTCAGACTTAAATTGAAGAAAGTAGGGAAAACCACTAGACTATTCAGGTATGACCTAAATCAAATCCCTTATGATTATAAAGTGGAAGTGAGAAATAGATTTAAGGGACTAGATCTGATAGATTGAGTGCCTGATGAGCTATGAAATGAGGTTCGTGACATTGTACAGGAGACAGGGATCAAGACCATTCCCATAGAAAAGAAATGCAAAAAAGCAAAATGACTGTCTGTGGAGGCCTTACAAATAGCTGTGAAAAGAAGAGAAGCCAAAAGCAAAGGAGAAAAGGAAAGATATAAGCATCTGAATGCAGAGATCCAAAGAATAGCAAGAAGAGATAAGAAAGCCTTCTTCAGCGATCAATGCAAAGAAATAGAGGAAAACAACAGAATGAGAAAAACTAGGGATCTCTTAAAGAAAATCCGAGATACCAAAGGAACATTTCATGCAAAGATGGGCTCAATAAAGTACAGAAATGGTATGGACTTAACAGAAGCAGAAGATATTAAGAAGAGATGGCAAGAATACACAGAAGAACTGTACAAAAAAGATCTTCATGACCCAGATAATCACAATGGTGTGATCACTGACCTAGAGCCAGACATCCTGGAATGTGAAGTCAAGTGGGCCTTAGGAAGCATCACTATGAACAAAGCCAGTGGAGGTGATGGAATTCCAGTTGAGCTATTCCAAATCCTGAAAGATGATGCTGTGAAAGTGCTGCACTCAATATGCCAGCAAATTTGGAAAACTAAGAAGTGGCCACAGGACTGGAAAAGGTCAGTTTTCATTTCAATCCCAAAGAAAGGCAATGCCAAAGAATGCGCAAACTACCGCACAATTGCACTCATCTCACACGCTAGTAAAGTAATGCTCAAAATTCTCCAAGCCAGGCTTCAGCAATATGTGAACCGTGAACTTCCTGATGTTCAAGCTGGTTTTAGAAAAGGCAGAGGAACCAGAGATCAAATTGCCAACATCCACTGGATCATGGAAAAAGCAAGAGAGTTCCAGAAAAGCATCTATTTCTGCTTTATTGACTATGCTAAAGCCTTTGACTGTGTGGATCACAATAAACTGTGGAAAATTCTGAAAGAGATGGGAATACCAGACCACCTGATCTGCCTCTTGAGAAATTTGTATGCAGGTCACAAAGCAACAGTTAGAACTGGACATGGAACAGCAGACTGGTTCTGAATAGGAAAAGGAGTTCATCAAGGCTGTATATTGTCACCCTGTTTATTTAACTTATATGCAGAGTACATCATGAGAAACGCTGGACTGGAAGAAGCACAAGCTGGAGTCAAGATTGCTGGGAGAAATATCAATAACCTCAGATATGCAGATGACACCACCCTTATGGCAGAAAGTGAAGAGGAACTAAAAAGCCTCTTGATGAAAGTGAAAGAGGAGAGTGAAAAAGTTAGCTTAAAGCTCAACATTCAGAAAATGAAGATCATGGCATGTGGTCCCATCACTTCATGGGAAATAGATGGGGAAACAGTGTCAGACTTTATTTTTCTGGGCTCCAAAATCACTACAGATGGTGACTGCAGCCATAAAATTAAAAGACGCTTACTCCTTGGAAGGAAAGTTATGACCAACCTAGATAGCATATTCAAAAGCAGAGACATTACGTTGCCAACAAAGGTTCGTCTAGTCAAGGCTATGGTTTTTCCTGTGGTCATGTATGGATGTGAGAGTTGGACTGTGAAGAAAGCTGAGCGCCAAAGAATTGATGCTTTTGAACTGTGGTGTTGGAAAAGACTCTTGAGAGTCCTTTGGACTGCAAGGAGATCCAATCAGTCCATTCTGAAGGAGATCAGCCCTGGGATTTCTTTGGAAGGAATGATGCTAAAGCTGAAACTCCAGTACTTTGGCCACCTCATGCGAAGAGTTGACTCATTGGAAAAGACTCTGATGCTGGGAGGGATTGGGGGCAGGAGGAGAAGGGGACGGCAGAGGATGAGATGGCTGGATGGCATCACTGACTCGATGGACGTGAGTGTCAGTGAACTCCGGGAGTTGGTGATGGACAGGGAGGCCAGGTGTGCTGCAATTCATGGGGTCGCAAAGAGTCGAACACTACTGAGCGACTGATCTGATCTGATCTGATCTGAGGTTGGGTCTTGGCACTATGGATCACAGGGTAATTTGTTTCAACTTGCCACACCTAAGTTTCTTGGTCTATAAAGGGAATGGCATTATCTTTACAGTCTTTCTGTCAAGAAGAATGCTCTGAGCACATTCCTGGAATGAAATATGTGCTCAAAAAAATGTTTATTCCCAATCCTGCATCAATTTATAACTCTGACTACCTAAATAATCCATCAGTTTCCTGATGGCTCAGATGATAAAGAATCTGCCTGCAGTGCAGGAAACCTGTGTTCAATCCCTGGGCCAGGAAGATCCCCTGGAGAAGGGAATGGCAACTCACTCCAGTATTCTTGCCTGGAGAATCCCATGGACAGAGAACTCTGGTGGACTTCAGGCCATGGGGTCACAAAGAGTTGGACATGACTGAATGCGTAACACAAATAATCCATACACAACAAAAATGAAGGTATAGATATATACAAAGGGTTTTTTTGTTTGCTTGCTTGTTTACTTTTTGTTTGGTCACTGTGATTTGATTATTCCTGAAGTTTCCATTCTTATAAAAAATAATCTTGATCGCTTTTTTTATTATGTTTTTTATCCCTCACATAAATATTGAATATGAAATTCATATAAAAACAAAATCTGTAATATGGGATCCTGATATCCACTATTTACAAATAAAAGAGAATTTGGGGGCTTGATGTTATCTTACAGATAATCCAGTTGACCTGTTCATTTTATAGATGGAAAAACTTGTCTAAAATCACAAAGCCAATTAGTGATTAGAATCCCAGGTCACTCAGGTCAAACCAGCCGAGTGCTGGGTCACTACCTCCTGAAAAAGACTTCACAACATCTATTTTTTTCCTTACTATTTAGCAATATTTTTATTAAATAATAAAACTTAATAAATTTTAAACAGGAAGGAGAGGTGAGCTAACTGCATGAGGCTTCTCCAGGGCCCTCCCATGGGGCAGGTGTGGCAGGAAGTTGTTAGTGTTTCTAATCAATGGGTGTGTTGGATTAAAAATGGGGATACCCATCTATAGTAGGTGTGGAAAACAAACCTGGTCCCTAGGGGGTGACTGAGAGGGCCTCTGAGGACCCGGGTAAGGGCAACATTCACTCCTACTGGGACAGGGAAGGCGGGTCAGCCTCCTGAGGCAGGTGCTCAGGTGAAGGCCCCTCCTGTGGACCACCACCCTCACCATGCCTTCTCCAAGCTTCTGTTTGGCCTCTTGTTGCCAAACAATGGTGGTATCTTCCCTTCAGTCTGTAGGAAGTGGTGTTCTGGTACCCACAGCCTGTGATGCCCAGGCCCCAGTGATGAGATCAGCAGGGAAGTGAGGGTAGCAGGGCTGTGTCCACTGGCTCAGATCCACAAGCTCTCCTTAGACTCAAGAAAATGAATAACATTCACTCTTACCATTTCCCTTATCATCATTAAGTACGGGATCTCTTTTTTGAATAATGTTGAGCTGTACTGTGACTTTCTTTCCAAACATTTCTATATGAAGCTGCCTTTGGAATAAAGGGTCCTCCAGGGGCTAGAGATCTTCCAGAGATTCCTAGAAATACTTCTGTGCCAAAGTTCCTTGTCTCCTAGCACACTCCTTTTGTTGTGTGGTGGAGTTGTTGTTGTTCAGTCACTCAGTTGTGTCCGACTCCTTTTGACCCCATGGACTGCAGCACACCAGGCTTCCCTGTCCTTCCCTATTTCCCAGAGTTTGTTCAAATTCATGTTCATTGAGTCAGTGATGCCATCCAACCATCTCATCTCCTGTCACCCTCTTCTCCTCCTGCCCTCAATCTTTCCCAGCATCCGGTCTTTTCCAAAGAGTTGGCTCTTTGCATCAGCTGGCCAAAGTATTGGAACTTCAGCTTCAACATCAGTCCTTCCAATGAATATTCAGGGTTGATTTCCTTTAGGATTGCCTGGTTTGATCTCCTTGGAGTCCAAGGGACTCTCAAGAGTCTTCTCTTGCACCACAATTCAAAAGCATTAATTCTTCAGCTCTCAGCCTTCTTTGTGGTCCAACGCTCACATCCATACATGACTACTGCAAAAACCATAACTTTGACTATGTGGACTTTTGTTGGCAAAATGATGTCTCTGTTTTTTAATACACTGTCTAGATTTGTCATAGCTTTCCTTCCAAGGAGCAAGTGTCTTTTAATTTCATGGCTCCAGTCACTGTCCGCAGTGATTTTGGAGCCCAAGAAAACAAAATCTATCACTGTTTCCACGTTTTCCCCTTCTGTTTACCATGAAGTGATGGGACCAGATGCCATGATCTTAGTTTTTTTGAATACTGAGTTTAACCCAGCTTTTTCACTCTCCTCTTTCACCCTTAATTCACCTTTTAGATTCTTCAGTTTCTCTTCACTTGTGTTGGAGTTATTTTGTCTCTTTTTTTAAAGCAAGGAAATGAGAGACAGAAATTTCAGACATTAGTAGACAAGAAAGATCCTCCAATGTTTTTGTTTCCCCTTTTGCTGGGATCTTATTTAAGATATTATTAAATCCATCCAAGAATGGAGCAAAGTCCAGTCTGGAAATATTGACCCTTATTGCCATCAAGGGAAAAGGTAAAGTGACTATTAAGGACCAAATGTTTATGTCCTCCCAAATTCACATATTGGAATCCTAATTCTCAGTGTTACGGATTTGGAGCTGAGGTCTTCCGAAAATAATTAGTAAGATAGGTCAGGGAGTGGAGCCCTCATGATGGGATTAATAAAATATATAGAAGAGATACCAGGTCTTCCTCTCTGCTCTCCACTATATGAGGATACAACAGTGAGAAGACCCTCAGAGAGCGAGGAAGAGGTTTGTCACCCACCACGGAATCTTCTGGGACCTTAATGTTGGATTTTTCAGCCTTCAGAACTATAAGAAATAAAACCCCGGTGTTTAAGCCCCTCCACCCCCAGTCTGTGGAGATTTTTTAAGCAGCCCCAGCTGACTAACATAAGGGCTTCCAGGTGGCTCAGATGGTAAAGAATCTGCCTGCAAAGCAGGAGACCCAGGTTCAATCCCTGGATTGGAAAGACCTCCTGGAGGAGGGAATGGCAACCCACTCCAATATCATTGCCTGGAAAACCCCATGGACAGAGGAGCCTGGCGGGGTACAGTCCATGGGATTGGAAAGAGTCAGGCACGACTGAGAGACTAACACACAGTTAACACAGGAACTGACGTCAAGAGGCCTTAAGAGAAGAGGTCTCTCTTTTTACATTATTATTATTTAATAACTAAATAAATAATTATTTCCATTAATTACAGGTGAAAACAGGAAATAAATTGGTTTAGATTATGGGATGAAAGAGTACATTTTGTTGTACAGAAGAACCTTACCAAAGCAAGGAAATGATTATTATTAAGTTTTGAGAGAGTGACTCTTTAAAAGAGGAAGGGACTCATGGAAAGAGGCACACATGAAAGATACAGCTTCATAGGTGTCACTAAACTCCATTTCTTATCCTGGCTGGGGTCGCATCAGCATTTGTCTTACAACTACTGGCAAATGATACATGTGCTTTTATAAACTTTTTTTGCATGCTCATTATATGTCATAATATTTTGTAGAGCCTTGCAACAGAGATTAAATGGCTGTTGCATGCATGCTAAGTCACTTCAGCCGTATCCGACTCTGTGCAACCCTATGGACCATAGCACGCAGGCTCCTTTGTCCGTGGGATTTCTCATGCAAGAATACTGGAGTGGATCGCCATGCCCTCCTCCAGGGGATCTTCCAGACCCAGGGATCGACTCTACGTCCCTTACTTCTACCTGCATTGGCAGGCAGGTTCTTTACCACTAGCACTACCTGGGAAGCCAGGTGTTAAATGGCTTCTAAATATCTAAATGGATGTTAGATATTTAGACTTTCCATCTGAAATCTTGAAGAATTCTATTGAATTATATTAACAATAATAAAGGCAAAATAGCATGTCTTTCAATAGCACATTTATGTAGTTTTTATGACCTTTGATTTCTCACTTTGCCTTTCCCAACAGGCTGAATTTCTTGGGTGCTCTTTTTAATAGCTCACAATGATCATTTGGGATTCCCCAGGTGGCTCAGTGGTAAAGGATCCTCCTGCAATGTAGGAGACATGGGTTCGATCCTTGGGTGGGGAAAAGCCCCTGGAGAAAGGAAATGGCAACCCACTATAGTATTCTTGCCTAGGAAATCCCATGGACAGAGGAGCCTGGTGGATTACAGTCCATGGGGTCACAAAAGAATCAGACGTGACTGAACAATTAAACAGCAATGATCATTTATTAGATTTTGGTTATTTATTATGTGTCTAGGTTTTCAGGAAACAACTACTACAAGCAAAGAAAAAATGTAACTATTTTATTTTGAAGATGACTTATCAGAAAGAAATGTTCAGGCTGAGTAACAGTTGGATAACTTAAGTTTATATCAACCTAAAAATATGAAGAAAAATGAAAGGAAGGAAGAGATGAAGGAAGGAAGAAGAGAAAAGATAATATACATGAAATGTCTGTGGAGTGCCCTGTGCACACTAGATGCTTTCATTCAGAGTATTACGTTTACTTCTCAAGGACCACAGGAGGTTGTTTTCTTTTTAAAAGAAGCAAAGAGACTCCAAGAGAATTTTCTGTAGCCCTTCAATACTATTGTACCCAAATCACAGCTCTAATGTTCAGTTCAGTTCAGTCGCTCAGTCATGTCCAACTCTTTGCGATCCCATGAACTGCAGCACACCAGGCCTCCCTGTCCATCACCAACTCCCAGAGTCCACCCAAACCCATGTCCATCAAGTCAGTGACGCCATCCAACCATCTCATCCTCTGTCATCCCCTTCTCCTCCTGCCCTCAATCTTTCCCAGCATCAGGGTCTTTTCAAATGAGTCAACTCTAATGTTACCAGTTATTAATAGGAAGTTTTAAAAAAAATTAATAGAGGGGCTTCTCTGGTGGCTTAGTGGTAAGGAATCTGCCTCCCAAAGTAAGGGACATGGGTTCGATTCCTGATCCAGAAAGATCCCACCTTCCACAGAGCAACTAAGCCCACAAGCCACAACGACTGAAGCCCACAAATCCTAGAGTCCATGCTCCACAACAAGAGAAGCCACCACAATGAGAAGCCTACGCAACATAACTAGAGAGTAGCCCACACAGCAGTGAAGACCCAGCACAGCCAAAAATAATAAATAAATAAATAAGCTTAAAATTTAAAAAGTAATAGAGTCCAGTTCTAGTGATATTGACAACTTTCCAGTAAAAGTGCTCTTAGGTGCCATTTCTCTCAAGTAATCCCCGTAGGTTGGAAAATTTTTAGTTGTTTTCCCTGTCGGTTCATTAGAAACAAGGACTGGGGACTCCATAGAGTTTCCACACTGGCAGTTCTCCAAGTAAAGGGCTTGCCTTAATAGAAATATAAGTGAATGGATCTTGTCTTCAAAATCTCATCTGTCACCTAGTTCCAGAGAGAAATAAAGTCACACCTTCTTGGGGGATGATGTACTAGACTTTTGAAACAAGGAGAAATTGTATGATGTGTCATTAAATGCAATTTCTTTTTAAGAATTCTCTCATTGGTAATTACTCTTATTATGTAGGTGGACAGTCTCTTAATATAGATAAAGACCTTTGCAGCTGCTCTCCTCATCAGCCCCATGTTTAATATGCACTTTCTAATTAGCATGGATGTAAAGCCCGGCATTTGCAGTCAGCCTCCCTTTCTGTCAGATCGGGTTTTAATCTGGGCTATGTTCAGCTGCACAGGGCTGATAAGCATTTCTGAAATCTCTGTACACGACAAACAGCACTTTAATCTCGTCTTTCAATTTCCAGCGCACTCATTACACAAATTCAGCTCAAAGAACCTTGATGCATGAAAATTAGCCTTCCTGGATGTGGTACAATTTCTTTTAACCTTTTCTGAAATACTCTGATCCTCTAGGCCTCTTGTCACAAGAAAATGTAGGCAGTGACTTACTTGTAAAATAGAGGAAATTTATCCCCAAGGCCCACGGATGCTACAGTTGAGTTAAACGTGAGCTATTTGTTTTAATTGAGGATGAGGGAAATGATGTCTTCCATTTTAACCTAATTTTCAGAGAATAAACATCGTCACATAGAGATAAATTCTATTTCCATGTAGTGCTTTCAGTTACAGAATCCTCGACTGGGCCAGCTGTCTGACAGAGCTCCCTCATTTAAACCTCAAGCCAATTAGCACCAATTTTCAATCAGTTATGCAAGCAGTAACCTGTTCCTCTCTGTACATAATCTCTCTATGAGCTGGCTTGGAGGAGATGAAATTCAAAAAGTGTCAAATTGCTTTCCTTAATACTGTTTAGGTCTTTATTTTCATTACACCCTAGGCTCTGATTTGAAACTTTCCAAGATAAAGATGTGTGAAATAGCAACCGTGCCTTCCTAGTGTCTAGAGATCAGAGGGGACTGGGAAAGAATGTGTAGTACATGTGGAAAGCTTCACAGGCATGAAGACGGAGACCATCTTACAGGGAAGCAGGAATCGGTTTTATCTGCCATTTAACCCCATCCATTCTTCAAACACAAATCAAGGAGAGTTGAGGACACAAGATCCCCCATGTATTTAACCTTTTTCAGATTATGAAAAGTAATCAAGCTTCTGAAATTCTCCACGAAGGGGACAGCTTATTGCTTGCACATAAATTGCTTTAACGGAAGCTACAAACCCTTTTGGTGAGAAAGTCTTCAGGAATGACTGAAGGACTTTCCTCCACATTTCCAGGGAGTATGTCCAGCCTCAGCACCCGCAAAACTCAAAGGCCCTGGGCTGAGCTCAGCCCTCCTCGTTTGGTCACACCTCAGCCACACCCTCTTTGCTATTACTAGGCCATCTGAAAAGGAGAGTTTTGAGAAAGTAATCTTGTTTTCTGGGGCTCCCCAGGTGGTGCTAGTTGTAAAGAAGCCACCTGCCAATGCAGGTAGAAATAGGAGAGGTGGGTTCTATCTCTGGGTCCGGAAGAGATCCCCTGGAGGAGAGCAAGGCAACCCACTCCAGTGTTCTTGCTTGGAGAATTCCATGGACAGAGGAGCCTGGTGAGCTACAGCCCATAGGGTTGCACATAGTTGGACAGGACTGAAGCGACTTAGCATTCACACATAGCTTTGTTTTCTATTTAGGCAAAGGACTAAGCAAATCAAACATAAGAGTATTCTCATGACGACAAAAGAATAATACTTACAATGACTGTTTTTTTTTTTTTTTTTCCAGAGCTCTCTGTGATATCTACCAAGAAGCTCTACTAAACGCATGATGAAGAGAACAGTTAATTCAATAGGAAGAAATAATGGTTCTCCTGTAAAAAAGACACAGATTTAAGAATGAAAAATGGACAAAGTGTGCATACTTTCCTTATTTCCAGAATACAGAATTTGGAGTGTCAGCACACCTTCTGCACAGGTAAGCTTCTGGATTCCGACTTTGTTGAAGCAGGATCCTAAGGCTGGGACAACAGGGCCAGGCAGAGGGGAAGTTTGGAGAGGACTGGTTTGATGAGACTGTTATAATTTCCTGTTCTCAAACCTTGTTGGGCTTTGTTCTTTTAGAGGACATCTCAAGAACTCTACTCAAAAAGCCAAGTTGCAGGAGACAGGTTTCCAGGGGGGTTGCTAAGTGAACAATTGTATTCAAATTACAATATCTGTCACATTCGTCTAGCCTCCTGTGTGGAACTCTAAGCAGAGAAAGGGAGTCGATTTCATTTCTGTAATGTCACTGGAGGCAAACAATAGCATTTTTCACATGGTAGAATTTACTTTTTGTAATTCTAAAAGTCTCCCTTCTTAATTATAATGCTGGAAGCAGCCATAAAACAAAAGAACGGAGCCGTCTCCTAGAGTATATCACACCTCTCAGAACTCTACCCAAAACCCAGAAAATAGCCTAAGTTCCTAGACATCCTAAAGCCTTCCTTATGAAAGAATTTCCAGTGATCTGGCTTTGACATTGTGCCTATTGGGTAGACATGTTGGGACATTTGTGTTGACCCCCCAGACCACACCAGGGCCTCTGCTCAAGGCTGCTATACTGACACCAAGTGGTCCAGCCACGAGGACTCCAGAATGACCCAGAGCTCACTCCAGTCTGCATCCTAGTCTGTGGCAGTCCATGGGTGTATGATCCCTAGGCTCTCCTCTCAGATGCTGGATGCCAGTCCCATGCGGTTAACTTACTGGTAGAGTGTCATGTTTTATTATTATATTCACTTAAGAAACATTATGCAGTGTTCTTTATCTGTCAGGACGTGTGCTTGAGAGAGTGGAGAGAAGAGTGAAGAGGGACTGGGGGAGTTATTTATCACCCTGTAGCTTCCTCCCAGAGAGAAGATGCACTCAAGGCTCAGAGAGTCAAGGAAGCATTTGACTGGTGTCTCTAGGAAGACTACACATTTCTCTGCCATACAACACCCTCCTGTCTTATAGACTTTGGGTCATTGACTTTCAATTACTTTGTGTTCTGTTTATTTGTTATGTCTCAGTTGTTTTTTCATCTGTTTTGAACAGGGTAATGAATCACTTTCTAGGGCAATCTAGAGGAACTCTCTGCTAGACCTTTAATGTATTAAATCAATAATGCTGTACTGAACTCTAGAGATACAGACAAAGAACCAGAATACTTATCCCTCAAGGACCTAGGAATTTACAGGCAGAAATAGAAAAATAAATATTTTACTATGATACAATAAAGATGCATATAATAACACAGGCTTTCTCAAAGTGGATCCCATAGACTTTCAGATCTGTTCTCTGAGGTCTGTGAGTCATGGCACTGGAGAAAACTGTACTTGAACCTCAGTTCTGCCACTCACTTGTCACATCATCGCAAGCAAGATATTTTAGCTTCTGAGTCTTAGCATCCTCCCTGTAAAATGGCTCTCTCAGTCATGTCTGACTCTTTGTGACTCAATGGACTATAGCCTGCCAGGCTCCGCTGTCCATGGGATTTTCCAGACAAGAGTACTGGAGTGGGTGGCCATTTCCTTCTCCAGGGGATCTTCCCAACCCAGGGAATGAATCCGGGTCTTCCGCATTGCAGGCAGATCCTTTACCATCTGAGTCACCAAGGAAGCCCCAAAATGTGGGTGCTAGTTGTTAATTTTGTTGTGGAATTAAATGAGGAAAGACACATAATTGATCAATTTCCTGTTGCATGGTGTGCCAGGTGTCATGGGCCTGATTTCAGCTGCATATCCTCAGAATTACTACCTACTATAGCACAAAAACAGCAGTCAGGTAAAGACAAACACAACATGACTTATTTACAACAAAAGAGAAATAAGTAACTATACTGCCCACCATGGGCAGAATACACCTAACATTGATTTATTCTCCACTTTTTTAGGAATGACAAATTTCTGCTTAGGAATCCCTCCCATGCTAAACCAAATTCAAAACATTCCACTCTAAATTTAAATGGATAAACTCTAGTTCACAAATATTTCCCAGACCCTTTGAGGAATAACCCAATCCCCTGTTTTCATCAGGAGACTCACTATGTATTTTTTATTAACCATGCAGTTGAGACTGCATTTTTCTGTTACTGCACATAATGGTAAAAACATATAATGGAGCTTAGTTTGCAGCTTAGTTTGGAAACAAATACTTTAATGTGGCAAATACAATGTCACCTTTTTCAAATATGATAACTTAAGCGATGAGTTGGTGGCCTCAGTTAATGTGGAAAATATAATTCTGGTGGCTCAGATGGTAAAGAATCTGCTTGCAATCTGGGAGAACCAGTCTCGATCTCTGGGTTGGGATGATCCCCTGGAGAAAAGAATGGCCACTCACTCCAATATTCTTCCTGGAGAATCTCATGGACAGAGGAGCCTGGTGGGCTACAGTCCATGAGGTCGCCATGGACTTGATCTTGGTCGTGAAGAGCTGGACAAGACTGAACTACAAACACACACACATAGCCACCCCAGTAAACCATGGTTACTGTTGAAAGACAACCAAAGTCCAAATCTGGGTATGAATCTGACCCTCTGGGTTCCTTGGGGTTGTCCCTAAATTCAGATACACACATCAGGTAACCAAAGTAAGTGTGACTTCTCTCTCAACAGGGTTGTGTTACTGCAAACATTCATCTTTAGAGTATATGGTGTTCTTTTCAAGAACAATAAATAATATCAAAAAGACAAAACATATCATTCAGTATCTGGTGGATGCTTCACTGTGCAAAACTGAAAAAGCAGGAATTTGGATTCGTTATTTCAAATTAACAAATATTACATACGTCTCAATTCTAAGATATCTCCCATTTTAAGATATTAAATACAATCTGAATTAAGATATTAAATACCATCTGAATACAAGGTATTCAGATGCCAACTTTTTTGGGGGGAAAAACATATATTTCAACAAAAAATCCAGACAATATTTTGAGTAACAAAACTGGCATAGATTTCTCTGTACAATTGCAGGCTATTTAATCATCACCATTGAAACTAGTGTTGAGTCCAAGCTTTCTTCACCATCGGAGTTGAGGGACCTTCTGAGTCACTTTTGACCATTGGCAGCCATGCTTAGCATCATGTGAGGCCCTAATTTTACCCTGGCCCTGCCCCGAGGCACCATACCCTCCTCTCAGCTTTGAATGCTGACTACATTCCTGACTACAATGCCTAAGCCCCATATCCCCCAGATATTTCATTTTCCATTTATTCTCAATCTCAGTTCATTCTCTGCCTCTCTGATCATTTTAAAATATGCTGCCTGTATCATAGAGTTTAGCTTTTAATTGGGTAATACTTTGTGTTCTTAATGTTTTCATAGAATAGCATGTAGAAATGCTTTCAAAATCTAAAATGATTCATATTTATGACTTCATTCTGACTGTTCAAGTATGTACCTCTTTTCCACCTGCCTCCCACCCTCCAAATTGAGCTCGTGAGATAGAATTTCATCTTCTGCCACCTTTATGTTCCGCAGGGCACCTGGAAGACCTCTAACCCACACAGCACACACTTCTATTATTTGTTCATTTACAGCAAAGAGCTTAATAGGAAGGTGACTAACAGTTTGACGTTTCTATTTAAAAAGTAGGTGGTGTTGGCTTCCCCAGCAACTAATTCTGGCATCCTTCGTAGCCTGTCCCCACACTTGATACACCTCATTTTATCCATATGGGGAAAGAGGAGAAAATTAAAATAGCCACCATTTTATGATTGTTAGGATTTATTTGAGTCACCAGGCGTAATGGATCCCAACTCAGCTCTACAGTCCACATGTGGGCTTTGCTGTCATACTCACGGAAGAGAACCATGTGAGCTTAAATGCTCTGCAAAATCCTTATACGATGGAGCTCTTGCCCGTATTTCCTGTGAATGTTCCTGCTTTCTGCAATTAAAAACTGATTCTCAGAAAATGGCAGGATTAGTCAGCAATATTGGACAGAAGAGGGAGAAAAAAAAATAAACATAAAGAGAAACCTTCGAGAAAGAGATGTCTCAACATAATGTGGATAAATGAATCCAATTTCATCCCTGAAAACTGGTTCAAGAAGCACTGAAAATCCATCTTTTACCTCCTAAAATTCTTTTCTTCTTCAGAGATAGTAAACATCTCTTGAGGTTTGCCTCAAAATCAATAATGCTATATATAAAAGAGCTATCCCGATTTTTTTAAAAAACTGTGCATAAACACACACCCCCCCCACACACACATATATTTTCCCTCACCCCTTAATAATAGAGGCCTTGTTAATTTTATAATTGCATTTTATAAGAGGCTAAACAAGTTTAAGCAAAGCATGTTTACTGCCATCATTTTTCTATTGTCATTCGTGGTAGGTAGTAGGTATTGTCCTCTGAATTCTCTCAGGGTACTGTGTTCTTATAGCTTGAGTAATAATGGCTTATCTTACAGCAATAGGATACATTTCTTGACACCAACTGTACCCACTGAATTCTCTGTCAGTGACAATGCAAATCAGAAACACTTTGTAGAAAATATGTACTTGAAGAAGAGTAAGAATAAGAGATGTGAAGGCAATGTGGTCACTAGGAGCTCACCTACCAGACAATTATATATTCATTCAGTGTCTGCACAGGACCCAGGCTCACAGGACATAAACACCAAGAATGTACATTATTGAGTTGTTATTTACTGAATCCATAGAGAAGGGAATGGCCACCCGCTCCAGTATTCTTGCCTGGAAAATCCCATGGACAGTGAAGTGTGATGGGCTACGGCCCATGGATTTGCAAAAAGTCAGACGCAACTAATACACTTACTGCATCCAACATCTCTTAAATTTAGTAAGAGCTATTCCTTTTTTTCCATTCATCTATTGAGTTCACTTTCATTTATTATATAGATAAACATCATCTCAAGATTTCACATATATTAGGACAATTTAATATTGTTTTTTAAGATTGTGCTTAAAGCCACTTTCTCTAGCTCTGATTAGAATTCACACACACACACAGAATCTAACTTCCATCTTTGGCTTAGCAAGCCTTTATAGATTTTATTCAGATACAAAAGACACAACCACAGAGGTGAAATTCCTGTTGAATTGTTAAGTCAGCCAATATTGGTTACCATGTATTTTTTGCATTTTATAACTACATTCTATGTGCTGGAAACTAGTCTAGATTTCAAAAACGAAACAAAATTTCTGCTTCCAAAAAACTTGTATGCATAGATGAGGAGATAAATAACGGGGAAATGAAAGAAAAAAAATATTGAAAAGTGTACCCAATGGTAAGGTTAAGTGCTACAAATAAACTAATATGAAAGAGAGAAACTGGGTGGAAAGTGAGGGGCCTGCAGAAGGCCCTACTTAGCCACTTTGGTCTGGGAAATTTTGGTCTGGGGAGGTAAAATTTAATTTGATACCTGAATATGGGAAAGTAACAGTTGTGTGTTGGGGAGTAAATATTCCAAGCTACTATAGCTGAAGAGTAACAGACATGGGAGAAAGTACAGTGGAATGCACTTGAGAGGTAGTTCAGTTCAGTCCAGTCGCTCAGTCGTGTCTGACTCTTTGTGACCCCATGGACTGCAGCACGCCAGGCCTCCCTGTCCATTACGAACTCCCAGAGTTTACTCAAACTCATGTCCATTGGGTTGGTGATACCATCCAACCATCTCACCCTCTGTCGTCCCCTTCTCCTCCTGCCTTCAATCTTTCCCAGCATCAGGGTCTTTTCCAGTGAGTCAGTTCTTTGCATCAGGTGGCCAAAGTACTGGAGTTTCAGCTTTCAGCTTCATTGAGAGGTAGGCAAGTGTCAGATGATGCAGGGTAAACAAATAGATAAAATATTATTCTGATTACAATGAAGTGAAAAGACTGTGGTCATGGAACCCCTGTTATAGACAGTCAGATTAGAGATGATATTTTTGGCCCTGGTTATAGCGGCAGAGATCAAATTCAAGATAAATACTGTCCTTGGAGCAACAAGTTACACTGGTGAGCTAAATGTGGCATGGAAAGAAACTGACAAATTAGAGATAGGATCTTAACCCTTGTAGCTAGATGGATAATATTACCATATACTTTAAAGTTGAAGACTTGGTATGCTGAGGACTCTAGGCTTTGTGTTAGAGATGAAGAAACCTTGGCTATTGGCTCTGTTTTAAGTTTCTGCTGACTATTGGACTTCCAACTGATGATGTCAGGTAGAGAGTTAAATATGATTCTATAATTCATCAAAGAAGTCAGTGTTAGAAATATTCATTTGAGAATTGTAGAGAAAAATTTCAAAGCCATGATACTAGATTAAATCTCTTAAAGAGTAATTGCAGTTATAGAGGAGATGTCTGGGGACAGCAGTATTTAGACAGCATGGGAAGACCCTGAAGTTGAAGGAAAACGAAACTTCCTCTAAACCTAGAGAAGCACCTGTCTAAGAAGAAAATATCAAGAGCTGCTAACAAATTAGATAAGAGGAAGACAAAAATTAACCAATAGCTTTAGCAAGATGTGGGTCCTTGGAGATCTTAATAAATTGAGGCATGACACTGGAGGCTCGATTTGGATTGGATGGAAGAGAGAATGGGAGGTAAAGTAGAAATATCAACCATATATAGAATTTTATAGCTAATAGTCTGGCAGTGGAGGGAAATGGAGAAGTGTGGTAATGCTTTGGAGCTGAGGCAGTGTTTTGCTTCGAGATGAGTGATGTTAGACTCATGATGGTGGGAATGATCCAAAGAGTAAGGAGAAAGAAATGATACCAAAGGAAAAAGGGAATGATGAGAGACCAAAGACCAAGACAAATTATGAGGCAAAGGATCCAGAGCTTAAATGAAGAGTTTGTTGGGGTATGAATAGGGTTGGTTACCTTACCTGGTGTCATGGCAGGAAAGGCAGTGCATGAATGCAAGGGGGAAAAAAAAAAAAGCTGACTTGGTGGCAGCTCAATAGCAAATTGTAATGGTATGCTCACTCAGATACAGCAATTAATTCTTTTGTAAATAATTGCTAGCTGTAGATGCTCTTTATTAAAAATCCAATACAGCAGATTTACGGTTGTTAGGAGAGTAGTAGAGAAAATACTCTGTATTTTCTATGATATATATATATATATATCAACTAAAATTTAAATAATCCCATTGAAACTATTTTTATAAAATACAGTGGTGGAGAAAAAAAGATTTCAAAATAGAGGTAAAGCAAGAAGAATTCATCTGCTTGAAAAATATATGAAAATGATACCAAATAATGTTGATCTTTACAAGAACTTCTTTTGTTGTCAGGAGACACGTTTTCAAGCCTTCCATATTTTAATTTTTTTAAATAGGGCAACTGTCAATTTGAATTACTTCATCCTGCTTTGCATAATAATTTACATATTTATCCACCAAGAATGCTCTGATAAAGGACAATATCCCATGAGAGATGAAAAGGCTTGATTCTTGAATCCCACTTTTACATTCTTGAATAGCAAACCGTCTTTTTCAGTAACAAAATTGTAGTATTGAGAAAGACAATGGGCCAGGTCAGTGGTTTGTAGTTAATTTTTTACCGTGAAATTCTATTATACAAAATTGCTTGGAGCAGCTCTTGTCAACACCACCCCAGTTAAAAGAGGTTTTGCTTTTTAACCATGAAAAATAATTCTTGCCTAAAACAAGATGATCACAAGAAAGCTTTTTTTTTTTTCAGCTCTAAACAAGGATAGACAAACCAACTTTGAAAAAAAAATGTTTACTGTTTTCATTTACTAATAATTTAAATATTTACTGATATCCTTTATTGAACAAATAAAGATTTTGGTCTTTAGATGTCAAGTTTATGCTGTGAGTTGCTTAAGGTTTTGGGTACTTTTGCTAAGGCTTTATTCTTATCTCAATCATAAAGTTGTCTGGGTATGACCTAAAGTCATATCTCTCTTGATTTTCTGCTTCTCTATGTGTGAGGTATATACATCCTGATAGCAGAATAAACTCACATTCAAATTGATTTGTAATACACTTCCCTGTGTGTAGGTTCTTTGAGTTGCTCTCTCAGTTTCTCCAAGCACAGCACATCAAAAAGACTACATGGGACCCTGAGAAGATGATTATGTATAGGCCTTTGTCCAAAACTTGGGTGTGA
Organism: Bubalus bubalis; assembly: GCF_019923935.1. Taxonomy (NCBI): domain Eukaryota; kingdom Metazoa; phylum Chordata; class Mammalia; order Artiodactyla; family Bovidae; genus Bubalus; species Bubalus bubalis. The sequence continues at coordinate 98,013,887 of NC_059158.1, read as the reverse complement.
CATTAAGAGTTGAAAACACTTAAAAGATCCCTATGACATTAATTGAGTGAAATTCCACTGCTAACACTTGCTCTGATGGTTGAATTCCAGTTACCCAACTGTGGTACCCACTGCCCTTCCTTCCTTCCTTCATAGCTGACTTTTCACGTCACCACAAGATAACCAGTTAGGGCTCAGGTGTCCTTTTTAACATCTGATCAACAATTGAGAGCTTTTCAAAGAATGTTCCACAGGGGTGTAACATCTCATAGATGGGTATCGGGGTCACTGCTGGAAAGTATTTCTTCAGAGTAGCTGAGAAAGCTCCAGCCCGTCCTTTCCTTTGCAAACAGAGCGACTCAGTTCCTCTTTATTTTTTAATCCTAGAGTTCTACCATAGACTTTATTTTTGAGAGCATTTTGCTTTGGAAAATTAAGAAATTATGCATATTAGTGGAAGTGGAGGGATTAGTCTGTGAGTCCTCCTAGGTTGAATTTTCACTATGACTTTCTAGAGGCGATGCCCTAAACCTTGTGGACACACAACAGAGTGGAAGTGAAGGATGGACATTCACAGACAGACCGTCTCTATGTGATCTCAAATCACAGGGACAGTCGGCCTGCCCATCTTAGAGGAAAGGAAGCAATCGTGGCTCCCATGGTAGCAATAAGGAGGACATTCTCTCTGTATGTTTCAGAAAATATATAACATTTTTCTCTTTTCCCATTTCTTTGAGTCCCTGTTTATTTTGCAATCTTTGGTTTAGTACAGTGCTAGGGGTACAAATGGGAACTCGTATTTTTCTTGAAAAAAAAAAAAATAGTTGAATAAAACCTCATTTATAGTATCTCCTACTTCACCTGGGCTTCCCTTGTGGCTCAGATGGTAAAGAATCTGCCTGCAATGTGGGAGACCTGGGTTCGATCCCTGGTTTGGGAAGGATCCCTTAAAGAAGGGAAAGGCTACCCACTCCAGTATTCTAGTCTGGGGAATTCCATGGTGTCACAGTGAGTTGGACATGACTGAGCAACTTTCTCTTCAGTCACTAAACACCCATAGTGTGAGTCAGGAAAGAAAACCATAACACACAAGGTCCTTTCCCTTCTGTAATGTAGTATTAGAAACATCAGAGGGGGCTGTCTACTGGCAAAGTGAAGCTCTCCCTCCAGGCCCACCTTTTCCAGGCCTGGTGACCAGGCAGCAACGTGATGAAGGAGCAACAGAGAAATAGGAGGAGCAGAAAACACACAGAACTTTTGTCACCTTTAGGGTACTCTTCTGTTTAATTTTAACTCTTTCGAGAATTCTTTTCACATATTAAGTCAGATGTTGCCTTTTCACATATTAAATCAAATGTTGCCTTACAACATTTCATCATTTTACTAGGTGGTAGGGAGTTACTTCTTTGCCCAGGTTGGAGGATGAGAAAGCAGAAAAAGTACAGGAAGATTTCCCTTGGTTCACCCTCGCCCCCACTTTTGAGGGACAGCTTCATGGATTATTCTGTAAACATCTTAAAGCAAGGTTCTGGGTCCAAATTCTGGCTTTCATATTGACAAAGGTATTCCTATCATTTGTGGTGTTTCAGTTAGAGTGCTATTGAAGTCTCACATTCAGTCCAGTGAATGGGAACAGAAGCCATGTCTTTGGACGTGGCTGATAACCACGTCTAAATGAACAGTGGACCTTGCCGCCTGATGGTACCCCAAGGACGTAAGGAGGTTTTTCTCTGATGACTCATACAGTCGGGGTTGTCTTGCAAAAGGGAGGGAATTATCCAATGGCTGTAATTACAGTGATTCAATGACACAAATTCTAAAAGGCAGATGTGGCATAAACAATGAGAGAACACACAGAAAACTCTACATTATCAAATCCAGCCCTATATCCTCATCATGTAGGAAGTAGCCAAAGCCATAGAGGCCCATGGTGAGAATCTGTTTTCCCCAAGGCTCCTGGATTATTCCCTGACTTGGACGACAAAGCAGTGGCTATCAGAGCCCTGATATGTTAGAGTAAACTGAAAAAACAAACATGAGCCATCTTCTAAGATAGCAAACTGTGTGGCGTCAAATAAAAACGGCCATATGGATAGAATAAATAGGGCATGTTTAGGGAATGTGCCAAAGCCACAGAGCAAAAGGGAAACCAAAACCAAAGCATGACTCAAACAAAAGTTGAGCTGAGCCGCAAAGAAACAGTTACAAAAAGCACATCAGTCAGATCAGTTTTCTCAGTGGTGATGGTGGCAGCCACCATGAGCAGACATAGCTTTGAAGTTACACACACCTCGGTGACAACCGGGAGTCGTTTATGCTCTCAGAGCCCCAGTTGTCTTGTTTATCAAATAGGGGGAATAGTAGCCCTTACCTTGCAGACTTTCTGTGAGACTAAAGAGATAACGTGAATCTAAAGGGTGAGCACAGTACCAGGTATGTATATGCTCGGTGAATGGGGGTATTTCTTGCTGTTTTCTGTTAAGAATGTGGTATGCATATGGATCGAGAAATGTACAATGCAGAGGAGTTCCTAATTTTCTTCTTTTCTCACCCTCCCCCAATGCCTTCTGTCTTCCCGCCAGCAGGTATATATTCATCCATAGGCTAGAAGCGGACTTCATATTGAACTCATTGACAGAACTAGTTAAAATAATGGATGCTTAGGAGGGAAAACAACAGGAAGTTATTGACCACTTAGTTATTTGTATAATTTGTTCCTGTTTACCCTGGGATCACATACTTAGAGAGGAAACACAGCGTGGTCTTAAAGAGCGTGGCCTCAGGAGACTGTCTGGGTTCAAATTCCAGCCCCACTTACTGCCTTTTGACCTTGGGCACTCCATCTCTCTGAATTTCCAGTTCTCTCTCTGTGAAGTGGAGATAATAACCACCAAACGCTATGAGAATTACATGAATTCATATTGGCAAAGGGCTTAGAATATTGCTTGGTATTTAGTAAGTGTTACTTCAATATTTATTAAAGAAATAAGTAAATGCTAATAGACAGTGTAGTAGGATGTCTTCACACATAGTGGAATAAATTTTTATAAATAAAAATTTTACCATTTTATTTTTTTCTACCAGAAATGAGCAAGATTTAGAATCTCAGTTAAAGATCTTGATGGTCATAGTAAATATTTATATTATTATATTTTAGAAGGAAAAAATGGTAAAACTTGACTGAAGTACTACAAAAAAAAAAATACACACTTCACAATTTTTAAATCAAGAACACTGTGTTGACTAAAGTCCAAGTTATGGTCCCATACCTAGTATATTATGAGGGTTTCTACTTTTTGTGTGTCCTTACATTGTATAATATCATCAAATGTGAATTTATTACAGCTTTACTCTTAACATCTATCTCATTTCTTTATTTTTTTTATGACATGATATGAGGACATTTAATGGATTCAGCATTTTTCAACCAAAAGTTCAGTTGTAACACTGGCTTTTATTACTGAAGTAGCTATTTTTCATAATCATGAAGTAGCAACTCAGGTTTTTTGTTCTAGTACAAGTTCCAGTTTCCAAAAGACTACATCACACAATTCTATCATTGTGTATTTCAGTTGCTCCATGTTTGCTGCCAATGAGTCATTCATCTATCCATTCATTCATCAAGCACTGAGAATCTATGATATGCTAGGAACTTTCCTAGAAATTGGGTCCTAAAGTGAATAATTTTTCAGAATTTTTCTCAATATTCTCAATGTGCTTACTGGCTCAGTCATGTCCAATTCTTTGCAACCGTGTGGACAACAGCCCACCAGGCCCCTCTGACCATGGGGATTCTGCAGGGGAGAATACTGGAGTAGGTCGCGATGCCGTCCTCCAGGGCTTCTTACCAACCCAGGGATCAAACCTAGGTCCCCCACATTACAGGCAGATTCTTTACTGTCTGACTCACCAGGGAAGCCCAATATTCACTATGGTTAATGGTTATTTTACATTTGGGGACCTGGAGGGAGAATCAGATAGATTCATTAATGGATAAAGTAGCCTTGAGCAGTCATTTAAAAATATTGAAACATTCACCTAATTGTGATTTCTCCCTTTGTAATAAAAGTATGGCATGTTGGAAGCATTTTCCACCTGGGAACAAGGAACTCTAGATCCACAGGAGACTAAGGATTTGGGGCAGGAAACACCAACCCTCACATGGGTAGAAGGGAATGATGACAAGCAGGGTCTCTCATATTTGTGGCTTTAGATTCCCAGACTCATATTTTCTACCTGTTAGGGGCCAAGCATTGTAAAATTTTCACTGATTTGGGGTAAAAGTCCTGTCCTGAAAGACATTATGCCATTCAAAGTATCATCTTCAAATTGGCATTTTAGGTGCATCTTCAAAAGATATTTTCATACTTTAATCATGCTGGCAGCTTCTGAGTGATGCAGCCTGTGATGGGACCAGTGGATTGTATAGTCAGTGTCCACTTCTGTACCTCTTTACTGCTTTGTGGGTCTTTTCTTTTAAGGCAATATTATATGAGAACCTATGTTGATAGCTCAAACAGTCTCCAAGCTCTCAGATAATGGTGCTGGCTAAGCTCTTGTGGGCAGGAAGGGCAAATATGTGATCATCTCAGTAAAGATAAATTTCTGCCTTCTGGCAGAGTGAAAGGAGTTCAGTGTCATCAACCTGCCACCAAGTAGCTGATTGTTCTTGATGGATGGTGCCATGACCAAGGTTTAGCAGTGGCCTCTGTTGCTGACAAGTTGCACATTAGATAGAAGCAAAGCCTATGTGAGCTCTACTGAGTGGGAGTCCATGCCATTGGCCTTCTGTGCAGCCTCTGTGTCTGCTACTGTGGCTGCTCCACTCACAAGCTCACTGTGCCAGGCAGAGGGTAGAGACAGTCCATTTTGTGGTTCAGGGCCCCTTCTTCGGTGGATGCTTTTTGGTAGGTATTAATGGCACCCCACTCCAGTACTCTTGCCTGGAAAGTCCCATGGGCTGAGGAGCCTGGTAGGCTGCAGTCCGTGGGATCGCTAAGAGTCGGACACGACTGAGCGACTTCACTTTCACTTTTCACTTTCATGCATTGGAGAAGGAATTGGCAAGCCACTCCAGTGTTCTTGCCTGGAGAATCCCAGGGACGGGGGAACCTGGTGGGCTGCCGTCTATGGGGTCACACAAAGTCGGGCATGACTGAAGCGACTTAGCAGCAGCAGCAATAAGAGCTCTAAAGAGCTCACACTTCATGCCCAGTCCCATAAGTCCATCTAAATGATCCTACCCAATACCTGCTTGTCTCCAGTCTTTTAATCTTTCTTCTTCAAGGATCTCAGCCAACGAGCCATATATTTTCTTACCTTGGGCCACTTCTTTTTCCATATAAAATCAGGAAAAATCCCCCACTGAAAGCTATTTATTGTGAGGATTTCTCTCACTGCTCTTTCAACGTCATCCTTAAGTGGCACTGCAGATTAGAAGCAGTTCGTTTTCAGCTTGCACACACTGAGCTGAACCATCTTTAAACCAAACTCTACCACTTTCCTCCTCTGTCAACTACTCCTATGGGACTCCTTGTATGATTGGAGCATCTGATGGTGAAGAGCCAGTGCAATGGAGGTAGAGGACTTGGGGCTGTACCACCTGCTCATGCAACTTGCATAGGCCTTTTGGTCCTGCTCATGTTAATCATGGATGCACCATTTCTATCTTGAAATGCTTCAGGGCCCACTTTTTATGACTTGGTGAATCTGGCAAAAGCCAACTCATAATATGTGGTTCTGGCAATATGTTCTGTTAATGTCTTGTGACCCAATAATACCTGGACCTAATAACACATCAGGAATGGATTTTTAAATGGTATATAGTTCTGGGCTTCAGATGGCATGGCCTTCTTCCAGAACCTTTGGGTTGCTTTCCATAAACCTCACACAGCATGTTATCTCATACGAACACCTGCCTGTTTATAAAACAAGTGATGGGGCTGTTTACAACCCAGAGGCAGAGCCTTTCTCTTTCTGGGCCTGCCACCCACTGAATTCTGGACATTCTTCATGTCACTCTCTAAGTAGGTTGCAGCAGTGTTCTCAACCACAGATACTGTGTTATGTCATTGTGTTGTGTGTTTTTTCTTTTTATTGGGTGTTGTAAGATGCATTACAAAGTCCTTTACTTTGGACAGAATATTTTAGCATGTCCCAGACTCTTAAAATCTGAACTCTTAAAATCTTCACTGAATATTAGAGATTATTTCCTACCTTAGTATCATGGATCTTATCGAGGCCTCCAGGTGCCTGTCATTTCATGCCCATTTTGGGAGATTAAAATGGTGTGGACCAAAATGACATTATAATGTTATGTCTAGATGTGTTCCTATAAATTGCTTCTAATCCTCTGCTGATATGGATGGAAAAATGTATTTACTAAGTCAATGACCACATATAATGCTCCTAAAGCCATTTTACTCTGTTTTAGCAATGGTTCCACATCTGGCACATCAGCTTTAAATGGGGCTGCTGTTTGTCTAAGTGTCTATAGTAATCTCCAGGATCCAACTGGTTTCTGTAGAGGCCAGAATGGTGGATTATTTCAAGGAATTATGGTGACCATCATGTCTGCATTCTTTAGGTATTTTATAGGTGGCACTCATCTTTGTCATGTCCTTGGGATAAAATATTGTTTTGGATTTGATATCTTGGTTGGGATGGGGTTAGTTTCAGGACTTCCACTTAGTCTTCCACACTCTAATAGCTCTTCAACTTATGGGCCAACATACGGGTTTTGCCATTACCAGCATGTGATTTCTTTTAAAAATACTTACTTTCTTTTGCTCTTGGATGTGTCAGGTCTTAGTCGTCTCAGTTGTATCAGGGCTGCAGCTGCAGCACACGGGCTCAGCTCCCCTGAGGCATGTGGGGCCCTAGTTCCCCGACCAGGGAGCAAATCCACATCCCCTACACAGCAAGGCAGATTCTTAGCCACTGAATCACCAGGGAAGGCCCCTCAGAATGCGATTTCTAATTAAACACTTTGGAACAAAGGAAATGTCTACCAGGTAATTCTATGGACCAAGTAGGTTTACTTTTTATAAATCTAGTGCCAGGACTCCATTTATTATCTGGCTGCTTCAGGACCCAACTCTAACAGAGGGGCCAGGATGACACTATAGGTTTTTGAATATCAGTGTCTACTTGGGTATTGAGTTCAACCGTCTTCAAAATGTTTGAATATTTCCCTTTCCCAGTAAGTGGTTATTGGAGTAAATAGCTATAAGTTCCTTTTGTACAAACTGGGAAATCCTTTCCATCTATACTTGTCCTAACATTCAAGATCCTTCTTCATTTATATTGAGCCTCTCTCTCTCAATGGAGTTCAGATATTATAATTGGCTAAGGTCTGGAAACTAAGCAAGGGGTCTGTGAGTTTTTCTTGGGGAGACTGGGCTCAGCCTCCTGATCATTCATCTTTGATTCCAACTGACTAAACAATTGCAGATTGTTTAAACAACATCCTTGTTGGTGACCCATCTATTTTGCCACTTGAAGCACAGTGTTTTATGAACCATCTCCATACTTTGTGAACTTGCCATTTATTATAATTGTGACACTTATCTTCTGTTAGTTAAGTATTAGATGGAACCAGCTGTCCTCAGTTATTTGTGTTTCAATCATCTCAATGCTACTAGAGAACCCAGGTCTATAACAGCATCTCCAATAGTCAGTCCTGGAATATGACTGTGGAGACCACCATAACCGAGTTCCTAAAGCATGTTGATACCCTCTTCGCCAGGCTTCCCAGGTGGCACAGTGGTAAAGAATCCGCCTGCCAATACAGGAGATGCAAGAGACTTGAGTTTGATCCCTGGGCTGGGAAGATCCCCTGGAGTAGGAAATGGCAACATTCTCCAGTATTCTTACCTTGAAAATTCCAAAGACAGAGGAGCCTGGCAGCCTATAGTCCAAAGGGCTACAAAGAGGCGGACATGACAGCGACTGAACACACACATCCATTGCCAGTCTAAAAGGAGAAAGAATAGGTCAGTTCTAACTAGGAGCCTTTAAGTGCCCAGAGAAATAAGATTTCATTATTTTGGCGTGCATCAAACTCAGATCTTCCCAGTTCAAGTCTCAGAATTCTATTCCTTCCTAATCAGGACTTGACTTATAGTAATGCTTGGGTTTGAAAAGACAGCCTTCTTTAGAGTTCTACATACTATCTAAATAATTAAATATTGAAGCTTTTCATAATCATTTTTTATCCTTTGGCTACAAGAGGATATGCTGTCTCTGCTGTCCAAGAGGCCTTTGGTCTTTCACATTTTTGCTTAAATTTTGATTAATTATTCTCAACCTGTCATTATCTCTCTCCAATTAATTGATAGCACTCAGCAACTATAATTTAATTCCTTAATACATACAATTAGTACTTCTCTACCTCATATATACCTTAGATATTGGACCATTCAGTCCATTTCCTTCCATCAGTATCACATTCCAGCTCACAATTGCATCATGATGGAAGGCGAAGGGCTGTCAGTGATGGAGTTTTTATTGTCAGCCAGCTGGTAGGTGATGGAGACCTCAAAGCCCATTTTACATTTGGCTTTCTTGGAGCAGGTCTGGCATCAATTGTCTTAGATTGGATTCCCTGGAAAAAGATGGAGACTTCAAGCTGGGCTGCTGTCTCAGAGTTGTCCTGAATCCAGGCATCAGCTAGTTACTGGATATGGGCTTACCCAGGCATAACCTTGGCAGAAGCATCTTCTTTAGGCCAAAGAGAATGCTCAATGAGGGGACACAGCTGGGAGCAATCAACCTACATTCCTAGCTGCTGAAAGAATGAGTGTCTTAGCCTTCAAGAGGTGACAATTTTAAGCTCATTTTCTAACTTTGTATTTCTTCTCCTCTATTCCTTAAATTTTTGTTGTTGTTGTTGGAAGAAATTCATACAGCGCACTCAAACATACACATGAGGTCATACATACAAACACACACGCACATGCAGCAAGCAAGTAACAAAGAAAAAGAAAAGTTGTGCTACTTTATCTTTGACTATAAGACATTTTATTCATTTTCATTTCAACTGCCAATTCTTTTTTTCAGTTCTTACTCAGTTTTAATGATTACAATTCCCAACCAATGAAAGTTGTAATTTTATTCATGGTTTACAGGCCCCTGGTTATGTACCTGGATTAAGTGTTAGTTCCTCAGTCTTCTGACTGCGATCATGTGGACTGTAGCCTGCCATGCTCCTTTGTCCATGAAATTCTCCCGGCAAGAGTACTGGAGCGGATTGCTGTTTCCTTCTCTATGGGATCTTCTTGACCCAGGGATCAAACCCAGGTCTCCCACACTGCAGGCAGATTCTTTACTGTCTGAACCACCAGGAAAGCCCTACCTGGCTTAGGTGAAATATTTTTAAATACACTTCTCATTCTGAGACTTCCCTGGTAGTTGTGTTTTAAGAATGCAGGGGACACAGGTTCAATCCCTGGTTGGGAAACTAGGATCGCACATGCCTTGGGGCAGCTAAACCTGTGTGCCCCAACTAGAGAGTCCCAACAGCACAACTACCAAAACCCTTACACTCTAGGCCCCCGTGCTCCGCAACAAGAAGGCCCCATGCCGCAACTAGAGGTAAGTCCCTGCATGCCATGGCTAAGACCCAGTGGGGCCAAAATAAGTAATAATCATGATAGACTTCTTATTCTGAAATAATCATAGATTCATATGCAGCTGTAGGAAATAATTCAGAGATCCTCTTTCATTTACGCAGATTCAGCCAATGGTAACATCTCTCAAAATTACAATGTGATATCTCAACTAGGATATTGATATTAATAGTCAAATAGAACATTTCTATCACCACAGGATCCCTCATGGTGTCCTTTTGCACCCATACCCACTTCCCTCCCACCCCTGACTCTTTCTTAACAACCCTGGCAAACAAATCTGTTCTCCATTCCAATAACTGTATCATTTCAAGGATGTTATGGAAATGGTATCATACAGTACATAACCTTTGGGGATTGGCTTTTTTTTTTTTTTTCCACTCATCATAATTCTCTGAAGAATAATCCAGGTTGTTGTATATTATAGTCTATTTCTTTTTATTGGTATATGCAATTCTGTGGTAGAAATATACCACTCTTTAATCATTCACCCACTAAAAGAGTTTCAGGTTGTCTCCAGTTTGGAGCTATTATGAATAAAGCTGTTATAAACATTCATGTACAAGTTTCTGTGTGACCATAAATTTTCATTTCTCTGAGATAAAAGGCAAGGAGTGGAATTGCTGACTCATAGGTAGTTGCAAGTTTGTTTTTTTTAAAAAACTGCAATATTCTTCAGAGGGACTATTCCATTTTATATTCCCATAAGCAATGTACAAATAACCAAGTTTCTCTGCATCCTTGGCCAGCATTTGGTTGAGTTTTTCCAGTCCATGAACACAAACATGAACATGGTCAGATGAGATCTATTTAGATCTTTGATTTCTTTCATCAGCATTTTGCAGTTTTCAGCTATAGTATCTATACATGTATTGTTATGTTTGCACTTAAGTATTCCATTATTTTTTGAATGAGTGTAAATAACAGTGTATTGTTTAGTTTCATTTCCCCCCAAAACTCTTATATTTATTTTTATGCAAATTTTTAAAAATTAATTTTATTGGTGTTCAGTTAATGTTGTGTTAGTTTCTACTGCACAGCAAAATGAATCAGCTATGTGCATGCATGCTCAGTCTCTTCAGTTGTGTCCGACTCTTTGCAACCCTATGGACGTAGCCAGCCAGGCTCCTCTGTCCATGGGATTCTCCAGGCAAATATACTGGACTGAGTTTCCATGGCCTCCTCCAGGGGTTCTTCCTGACTCAGGGATCAAACCTGCGTCTGCTGTGTCCCATGCATTGCAGGCAGATGTCTTACAGCTGAGCCATCCGTGGAGCACATATACACATACCCCTCCCTTTTGGACTCACCTTTTCATTTAGGTCACCACAGTGTATTAAGTAGAGTTCCCTGTGCTATACCATGATTCATATTAGTTATCTATTCTATAAATAAAATCAATAGTGAGTATGTGTCAATCCTAATCTCCCACTCATCTTCCCTTCTGCTTTGGTATTCATATATTTGTTCTCTACATCTGTGTCTCTATTTCTTCTTTGCAAACAAGATCGTCTATACCATTTTTCTAGATTCCACATGTATGCGTTAATACACAAATATATTTGTTTCTCTCCTTCTGAGTTACTAACTGTATTTTTAATGTTGGTGCCTGTAAACTCATTGCTAATATATAGAAATATAATTGATTTTTGTATGTTAGTCATATATCCTAAGACGTTGCTTAACTAATTTATTAGTTGGAAGAAGTATATAACATGGTTTTGGAAGATACAAAAACACACACACACATGTATATACATATAGATGTTATATACACATGCACGCATACTTTGAGATTTGCTAAATCTGATCCATAAGCCTTTTATGTCCTTTTCTTATCTTGGTGTGTTTGCCAGAATTTTAGTATTATATTGTAAGAAAGGTATAAATGAATATCCTTGTCTTGTTTCTGATTTTAGAGGAAAGCATTGACTCATTCGCATTATACGTGATGTTTGTTACCTGTATGATTTTTGAAGATGTTCTTTATTAAGTTGAAGTAATTCTCTTCTCCTGTTTTTCTATATGTTTTGGATTATAACTCAAATGCCACAAATTCTTGCTGTTCTAATTGAGGGTTAATAGATTTTCTTGAATGAATGCTTCTCCATTTGCTATATGCCTTTATTTATTTTCTGAAAAACTTTTATCAATTAAATTGCTATTTTTCTAGGAGAGGGTTCACAGGCAATTCCATCCTTCCCTTGCTTGAACTGCATTTTGCTGTTTTCCTGAGTGGAGAAGAAAGGGAAGAATTTATCACTTCATTCCTTTAACAATACATGGAAATTTATTACTAGAGTAAACTAGCAGTATCATGTGTGTGATGTGCAAAATATTTAGGACTTCTAAGATAAGCAACAAGTTATAAAAGATTTTAAGCAAAGAAAGGGCAGAATTTTAACCACTATGACTGGGGCAGTTCCTGTCACTGCCTCAAGAGTATGAGTTTGATAATAAGATTGGGAACAAGGGAACAGATTAAGAGAAGACCAAAATTGAATCATATGTCTTATCAGCTCTCTCATTTGCAGCTTGTCCAGGAGGCAAAGCTATTGCAAATGTATCCATAAAGACTTATATTAGAAGGATGACATTTAAATGGAAAGGAGGAGATGGGAGAAAGTATTGTGAAAAATTCTATAGGTTTGACAATGGATTGGATGGGGAAAGGGTAGAAAAATTAAAAATCAAAGGTTATAGTTAGTTCCTAAGGCAACAAGCCTGTGCCATTTACAGAAACAGGAAATTTAGACAAAGGCTCTGGTGTGCCAGGGAAGCTAGTGGATTTGGATATTAGTCATGATAAAGATAAAATGCCATTACTCCATAAGAAAGGTCTGAATCTATCAGGAATTTGTCAATGCATATCTAGACTTTAGGAGAGTTGCTAATGAAGCTGTGAGTGAGGATTAAATTACTGAAATAGAATTGATAGACATATGAGGGTTGGGAACTTCCTGGAAGACTTGAAAATAAATAAATAAAGAGGAGACACGAAATAGTGAAGAAAACTACAAAAGAGTAGTTAGTAGTAAAAAATGGAGACAAGAGGGTAGTCTTCATCACTCTTACAACTTAACTGACTGTATGTTGATAGTCTCTAGTTTCTTAATGGTTCAGTAATTCTTCTAAAATCTCATGCCCAAAATCAGTTTGGTTCAGTATAGTCTGAGCTAATGGCTGCATCACTGAATTATACACAAAAAGATTTTATTGCTTCTATAAGATCTTGTGATCTATTGCTATGCCTTTATATAGAAAATAAAATTCAGCATTAATACACTGGGAAACTTCCAGTCTGCCTTCCTTCTGTATTTTCCTATGTATGCCCCCATGCACATATTTAAAGCTAAGATGCCTACATCTTTGTCTTAAGGTCAATGAACTTTTAGTGAAAGGATACACTAAGCTTAATTATCATGATATATGATTAAATGAGTTTTTCACTTTGGTGTCCAAGATGCATTCTCAATTCTAGTTTACAGTACTTGGTGTTTTGACTACCCATTTGTTTCTATCACCTTCCTTCATCTCCAGATATATCAAGTCCTACAGGTACGACCAGTTCAGCATGGGTTACTCTCAAGGTGAAAGAATCATCACATTTCATAGCTTGACTTAATGAGAGCAATGCTGCTGCTGCTGCTGCTAAGTCGCTTCAGTTGTGTCCGACTCTATGCGACCCCAGAGATGGCAGCCCATGAGGTTCCCTGGTCCCTGGGATTCTCCAGGCAAGAGTACTGGAGTGAGTTGCCATTGCCTTCTCCAATGCATGAAAGTGAAAAGTAAAAGTGAAGTCGCTCAGTCGTGTCCGACTCCTAGCAACCCCATGGACTGCAGCCGACCAGGCTCCTCCATCCATGGGATTTTCCAGGCAAGAGTACTGGAGTGGGTTGCCATTGCCTTCTCCGAATGAGAGCAATAGCTAGTATTAATTAAGCATTTGGGCTTCCCTGGTGGTTCAGTAGTAAAAAAAATCCGCCATCAATGTGGGAGGTGCAGTTTCGATCCCTGGGTCAGGAAGATCGCTTGGAGAAGGAAAATGGCAACCCACTACAGTATTCTTGCCTGGGACATCTCATAGACAAAGGAACCTGGCTGGCTACAGTTCATGGGGTCACAAAGAGTCAGGCAGGACTTAGCGACTAAACACACACACAAAGCACTTCAGTTCAGTTGAGTTCAGTTCAGTTCAGTTGCTCAGTCTTGTCTGACTCTTTGCGACCCCATGAATCGCAGCACGCTAGGCCTCCCTGTCCATCGCCAGCTCCTGGAGTTCACTCAAACTCATGTCCCTTGAGTCGGTGATGCCATCCAGCCATCTCATCCTCTGTCATCCCCTTTTCCTCCTGCCCTCAATCCCTCCCAGCATCAGAGTCTTTTCCAATGAGTCAACTCTTTGCACCAGGTGGCCAAAGTATTGGAGTTTCAGCCTCAGCATCAGTCCTTCCAATGAACACCCAGGACTGATCTCCTTCAGGATGGACTGGTTGGATCTCCTTGCAGTCCAAGGGACTCTCAAGAGTCTTCTCCAACACCATAGTTCAAAAGCATCAATTCTTCGGTGCTCAGTTTTCTTTATAGTCCAACTCTCACGTCCATACACGACCACAGGAAAAACCATAGCCTTGACTAGATGGACCTTTGTTGGCAAAGTAATGTCTCTGCTTTTGAATATGCTATCTAGGTTGGTCATAACTTGCCTTCCAAGGAGTAAGCATCTTTTAATTTCATGGCTGCAGTCACCATCTGCAGTGATTTTGGAGCCCCAAAAAATAAAGTCTGACACTGTTTCCACTGTTTCCCCATCTATTTCCCATGAAGTGATGGGACCAGATGCCATGATCTTAGTTTAGCAAATACCAAATGCCATACTTAAGGTTTTAATATATCATTCTTTTGATCTTTACCTACACTTAGTGGTAGGTACGCATGTTACACATGAAGCAAAGGGGAAATGTAGTGACTTATTCTGAGTCACACAGCCAGTGCCTGTGACAGAAACAGGCTTCAGGCCACACAGTTTGATTCCAAAGCTAGACTTACCCTTTCAGTCATCATCAAAATCTCCAATTAGCAGAGCCAACATTTTCCTTATCTTTTCCAATAGATTTTTAGGTAAAAAATCAAAGAAAACATCCTAACTTTCTCAGATCTTAAATATTGGAGATATTACAGTATAAAAAATTATAAAGTATATTTTATAAAAAAGTAAAATTATAGTATAAAAACCTATGAAATATAGATTATTATAAATAATAATAAATAATTAGTAATAGTATATAAACAAATATATTATAAAAATATATGTCAAATACTATTCCACAGTAAAGTGACTTTCTATCAACTTGAAAAATCTGCAGGTTTCAACAGTAGTAGACAATATAATCTAAGAACTATTAACAGAAAACGTAGTTTACAAATGGGTTTGGAAAAAAGAATCATCTGAAAAGCAAGCCTGTGTTTCATTAATGCTTTTTTCTTTGTAAAATAATTTTCACCCTTTATCTTTCCTTTCCCTTTGCTGAAGTCTTTCACTGGTTATTTCATCCCAATAGAACTGGTCTCCAAGCCTCAACTGTTCAGTCAGTTCCAACACTTAAATAAATATTACTGGGCGTGAAAGGCAAAGCAGTGGGCTGTGAGAGATACCAGTGCAGGACTGAGAGTGAGTCCACACAGCATGATGGACAGGATGCTGTTCAAATATCTCCTCTCACTGCACATTTCAGACAGCAGTTTTACAAGGAGAGCTGGGGCCCCAGGCCTTAGGACTTTTCGTAGGAAATGAGAATGCACACTCCAAGTTCAAACACTCCAGATTTGATAGACATCCTTATTTAAATTAAACATTTGGCACAAGCTCCAGTTCAAGATCCAGCTGGTAATGGTAAGACTGGAAGTGGTATTGGAAACACTTGTTAGATTTTTAAATTGGCGTTACAGCTGCCAGTTGAAAAGGAACAGTCACGCCCATTCATATGTTTAAAGCAGGGAAGGATATACTGAAATAAGTGTTAATTGTTAGTGAGGGAAAAATATGTTAAAGCACTTACAATTAGCACTTAAAGTTTGAGTCTTTGGCCCATGTTATTTAGTCAGTTGCTACAATAAACCTTTATGTATTTTTGTTGTGGAGATTCAGCCAAAATGCTCTGTTTTGCCTCTTACGTGCTCTTCGGCTTTATGAATAAGAAATGTACCAAGATAAACCTTGAAACATTTAAATTCAATTCTGTGATTCACAGTGGAAAGGGTATAAAGAGCAAATCTGGTAAAATGAAGTGTTATTTATGGAAAAATGGATTTAAATACATGAAACTATTCCATGGCAGGATGGAGGCCCTTCTTAGATTGTGGTCTGGCAGTTACACAAGCAAACCAATTGTGAGAAAAGCCTATATTTGGGGGCTGAACTGGGAGAATATGTATTTATGCCTCTCCTCCTTGTTAATTATAGGACTGTTCAGATGGGAGGCAACGAATTTGCCTCAGTGATTCTTATTTCAATTTTTAAGCCAAATTTCCTCGTGGGTGCAGAGAGCTGGTGGGTTGCCTTCATTTCCAAGGATATGAGAAAAGCTTTGCTATTAATATGTTACTGGTCCCTTACTCTCACTGTAGCAACATAGTCCAATACAACAAGTTGGGCAAGTGGAAGCTATTTTCATCTATGAGAACGACCTTCAGTCCCCTCTCACTTGAAATCTGAGGAAGAATTAGACTCATTCATAAGAGTCATGTATTTGATCAGGTTGTAAAAATAATATTTACTAGTGGACTGCTAGAAAGAGGCTATGAATGATTGGGCCCCTAATTAAAAGTATGATTTTAAAGATTTGCCCCTTGGGAGCTATTTATATTTGTAGCCATTTCCCAATATTTCCATCCTCAGGAATTTGCCTTTAACTTTTAAGTTGGAAAAAAAAAGCAAAACATTGAAACCAGATATTCAATCATAGCTGGACAAGCTGTGCATAGATGTCTCGTACAAGTTACTACAGAGCTGAAAGACAAAAATGAAATCAAGGGAGAAACCAGTATGATCTCTTAATGGAATATGGAAGAGCAGAACAGGGCTCTTGAAAGATACATAGTAGCTATTAACGAATTGATTAATTATCTGATTAATTCTTGTAGGGTCAAGGAATTTGCAAATGATGCTTAAATTCTTCTTCAAAAGCTCTGCTGTCTTGCTTGTCAGGACACAATTTATATTAAAAATAGTGACCATGATTCTAAAATATCATAGACTAGTCCAAATCATATAGATCAATTTAAGGAAAATAAATTGTTTTATAAATAGATCACTTATCTTCCCTAATCTTTTTTGCTTCTTGTCTTCATTTTTCTAAATTTTCCATTATCATGTTTCCAGCTTATATATATCAGGGCTGAGAAGTAACCTTATTTAAACATGTGTATACAGGTTGATATCTCTCAGCCTATGGGAAATATTGAAGATGGCACTGAAATTAGAGGATATGATTAGGAGCAGCTCAAACATAAAAGTACAACCTACCTTTTCTCAGTGTTCACCCTTCTGTAGGAATGAATGAACTCAGATTCACAGCAATAATTCAATCATTACTGTCTTTACTAATGTGAGACTTCTAGACCTCTGTAAAGTCACTTCCACATATTTTTAGGGGTCCTCAAGGGACACTGCTCACAAAAATGAAGACTGGCCAACAGCCAATATTCCATTTCTTAGTGCCCTCAAAAATGAGCTAAAGCTGAATAACAGTGTTTTGTGATGATGTATAATGTTTTTTTCCCATTTTTTGTGATGATGTATAATGAAATACTTCTCAGGAGAACAGCTCTGCCCTGTGACTTGCAGTCTCAGATTTATGGTAATAGGGTTACCATAAATTGGTCTCTGGTCAGTCATCTTGCTTGTGCCATATTGGTCTGACTCAGGATACTTCCTGGTGGCATGCGCATCTCTCAGACAAGACAGATTCCAACGCAAAGTTTTCTGGGAGGGTGGCAGTACATACTATGGGCTGGACTCCTTCCTCTTTTTGGCCCTTCCTGAATTCTTCCAGCTGGCAGTAACTTGTCAATTCCACGTTCCTTTCCAGAACCTCTTGTGAGGTAATTGCCAGTGGTTATTATCCCACCTGGTTAGGGTGGGCGATTTCAGGCAATGGTTCCCTAACAGAACCATGAACAATAACACACCATAATGCTATCTGGTGGAATTAACTAAAGACCACATTTAACAGAACATGCTTTCATCTGGTAACACTTCCCAGTCGTGCCATGAGGAGAACTAGCAGGTGCTGCGCTGGTCTGCCGAGACACATGAGCGGGCACACTGAAGGTCAGCTTCACAGTCTGTCGAGTTGTGGGCAGTGTGTGAGGAGGGGCATTTGTTCTGTTCTCCTCTCCTATCAGCAAAAGGGTCTAATCATGTCCTTCTAAGCAAGGCAAGGAAAGAAAACTTGGAAAGCGTCAGTGTTCCTTGGATCACTTGACAGTGCATGAATTATCAACATATATGAAATTAATCATTTATGCAAAACTATAATTTGTATAGCGTCTTATTCAGCATGAATACTTCCCATGTGTGCCAAACATATACAGTTGTAGCTTCATTAGAATAAGTATTCAAGGCAGGGATAGCTAACCTCTAATTTCCTTCCCTGTCATACACACACGCACACAGAAATTGCAAGAGAACATCCAGATTTCCTCATTATGGACACTTTTGTTAAAAGCAGTAACCAAAATGTGAGAAATATGCAACATTCACCTCACAGGATATTTGTAATAGTATGAGTGAGATGGAGACTCCACAGCAACACCTGCAGGCTAGGTAGGTCTCAAAAATTGCACATTTCTTTTAAAAATGTTATAACGTAACAACAGAGCAAAGTGAAGGAACAGAAATAGATGTTTGTTTTAAATATCCTTTCACATTTTAGGCAAGCTATGAAAAATATTGTGATAGAATTATATTCTTCCTCTTGATTATCCCACAAATTTGATATTAATTAGCTCATTGTTTTGCAAGTTTCACCAAAAAAGAAAAGTGAAATAATGGTATAATTAAAAGAACTGACTTCACAATTATCTGAATCATTCTGAATCATACTTTAAAGGAAGAAAATGGAAAGAAGGAGAGAAAAGAAATAAACAAAAAGAAAACAAAAACAAAAACCTCCCATCTTGTTGG